>NC_042971.1:15384554-16066832 GCF_901001165.1 Salmo trutta | reverse complement strand
GAGAGAGAGAGAGAGAGAGAGAGAGTGACCACAAACCACTGTCTAGCTGGAGCCAAGCATCTTGCTCTTAGCTCGGACTGTTCTGCTCTCATGGACAAAACGCCACACAGTCATTAACACTACAGCCAAGACCATATCGGCTAGCGATAAATTGACCGTCATGAAAATAACACAATGCACTGAACCTAGTACTAGATAGGCCTAGTGCTCACAACGTTAAGAAATACTCATCAACTAGCCTAAACCATTTTAGATACTAGAAACGCATGACTGCTACGTTACAACTGTGTAAAACGTACTATTGTTACTATGCCCAGCAGCAACAATCACAAAATAGCATCAATTTAGGGGGGGGGGGGTCAATAAACTATTTAGGTGAAATTTAATGTCATTCTATCAAACTCAAGCCACAGGGTTGAATATTGACATTGACAGAAAGGACAGAGGCTTTTTGTTACCCCCAGCATACCATTTCTATATTTATTTCACCTTTATATAACCAGGTAGGCCAGTTGAGAACAAGTTCTCATTTACAACAGCGACCTGGCCAAGATAAAGCAAAGCAGTGCGACAAAAACAACAACAGAGTTACACATGGAATAAACAAACGTACAGTCAATAACACAATAGAAAATCTGTATACAGTGTGTGCAAATGAAGTAAGGAGGTAAGACAAATAGCCCATAGTGGCAAAGTAATTACAATTTAGCAATTAACACCCCCATTGATAGATGTGCAGATGAGGATGTGCAAGTATAAATACTGGTGTGCAAAAGAGCAGGAAAAAAACTAAAACAAATATGGGGGTGAGGTAGGTAGTTGGTTGGATGGGCTATTTACAGATGGGCTGTCTACAGCTGCAGCGATCGGTAAGCTGCTCTGACAGGCGATGCTTGAAGTTAGTGTGGGAGATAGGAGTCTCCAACTTCAGTGATTTTTGCAATTCGTTCCAGTCACTGGCAGCAGAGAACTGGAAGGAAAGGCGGCCAAAGGAGGTGTTGGCTTTGGGGGTGACCAGTGAAATATACCTGCTGGAGCGCGTGCTACAGGTGGGTGCTGCTATGGTGACCAGTGAGCTGAGATAAGGCGGGGCTTTACCTAGCAGAGACTTGTAGATGACCTGGAGCCAGTGGGTTTGGCGACGAATATGTAGCGAGGACCAGCCAACGAGAGCGTACAGGTCGCAACGGTGGGTAGTATATGGGGCTTTGGTGACAAAACGGATGGCACTGTGATAGACTGCATCCAGTTTGCTGAGTAGAGTGTTGGAGGCTATTTTGTAGTAAACAAATGAGTCAATAAAACCACTAGTCTACATTACTGAGCAAGAATACTAATGATGTTTACTTTAGAAAAACACAAACAAAATGTATGAGATTCTAAGGAACCTGCTCCAGTGTCAGATAATCAACAATCTCCGTACATGAGAAGGGCTGTGGTTTCACTAGAATAAAAACATGAAAAACCATGAGAACTTCACAAGAGCTGAGAAGATAATCTGCCCATCAGGTATAGGATCACTTAGTCTTGTGTTCATCAAGGCTGTGGTTTTTAAATGAAACTGCGAGTAGAAAGAGACACTTCCAATGGGCTATTGCTGGCACAGTAATTTCTTGCTAAATGTGCCTTTCCCTGAGTAGTAGCAGGCTTATCTTTCAGATGTTGAGAGTAGATTTAAAATCGACATCGTACGGTATCACTTCAAACCACACAGGCCCGATGGCATCCTGCCAACGCGTGCCTTACCGTAGGGAATTCCAAAACATTTAGTGCATGGGTACCAACCTTCCTTGATTTGAGGGGTCAATTTTCAATTTGTTTTTTACAATTCGTGATTGGTACAAACCGTCTAAATCGCCGATGCTCTAGGATAAAAACAAAGTGGTAAAATGTCAGAGGAAGACGCGACTCGGATGCCGCACATGGGAATACCTTCGGTTTGTCATTCAGAAGCCGAGCTGTGTCCTAAAGTAGACGAGTCGAAGACATCTGACTTTCCTTGGGAATAATCTGATTCAATGTGTGAATCTGTCGCTATCAATTGATCAAATCACTTTCTTTAAAATCTGTATATTTAAATTTAGGTTTCACATAAATGACCATAAAAAAAACATTTGGTAGCGGAATAACATTTTGGGAAAATCGGATGTATCGGGTTAATTTATTTGGTATTTAATATTTGCTCTTAATAACCAATAATTCAAATTAAAGGGAGGGCGTAACATTTTTCAAATGTGAAAAAGGGGGCTCTTGGGGGAAAAAAATTGGTTGGGAACCACTGATTTAGCCCATAGCAGCGTTTAGATTCCCAGGCCGGCTTCAGTCCACAAGCAGAGAGGGGGGAGTTAAAAAGCTCCTTAATGACTTACTAAGGCATACATCCACGACTCCAAGTCCTAGGGCTCAACTCCTAACAGAACGATAAAAACATGTTCCACAAGGGAGGAACAAGTAAACACCAACCTGACAAACAGCTATGTACAGATCTGCTTCTCTGGGTCTCTTTGAGGGGAGATGATTTCCAGCATATCCTCAATTGTTTTGTAAGTAAATAGAATCGTACAGGTCTCGACCCAAACTGTTGTAAATCCAAGTCCAGTCTGTTTAGAGATCCAGTGGGAAGAGGAGGCGAGTCCTTGTGGGCTTGAGCCTTTTCTAAAGGGACGGAGTGTGTTTCTCTCTCCGGTCTGTGTGTCCGATGGCTCCAGGGCGTGTGTGTGTGTGTGTGTCTGTGTGTGTGTGTGTGTTTTCTGTGTGTGCTCATTTCCTGCCTGGATATGCTTCTGGGCTACAAGCTGCTCAGGAACACATGGCCATTCCCAGTCCTGCCAGGAGTTCCGCATTCCCCACCGCCCTCTTCCCTTCCCCCTGCTCACTGCCCTCCTAGCCCCCCCTCCGCCCCAACAACCCCATGGACCCCTGCAGAGGCAGCACCCCAACCCCACCACTCTGCTCTGTCTGTCATCAACTGCCCCGCACAGACGCAATGTTCACAGTCACGCATAGGTCTACATGCACAGTCACACACACACGCATACACATTCACACACGCGGGCATAAACACACAGACACACACACTTCAATATCTCTTCAAGGCAGTCGTGGTTGCCCACCTTCTCCTTCTGCACTGAAGCACATGGCGGTCACCTCATGTGCGCCCAATTGCTGCCAATATGCAGATTCAGCTTCACACAGAGTGTTTTTCAATGCTTTTTGTCCCCATTTCCCATTTGTGTCATCCTCAATGCTTCAAATCTGATATATGCTGTGCAGTAGGGTAGAGGAAGTGGTACCATGTGCAAATTATCTTTCAAAAGCTTTGTGTTTCATGGCTGGGCAGGGGGGGGGGGGGGGGAAGAAGGCTGTGTTGGAGTGACCGACCCATGCAGGAAGACGAAAAGCATTAATAAAGCGGTGAAAATGGGCCTGGCTGGTGTGTCTGTGTCCGAGACATCTGTACTCAATCAGCAACACACACACACACACACACACACACACACACACACACACACACACACACACACACACACACACACACACACACACACACACACACACACACACACACACACACTCATTATCAGTGACTGCAGTTATTATAGCCATGTGGTGCTAGAGGAATCTCACACTTGCCTCAAAGCTGCACTGCATCAAAAAGACACGATCCCTACTTAACGTGTGTGCGAGACAGAGAGAGTGAGTGAGTGAGACCGTGACAAAGTGTGCATGTGTGTGTTAGAAAGAGACGTGTGTCTGTCCGGCTCTCCCTCTTCCCTCGCTCTGACAGACAAGCCAGTGAACTGTAGCAGAACCCACTCAGTTCAGAGCTCACTCCTCGGTGGTCTATCTCCTACCTGGCTGCGTCCCAAATGGCACCCTATTCCTTATATAGTGCACTACTTTTCACCAGCACCCTATGGAACCTGGTCAAAAGTAGTGCACTACAAGGGGACTAGGGTGCCATTCGGGACGCGGCGGCCTCTCTCCCTCTCTCCTTACCCCGTCCAGTCAGTCTGTGTCTGTGTGAAGAGGCTGTGTGCTGATCAATGGACGATAGGTGGTACCTACCAGCATCTAGCCAAGTACATGTGCTCCTTGACGAAGACTGAGCCGGAGAGGAGGATGTACCAACATGTGGCGAGGCTGTCTTGGCTGTAGGGGGAGACAAGATTACAAGGAACATCGTGTTAGTGTACATCAGGGTTCCCCAACTGGTGGCCCCGCGGGTGCTTTTATTTGGCCCCCCTTTCTGAGCAAATTTAAATAAAAATACAAATTCCGGGGTGTGGAATTTTCATTTCTTGGACATATAAGAAATCTGTTCCCAAGTATTCCCATGCATAATAGAGAGAGAGAGTGATCATATACAACTATAAGCAAGGTTTGAAGTGATTAGGTTTTAGTCAAACATATGTTTGGGCTTCTTACGGTCAATTTGCAGAGGACAAATTATTTGTAATTATGTTCCGACACCCCGACCATCCCCTCAAAAGAAATTGTCCCGCGGCTGAATCTAGCTGATGATCCCTGGTCTACATATTGCCGTTTGTGGACATGTCTGCATGGTGACGTCACATGTGTATTATATTTGAAAAGGATAAGCCCTGAATTTTTCCTCAACAGGGTAAAAAAAATATCTGGGCCCTAAAAACAAGTCTTGAATGTTGCTTGAGGTGGTACAGTAGATGCATTAGCATCGTTTAAGTAGAGGCTGAATTGCCTTGAAGAAATCCACTTGCATGGCTTCGATAGTCCTGTTGATATTCTGTCCAAACAGGGCACTTCATTAGCCGTCTACCATGAGGAGAGGCAGTAGCATCTCAGTCTCCTCCTCAGAGAGGGAATATGCAGCCGGGGCAGCCTTAATAACAGATGCAATATGGATGGAGGAGGGTGAAGTTTAATAACAATAAAGATACATATAAGTCGGTAGCTTAATGTATAAAGCAAATACATTAGCAGGTTCACATGGGCTTTAGTATTTCATAAGGAATCCATTTTTTTCATATGCTGTTTACTACCTCCAGGATGTACAGTATTAGAACGCTGACTGAGTGCTAAGGTGTCAGAGTACAGTGAGACCATCTCTGGAGACCTCCCATTCCTCACTTCCCTCATCAACTCATCCCTGACCACTGGCTGTGTCCGCTCTTACTTCAAAATGGCCAGAGTAGTGGTCTAAGGCACTGCATCACAGTGCTAGCTGTGCCACTAGAGATTCTGGGTTCGAGTCCAGGCTCTGTCGCAGCCGGCCGCGACCGGGAGGCCCATGGGGCGGCGCACAGTTGGCCCAGTGTCGTCCAGGTTAGGCCGGCAGGGATACCCTTGTCTCATTGCGCTCTAGCGACTCCTGTGGCGGGCCGGGCGCAGGGCACGCCGCTGACACGGTCGCCAGGTGTACAGTGTTTCCTCCGACACATTGGTGCGGCTGGCTTCCGGGTTGGATGGGCATTGTGTCAAGAAGCAGTGCGGCTTGGTTGGGTTGCGTTTCAGAGGACGCATGGCTCTCGACCTTCGCCTCTCCCGAGTCCGTACGGGAGTTGCAGCGCTGAGACAAGACTGTAACTACTACCAATTGGATACCACGAAATTGGGGATAAAAAAGGGGTGAAAAATACAACAACAAAAAGTCCCCTCCTCAAGAAACTGCAGACCGGTATCTTTACCTTTCTGTTCAATAACCCTTAAGCGTGCTGTCCCTGACCAACCCTCTCGCTACCTCACTCAGAACCATCTACATGACCCTAACCAGTCAGGCTTCAAGACGGGTCACTCAACCGACTGCTCTCCTCTTCATCACAGAGGCTCCACGCACTGCCAAAGCTGACTCTCTCTTATCTGTTCTCATCCTCCTAGATCTATCCGCTGCCTTCAACACCGTGAACCATCAGCTCTTCATCTCCCCCCTCTTTGGGCTGGGCGTCTCAGGCTCTGCACACTCTTGGACTGCATCCTACCTGGCAGGCTGCTCCTTGCAGGTGGCGTGGAGAGAATCTGCACCACGTACTCACACTACTGGTGCCCCCCACGTCTCTGTTAGTAAATCAAATCACTCGACTCATTTCCTCATCTGGTCTATCCTATCATTGCTATGCGGATGACGCTCAACTGCTTTCCCCCCCCCCCACCCAGGTGGCGACACGCCTGGCAGATATCTCAGCTTGGATGTCGGTCCACCACCTTAAGCTCAACAAGACGGAGTTGCTCTTCCTCTTGGGGAAGGCCGGCCAGCTCCACGACCTCTCCATCTGATAAGGGATTTATATGTTTAAATGTAATGATTAAATAATTCTACCCTGAAACGTAACTAATTAGTAATTAGTAGTTTAGTTGGCATGTATAATGAATGATTAAAGTACTAAACGTAAGTCCCATATAGTTTAGTAGAGGCCCGGGAGGAAGAGAAATGTGTGTGTATGAGTGTGCCTAAGAAAATAGCGAGAACAATTAGACTGCGTTTGACCCGACCTAGCGAGAACTTTGAGAAACTTATGAGAAGAAAGGGAGTAACTCTCAAGGTTCCTCTGATCTCGGGGGAATGGAACAGACAGCATTGGATAGTGATTAACAGTGGTGAGAACTCCGGGGAGGGATACAACTCACCTACTGTTCGTGTGTGTGTGTATGTATGTAGGACATCTACTGTTTGTGTGGAGGTATGTGTGTAAGTAGGGAGTGAGCATAAAATGAATGTCTTTGTATTATGGACTTCAGAACGTTCTCTGAATAAACTGTACATCAAAGCAGTGACTCGCTTCATCAGGTTCACGCTATACTACAGACGTAGAGTACGACCCTATCTCACACAGGAAGCAGCACAGGTCATCTCCCATCTGGACTATTGCAACTCACTTTTGGCTGGGCTCCTTGTGCCATCAAAACACCTGCAACTTATACAGAACGCTGCAGTCCACCTGGGGTTCAACCTTCCCAAGTTCTCCCATGTCACCCCGCTCCTTCGCACACTCCGCTGGCTTTAGAGTCGAAGCTAGCATCCACTACAAGACCGTGGTGCTTGCCTACGGAGCAGCAAGAAGAACTGCCCCTCCCTACCGCCAGGCTATGCTAAAACCCTGCACCCCAATCCGAGCACTCCGTTCTGCCACCTCTGGTCTCTTAGCCTTCACACCCCTACGGGAGGTCAGCTCCCGCTCAGTCTAAGCTCTTCCCTGTCCTGGCACCCCAAAGGTGAAACTAGCTTCCCCCTGAAGCTAGGACAGCAGAGACCCGTTCCGAAAACATCTGAAACCCTACCTCTTCATAGAGTATCTAAATAATCCCACAGCACCCCCCCCCATGCAGCCTTTCATGAGGATTCGCACTTTATTTTTTCCACCCTTACATGTGCTGACTTTGCTGATAGCTACTTTGAGGAAAAATGTACTTGCTATGAGTGTGATATGTGGTTGTCCCACCTAGCCATCCTAAGATGAATGCACTAACTAAGTCGCTCTGGATAACAGTGTCCGCTAAATAACTAAAATGTAAAAATGGTAAACAGACAAAACAACGGTAACATGACAAGGAAACCGTGCTCATTAGCCACCCGAGTCACGGTCTGTTCACTCTGCTACCATCTAGAAGACAGAGACGGTACAGGTGCATCAAAGTCGAGACCGCAAGACTGAAAAACAGCTTCCATCTCCAGGCCATCAGACTGTTTAACAGCCGTCACAGAAAACATGGTAATTAACTCCAATGACCATAATCCATTGCACGCCTACTTGTCCAATCTGTGTGCGGCAGACACGGAGAGAAGAGATAGAAGATGAGTGATCGAGAGGAATAGAGAGCAGTTGCTTTGAGTGGTATCTCTACCTGAAAATATATGATTGCTAGACGGTATTCAGCAGTCATAAAAGTATGCCTTATTTACTTTTAAGAACTACTAAAACTGTGATTTTGGCAGAAAGCAGAAGCAGCAGCTCTATAGAGAGACGATGACTTATAATTAAATAATAAAGTCATCAAATAAAACAAATATACAGTGTCTACACAACGTATTCAAACCCCTTAAGTTCAAGTAACAGACACATCTCAACATCAACTGTTCAGAGGAGAATCAGGCATTCATAGTCCAATTGCTGCAAAGAAACCACTACTAAAGGACACCAAGATGAAGAAGAGACTTGTTGGGGCCAGGAAACACAAGCGATGGACATTAGATCGGGCAAAATCTGTCCTTTGGTCTGATGAGTCCAAATTTGATTTTTTTTTGCTTCCGCTGTGTCTTTGTGACATGCAATATGGGTGAACGGATGATTTCCGCATGTGTATTTCCCACCGTAAAGCATGGATGTGGTGGTGTTATGGTGTGGGGGTGCTTTGCTGGTAACACTGTCAGAGATTTATTTAGAATTCAAGGCACACTTAACACTTAACCAGCACTATCATTTGTTTTTCAACAGGACAATGACCCAACACACATCCAGGCTGTGTAAGGCCTATTTTACCAGGAAGGAGAGTGATGGAGTGCTGCATCAAATGACCTGGCCTCCACAATCCCCCGACCTCAACCAAATTGAGATGGTTTGGGATGAGTCGGACCGCAGAGTGAAGGAAAAGCAGCCAACAAGTGTTCAGCATTTGTGGGAACTCCTTCAAGACTGTTGGAAAAGCATTCCATGTGTGTTATTTCATAGTTTGTCTTCACCATTATTCTACAATGTAGAAAATTGTGAACAAATAAATTAAATAAAAAACCTTGAATGATTAGGTGTTCTAAACCTTTTGACCGGTAGTGTAAATATCACATTTACATAAGTATTCAGACCCTTTACTCAGTACCTTGGCCTCGAATACAGCATCAAGTCTTCTTGGGTATGATGCTACAAGCTTGGCACACTTGTATTTGGGGAGATCCTGCCATTAATCTCTGCAGATCCTCTCAAGCTCTGTCAGGTTGGATGGGGAGCGTTGCTGCACAGCCATTTTCAGGTCTCTCCAGAGATGTTAGATCGGGTTCAAGTCCAGGCTCTGGCTGGGCCACTGAAGGACATTCAGAAACTTGTCCCGAAGCCACTCTTGCGTTGTCTTGGCTGTGTGCTTAGGGTCGTTGTCTTGTTGGAAGGTGAACCGTCGACCCAGTCTGAGGTCCTGAGAGCTCTGGAGCAGGTTTCATCAAGGACCTCTCTGTACTTTGCTCCGTTCATCTTTCCCTCTATCTTGACTAGTCTCCCAGTCCCTGTCGCTAAAAAACAACCCCAAAGCATGATGCTGCCACCACAATGCTTCACCGTAGGGATGGTGCCCGGTTTCCTCTAGACGTGACGCTTGGCATTCAGGCCAAAGAGTTCAATCTTGGTTTCATCAGACCAGAGAATCTTGTTTTTAGGTGCCTTTTGGCAAACTCCAAGTGGGCTGTCATGTGCCTTTTACTGAGGAGCGGCTTCCGTCTGGCCACTCTGCCACTAAGGCCTGATTGGTGGAGTGCTGCAGAGATGGGAGAACCTTCCAGAAGGACAACCATCTCCACAGAGAAAATGTAGAGCTCTGTCAGAGTGACCATCTGGTCCTAGGTCACCCCCCTGTCCAAGGCCCTTCTCCCCCAATTGCTGAGTTTGGCCGGGCGGCCAGCTCTAGGAAGAGTCTTGGTGGTTCCAAACTTCTTCATTTACATTTACATTTGAGTCATTTAGCAGACACTCTTATCCAGAGCGACTTACAGTGGTGCATGCATACATTTCATACATTTCTTCTCCATACTGGTCCCCCTTGGGAATCGAACCCACAACCCTGGCGTTGCAAACACCATGCTCTACCAACTGAGCTACACGCGACTACTTCTTCCATTTAGGAACAATGGATGCCACTGTTCTTGGGACCTTCAATGCTGCAGAAATGTTTTGGTACCCTTCCCCAGATCTGTGCCTCAACACAATCCTGTCTCGGAGCTCTACGGACAATTCCTTCAACATCATGGCTTGGTTTTTGTTCTGACATGCACTGTCAACTGTGGGACCTTAGACAGGTTTGTGGCTTTCCAAATTATGTCCAATCAATTCAATTTACCACAGTTGGACTACAATCAAATTGTAGAAACATCTCAAGGATGATCAACGAAAACAGGATGCACATGTGCTCAATTTTGAGTCTCATAGCAAAGGGTCTGAATAGTTAAATAAATTAGATATTTCCGTATTTCCCCGAGTGGCGCAGTGGTCTAAGGCACTACATCGCAGTGCTAGTTGTGCCACTAGAGATTCTGGATTAGAGTCCAGGCTCTGTCGCAGCCGGCCGAGACCGGGAGACCCACTGGGCAGCACACAAATGGCCCAGCGTCGTCCGGGTTAGGGGAGGGTTTGGCCGGCAGGGATGTCCTTGTCCCATCGTGCACAAGCGACTCTGGGCACAGTGCATGCTATCACGGTCGCCAGGTGTACGGTGTTTTCTTCCGACACATTGGTGTGGCTGGCTTCCGGGTTAAGTGGGCATTGTGTAAAGAATCAGTGCAGCTTGGCTAGGTTGTGTTTTGGGAGGACGCACGGCTCTCGACCTTCGCCTCTCCCGAGTCCGCACGGGAGTTGTAGCGATGATACAAGACTGTAACTACCAACTGGACACCACAAAATTGGGGAGAAAAAGGTGTAAATAAAACATTTTATAAAAAAAAGAAATCCGCAGGACATAAAACAATAGAGGAAAGATGGAAATAAATTGAGACGTAGTATTTTCATATTTTAGTATACGCTTTTCGTATTAATATGAAATTCCTGTTATTTTTCTTAGACTTTCACAAAAACAAGTGTAACTCTGAAATGTCAACGGACCACTGAACATATACCACGTTTTATATTTTCAAAGCCTTTTACATTTAATTTAGCATGTGTCGTGCGAATTTCACTTTTTGCGACCTGCAGAAACAACTTTGAAGACAACAACCACAAAATGTAAAATCCTAAAAAGTTGTTACGAGAAACCTGCACCCACAGCTGTGCACATGCCCAGACTTTTTGGATATAATGTTAAAAGGTTATGTTAAAGTAAGACCCCTCTGAATGATTCAGAACATGAAGAATCTTATTTGCCTTGGTAAAAAAAAAAAATCTATTTTATAACATAAGTGGAATTTCATCACCAAAGTGTGTTTTCACCCACTATGGCAGAGTGGGTGGACACAACCATCATCAAAACTGTGTACGCAACCAATAAATGTATTTGACGCTGCAGACAAACAGAAAAGGAAAACAATGTTCTTCAAGAGAAGCAAAGGAGATGTTTAGGTTTTCCTGTGTGTGTGTGTGTGTGTGTGTGTGTGTGTGTGTGTGTGTGTGTGTGTGTACTTACTAGAACAGGACGTGGTTAGCTTCGTGTCTCTCATACCTGGCTGAGGTACACATGGACCTGCACAACAACAAAACAACATCTTTATTATGACTATCAGTTCATACATTATCAGTTTCATACATTACCAGTTTTATAAATTATACACGTATACATTATCAGTTCATAGATTATACGTTTACACACACAACAGGTTTTTTCTGGATCAGAAAAGGGGCATAGGTGTTGAACACGGCAATGTTCGTGGATCGGCCTGTCAGCGCGGCTGAATTTTAGATAGCATTTTAGAGGCCGCCATTTAAGGTGTAGTTAACGTTTTGCAATTTTAAGCCAATTTCCTGCAATTCTGAATTTCTCCATGGAGCCGAGAGACATTTTTGCAGTGTAAAATTTTGTAGTTTGAAAGCTAATTTCCTGCAATTCTACGCATGTTGCCATGGTTAATGCTGTGTTCTTTTGCTCATACATAATAACAAAATCAATGCTGCTAAATTCATTGGTTTTGGAATTTTCAATTCTCCTTGGCTGTTTAGCTTTTATTTTGTTGATTGTTGATTCTCAAAGATTATATTGCTGAAAAAGATGTAGGCCCGTTAACATTTCTACATACTTTATATCTGGTTTTAGTCGTTTCAATTTACACCGAAATAGTTTTTCCATCCTGACCCCACCCCCCAAAAAATAAATATATTTTTTCCTCTACTGTTCGGACATTAGCGACCTGAAAAAACACTTAACGTATGAACTAGTAGTGTTTGAGTTATCAGTCCATACATACGTTTCCTACATGATCAGTTTCATACATTACACATTTACGCATCATCAGTTCAGATTAGTGATGGGGGAAACAAATTACACAGTTACATATCGGGATATTATTTTTAACAAAATATTGTATCGTTTTGACAATATCACAATATTATTTTGGCACTAGTTGGATGTACTTGAGCCAAAACTCTGTATAGATTGTTCTCCATCTTTTTAAATAAGGAGCCAAATTGTCTTCAGCACATTTATTTCTATGACTGACCAAAACTCTCGTCCCTCTGCAGCAGACATACGGTGAGCAATATGTTTGAAAGATCGAATCGCAATAAAAATCACAGTATCACAATACATTTTGAATCGTAAGAAATCGCAATACATATCTTATGAGTAGTGTTGCCCGGTATACCAGCACCACGGTAATATCACGGTGCCAAACTGTCATGATACTTATGACACCAACATTTTAGAATACTGTAGTACCATTTCAACTGACACTACCAACTTTTTCAGCCCTACCGATCTAAAGAACCTGCTGGCGCCTGTTATTAAATGTTCATAAAGTCAGTTTTGTTTAAAAACTCAGTTGAATTTAAGCAACAGCCACTGGTCTCTTGTATGCGGAATAGGGCTGGGAAATGCCTGGGACCTCACAATACAATATTATCACAATACTTTGGTGCCGATACGATATGTATTGCGATTTAATACTGCGATTTTATTGCAATTCGATGTTCCAAACACATTACTCACCATATCTGCTAAAGAGGGACGAGAGAGCCATGATAAAAAACTAGTTTGAATCAGTGAGAGAAATAAAAGTGCTGAAAACAAAATTGGCTCCCTGTTTAAAAAGAAGATGGAGAACAAGCTATGAAGGAAAAAAAAACGCTGGAGTTCTGGCGCAGGTACAGCCGACTAGCGGAAAAATAATATTGCGATATTGTCAAAACATTACAATATATCGTCAAAAAGAATATCCCGATATGTAACTGCATCTATTTTTTTCTCCCATCACTAGTTCAGACACTACCAACTTATAGACGATCAGTTCATACATGACCACACCCAGACTGACAGCTCTCATATCCGAGTGTTGATTACGTGGAATGGTTGTGGTTAATGTCTCAGAGGTGTATGGCTGCGTGGCCTGGCCTGCACGCCGGCCCCAGCGTGCGCCAGTCAACTCTGTCCTATGTATGAACAGGAGATTGGACTGGAAGGGTCATGTAGATGAGTCACAGAACACTAGTTGCAGCTTCCACACCTGGGCCTGTATTCATAATGCCTCTCATCAGAGTAGGAGTGCTGATCTAGAATCAGGTCCCCCGCCCAGACCATGTAGAAAAGCCCAATCTCATTCATGATGTTTTTAAAAAAAGGCCAAACTGATCCTAAATCAGCGCTTCTACTCTAAGATGTGGTGTAGGCAGCTTTAGCAGGGTGGGTGTTTTGGTGTAATGGTTGGACGGAGAGGTAAATCTGACCTGAGCTGGTGCTCCCTGAGGTGGGACAGGACATCCATGTGGTAGAGGTGACAGTAAACGGTGTGCAGGTCCTGGAGGAGACGATAAAACAAATAAATGAAAAAAAAGGTTCAAAACAGACATCTCACCTCACCCAGAGGCAAGGCAACACAGGTTGATTGACAATTGAAAGACTTGGAAAAATGCAGCTCGGGGTCAGCTGTGGTTGGATTGAAAAAAAGGTCTCTTACTCTAAAGCAGGAACTGGAGACGTAAAAACGTAAGTCACACGTACACTATAGGCCTAATACTCTCAGGTGCATACTGAACGACGGCGCAAAAATGTTTGGGCACGCAGGCTCTCGGTCAGGATTGACCAAAGAGTCTCAAAACGCTGGAGGATTTGTACGGACTACCAAATGACTGTCAATCAACCGTTTTTCCACAAGACACACAGAACACACTTTTTTTTTATTTCACCTTTATTTAACCAGGTAGGCTAGTTGAGAACAAGTTCTCGTTTGCAACTGCGACCTGGGCAAGATAAAGCATAGCAATTCAAGACATACAACAACCCAGAGTTACAAATGGAATAAACAAAACATACAGTCAATAATACAGTAGAACAAAAGAAAACAAAAAGTATATATATACAGTGAGTGCAAATGAGGTAAGTTAAGGCAATAAATAGGCCATGGTGGCGAAGTAATTACAACATAGCAATTAAACACTGGAATGGTAGATGTGCAGAAGATGAATGTGCAAGTAGAGATACTGGGGTGCAAAAGAGCAAGATAAATAAATACATACAATATGGGGATGAGGTAGGTAGATAGATGGGCTGTTTACAAATGGGCTATGTACAGATGCAGTGATCTGTGAGCTGCTCTGACAGCTGGTGCTTAAAGCTAGTGAGGGAGATATGAGTCTCCAGCTTCAGAGATTTTTGCAGTTCGTTCCAGTCATTGGCAGCAGAGAACTGGAAGGAAAGGCAACCAAAGCAGGAATTGGCTTTGGGGGTGACCAGTGAGATACACCTGCTGGAGCGCGTGTTACGAGTGGGTGCTGCTATGGTGACCAGTGAGCTAAGATAAGGCGGGGCTTTACCTAGCAGAGACTTGTAGATGACCTGTAGCCAATCGGTCTGGCGAGGAGTATGAAGCGAGGGCCAACCAACAAGAGCATACAGGTCGCAATGGTGGGTAGTATATGGGGCTTTGGTGACAACACGGATGGCACTGTGATAGACTGCATCCAGTTTGTTGAATAGGGAATTGGAGGCTATTTTATTGATGACATCACCGAAGTCAAGGATCGATAGGATGGTCAGTTTTACGAGGGGTATGTTTGGCAGCATGAGTGAAGGATGCTTTGTTGCGAAATAGGATAGATTTTATTTTGGATTGGAGATGCTTAATGTGAGTCTGGAAGGAGAGTTTACAGTCTAACCAGACACCTAAGTATTTGTAGTTGTCCACGTATTCTAAGTCAGAGCCGTCCAGAGTAGTGATGCTGGACGGGCGAGCAGGTGTGGGCAGTGATCGATTGAAAAGCACGCATTTTGTTTTACTTGCGTTTAAGAGCAGTTGGAGGCCACGGAAGGAGAGTTGTATGGCATTGAAGCTCGTCTGGAGGGTAGGTAACACAGTGTCCAAAGAGGGGCCAGAAGTATACAGAATGGTGTCGTCTGCATAGAGGTGGATCAGAGAATCACCAGCAGCAAGAGCGACATCATTGATGTATACAGAGAAGAGAGTCGGCCCGAGAATTGAACCCTGTGGCACCCCCATAGAGACTGCCAAAGGTCCGGGCAAAAGGCCCTCCGATTTGACACACTGAACTCTATCAGAGAAGTAGTTGGTAAACCAGGCGAGGCAATCATTTGAGAAACCAAGGCTGTCGAGTCTGCCAATAAAATGTGGTGATTGGTATACAGTCACCCCATATCAGAGCAGCACAACGCTCTTAAAAGATTAACTTCTGGCTGCTTAACTAGGGAATAAATTAACCTTTGTACATAAATTTTGTGTCAACTCAGCACTATGCAAACCAGACCAAGGGCACGAGCAAATGTCCATTTTCCTTGAGGAATTTAGGCCCATTGCGTAAAGGCATGTTCCCTATCAAATTGACAAATTTAATCCGGAGCGACAAACAGTCACTGTCACACAAAGCGCTTAAAAACAGAGTCCTATCAAACACAGCTGTTCAAACATTCAGAGCAGAAAGCCTGAAGAATGCATGTGGAAACTTCCATGCGGCCATATGGTGTGGTAGGACAAGAGGAGCTATTGAGCCTACGGGCAACTAACATTAACAGGTGTGGCACATTCCCTCAGTGACTTCAGCCAAGCGCGTGCGCACACACACACACACACACACACACACACCGATGTGTGTGGCAGCAAAACAGCAAGTACTAGTTAGCTGAGACTGCTGAGGGTCAAATTCATTAATAATATTAAACCTCTGGGATTTTGTCTTTGTGGACATCCTAGGGTATTTGCTGAGCGAGTCATGGTGTATCGTAGTCAGATGTGTGTGTGTGTGTGTGTGTGTGTGTGTGTGTGTGTGTGTGTGTGTGTGTGTGTGTGTGTGTGTGTGTGTGTGTGTGTGTGTGTGCAGTGTAATACAGCTGGGACGATAAACCGAAAAATATCGGACACAGACCATACCGATGACTTATCGCAGGCATTTTGCTAATATAGGTGATTGTTAAATGGGACAATTGATGGCTACAACCATTACAGTTGTAGTAGTACTTTAAAGGATAATAAAAAAAACACGAAAGAATATTATAAACATATCGTTTTACTGATCATTATCACAGCAATTCAGGCAATTTATCTCAATAGGGATTTTTGTCCATATCGCCCAGCTCTACCGTGGACACAAAATTATTTCTCAGTGTTGAATAGACAGATCCTGAAGAAAACCAACAAGAGCCGGTAAAAAAACTAAAAAAAACACCAGGCAACGCTGGAATGTGGCACAGGAGACTAATAAATACAGGGAGGGGTAGAAGTAAGTGACTGTGTGTGTGTGTGTGTGTGTGTGTGTGTGTGTGTGTGTGTGTGTGTGTGTGTGTGTGTGTGTGTGTGTGTACAGCATAGACCTCCTGTACGTGTGCGTGGGGTTTAACCATGAATAACAACACATCAGACCCATGGCAGGCTGGGCTCCTCAGCATTAGCCTCTCCTTCCGCTAACACTTCCTGTGAGAGCTCATCTGGCCTGAAAACCAGAGGCCAGCCAGGATTTGCTGATAGAAACCCTTTGACTGTCGGTCACTCTATACTCCTTCCTTCTACTTCAAACAAAGGAAAAATCAGGAAGAACAGGTGGAAGGAGTCCACCTATAGCAGGTGTAGGTAACTAGATTCAGCCACGGGCCAACTTTAGTCGGAACAGATGGTCGGGTGGGCGGAACATAATTATAATAATTTGTACACAACAAATTGACCACAACTACGCCCAAAAAGACAGTACCAGCTAAAAGCTTGGACACACCTACTCATTCAAGGGTTTTTCTTTATTTTTACTATTTTCAACACTATGAAATAACACATATGGAATCATGTAGTAACAAAAAAAGTGTTATACAGAATATATTTTATATTTGAGATTCTTCAAAGTAGCCACCCTTTGCCTTGATGGCAGCTTTGCGCACTCTTGGCATTCTCTCAACCAGCTTCATTAGGAAGTAACCTGGAATGCATTTCAATGAACAGGTGTGCCTTTCTTTCCTTCTTAAGCGTTTGAGCCAATCAGTTGTGTTGTAACAAGGTAGGGGTAGTATACAAAAGATAGCCCTATTTTGTAAAATACCAAGTACATAATATGGCAAGAACAGCTCAAATAAGCAAAAATAAACGATAGTCCATCATTACTTTAAGACATGAAGGTCAGTCAATTCGGGAAATGTCAAGAACTTTGCGATTGAAGAAACTTTCAGTCGCAAAAACCATCAAGCGCTATGTTGAAACTGGCTTTCATGAGGACCGCCACAGGAAGACCCAGAGTTACCTCTGCAGCAGAGGATAAGTTCATTAGAGTTAACTGCACCTCAGATTGCAGCCCAAATAAATGCTTCACAGAGTTCAAGTAACAGACACATCTCAATATCAACTGTTCAGAGGAGAACGCATGAATTATGCATTCATGGTCGAATTGCTGCAAAGAAACCCCTACTAAAGGACACCAATAAGAAGAAGAGACTTGCTTGGGCCAAGAAACACGAGCAATGGGCATTAGACCGGTGGAAATCTGTCCTTTGGTCTGATGAGTCCAAATTTCAGATTTTTGGTTCCAACCTCTGTCTTTGTGAGAGGCAGAGAAGGCGAACGGATGATCTCTGCATGTGTGGTTCCCACCGTGAAGCATGGAGGAGGAGGTGTGATGGTGCTTTGCTGGTGACAGGGTCAGTGATTTATTTAGAATTCAAGGCACACCTAATCAGCATGGCTACCACAGCATTCTGCAGCGATACACCATCCCATCTGGTTTGCGCTTAGTGGGACTATGACCCAAAACAATGACCCAAAACACACCTCCAGGCTGTGTAAGGGTTATTTGACAAAGAAAGAGAGTGATGGAGTGCTGCATCAGATGTCCTGGCCTCCACAATCACCCGACCTCAACACAATTGAGATGGTTATGGGATGAGTTGGACCGCAGAGTGAAGAAAATTGCTCAGCGTGTGGGAACTCCGTCAAGACGGTTGGAAAAGCATTCCTCATGAAGCTTGTTGAGAGAATGCCAAGAGTATGCAAATCTGTAATCAAGGAAAAGAGTGGCTACTTTGAGGAATCACAAACATAAAATATATTTTGATTTGTTTAACACTTATTTGGTTACTACATGATTCCATGTGTGTTATTTCATCGTTTTGATGTCTTCACTATTATTCTACAATGTTGAAAATAGCAAAAATAAAGAAAAACCCTTGAATGACTAGGTGTGTCCAAACATTTGACTGGTACTGTATGTACATATTTTTGGGTGGGTAAAAAATAATAAAGTTGCGGGCCAGTTTTGACCTGTTACTGACCTACAGTGTGACTCAGCCCCACCCTCCTCCTGATAGTCTGTACATGGAGTAGTCTGGACACAGGTCTGTCATCAACTCAGTCATAGTCTGGATAGAAAAACACTTGTTCTGGACAGGGCTGTACTTGGCTATTCTTTAGAAGTTGGGCTCGGCCTATTTCCTGACCATGTGACCTGACCAGTGAAAAACCCCTGGCCCTATATTATCTGGTAAGATCTGTGTTCCTTATGAGGGTCTTGTTCAAGGAAACTACTAGGAGGGGTTCCTGGTCTTCCTCCAATAACCCTTATGATCAGAGATTTACAGGAAAGCCTGTATTTTTATAGACTATATTACCTCATGTTGAAAAGTAGACCTCTTCATCCACCGGCTTTAAAACACAAGCACCACTGAATTGGATAGGGAGAAGATGCCAAATGACGATCTGAAAACGCACACTACGGTGCAATTCACCTACAGCACTGTCTGTATGAAATAGCCCTAGGCCTGCCCCACTTATAGATAGGAATAAAACTACAATTCTTGATAAGACTGGCAGCAGCATACTGTACACCGACGTCGTCGAGCTACTAAAACCGTATTGACTTTCCCTCAGAGCTAACTGGGTTAGCGAAAGCAGCTTCTGCTGTGGCAAGCACTATTCTTTCTGAGGCCAGAGGAGTTGGCCGGGTGAGCGCAGTGGTTGAGCTCCAAATTGGACCCTATTCCCGATGTAGGAAACTACTTTTGAACAGGGCCCATAGGGATCTGGTCAAAAGTAGTGCACTATATAGGGAACAGGGTGCCATTTGGAACACAGCCAGTGAGTGCAGTATGGGGCCGGCCGGGCCAGGACCCAGAGGTGACTGAGGCCAGTAGTGTGTTCAGGTCATGCCAGACAGACCCCTGTCCCCTACAGTCAATGTGTCCCACATGACCTAGGGCAGGGGTAGGGGTCCACTCAATATGCAGGCGCCGCTTGGAGCTTCCTCTCACTGGGTGGGTGGGGGGGGGGGGGGGGCAGGCCAATGGTCGCCTATATTTAAAACACTGATGTCTATAGGCTTAGGTCTACAACTGGCCTCCTTTCCAGAGTCCACCCCACATCATGGCAAAAAAAACTACTCTGCTCCCCTTCAGTCATTGATCAGACTGAAACTGATCATCAATAGCCCCAGACAGGATGTCAAAATCACCAGCGTGAACCTTTTCAATAAAATTGTCTGTCTCCCCCATGGAGTGCTGTAACTCAATCACACTACAGTCAAAGTCCAGCTCTCCTGTACTGACAAGGCTGCTTTGCAGGGTGAGGGGTTTAATTATGTTTCAACTAGCCTAATCTAAATAAATTCATGCAATAGACTAATTCCAATTCTATAGGCTATTTAAATGCAATTCACCCCCACCCTGCTTCTTTGGCATTAAATGTGTTGGCGTCGGGGGGGGTCACTCTAGGATGACCTTTGACCCATCGTCTCCCTAGAGGTTCACAAAGTGGCCTGACCCCATCTGTGACATCATCACAGCGTTGAACCATCCATTAAAACACATCACCAGCTAACTACAGAAGGGACAAATAGCACATCACACAAACTGTACGTACGATCAGCTGAACTGTCAAAACATTCTATTTTTCATCGTGGCAGTTTACACTAAATCAAATGTACAATGATAACAAAATGATGTTCTTCATTTCACATAGGCCTATGCCTGACAAAAATGAAAAAAAAATGTAATCAAAGTGGGCTAAACATAAAACAAAAGAAGCTGCAAAAGGACAGCAGCAATCTTGCAAGTCGGATCATACAATTGAACAGCAAATGTAAACAATGTTCTTTTGTTTGTATGTGTAGAACAGTGTGACATGCAGGTACAGTGTTGCTGCCACCTTCTGGCACACAGGCTGCCTTCTCCTCAGGTGACCCCTGTGCAATAATGACAAGCAAGCTCTTTCTCGCTACAGAAGCACAACACTGTCTGTAGACTAGAGTTCAAATGGTCTTTCAAGCCTACATAAAATGTACAGTATGTAGACCTTACAGAGAAGGGCATTGTACTTAATTAACCCCACAGCACAGCCATTCAGGTTGCAGAATAAACATCCTCCTAGCCATTTCCATAGACTTCTAAAACTTCTATCAACTGTAAAAGAATAACATCTGAAGACTTCACACATTCACTGCAATTCACCCCGGTATCTTAAAACATGACGGGAAAAACAGCAGACTCTTTATACCTCATTTCATAATACACACATTATTTGAGGCTTGGAGTACGCCCAGGCAAAAATGAGCGTAGGCTAAGGCAGTGAATTAGAGGCCTGTGGACTCGGTGGCAACATGTGACCGCTTCACTGTATTGTAGGGCCAACTGAAGAGATCTACACACCCATTCAGGCATTTAAGCGTTTCAGATAGAAAACTCTAAAACCAGGGAGGATGTAGAAGCACTACGCTACAAATCTCCTTACTTGACATTAAGAAGGCTTAACTTCTGTGAGAATTTTTTTTGTTTCCATTAACGGTTTGACATGCACGCCTGTAAGGTCAGATATGACCAACGGTCTTAAGCGGAAATAAAATCATAAAGCAGCAAAGTGCTCGGGTAATCTTCTCTCCTGTTAGCGCTTTATCAAGGAGTCCCGAGTGGCGCAGCGGTCTAAGGTACTGCATTTCAGTGTTAGAGGAGTCACTACAGACCCTGGTTTGATTCCAGGCTGTATCACAACCGGTCCATGATTGGGAGTCCCATAGGGCGGCGCACAATTGGCCCAGCGTCGTCCGGGTTTGGCCGTCATTGTAAAATAAGAATTTGTTCTTAACTGACTTGCCTAGTTAAATATTTATGTTTTTTTATAAAAGAGTCAGAATCATGCTTGGCTTTCAGGTAGGACTACAGCGCTTACATTTGCCATGGTACGGAACGTCAAACTAATCAAATGGTGCTTAGCCTAGCCTTTATGCAGTGGTATAAAATACTTAAGTAGTATCTGTACTGCACATAATTGACAACTTTTGGATTACTACATTCCTAAAGAAAATAATCTACTTTTTACATTTTCCCTGACACCCAAAAGTACTCGTTACATTTTGAATGCTTAGCAGGACATGAAAATGGTCCAATTCACACACTTAAAAGAGAACTTCCCGGGTCATCCATACCGAGTGACCTGGCAGACTCACTAAACACAAATGCTTCATTTGTAAATTATGTCTGAGTGTTGGAGTGTGCCCTTGACTATCTGTAAAATAAATTTAAAAACAAGACTATTTTGCTGTTTGGATTGCCTAATAGAAGTAATTTAAAATGATTTATACTTTTACTTTTGATACTTAAGTATATTTTTGCAATTACATTTACTTTTGATACTTAAGTATATTTAAAAGCAAATACTTTTACTCAAGTAGTATTTTACTGGGTGACTTTCACTTGAGTTAGTTTCAAATAATGCATCTTCACTTTACTCAAGTATGACAATTGGGTACTTTTTCCACCACTGCAGTATGGCGCTTTTAGAAGGGGGCAGTCAGGTTCCTTGGCCCCCAAAGTCGATACTTTCAACGCGGTTGATCCCTTATGGAGTAAAAAATAAGTGGGTCTTTAGTGAAATCCTTAAAAGCCTGTGGGGGAAAAAAACAAGAAGTTTATAGAAAGCCCAGGGTAGTAATGGGGCATCATGGGGAAAAAAAGGTAGAGTGCTGCTGTACCACCACACTACAGTACAGCTGTCATCTATCCACCAGCCCCTGTGCCAGACAAGACAGCCAAAAGCTCGGCTGGAAAACACAAATCCTGACGCTGGAACATTTTTAGCCATTATGTAATCTTAACTAATTCGCAGAGACTGACATTTCAGACTTGACAAGGGCTGAAGAGAACAGCAAAGTTATGACAGCAACTTAGGATGTCAAACTTGAGCAAAGGCTCGAACTCCAAGTCATAATCCAAGCTATGAAAAAAAAACTCTGGGTTTAATCTTTATTCTTAATTGTAGATATAACAAAAAAGTTTAAAAAAGGGCGGTTGTTTTCTCTCTATCCATAAGCCTGGAAGACACCTTGTGAGGGAAGCAAAGAGTGGTTCAACTACAAAAAAAACAGATGTTCGAGAGAGAGAGAGCAGAGTGCTGAGCTCACTTTGGTGAGGCTGTAGTCCGCTGCCAGCCCGAAAATAAGTGTTTGAGGGTGGGTGGCTGGGCTTACAGTGTCTTCACAAAGTATTCACACCCCTTGACTTTTTCCACATTTTGTTCTGTTAGAGTACGCATTTAAAATGGCTTACATTCAGACGTTGCGTCACTGGCCTAGACACAGTACCACAATGTCAAAGTGGAATTAAGTTCTTAGAAATGTTTACAAATTAATACAAAATCAATGGCTGAAAGGTGTTGAGTCAATAAGTATTCAATCCCTTTCGTTATGGCAAGCCAAAATAAGTTCAGCAGTAAAAATTAGCTTTACAAATCACATAAGTTGTATGGACTCACTCTGTGTGCAATAAAATGATTTTTGAATGACTACCTCATCTCTGTTCAAAGAGATATTCAATGTCTCCTTTTTTTTTTACCATCTCCCAATAAGTGCCCTTCATTGGAAAACCTCCCTGGTCTTTGTGGTTGAATCTGTGTCAGATATTCACTGCTCGACTGAGGGACCTTACAGATAATTGTTTGTGTGGTACAAACAATTATCTGTAAGGTCCCTCAGTCGAGCAGTGAATTCCTGACACAGATTCAACCACAAAGACCAGGGAGGTTTTCCAATGTTTTGCAATGAAGGGCACTTATTGGGAGATGGTAAAAAAAGAAGGAGACATTGAATATCTCTTTGAACATGATGATGTTATTAATTACACTTTGGATGGTGTATCAATACACCCAGTTCCTACAAAGATACACGCGTCCTTCCTGGCGAGGAAGGAAACCACTCAGGGATTTCACCTTGAGGCCAATGGTGTAACTTAAAACAGTTACAGAGTATAATGGCTGTGATAGGAGAAAACTGAGGATTGGTCAACAACATTGTAGTTACCTCACAATACTAACCTAATTGACAGAGTGAAAAGAAGGAAGCCTGTACAGAATACAAATATTCTAAAAAATGCATCCTGTTTGCAACAAGACACTAAAGTCAAACTGCCAAAAACGTGGCAAATAAATGTACTTTATGTACTGAATATAAAGCGTTATGTTTGGGGCAAATCCAACACATCACTGATTACTACTGACATTTTCAAGAATGGTGGTGGCTGCATCATGTTATGGATATGCTTGTCATTGGCAAGGACTAGGGAGACTTTTAGGATAAAAAGAAACAGAATAGAGCTAAGCACAGGCAAAATCCTAGAGAAAAACCTGATTCAGCAGGACAATTATCTGAAACACAAGGACAAATATACACTGGAGTAGCTTACCAAGACGACATTAAAATGTTCCTGAGTGGCCTAGTTACAGTTTTGACTTAAAAAAAAAAAAAAAAAACGGCTTGAAAATCTATGCCAAGAAAATGGCCGTCTAGCAATGACCAACAACCAACTTGACAGAGCTTGAATCATTTTGTAAAGAATAAAGTGTAAATATTGTAGTCCAGGTGTGCAATGGTCTTAGAGAAGTACTCAGAAAGACTCACTCACAGCTGTACTCACTGCCAGAGGTGATTCTAACATGTATTGACACAGGGGGTGTGAATACTTACGTACATTCGATATGTCTGTATTTCATTTTCAATCAAAGAAATGTGCAAACATTTCTAAAAACATGTGTTCACTTTGTCATTATGGGGTATTGTGTGTCGATTGGTGAGAGAGAAAAAAAACTATTTAATAAAAATGTTCAAATTCAGGCTGTAACAACAAAATGTGGAATAAGTCGAGGGGTATGAACACTTTCTGAAGGCATACAATACCGTAGCTAGCTACATAGATCAGTGACAGAGGCAAACTGTAGGTTCTGTGAGGCTGCGGCATACATGCTTCTACTTGTCTGAGTCCTCAGGTTGCCTGCGAGGCCAAGCTAGGTGTTTAACTTGAAGGCAAATCCCCGTCTGTTAAGACATTTAGTCCATAAGTCATGTAAAATAAGATTTTACAGACAACCGTGTGGCTGGTGGATATTAAATACACAGAAAAAGGACACTTTAAAAACAGGGAACGGGAGATACCTAGTCAGTTGCACAACTGAATGCATTCAACTGATATGCGTCTTCCGCATTTAACCCAACCCCTCTGAATCAGAGAGGTGCGGGGGACTGCCATAAAAATCGTTGTCATCGGCATCCGGGGAGCAGTTGTTTGGTGGTTAACTGCCTTGCCGGCTCGGGGATTCAAACCAGCGAACTTTCAGTTACAGGCCCAACGCTCTTAACGGCTAGGCTACCTGCCGCCCTAATAAACTGCAGTGATATTATAAAAAGGGACGTCACAATAGGGATTAGCCCAATTTTAAAGAAGAGCCCTCAACCACACCCCCCCCCCCCCCCGGTTTGAATACATTTGCATGGGAAATAAGATGGTATGTTGACTGAACATGGCTGCCGTGATGGTAACAACAGTGTCACTTATCACCTTGGCAGCACAAACATGTCGGTAGCCCTGGGGGAATGGCATCTTATCAGGGGAACATAACAGCATTTGGTGTACTGGGAAGGAACACGCAGAACAACATATTGTACTTCGAGTGCATCTATCGCTTGCTGCTTAGTCTTTTGTTCAAAGTCCCAAGCAATACATTCTCTGTGCAGGACTGATAGAAGTTCAAATGCTGAGAATTCTGGAATTGTGATCTTGACACATTGTTACTACTAACATGATAATTGGCCTAGGGTGAAGGTTAGAACACAAGGCCCCTTGAAGTCTGAATTGTTCATATTTCTTAACTAAACAAAGGCAAAGAAACTATACTGAGCAAAAACAAAAAACGCAACATGCAACAAATTCAAAGATTTCACAGTTCATATAAGGAAATCAGTAAATTGAAATAAATTAATTAGGCCCTGATCTATGGATTTCACATGACTGGACAAGTGTACAGCCATGGGTGGGCCTGGGAGGGTATAGGCCCACCCACTTGGCAGCAAGGCCCACCCAAAGGTGGGCCAGGTCCAGCCAATTAGAATGAGTTTACCCCCCCAAAAAAGGGCTTTATTGCAGACAGGAATGTATCATCAACGCACAGATCTGGGGAAGGGTACCAAAACATTTCTGCAGCATTGAAGTTCCCCAAGAACCCAGTGGCCTCCATCATTCTTAAATGGAAGAAGATTGGAAACACCATGACTCTTCCTAGAGCTGGTCGCCCGGCAAAAATGAGTAATCGGGGGAAAGGGCCTTGGTCAGGGAAGTGACCAATAACCAGATGGTCAATCAGACAGAGCTCTAGATTTCCTCTGTGGCGTTTATTTATTTAGGTTTAGGTAATATATATTGTTGCAATTTTGTCACTCAAATATCACATGAATACACATTAGAAATGGCAAAATGTATAGAATAGCAACAAAATTTGCTTTAAACTGCTAAATGTTCTTTGCACCCCATGACAAAATCTATACAACTGAAGGAAATAAGCTTTTAAACCTGCCGAATTCTCTCATGAACAGTACTTGTGCCCAAATGTTCCCCAATGCTGGAAGGGAGGCCCCCCAAGTGAAAGTTTGGGAACCCCTGTTCTACACGATACATTGCTTGTTTTGTCATAAACTGAAATTAGGCGAACTATTCGAATTTTAGCAACCAGGAAATGGTGGACTTCTGCATTATTGCACGTTTAATGTTGTTGAAATATCATAGCTCTTTTGTCATGTCTTTCGCATTAACAAATATGTATTTATCGTTACACTTTTTTTCCCCCAATTTGTCTCAACAGATGTCCCAGACTGTTTCATTCCTGACCACATCAGTAGTGGTTCACCTGATGAGAAGAAGTGTCATGTTTGGTGACATCACTGACATTGCAACCGGCGTCAGAAATACATCCAGGGGCCAACCTCTACAGAGGAAGCATCTCCCATGTCATATTTTCCAAGTTGCAGAAATGTCTACACATACAGCAAAGCAAGGGAGAACCATCAGGGGAAAAAAACTATTCAGTGTCAGATGCAAGCAGGGGTGTAATCATCATGCCGATTCTGTTCCAAAACGTTTCGTCTGTTGCAAAACCGTTTACTCCAAACGGAAAACACAAACAAGAGTTCCCATTGGACAAATTCTGGTAGGTCCCTCACCATGTTAGTTTCTCCATTTGCTTCTGTTTGGTTCTTAAATGGAAAACGGTTTCTGTAATGAATACACCCTGGTCTAGTGAGGGGGAGAAAAAAAAAAAAAAAAAAAAATACATACTGAGGCGAGACTGAGCTTTGGCTTCTTCCTGTCCAACATGCAGGATGCAGTACAGGAGGGAGATGTTGAGGTTATACACTGTAGCTCTGTTGTTCTACAATGCCTATGGTCATAGCCAATATCCCCACTAGCTGGCTTCTAGACAACCAATATAACAGTTGGCCCTAAATCTTTTTGTAGGGAGCCAAGAAAAGCAACTCCTGCATGTATCAGTGATGGACACTAGCTAGAATGTGGACCAATACTTTTACAGCAATATAGCTAGCTACTAATATAATAGCCCAACTTCTTGCACAACACATAAGGTTGTCACTACCAAATCATAAATAATACTATATACACCAAATAAATTGCCTAACAATAAATATATAACGTATACATAATGTATGTTCCTTATCATATACTTATTATCAAACTTCATACATGTACTGTACTACATTGTCGATCTGCAAGGAGTGCAAAATTACTATTTAGCTTGTATTCTCCGAACAATAACAGCAGTATACCTGTAACAGATTGTGTATACTTTAATATACAGTGCATATTCAGACCCCTTGCCTTTTTCACGTTGTTACGTTACAGCCTTATTCTATATTGATTAAATAAATGTTCCTCAATCTACACACAACAACCCGTTTTGTTTTTTTGCAAATGTATTAAGACACATAAGTATTCAGACCCTTTGCTATGAGACTCGGGTGCATCCTGTTTCCATTGATCATCTTTAAGATGTTTCTACAACTTGATTGGAATCCACTTGGGGTAAATTCAATTGATTGGACATGATTTAGAAAGGCACACACCTGCCTATTTCCCACAGTTGACAGTGCATGTCAGAACAAAAACCAAGGTATAGCCATAAGACAGGAATGTATCGAGGCACAGATCTGGGGAAAGGTACCAAAACATTTTCTGCAGCATTGAAGGTCCCCAAGAACACAGTGGCCTCCATCATTCTTAAATGGAAGAAGATTGGAAACACCATGACTCTTCCTAGAGCTGGCCGCCTGACCAAACTGAGCAATCGGGGGAAAGGGCCTTGGGCAGGTAGGTGACCAATAACCTCTCTGGCGCATGTGGGACGAACTCGTCCCACCTACGTAACAGCCACTGAAATCCAGTGGCGCGATTTTTGAATCGTTAGAAATACTATTACTTCAATTTCTCAAACATATGACTATTTTACAGCTATTTAAAGACAAGAATCTCGTTAATCTAACCCCACTGTCCGATTTCAAAAAGGCTTTACAACGAAAGCAAAACATTAGATTATGTCAGCAGAGTGCCCAGCCAGAAATAATCAGACACCCATTTTTCAAGCTAGCATATCATGTCACATAAACCCAAACCACAGCTAAATGCAGCACTAACCTTTTATGATCTTCATCAGATGACACACCTAGGACATTGTGTTATACAATACATGCATGTCTGTTCAATCAAGTTCATATTTATATCAAAAAACAGCTTTTTACATTAGCATGTGACGTTCAGAAAAAGCATAACCCCCGCAAACTTCCGGGGAATTTACTAACAGTTTGCTAAATTACTCACGATAAACGTTCACAAAAAGCATAACAATTATTTTAAGAATTATAGATACATTACTCCTCTATGCACTCGATATGTCCGATTTTAAAATAGCTTTTCGGATGAAGCACATTTTGCAATAATCTAAGTACATAGCCGGCATCACAGGGCTAGCTATTTAGACACCCACCCAGGTCAGCCTCCACCAAAATCACATTTCCTATAAGAAAAATGTTCTTACCTTGCTTGTTCTTTGTCAGAATACACTGCCAGGACTTCTACTTCAATAACAAATGTTGGTTTGGTCCCAAATAATCCATCGTTATATCCAAACAGCGACGTTTTGTTCGTGAGTTCTAGACACTATCAGAATGCTACATCACGGTCTCGCGCATGGCGCATTGGCGTGACAAAAAATTTCTAAATATTCCATTACCGTACTTCGAAGCATGTCAACCGCTGTTTAAAACCAATTTTTATGCCATTTATCTCGTAGAAAAGCGATAATATTCCGACTGGGAATATGTATTGAGCCTAAACAGCCGAATTAAATTTCTCCTCAGGAGCGAATCGTGCACGCGCCTCATTCAAAGGTCCTCTGATCCGCCACTTACCAAAGGCGATAATGTGTTTCAGCCTGAGGCTGCCTCGTCAACCTTCAGGTATTTCCCGGGTTCTGAGAGCCTATCGGAGCCCTGGGAATTGTCACGTTACAGCTAAGATCCTTACTTTTCAATAAACAGATGCAAGACGCACGACTCCTTGTCAGACAGGGTACTTCCTGCATGAAACCTTGTCAGGTTTTTGCCTGCCATAGGAGTTCTGTTATACTCACAGACACCATTCAAACAGTTTTAGAAAATTCAGAGTGTTTTCTATCCAAACCTGAACAATAATATGCATATTCTAGCTTCTGAGTTGGTGTAGGAGGCAGTTAAAAATGGGCACATATTTTTTCAAAAATTCTCAATACTGCCCCCTATCCCAAACAGGATAACCAGATGGTCACTCAGACAGAGCTTTAGATTTCCTCTATGGAGATGGGATAACCTTCCAGAAGGACAACCATCGCTGCGGCACTCCACCAAAAAGGCACATGACAGTCCGCTTGGAGTTTGCCAAAAGGCACCTAAAGACTCTCAGACCATGAGAAACAAGATTCTCTGGTCTAATGAAACCAAGATTCAACTCTTTGGCCTGAATGCCAAGCATCACGTCTGGCAGAAACCTGACACGATCCCTAGGGTGACGGCAGCATCATGAAGTATGGTGGTGGCAGCATCATGCTGTGGGAATGTGTTTCTGCTGGGAGACTAGTCAGGATCGAGGGAAAGATGAATGAAGCAAAGTACAGAGAGATCCTTAATGAAATCCTGCTCCAGAGCACTCAGGACCCCAGACTGGAGCGAAGGTTCACCTTCCAACAGGACAACGACCCTAAGCACACTGCCAAGACAATGCAGGTGTGGCTTCAGGACAAGTCTCTGAATGTCCTTGAGTGGCTCAAACAGAGACGGACTTGAACCCAATCGAACATCTCTGGAGAGACCTGAAAATAGCTGTGCAGCGGCCGAATGCACAGTAATTGTATGTGTGGGGTACAGAGAAGAGGTAGTCATAAAAATAAAAAAATCTGAGTGAGTTCATGCAACATGCAACTTAAGCAAATGTTTACTCTTGAACTTAGTTAGGCTGCGATAAAGGGGTTGAATACCTATTGACTCAAGACATCTTAGTTATCATTTTTTATAACATTTGTTAAAACATTTTTAAAAACATAATTCCACTGACATTATGGGATATTGTGTGTAGGTCAGTGACAAAAAAATCTCAATTTAATCAATTTTAAATTCAAGTTGTAACAACTAAATGGGGGAAAAAGTCAAGGGATGTGAATACTTTCTTAAGGCACTGTACGTCAAGTTAACATTTGATTATTTGTGTATGGAGGTTGTTATTATAGGCTATTGGCGCCTTACTCAGCCCGCAAAGGAAAGATAAAAATCATCCACTATTGAAATAATGCATGCATCATCAGCTTTTCTGAAAGATCTTGGCCCGGGACAGTATTTTTTATTTTATTTGGGCCAGTAGCCTTCATTTGGCACTGGCCCGGTGTGCCACTGGCAAATGTACCTACATTTCAAGGCCTGCAAAGCATGTCAACCTGGGCCCTGCATGACCCTAATGCATTTATAACTTTTTTCTCCTCGCTGGCCCAGACAAGTTTAACGTTGGACACTGCTCTCTCTTCTCAAAGGCTTAAATCAACAGACCAGCCTTCTCCATTGAATCGCAGCATTGAAGAAAACCTGATTTCTTCCTCAAGAATGGGAAGACACCTGGGCCGGGCCCCACATGACAGAGCAGGAAGGGGGAGCGCTAAGTCACTTCCCAGGTCACAACCTCTGCTCTATGTAGCCCATAGCGACAGGGTCAGTGCTCATGAGGAGCTCAACAGGATCCACATGACGCTCCCTGCTGCTGCTCCCATCCTCCTCGTTACCATCCAGCAGCACTAACTAAACAAGGTGATCCAGAGGAGGCGCAGTGGGCTAACTGGAGTCTAAACACAGGAGGACTGAAACCGACCTCATAACTCACACAGTATGGGCAGAGCCTCTGAGCCAGGAGAGGCATAAAGCACACCGCTGGCTGCATTTAGTGTGTGCTGCTGCTGCTATTTTCTGATAAGAAGATGATAAAATGTTAACAAGCATTGGGCAATACATGTGTGTAATCCTTAACTATGTGTCAAAGGGCAGGAAGTGAGGTAGAGAAGTGACTTTTACAATACGTCTGAACATGCTGCAGTAGGGTTACCCTAGGTGACTTCCTAGCTGGCAAAATCCTTCCAGTTCACTTTCAACTAGACATTTCATTCAACTTGAAGCACACCTTCATAACATAAGCCAAAAGGTACATAGCCATGACAACCCAATGTTTTACATGTCTCCATGTACATGTCTATTTACCAGTCTTGTGGGAAAGGTGTGCCGATGCCAAACAATGCAAAGCTAATGGGATTCGCAAACATATAAAAGGATCAACCAAATGACTGTATATGAATGGACAAAAAAAAACATTGATCACATGACACAATTAATTCCTCCCATTCAGGAGGCTGAAAAGATTTGGCATGGGACCAAAGATCCTCAAAAGGGTATACAGCTGCACCATCAAGAGCATCATGACAGGTTGCATCACCTAGACTTGGTGCTCCGGAACGGCTTGCCTTGCGATAGGAGAGAGAACAGTCTATGACTAGAGTGGCTGGAGTCCTTGACAATTTGTAGGTGCTTCCTCTGACACTGCCTGATATAGAGGTCCTGGATTGCAGGAAGCTTGGCCCCAGTGATGTACTTGGCTGTATGCACTACCCTCTGTAGTGCCTTGCGGTCAGATGCCGAGCAGTTGCCATACCAACAGTGATGCAAGCAGTCAGGATGCTCTCGATGGTGCAGCTGTAGAACTTTGAGGATCTATGGCAAATCTTTTCAGTCTCCTGAGGGGGAATAGGCGTTGTTGTGGCAACTTCACAACTGTCTTGGCGTGTTTGGCCCATGACAGTTTGTTAGTGATGTGGACGCCAAGGAACTTGAAGCACTCAACCTGCTCCACTGCAGCCCCGTCAACGTGAATGGGGGCTTTCTTGGCCCCCCTTTTCCTGTAGTCCACGATCAGCTCATTTGTCTTACTCCCATTAAGGGAGAGTTTGATGTCCCGACACCACACTGCCAGGTCTTTGACCTCCTTGCTGTAGGCTGTCTCATCGTTGTTGGTGAACAGACCTACCACCGTTGTGTCATCGGCAAACTTAATGATGGTGTTGGAGTCGTGCGTAGCCACGCAGACATGGGTGAACAGGGAGCACAGGAAGGGACTAAGCAAGCAACCCTGAGGGGCCACCATGTTGAGGATCAGCGTGGCAGGTGCATGTTGCCTACCCTTACCACCTGGAGGCAGCCCGTCAGGAGGTCCAGGACCCAGCAGAGGGAGGTGTTTAGTCCCAGGGTCTTTAGCTTAGTGAGGGCACTATGGTGCCGAAAGCTGAGCTGTAGTCAACTAACAGCATTCTCATGTTGGTGTTCCTTTTGTCCAGGTGGGAAAAGGCACTGTAGAGTGCAATGGAGATTGTGTCATCTGTGGATCTGTTGGGGCGGTATGCAAATTGTAGTGTCTCTAGGGTTTCTGGGATGATGGTGTTGATGTGAGCCATGCCCAGCCTTTTAAAGCACTTCATGTCCACAGACGTGAGTGCCACAAGCAGTAGTCATTTAGGCAGGTAACCTTCGCTTCCTTGGGCACAGGGACTATGGTGGTCTGCTTGAAACATGTAGGTATTACAGACTCGGTCAGGGAGAGTTTGAAAATGTCAGTGAAGACACTTGCCAGTTGGTCAGCACATGCTCAGAGTACGCGTCCTGGTAAACTGTCTGTCCCTGCGGCCTTGTGAATGTTGACCTGTTTAAAAGGTCTTACGCACATCGTCCACGGAGAGCATGATCACACAGTCATCTGGTACAGCTGGTGCTCTCATGCATGGTTCAGTGTTGCTTGCCTAGAAGCGAGCAGAGAAGGCTAGCATCACTGGGCACTTCCTGCTTGAGTTTTTGCTTGTAAGCAGGAATCAGGAGGGTACAATTATGGTCAGATTTTCCAAATGAAGGGCGAGGGAGAGCTTTGTACGCATCTCTATGCGCACGCGATATGCTGATAGAAATGAGGTAAAACAGATTTCAGTTTTTCTGCATTCAAGTCCCCAGCTACTTGGAGTGCTGCTTCTGGGTGAGAATTCTCATTTTCTTATGGCCTTATATAGCTCGTTGAGTGCAGTCTAAGAGCCTGATTTGGTTTGTGGTGGTAAATAGACAGCTACGAAAAATATAGATAAAAACTCTACCTCAGATGAGCAAAACCTTGAGACCATGCCAAGACAACACAGGAGTGCACGTCTCTGAATGTCCTTGATTGGCCCAGCCAGAGCCCGGACATCTCTGGAGAGACCTGAAAAAAGCTGTGCAGAGAAGCTCCCCATCCAACCTGACAGAGCTTGAGAGGATCTGCAGAGAAGAATGAGAGAAACTCCCCAAATACAGGTGTGCCAAGCTTGTAGCGTCATATCAAAGAAGACTCGATGCTGTAATCGCTGCCAAACGTGCTTCAACAAAGTACTGAGTAAAGGGTCTGAATACTTATGTAAATGTAATTTTTCAGTTTAAGGCTATTGTGTGTAGATGGATGAGGTGAAAAAATGATTTCATCCATTTTAGAATAAGGCTGTAACGTAACAAAATGCCTGCTTCGAGGGTGGCTGTTGTCGATGTGTTCCTGGTTCGAGCCCAGGTAGGAACGAGGAGAGGGACGGAAGCTATACTGTTACACTGGCAATACTAAAGTGCCTATAAGAACATCCAATAGTCAAAGGTATATGAAATAGAAATCGTATAGAGAGAAATAGTACAATAATTCCTATAATAACTACAACCTAAAACTTCTTACCTCGGAATATTGAAGACTCATGTTAAAAGGAACCACCAGCTTTCATATGTTCCCATGTTCTGAGCAAGGCACTAAAACGTTAGCTTTCTTACATGGCACATATTGCACTTTTACTTTCTTCTCCAACACTTTCTTTTGCATTATTTAAACCAAATTGAACGTTTCATTATTTATTTGAGGCTAAATTGATTTTATTGATGTATTATATAAAGTTAAAATAAGTGTTCATTCAGTATTGTTGTAATTGTCATTATTACAAATAAATACATTTGAAAAAATAAAAACAATTTAAAAAATAATTTTTACAATTTAAAAATTCGGTATCGGCTTTTTTTGGTCCTCCAATAAAATCATAATCGGTCGACCTCTAATGCAGAGCAAGGGGAACAACTACTCCAAGTCTCAGAGCGAGTGACATTTGAAACGCTATTAGCGTGCACCCCGCTAACTAGCTAGCCATTTCACATCGGTTACACCAGCCTAATCTTCGGAGTTGATAAGCTTGAAGTCATAAACTTTGCAATGCTTGAAGCACAGCGAAAAGCTGCTGGCAAACGCACAAAAGTGTTGTTTGAATGAATGCTTACGAGCCTGCTGCTGCCTACCACCGCTCAGTCAGACTGCTCTATCAAATCATAGACTTAATTATAACATAAAAACACACAGAAATACGAGCCTTTGGTCATTAATATGGTCGAATCCGGAAACTATCATCACGAAAACAAAACGTTGTGGCATCCCTAAGTCTAAATATTCCTGTTAAATTGCACAACCTTCAATGTTATGTCATAATTACGTAAGATTCTGGCAAATTAGTTCGCAATGAGCCAGGGGCCCAAACTGTTGCATATACCCTGACTCTGCATGCAATGAACGCAAAATGACAATTTCACCTGGTTAATATTGCCTGCTAACCTGGATTTCTTTTAGCTAAATATGCAGGTTTAAAAATATATACTTCTGTGTATTTATTTTAAGAAAAGCATTGATGTTTATGGTTAGGTACAGTCGTGCAACGATTGTGCTTTTTTCGCAAATGCGCTTTTGTTAAATCATCCCCCGTTTGGCGAAGTCGGCTGTCTTTGTTAGGAAGAAAGTCTTCACAATTCGCAACGAGCCAGGCGGCCCAAACTGCTGCAAATACCCTGACTCTGTTTGCAAGAGAAGTGACACATTTTCCCAAGTTAAAAGAAATTCATGTTAGCAGGCAATATTAACTAAATATGCAGGTTTAAATATATATACTTGTGTATTGATTTTAAGAAAGGCATTGATGTTTATGGTTGGAGCAACGTATACCTAAGCGATTATATGCAACGCAGGACAGGCTAGATAAACTAGTAATATCATCAACCATGTGTAGTTAACTAGTGATTATGATTGATTGATTGTTTTTTATAAGATAAGTTTAATGCTAGCTAGCAACTTACCTTGGCTTCTTACTGCATTCGCGTAACAGGCAGGCTCCTCGTGGAGTGCAATGTAAAGCAGCCGGTTAGAGCGTTGGACTAGTTAACCGTAAGGTTGCAAGATTGAATCCCCGAGCTGACAAGGTAAAAATCTGTCGTTCTGCCCCTGAACAAGGCAGTTAACCCACCGTTCCTAGGCCGTCATTGAAAATAAGAATGTGTTCTTAACTGACTTGCCTAGTTAAATAAAGGTCTAATGAAAATAATAAAAAAATAATAATAATTTAAAAAAATTTAAAGCGCAAAATCGGTGTCCAAAAAAACAGATTTCCGATTGTTATGAAAACTTGAAATCGGCCCTAATTAATCGGCCATTCCAATTAATCGGTCGACCTCTAACCCATAGACAGGAAAACCAGTAGATACTGATAGCACTGCCTTAGTCACCAGCAGCTCCAGGACTGAAAACTTCCATCACAATGAGTGAACAGCCTGAAGGGTGGGCACTTCACGGAACCAGCTCATATTTCCGGCATGCAAGAGGTGTGCACGTTACATTCTTGTCGCACGCGTCAGCTAAGTTAGGGCTTGAAAGAGTCAGTTCCGGTACGGCTTCATTCTTTCATGTTAGTGCTCTGAGGTGGACTGCCAGTAGAGTCAATGTTTAGAATCGGCACACATTCTGTGGGTGTGTGCGTCAAGTTGTCAAAATTACCACTTGTAAAGGTATTTTAAAACGAGTGTTTTGAAGCAATGCCAGAAAAAATATTTTGGTGTCTTGCCCGTATTTGTGTCCGAAAATGGGCTTTTAGAGATGACAAAAGAACGTGTGAGAGGGTTGGGTGCATAGCCTTGCAATTAAACCAAGGAACAGATGTTCCACTTCCAGAGCATTGTTTAGAGGAGGACCAGACCGAGAGGAAATGTGGGACTCACTGCAATAAGGTGTTGTGTTGTACTGAGTGACTCAGCTTTTCCATAGTACCATTAAAAGGGGGGGTCTCAAGATTGACAAAATGGTACTGCCTTAAGACCAATGACAGAATTCAACCCTAAACAAGTTCACCTCAAATAAAAGTGCCAATATATTAATGGAAGGGAAAATAAAGGCAGCATGGCTCATCAGCTCAGGAAACTGTGGTTGTTTAGACTTGCTGCATGAGCAGTGTTCTACTCCAAATTGTCCAGATCTCAAATATATATTATTTTTTTATTTATTTAAACTTTATTTAACTAGGCAAGTCAGTTAAGAACAAATTCTTATTTACAAATGGCGGCCTACCCCGGCCAAACCCTAACCCCGGACGACGCTGGGCCAATTGTGCGCCGCCCTATGGGACTCCCAATAACGGCCAGTTGTGATACAGCCTGGAATCAAACCAGGGTCTGTAGTGACACCTCTTGCACTGAGATGCAGTGCCTTAGACCGCTGCACCACTCGGGAGCCCTATCACTAGCTTTATTTATATAGCCTAACTTCTTAATGGGAACACAATGCAAAAGAGAACGAATGGACAAAGCCCAATGTAGACTTTAATGTCCAAAAATACTTAAATAAACTTCACATTTTCCAGGTCCTTCTCTAGTGTACCTGTGCAAGGCTATTGAGCGGAATGTTATTGTGCTAAATTAAGCCGCAATGGGTTGTTCGCAGGATGTTTGTGACCTACATATTTGAGCTGCCTTGAAAGAATAGGAGAGGAGTCGCGCCTCGATCAGCCCGACAGCGTCATTGCATCAATGCCGCGTAACAAAATTCTGCAGTCAAACTTTTTTCATTACGCAATCCACAATTTTTACTGGATGTGTGTGCAACAGAAGTTCAACATTCCCCTTCTGCTACTATTTCTGTCATGTCCGCACATACAATTTGACACATACGGTGGATATATCTAACCTACGGACCACAAAGAACACAGAATGCACTGCAACGCTGCAAGACAAACGCAGCATTCCATTGGAAATCAGTGTACTTCTGGTGTACCAAAACGCATTGACGCTGTCTGTGTGATAGAAAAGGAAAGTGGGCCTTGTAACGCCTCTATAACTCACACAGAGGGGAGTCAAACTGACAGACAGGGATTCCAGACCAGTTTTGCAAAGTAATAAATACACTTTAATAAGACTACCATGGTGACAGTTTTAAAAGCAAGAGCTTGTAGTCTACTTCTCTGGTAGCCCCTATAGAGGGATAAGAACAATAGAGACAAACATCAAAATGACAGTCTAAAAAAACTTTAATGCTGTGAAAATTGTTTGGACACATGCTCTGCGTGTATACTGAACAAAAATATAAAACCCAACATTTAAAATGTTGGTCCCGTGTTATATAAATAAAATACCCCACAAAAAGCTTATTTCTCTCAAATGTGGTGAACAAATTAGATTACATCCCTGTTAGTGAGCATTTCTCCTTTGCCAAGATAATCCATCCACCTGACAGGTGTGGCATATCAAGAAACTGATTAAACAGCATGATCATTACACAGGTGCACCTTGAGCTGAGGACAATAAAAGGCCACTCTAAAATGTACAGTTGTGTCACACAACACAATGTCTCATGTTTTGAAGGAGCGTGCAATTGGCTTGCTAACTGCAGGAATGTCCACCAGAGCGGTTGCCAGAGAATAAAATATTAATTTCTCTACCATAAGCCGGCTCCAACGTCGTTTTAAATAATTTGGCAGTACGTACAACCGGCCTCACAACCACACACCACGAGTAACCACGCCTGCCCAGGACCTCCGCCTCCGGCTTATTCACCTTCGGGATCGTCTGAGACCAGCCACTCAGGCAGCTGATGAAACTGAGGAGTATTCCTGTCTGTAATAAAAGCCTTTTTGTTGGGAAAAACTCATTCTGATTGGCTGGAGCTGGCTCCCAGTGGGTGGGCCTGGCTCCCAAGTGGGTGGGTATATGTCCTCCCAGGGCCACTCATAGCTGCGCCCCTGCCCAGTGATGTGAAATCCATAGATTAAGGCCTAATGAATTTATTTTAAATTGACTGATTTCCTATATGAACTGTGAACTCAGTGAATTTGTTAAAATTGTTGCATGTTGCGTTTATATTTTTGTTCAGTATAAATAAACAATCTGGCAAAGCGTCTACAATTTACTTTCAGGGTGTGTTGTTTTCAGGAATTCAACAGGAATTCCCATTGCTTCACCACAGTGACACGTTGACCTTTGTGACTAATGTAGCCTGCCTACTTCAGAGTGGCCCTGCAGCGTCTGCTTTCACTATCAGTACTGGCTCTGAGGGAATATGCCTCTTCACGCCCTGAGTCCTGCTTCACACGCAGGCAGCCTTCACACGCAGGCAGCGTTCACACAACACAGCCAGTACCGGCTGGAAATACGTGATATGTCTTGTACCAATACAAATGTTACAAATAAATTATATCCGCTTCCTGTTTTGTTTCCTTGCCACAATACTTCCGAGTAGAGCGGTACTGATATCGTAACAACCCTACAGTAAGTCATTCAACAGTGGGCACCTCTACTGGCACAGCCTCTTAGTGGATAGAGCGGGATGATTAACAGGAAACTCAGGACACGGACATCATTGTGCATCGCAAATGGCACCCTGTTCCCTAGCGCAATACTTTTGATCAGGAGTTTATTATGTAATATGTAGGGAAAAGGGCACCATTCTGGACGCAGCCCATACCTGCAGCATAAAAGTCACTCATAAAGCCCTACATCTGAGAGCAACACATGCAATGCCTATGTCTGCCTACAAGATAAGCACCAATACCACATTTTCAGTCATTTCACTCACCTGACAAACTTATCTTCCTCAATAGTAATTTTACACAGCTATTTGTTTATGTTCGAGGACCAAATCATGTTGCTTAGAGTGTGTTGTCACTTTGTATTATGCACTCACCCCCTCTCAAAAGGTGCAAAGAGGGCTTTCTGTTCATTGAGCGAAAACAGTGGATCAGTGAAAGAAATTGGGTTTTGAACTAGGTTGTAGGTAGGATTTAGCCAATTGTGCCTTGAAAAGTGCTTGCAATTCAAAATGTTCTGCAGCTGAACAGAGTAGGCTATTTGGGGAAATAGTATGGCAATTCCACAGTAACAGAGTGATGCTGAGACTCAGATTTTTACACTTTAAAAAAGTATGTGAAACAAAAACCAATGAATGCAGAGTTAAACAAACCATGCACAAGGCCTACATTTTACAAAAACATTTACTTGTAGAACAGTGCAAATGAAAAGTTTGGTAACAGAATGACGCACAAACAGTCATTCTGTTATAAAACTGTGCATCTGAAAATGTTCTTCAAGTAAATGTGTTTTATTAACATTTTCACTCTGTTACTGTGGAATTGCCTTATGGCAAAAGCAATGCCAACTAAACTGGGCTGAGGTTTGGATTGTCAGAGAAGAGCAGTGACTAAAACTTAATTTAAGCTGAGGTTTAGATAAATAACATCTGCATCTCTGTGGGATGACAGGGGAAGGAACGAATCATGGATTATGAAAGCATTCTAAAAGTAGAAGCAAACAAGCACATTCAGAAGTCAGAGAATTTGGAAATAGTCTATCAAATGGCACATAATATAAAGGCTACTGTTGATAAAGGATAATTGTGGGTGTGTGTAGGGTGGGTAAAGTTGTCTTTTAGAAACATCTGAATATCCTCAGATGATAGATCCCTTGTGATGACTACAGACCCACAAAACCCTTAACAGTAACCAAACTGATAGCCACAGAGAGATACTATTGAACATATGACTGGAGGCCCCCATAATTGAATAGGACAACAATTACATAATCGTTTAATCTTTCAAAATTTTCAGAAAACTTAAAAAGTGAAAGCGTACTGAATGATATTCATGGCGTCATGTAAATAAGAACGACAACTCACTTTCCATTGCAGTAGTTAGCAAACTCTCTCTCAGGTTGGATAGGTAGCTATAGAGTAACTTCAGTGTGTGTATGTGTATATAACACACACACACACACACACACACACACACCCCAAGGTGGTTCATTCTCACTTTCCTGGAAATAAAACCAACTGAGTGACTGGCTGGGTGAATGGATAAAACATTGCTCCTCGTCAACTAGTGCGTTAGAATGCTAGCTAGCAAGTGAATTATTCCAGCTAGCTAGCTAACTTTTTGACTTGAGAAATTCAAACCAAGAACACATAGCTAACGTTAGCTTGCTTACTTACCTCTGTTGTCCTTTGTGATGGAGGTTTCTTTAAAGCTTGTTTGAAAGAAGTTTCCATCGATCCAGTCATTGTCATAACTTCACACCAGAAACAAATCCCCAAGAAATCAATGCAATGATCCCATCTCACTTTAGGCCGATACCGCTATACACCCATCACGTTGCTATCCCGTTTCTTTGCCCGAGCATGGAGGGAAAAGTCCTTGTTAAAATGAGAACAAAACTAACCTCAATAACGCAACTGGTTCACATCAACTTGACCGAAAGTACATAATACAAAAATGGATATGTGAAAATCCTAGTGAAGAACGATATGCATATTTAGCATCCAGTTAGAAAGTTGCCTCCCTCTGATCAATTCTTTGGGAAGAATTGACTGCTGACACTACTATTCTGCTAGCAGCACTAACAATGATGTCACTTTCCTATACCCTTCAAAATAAAAGCCCGCATTTCAAAACATTGCAAAGAGAGGAACTCATTCAAAAGATACTACATGTTAATCGATTTGTATTGTGCTTACAATGAAATGTAAGAAGGAATTTATTTTGAAATATGTTTTTAAAACATTATTTTAAGACCACTGTTGACAAATACAATGTTCAGACTGGTATGTTGACAATATAGGGCTTATAGTGAAAAAACTATTATTTGTGCCAATATAAAAGTTGGGTTTGGAGTACTCAGTAGGGTCTGTAGAATCAGTTGAGGCTCCTCAGAGTTGGAAGGAGAGGACCATCCTCCAAAGTGAATTTCATTTTTTTTTAAGTTCTCCTTTTTAGATAAAACTATACTAAATATAATCACGTCACCTAATAATTGATTAAAACACACAATTTTGCAATGAAGGTCTACAGTAGCCTCAACAGCACTCTGTAGGGTAGCCCCATGGTGTAGCCAGAGGACAGCAAGCTTCCATCCTCCTCTGGGTACATTGACTTCCAAACAAAACCGCGGAGGCTCATGGTTCTCACCCCCTCCCATAGACTTACACAGTAATTATGACAACTTCCAGAAGATGTCCTCCAACCTATCAGCGCTCTTGCAGCATGAACTGACATAATGTACACTGAATCAAACAATCAGAGAATGAATCTAGTACTGAAAGTATAAGCTACAGCTAGCTAGCACTGTAGTGTGGTGAGCAGTTAACTCAAAGAGAGAGAAAAAACATAGTTGAACCGATTTGAACAAATTAATTTCTTCCAAAATGAAGGAGAAGCAAGAGAGAGGTAGAGAGGGATTTATTATTTTTCACTTTCAGTTTCACTTACTTAGCTAGCAAATTCAGCAAGCTAGTTTAGCCTACTCAAACACCCTGCTTAAACAGAGCTAGCTAGCTGGCTATGTCTATCCAACACTGGAACTCTTCCTAGTCAAGGTAAGATTTTGGATTTACTAGTTTATTTTCCACAGGGGCTCGCCGGTGTAACTGCTTACTGACTGTACACTGTAACGTTACTGCATAATTGTAGTGGGTTTACTATTGCAGAAGTTATATTAGCTATGTTGACTTTGACGTTACTTTAGCTAATATGGTGACAAGGATGTAGGCTGTGTGTAGCAGTTATGATATGGTTTGGCTTGGAAAGGTTTTTTAGCCTGGTCACATACAGCTGATGTGTTGTGCATTGAAGTAAACAAGCAAAGGGAAAATGTGAGAGGAGGAGAGTGCATAGACACAAGAAGGAATACAACGTGGCTGCTATGAGTCACGACAAAAGATGGCACCTACAGATATGGCAGCTCTGATCTACCTCCTAAGCAACTTTGTAGTATTGTTTTTTAATTTTTTTATTTCATACATTAGTTATTTCTTACATTATTAGCCCAGACATTTTATGTTATTACATACAGCCGGAAAGAACTTCTGGATATCAGAGCGGCGGCAAGTCACCAGCATTACGACCAGGAATATGACTTTCCCGAATTGGATTCTTTTGCTTGTACCCCCCAGGACAATTGAACTTATTCCAGAGGCTGCTCCAAAACACCGCCGGTGGAAAATAGCTATTCGGAGTGGACTTCTAGTCCGACTCGGGAGGCGTGCACTCCATCCACCGCTTCCGAGTATATTACTCGCTAATGTTCAGTCTCTGGATAATAAAGTAGACTAGCTCAGGGCGAAGATCTCCTTCCAGAGAGACATCAGGGATTGTAACATACATGAATCTCTTGGGATATACTGTCCCCATCCATACAGCCAGCTGGGTTCTCAGTACATTGTGCAGACAGGAAAAAAGTACTCTCTGGGAAGAAGAAAGTCTGGGGTGTATGTTTCATGATTAACTACTCATGTTGTGATTGTGAAAATATACAGAAACTCAAGTATTTTTGTTCACCCAACTTAGAATACCTCACAATCAAATGCCGACCGTATTACCTCTCGAGAGAATTCTCTTCAGTTACAGTCACAGCCGTGTATATTCCCCCTCAAACCGATACCACGACTGCCCTCAAAAGAACTACACTGGACTTTATGCAAACTAGAAACCACATATCCTGAGGACACATTTATTGTAGCTGGGGATTTTAACAAAGCAAGTTTGAGGAAAATGCTACGGAAGTTCTATCAACACATTGACAGTAATACTCACACTGGAAAAACATTGAACCACTGCTACTCAACTTTTTGAAATGCCTACAAGGGCCTCCCTTTGGCAAATCTGATCACGACAACATTTTTCTCCTCCCTTCCTATAGGCAGAAACTCAAACAGGAACTACCCGTGCTAAGGACTAATCAACGCTGGTCTGACCACTCGGAATCCATGCTTCAAGATTGTTAGCCTTTGAGAATAACATCGACGAATACACGGATACGGTGACTGAGTTAATCAGGAAGTGTACAGGAGATGTTGTACCCACTGTAACTATTAAAACAAACTCCACTTCGCTGATCCTCAACACAGGGGGCCCACAAGGGTGCTCACTCAGCCCCCTCCTGTATTCACTGTTACAGGAGGGGGCTACAGCGCTTCTTCAACCCCAGAAGGCTGAAGAAATTTGGCTTGGCCCCTAAAACCCTCACCAACTTTTACAGATGCACAATTGAGAGCATCCTGACGGGCTGTATCACCGCCTGGTACGGCAACTGCACCGCCGCAACCGCAGGGCTCTGCAGAGGGTGGTGTGGTCTGCCCAAGCATCACCGGGGTCAAACTGCCTACCCTCCAGGACATCAACCACCCGAGCCACGGCCCGTCACCCCACTATCATCCTGAAGGCGAGGTCAGTCCAGCTGCATCAAAGCTGGGACCGAGAGACTAAAAAACAGCTTCTATCTCAAGGCCATCAGACTGTTAAATAGACATCACTAGCCGGCTACCACCCGGTTATGCAACCTTGCACCTTAGAGGCTGCTGCCCTTTTTACGTAGACTTGGTCACTTTAGTAATGGAACACTAGTCACTTTATATAGAGAAAGTTTGAGTATTATGTAATAGAATTAACCTAGCGATGTTATATTGAGCTGGGTGAATAGAATATGAATGACAGTCATCCAATATGCTGTAATAGAAATAAGGCCATGCTCATGAAAATAAATGAAAAAAATAAGTGTTCTCCCTCATCACCGACCACCACTGGAATCTAAATGTTGTGTCACTTCATGGGGCACTGAATAATAGATTGTTTACTACAACCATTCCATAGGCCACAAAGCAAATCACTGGCAAATCATTGGCTAAAAAAGGTGAGAAGTGAGGGGAATTAAGGTTTGGAATGTTCACGTCGAGGGTCTGGCGTCATTGTGCTTTTGTACTGATTGTGCTCTTGACCCAAATAACAATATCAACAGGTGAATAACATGATACAAAGACAATGGAATTATGGTTTGTCGTTAGATAGTGCTAACAGACAGGCATACCTGTTCTAGGCATCTGTCTAGATTAGAGTGCTGCTGGCCTTTCACGCTGCCCATTCCATTGTCCCGAACGCATTACACTGTAAATGAAATACATAGAAATGCTGGTATTAATACAATATTAAAATGCCAAATTATCTATACCTTTTAAGGTGGTTGCAATGTTGTGAAAAACAAGTAGAGTGCAGAAAAAAATATATTTCCCAAGTTAAGCATGTCTTTGTAAAAGGACTCATATTATCTGCGATCCTGTTGCCAGCATAATATCCAGTGGTGTAAAGTACTTAAGTAAAAATACTTAAAGTACTATTTGAGTTTTTTTTGGGGGGGGGGGGTCTGTACTTTGACATCACTACATTCCTAAAAAGAAAATAATTTGCATTTTAATTTTGAATGCTTAGCAGGACAGGAACAGGATATGGAAAAACATTCATTAAGATAAAGGGTTTTCTGTACAAAAAAAGATAGTGGCTCATTCTTTCTAAACTCTAAACACAAAGACGAAAACAAACGCAAAATGTAAGAAAAAATACATTAGGCTGCATCCGGCCTCCTATTTTGGTCTGGCCACAGCACCTCATTTACACCACAAGCGATGTTTCTCCCTGGCTAAACAGCTTGGAAAGAATCTTCTGGAGTGACGGCTCCAGCCGCCGAAAGTCCCCACATCCATCCTCCATTGCCTAGAGAAGAGGCATGTGTGCGAGGGGATGGCGGTCATACACCTTCCATCACCATGCTGAAAAAACCTCTTCAATTGGATTTAGGAATGGGGAATATGGTGGGAGGTATAGAACAATAAATTGTGTGTGGTCAATGAACCAGTTGCGGACCAGAGCAGCCCGGTGGAAACTCACGGTGTCCTAGATGACAACATACCTGGGCTGCTCTGGTCCACCCCTCTGCTCGGCTAGAATGAGGATGCCATGTAGTGTGTCCGGGAATGTGATGAGGAAGGCAGTGTTGTAGGGACCAAGGTTGGCATGGTGATATTCCCTCCACTCTGTCCAGGGATATTCACAGTGGCCAATAATGTTCCATCCCCTTCTTTTGGCTAGGTTGAAGCCAGCCTCATCAATGTAAATATAAACGTGCTGAATTGCAGTGGCATCCTGCTCCAAGACTCTCTGAAACGGACAAGACATTGTGACACAGACCTAGAGCAGTCAATATGGTGACACAATACATGGGATTACAGTACTGTGTCTATACAGTGCTGATATGATAGTAAATTCACAGTATAGGACTTACTTGCACATATTCATAGTGCTGTTCTTTAACCCTCTGACTCTCGCTCAAATGGCACCCTGTAGACCCGTTTCATCCAGATTCGGTTGCACTGTAATACACAGTCCAATGTAGACAAGCCCACCTGGTGAATGTTATTGAATATTGTGTTTGTCTGCAATTATGTGTTTCTGGATTTCTCGTAGTCTAACGGTATCGTTTGCCACCACCATGTTCAGAATAGCAGTATCCTGTTCTGGTGTGAACAGCCGGTGTCTTCCACCATGGCCTGGCCGCCTCTCAGTTCTGCAGAAGATCAACAAATATATGATTGGTTACAGTAAGCTAAAATAATCAATTTTCTTTCAATATGAATTTTTTTTACATTTACTTTAGTCATTTAGCAGACGCTCTTATCCAGAGCGACTTACAGTAGTGAATACATTTCATAAATTTTTTCTCCCCGTACTGGTCCCCCGGGGGAATTGAACCCACAACCCTGGCGTTGCAAACACCACGCTCTACCAACTGAGCCACACGGGTTACATTACTGTAACATTGGTCAACAATCACTGAGTAACATGTCAGACTGCAGTATACATACATAAAGAGCATAGTGTAGATGGTAGGGAACGTACCGGTTCTCATTTCTGGACGTACGGATGATAGAGGCAACTGTGTAGCGGCTCAGGTTGGGCTGAACTCTGCCCAGCCTCCCTCATACTCAATCCATGGTTGAGCACATGGTCCGTCCGTCCGTCCGTCCGTCCGTCCGTCCGTCCGTCCGTCCGTCCGTCCGTCCGTCCGTCCGTCCACTCCTTCACATCTAGCTCTTGCTTCACCATTGGCTTCCATTTTCCTCCAAAATAGGAGCGCTCATCTGTGGCCTTTTATAGTGCTAAAGCTCTGATTGCTAAGTGAACAATTCAGCCACTAGTGTTTACACCTGTGAGGAGTGGGTGTTGCCAATTGGTGTATAGAGCTTGGCATTGTGATTGGTGTTGCTTTCCAAAGGGACTAAAGAGATTTTAATTTTGAATGTTGTGCCTAATGTAGAGAACTGTGTGTAGTGTTTTGCAAAAAGTGTGATATAGAATTGAAAGCTGAGTGTAAAGCAGGAATTGAGCTTGCAATTTTGCAGACTTGGTTTAGGGATTTTAAGGATTTGGTACATGAGTTTCAGGTTTCGATGATTGCATTTCAAGTTCCAATTTTAGTGTGTAAACAATTGGGAAAAACTGTAAAACCAAATACTTTTAGACTTTTACTCAAGTAGTATTTCCGTGGGTGACTTTTAATTGAGTAATTTTCTATTAAGGTTTCTTTACTATTATTCAAGTATGACAATTGGGTACTTTTCCCACCACTGATAGTATACTGCTGCCAGGAGAACGGTAATCTCGCCACGGTGTGATAATACGAGCGTTTTTGGAAAGAGCGCTCCATAAACCACGCCCCAGTGGGCGGATCTAGGCATGGTTGCACTGGGACACGTTTTAATACAGACGTAGGCCTCTCATTTTTCAATGTTATGAGTCCGCAGTGGTTCTGTGTAATTACGCTAATATATTTCAAATCAAATCATATTTGTCATATACACATGGTATATGTTAATGCGAGTGTAGCGAAATGCTTGTTTGAGACAAGTGTATTGCAGTTATTTTTGTCTTAGACTTAATAAGTAAAATATGTTTGAGTAACACATTGGGAAATAACGAGTTATTTGGATTTTAGTTACCACCAGTAACTTGGATAAATTGTGCTCGTTGACATTAAATTCACATTATTGTCATTGACCCGTGTCCTATCTCTGTACACTTTGGCTGCGTATTGACCAGGGGAGAACAACTGCCCACTCTCATCGAAGCCACTGAAGTTAAAGGCCGACCGAGGTACTGCATTGTTAGCAAAAAACAGGATCCCCTATTACAGTGAATGGAAATTGTCAATCTTCGTGTAAATAAAATAAAAATGGAAGACAATCATGGTACCAATAGTTGCTTCTAAAACAAGAGATGTACGTCCTATAAACAATTATTTTAAAATCGCACACAGAAGAAGTTAACTTATTTTAGATGCTAATGTCAGCCTGCAGTAGCCTGGTCGTCCTTCAATTTGAGTTCAGGTGTCTGCATACTAGGTTCGGTTTGCTCCAAACAGAACTCAGCAAGGCGAAGTGAACGTCTTTGCCTCGCATACTCCCTTAAAAGACCGCTTGAAAAAATAGGCAATCGTGCTGTTTGTCCCTCTTGAGACGCCTTAGCTAGTATAGCCTTAATAAAAATAACTCAAGAAATCTGTAATTAATTTAGACGTTTTTGCGTCTTAATCACGCAATTGTACATCTAACTATGATGTTTGGCGCAGCATTTCTCAAGTGGAAAAATGTGCATGAGAACAAGTCGTCTCTCGTTGAATGATAGACTTCATTGAAGAATCCCTACTGTTGACCAATCACCGACGAAGGGTGTAGACTTCGGGCTACCGAATTTCGGCTTGCCTCAAGGGAAAAAAAGATGTGTGTACGAACAGCACCCCCAAAACTAACAAAAACGGCACAAAATGTCATAATATATGCACCAATTGTTTTGTATGGGAAGCATGTTGACGCCTTTAGTCAATGAGAGGAGGCAGCACTGAGCTAACATGCAGTCACTCCCTGGAGTAGCTCAAACTGCGCATGTTATCAGAGAGAAAGAGACGAAGCGAGAGGTTTTACTCCTCCCAAAATCTGTTCACGAAAATAAGCCCTGTCAGGAACGTTTGTATGGTGGTCATTGAGAAAGTGTAGAATTTGGTCAACAAAAAATTTAATTGCTCATTTGCTACGTGAGGTTTATTTGATTTAACATCCGTTTCGTAATGGTTAGGTTGTTACGAATGCACTGACATAAGTGGACGCACGTGGCATTTCGGCAACTTTGAAAAAAGTTTGTAAACGACTTTGTATTGGAGCTGTAACTGTTGTCATAGAGATAGATTGAGAACTCATCATGGATATAACCAATTTTAGCATGGACATTGCCATTGAGGGCTTCCACAATTTAAAGGGTGGGAATTCCTATGAGTTGGGAGAAATCAGCCAATGAAGAACAAGAAAATGGACTACTTTAAAATGGTGATGGCCTCAATGGCGCTGCACGTGCTGTAGCAGATGTGACAATGGCACGGGTACAAAGATTCATCCTCTATTTATCGCTATGGCCCGTTGTTCACGCGCGTATCTGCCCTCTCATTGGCTAGAATGGTCCCACATGATCTCGACTCCTCCCGCCTGCCTTCCATCTTTGAGGACATGTATTTTTATTGTTAGAGTGGTCACATTGAATATCTTGTTAATATAGTTTTGTTTGATAAAATCAATTTTTATATTCAAATGTTGGAACTGGGTTCTACAGTTTGAAACCATGCTGTTTCTGGCTCCACACCCACCCTGCCGGCCATCTAGATGTGTGAAAGTTAGTGTTAGTTAATGATCCATCATGTATGACATTCCTGGGAGTGTGTAAACTTACATTTTGTATGACCATTTTTGTATGTTCTCTATAGTTATGTACTTGGAAATGTATCAATTGACCAATTCGGCACATTTGGGCAGACTTTATTGTCCAGTATTGCAATTCTTCACTGGATCAATCTGAAACTTTGCACACACACTGCTGCCATCTAGTGGCCAACATCTAAATTGCGCCTAAACTGCAATATTATATTAGGACCTTTGTCTTGCAAGTTAAAGATGATCGAACAAAAAATAGAAAACACTTTTTTTAAATGATCTTTTACCAGATCTAATGTGTTATATTCTCCAACATAAATTTCACATTTCCACAAACTTCAAAGTGTTTCCTTTCAAATGGTATCAAGAATATGCATATCCTTGCTTCAGGTCCTGAGCTACAAGCAGTTAGATTTGGGTATGTAATTTTAAGCGAAAATTGAAAAAAGGGTCTGATCCTTAAGACTTTTTTTAAACAGACAGCCCAATTAAGAATTATTTTTCACTCATTGTGGCATTTTGCCACTGATTATAGCGCTGAAATGTATAGTGTCCGTTTTACGGGCCCCTGACCAATTCTGCTATTTTGTGTGTTTTTTTTCACTGATCTTTTTTTTTACATATTGTTTCCGCCACCGTTTTCTATGACCAAAAAGAGCTGGGCATCAGAACAACGATCACTAACCTCAATTCGGATGAAGATTTGTACTTCAATTGTAGAAACATCTCAAGGATGATCAATGGAAACATGATGCACCTGAGCTCAATTTAGAGTCTCATAGCAAAGGGTCTGAATACTTATGTAAATAAAGTATTTCTGTGTTTTGTGTTTAATACATTAGCAACAATTTCTAAAAACCTGTTTTCGCTTTGTCAGCATGGTCCTAAATCACACATTCAACACTTTTTTGTATAACATTGGGGTATGGGACCTTGAAGGCTCTCCACCACAGGCGAAATCCCCCTCACTCCCAATATTCAGAAAAAGTAGATTCACTCACCCCCCCAGTCCTTTTTCCACATAACTTCATGAATGAGTTTCTTGTAAACAATAGATATTATATTCCTTCTCTTTTAGCCAGGTAAATACTGATCGTCTTTTCTTATTATCTGTTAAGCCATTGCAATTATAACTGGCAATACTTATTTACCATTTACCATAATGAGATACAGGAGTGCAACTTTGGTCATAGACCTGGCAGGTGGTCCTCCCTCAGAATTCTTTTGAGCATCTATAGCTAATTTCCTGCATTTCTACTAGGGCTGTCCCCCGACCAAATACAAATCTTGGTCCACCAAGAGAAGTCTTTTCTTTTGACCAATCGATTGGTTGAAGTTTGAAAATGTGTAATTTTCCATATATAGGCACACCCTATGTGTTTTAATAAAATCAACTGTATGTACTGAACCGGTCTGATGCTTTAAGCACGCTATTTGATTAAATAATGAAGACACACAAATGACTCAAGAGGGAGCCCGAGATCTAGATAGCCTAACCAGAATTTAAAAACCTGTTTCCATTGCCCTCCTTTTCCTGCTGGCCTTCACATTATGCTCCTGAAGTTGCCGTTAAGGCATCTTACCATTTATACCAATCTGCGTGCCAGTTATGATTTTCATATGCACATTTTCATGGAACAGTTTCATTTAATTTATAATAGTCTTTGTATCTCAAAATCATTGTCTGTGGTTAATCTACATTCTATCTAAATCTAAATTTAAATTATACAAATCTAAAGGTAACTTTTATTGCCATTGCCAACTATGCAATAATAATACATAAAAACAAATCACATTGGCTACGCATGGCCTTTCTGCAACGATCTTGAAACATTATATCAACTATCAACTGGGTCGCCCCAAAACTCGGGACAGACACATCTGTAGGATATTAAATAGTTCAAGGCATAGGAAGTAATCAGGTATTTTATGATGTTTCCACTGGATCAGAGCATTACATTTTTCAGTTTCATGCCGAGTGGTTATCAAAAGGGAGAGAGCTGGAAATGTTGTTCCAATACTGTGAGCAACTATTGTCATTCTCATTTGATTCTAAAAACAGACTGTTTACTTTCTGTTTGAGGTGAAGGAAAATTACTTTGAGAAGCTCCACAGCTAATTAGCGGTGGTGAGTTAAGACAATCAGAAATACTATCAGACATCCCCAAAGGCGCACATTTATAGGCTTACATTTGCACGCCGGCCAGGTAGACTAGTCCTAATTCTATACGCGTAATCAGGTGCGCGTCCTTACACAACATTGACAGGAGCATTTCAAACAAAAGACGATGAATAAATTGACATAACTCGTAAATATTATGAAATAAACAAAAAATAGTTTCTCACAAGTGAAGCATAGGTTGTAAGTTCTGCAAAACACATGTCTACTCCAACAATGAGAACGAACAAACGGTAAATGACGGTAGTAAAAATATATTGAATGCAGTAACATAAATTACCATAACCAAACAAACATTGCAGATTTGAAATTATGGGAATTAACGGTAAATGTAGGCTGCTACTGGTGATGTATGTAATTGGGAATTGATAGACACAGCAAACAATACAGACAATGAAGTTATGAAACAATAAATACTCAGGAAATGGCGGGAGAGAGCATATTCTGGAGAGAGGTGTGCCAAGAAGGAGAGTGATGGAGTGCTGCATCAGATGACCTGGCCTCCACAATCACCCGGCCTCAACCCATTTGAGATGGTTGGGGATGAGTTAGACTGCAGAGTGAAGGAAAAGCATCCAACAAGTGCTCAGCATATGTGGGAACTCCTTCAAGACTGTTGGAAAAGCATTCCAGGTGAAGCTAGTTGAGAGAATGCCAAGAGTGTGCAAAGCAGTCATCAAGGCAAAGGGTGGCTATGTTGAAGAATCTAAAATAGAACATACAGTGCTTTGCAAAAGTATTCATCCCGCTTGGCATTTTTCCTATTTTGTTGCGTTACAACCTGTCATTTAAATGGATTTTTATTGGGATTTCATGTGATGGACATACACAAAATAATCCAAATTGGTGAAGTGAAATAAAAAAATGTACTTGTTTAAAAAAATTCAACAACAAAACAAAACTGAAAAGTGTATGTATTCACCCCCTTTGCTATGAAACCCCTAAATAAGATCTGGTGCAACCACTTACCTTCAGAAGTCACATAATTAGTTAAATAAAGCCCACCTGTGTGCAATCTAAGTGTCACATGATCTCAGTATATAAACTCAGAAAAAAAAGAAAGGTCCTCTCACTGCGTTTATTTTCAGCAAACGTAACATGTGTAAATATTTGTATGAACATAACAAGATTCAACAACTGAGACATAAACTGAACAAGTTTGTGTGACTAACATAAATTGAATAATGTGCCCCTTAACAAAGGGGGGTCAAAATCAAAAGTAACAGTCAGTATCTGGTGTGGCCACCAGCTGCATTAAGTACTGCAGTGCATCTCCTCCTCATGGTCTGCACCAGATTTGCCAGTTCTTGTTGTGAGATGTTACCCCACTCTTCCACCAAGGCACCTGCAAGTTCCTGGACATTTCTGGGGGGAATGGCCCTTGCCCTTGCCCTCACCCTCTGATCCAACAGGTCGCAGACGTGCTCAATGGGATTGAGATCCTGGCTCTTCGCTGGCCATGGCAGAACACTGACATTCCTGTCTTGAAGGAAATCATGCACAGAGCAAGCAGTATGGCTGGTGGCATTGTCATGCTGGAGGGTCATGTCAGGATGAGCCTGCAGGAATGGTACCTGATGAGGGAGGAGGATGTCTTCCCTGTTGAGATTGCCTGCAATGACAACAAGCTCAGTCCGATGATGCTGTGACACACCGTCCCAGACCATGACGGACCCTCCACCTCCAAGTCAATCCCGCTCCAGAGTACAGGCCTCGGTGTAACGCTCATTCCTTCGACGATAAACGTGAATCCGACCATCACCCCTGGTGAGACAAAACCGTGACTCGTCAGTAAAGAGCACTTTTTGCCAGTTCTGTCTGGTCCAGCGGCGGTGGGTTTGTGCCCATATGCGACGTTGTTGCCGGTGATGTCTGGTGAGGACCTGCCTTACAACAGCCTAGAAGCCCTCAGTCCAGCCTCTCTCAGCCTACTGTGGACAATCTGAGCACTGATGGAGGGATTGTGCGTTCCTGGTGTAACTCGGACAGTTGTTGTTGCCATCCTGTACCTGTCCCGCAGGTGTGATGTTTGGATGTACCGATTCTGTGCAGGTGTTGTTACATGTGGTCTGGCACTACGAGGACGATCAGCTGTCCGTCCTGTCTCCCTGTAGCGCTGTCTTAGGCGTCTCACAGTACGGACATTGCTATTTATTGTCCTGGCCACATCTGCAGTCTTCATGCCTCCTTGCAGCATGCCTAAGGCACATTCACGCAAATGTGTAGGGACCCTGGGCATCTTTATTTTGGTGTTTTTCAGAGTCAGTAAGTTTTCCATTTTTCCATTGTTAAAAAATGGAAAGAATGTGGCGTCACAACAAACCAACCAAGAGAGGGCCGCCCACCAAAACTCACGGACCAGGCAAGGAGGGCATGAATCAGAGAGGCAACAAAGAGACCAAAAATAACCCTGAAGGAGCTGCAAAGCTCCACAGTGGAGATTGGAGTGTTTGTCCATAAGACCACTTTAAGCCGTACACTCCACAGAGCTGGGCTTTACGGAAGAGTGGCCAGAAAAAAGCCATTGCTTAAAGAAAAAAATTATCAAACACGTTTCATGTTCACCAAAATGTGGGAGACTCCCCAAACATATGGAAGAAGGTGCTCTGGTCAGATGAGACTAAAATGTAGCTTTTTTTGCCATCAAGGAAAACACTATGTCTGGCATAAACCCAACACCTCTCATCACCCTGAGAACACCATCCCCACAGTGAAGCATGGTGGTGGCAGCATCATGCTGTGGGGATGTTTTTCATAGGCAGGGACTGGAAAACTGGTCAGAATTGAAGGAATGATGGATGGCGCTAAATACAGGGAAATTCCTGAGGGAAACCTGTTTCAGTCTTCCAGAGATTTGAGACTGGGATGGAGGTTCACCTTCCAGCAGGACATTGACCCTAAGCATACTGCTAAAGCAACACTCGAGTGGTTTAAGGGGAAACATTTACATGTCTTGGAATGGCCAAGTCAAAGCCCAGTCCTCAATCCAATTTAGAATCTGTGGTATGACTTAAAGATTGCTCTACACCAGCAGAACCCATACTACTTGAAGGAGCTGGAGCAGTTTTGCCTTGAAGAATGGGCAAAAATTCCAGTGGCTAGATGTGCCAAGCTTATAGAGACATACCCCAAGAGACTTGCAGCTGTAAGTGCTGCAAAAGGTATTCACCCCCCAAAGGTATTCACCCCCCAAAGGTATTCACCCCCCAAAGGTATTGACTTTGGGGGGTGAATAGTTATGCACGCTGAAGTTTTTAGTTTTTTTGTGTTATTTCTTGTTTGTTTCACAATAAAAAATATTTTGCATCTTCAAAGTGGTAGGCATGTTGTGTAAATCAAATGATACAACCCCCCCCAAAAATCTATTTTAATTCCAGGTTGTAAGGCAACAAAATAGGAAAAATGCCAAGGGGGTGAACACTTTTGCAAGCCACTGTATTTTTTGATTTGTTTAACACTTTTTTGGTTACTACATGATTCCATATGTTAATTTATAGTTTTGATGTCTTCACTATTATTCTACAGTGTAGAAAATAGTCAAAAGTAAATAAAAACCCTTGAATGAGTAGGTGTGTGTCACGTTCACTGTCCTCAAACTCCCTGTCATATATAAGCCAAGGCGCAGCATGCCAGTAATTCCACATACTTTATTGAAGAAAACCGAACAAAACAATAAACAGGTAAACAGAAAGAAACATGACACAACTGTGGTGCACACAAAACACTCACAGAAATAATAATTACCCACAACTACAGGTGGGGAAAAGGCTGCCTAAGTATGATTCCTAATCAGAGACAACAATAGACAGCTGCCTCTGATTAGGAACCATACTCGGCCAAACACAAAGAAATACATGACATTGAATGCCCACCCCACATCACACCCTGACCTAACCAAAATAGAGGAAATAAAATGTCTCTCTCAGGTCAGGACGTGACAGTGTGTCCAAACTTTTGACTGGTACTGTATGTATCCCGTTTCAGGTATGACCCAGATACAGACAACGTTGAAGTAGCAACAGTTTATTAATCAAACAGGGGCAGGTAAAAAGCAGGTCAAGGGCAAGCAGAGGTCGGTAATCCAGATAGGTGGGGCAAAGGTACAGGACGCCAGGCAGGCTCAGGGTCAGGGCAGGCAAAGGTCAGTAATCCAGAAAGGTGGGGCAAAGGTACAGGACGGCAGGCAGGCTCAGGGTCAGGGCAGGCAGAATGGTCAACACTGGGAAAACTAGGAAACAGGAACAATCGAGAGACAGGAGCAGAGGGAAAAACGCTGGTAGGCTTCACGAAACAAAACAAACTGGCAATGACAAACAGAGAACACAGGTATAAATACACAGGGGATAATGGGGAAGATGGGCGACACCTGGAGCGGGGTGGAGACAATCACAAAGACAGGTGAAACAGATCAGGGTGTGACAGTATGTTTTTTTCTGTTAAGTCAAACAGCAGTTACCTTGCCAGCTACATCAGTCAAATAAAGAGTAGCCAGTTTCTGCTCTGCTTGCTTTTACAATTCAGCAGCACTGTGCTGGTCCTGCCGTCCCCTACCCGACTGCTCTGAGGTATTGGCATGGTTCTAAATCACACCAATGATGCTTTTTTTGTGCAATGATAAAACTGGGCGGGGCCAAAATGCAATTTTAGAATGTTTTTTATTTATTTCACCTTTATTTAACCAGGTAGGCAAGTTGAGAACAAGTTCTCATTTACAATTGCGACCTGGCCAAGATAAAGCAAAGCAGTTCGACAACATACAAAAACACAGAGTTACACATGGAGTAAAACAACATACAATCAATGATGCAGTAGAAAAAAATAAGACTATATACAATGTGAGCAAATGATGTGAGATAATGGAGGTAAAGGCAAAAGAAATGCCATGGTGGCAGAGTAAATAAAGTATGGCAAGAAAAACACTGGAAAGGTAGATTTGTAGTTTGAAGAAAGTTGAAAGTTAAAATATAAATAATATGGTGCAAAGGAGCAAAATAAATAAAATAAATAAATACAGTAGGGGAAAAGGTAGTAGTTTGGGCTCAATTAAAGATGGGCTATGTACAGGTGCAGAGATCTGTGAGCTGCTCTGACAGCTGGTGCTTAAAGCTAGTGAGGGAGATAAGTGTTTCCAGTTTTAGAGATTTTTTGTAGTTCATTCCAGTCATTGGCAGCTGAGAACTGGAAGGAGAGACGACCAAAGGAGGAGTTGGCTTTAGGGGTGACCAGAGAGATATACCTGCTGGAGCGCGTGCTACAGGTGGGTGCTGCTATGGTGACCAGTGAGCGGAGATAAGGGGGGACTTTACCTAGCAGGGTCTTGTAGATGACCTGGAGCCAATGTGTTTGGCGACGATTATGAAGTGAAGGCCAGCCAACGAGAGCATACAGGTCGCAGTGGTGGGTTGTATATGGGGCTTTGGTGACAAAACGGATGGCACTGTGATAGACTGCATCCAGCTTGTTGAGTAGGGTATTGGAGGCTATTTTGTAAATGACATCGCCGAAGTCGAGGATTGGTAGGATGGTCAGTTTTACGAGGGTATGTTTGGCAGCATGAGTGAAGGATGCTTTGTTGCGAAATAGGAAGCCAATTCTAGATTTCACTTTGGATTGGAGATGATTGATGTGAGTCTGGAAGGAGAGTTTACAGTCTAACCAGACACCTAGGTATTTGTAGTTGTCCACAAATTCTAAGTTAGAACCGTCCAGAGAAGTTATGCTGGATGGGCGGGCAGGTGCAGGCAGCGATCGGTTGAAGAGCATGCATTTAGTTTTACTTGTGTTTAGGAGCAGTTGGAGACCACGGAAGGAGAGTTGAATGGCATTGAAGCTCGTCTGGAGGGTTGTTAACACGGTGTCCAAAGAAGGGCCAGAAGTATACAGAATGGTGTCGTCTGCGTAGAGGTGGATCAGAGATTCACCAGCAGCAAGAGCGACATCATTTATGTATACAGAGAAAAGAGTTGGCCCAAGAATTGAACCCTGTGGTACCCCCATAGAGACTGCCAGAGGTCCAGACAGTAGGCCCTCCGATTTGACACACTGAACTCTGTCAGAGAAGTAGTTGGTGAACCAGGCGACGCAATCGTTTGAGAAACCAAGGCTACTAAGTCTGCCGATGAGGATGTGGTGATTAACAGAGTCAAAAGCTTTGGCCAGGTCAATGAATACGGCAGCACAGTAATGTTTCTTATCGATGGCGGTTACGATGTCGTTTAGGACATCGTATGTGGGGGGGGGGGGGGGGGGTCATGTCCCCCATCCCCAGTGAAAGTTGTGCTCCTGTCATCAACACTGTCAATAGTTAATTTAATAATAGTTAATTTAATAATAGTTAATTTAACATACCTATTGACACTGTCAATAGTTAATTTAACATACACACACACCCCCCCCCCTGTCATTCGTAAGTACTGCACCTCTTCCGCTCAGCCTAGAGCCCACGCCAGACAAAGATCAGCAGTAGGGCATTTTGTTCAAAGGCGGGGGACACAATGTTTTATGCCAATGCACCACATAACCAATAAGCATACAGATTACCAACTTCGAGTGCTTCAATATCATGGTTTGCGTTTTCAACATTCAAATAAGCTAATGTCAATCTTGACAAATTGAAAATGCATCCCTCCCTAGTTTATAGTAGGCCTTATTATATGCCTACTGTACCCAATAATTTGATCATCATTAGGAAGTTATCATTATGGGTTGCCAAAAGGTAGGCCTAATTCATTAAAACAACTTGATGATAAACATTTAGGCTATTAAAGCATTAGGTTCTAGGTGCGGGGGTAATAGCACTCGGAGGGTAGAGGAGGGAGAGCGTGCGGTAAGCTATAATACTGGAGACTTCACATCTCAGTATCAGAAGTCAAAATATACCCAGACTGGCCTGCTAATGTGCCTTTCTAGACCTTGTAAACTGTCTACAGTAGACCCACGACAGATCCAAATGGTTGCCAGGGCAGATGTAGTTGTTTCGGAATGAAACATTCAAAGAGCAGGGCTTTTGGTGAGCTTCAAAATGACATTGTCACTAAAGTTTTGAATTTTCTACTCACTTGAAAATAATGGTAACACTTTACTTGATGCCCAGCGTCATAACACTTTACGACACGGTCATAGCCATGTCATTACATGTCATAACAGCTGACACAACTTGTCATAACCTGTCATAATACGGTCATAACACTGTCATGACACAAATATTTAGACCTGTTGTGACATGAATTGCATTATTTAATGGTTGATTATGACAGCTACATAAGAGTGTCAAAACCCATAAGGCAAACAATTCCATTACACCATAGCCTACTTGTCAACACTATGTTTATGTTATATAACATTTTCACAAATTGAGCATATTAAATGATCCTTGTAATTGCGCACAAATTGATGTCAGACAGGCACCTAACGCGATGCTCTATTGCTGATGACTGGGAGGAATGCAGGAGCAGATTTCATGAGCAGGACAAGACCTCTTTTTGACTGGTGACTGACATAAGGGCATGTACTGTACGTGATAGGCCCATCTGGCTTATGTAATAATGATGGTCATAATGCTTCATGACAGTGTCATAAAGTGAATTTTCTGCAAGTTATTTAAAATATGATGAGAACATGACTGTAAAGAGAATTCATTACTACAACCACAACAAAGGATTTAAGAAACAAACTTTCAAATGAAAGGAAACTTATTTTCAGGGTAAAAACACATTTGAATGAATGTAGGTTTTGACACTCTTACGTAGGTGTCATAACCAGCCATAAAATTACGCAATATATGTCACAACAGGTGTAAATATATGGGTCATGACAGTGCTATGACCATATTATGACAGGTTATGACAAGCTATGTCAGCTGTTATGACATATTATGACATGGTTATGGTCGTGCCATAACGTGTTATGACGCTGGGTGTCAAGTAAAGTGTAACCAAAAATTCTGCTCACCCCTTAGCAAAATGTGTAGAATTGCAGAAAATGTGAACTAAAATTGCAACAACAAAAAAATTCTGTAAAGCAAACGTATTTGTTAACCTTTTGTTAATAAAATAGTTTTTTGCTAACAGATGCCTCTGTACGTATAGAATTATAGTTTTTAATATCGGTGCTGAGTTAGTTTGCTCATATGTAGTGGCTAATTGTTTAGCTATGAAAACAAAGGTGTCCATGCATGCCGATGACTCAAGTTTTATTTTAAGTCCGCAAGCTAGATGCCTGCAATGTCTCATTGATGTTTCAGATAACTTTTCTGGACTCTCTGGACTAAAACCTAATTCTGATAAGTGTACAATATTACCTATTGGATCTTTAAAAAATACAACTTTTACATTACCCTGCAGTTTACCTATAAAATGGTCTGACAGTGAAGTAGACATACTTGGTATTCATAACACAAAATATATAAATAAGCTCTCCACAATGAATTTCAATAGAAAACTTGTAAAAATAGACAAGATCCTGCAACCATGGAGAGGTAAATACCTGTCTATTTATGGAAAAATTGTCCTGATTAACCTCTTAGTCATATCTCAGTTTACTCACTTATGGCGCTGCCTACTCCTGATGATTTGTTTTTCAAATCATATGAGCAAAAAATATTTTGCTTTATCTGGGATGCTAAACCAGACAAAATAAAGTGTGCCTATCTATTTAATGACTATGAATTGAGTGGGTTGAGATGATTAAATATAAAAGCACTAAACCTCTCTCTAAAAGCTTCACTTATTCTAAAGTTTTACTTGAACCCTAAATGGTTCTCAAGTAAATTACTAAGAAAAGCTCATCCATTGTTGAAAAATGGCCCTTTTGCCTTTGTGCAGATTGCCATGTCTCATTTTCGATTAATTGAAAATGATACTTTTTTCAAAGTATCTCTCTTTTTCAAACAAGCATTGCAGAGCTGGCTACAATTTAAATTTCATCCCCCTGAAAAGATAGACCAAATACTACACAAATAGTATGGCTGAACTCAAATGTGCTGGTTGATAAAAGATTTGTACAAGGATATTTTGTTTTTAAATTATATTGTAAATTGGAAAGGTAGAATTATGTCTTTCATGGAGTTATCAGAATTGTACCGGAAGGTCTGCTCATGTCACGACTTCCGCCGAAGTCGGTCCCTCTCCTTGTTCGGGTGGCGTTCGGCGGTTGACGTCACCGGCCTTCCAGCCATCGCTGATCCACTTTTCATTTTCCATTTGTTTTGTCTTTGTCTTACACACCAAGTTTCAATCCCCCAATTACTTGTTCATTATTTAACCCTCTGTTCCCCCATGTTTGTTTGTGAGTAATTGTTTGTTTGTAAGACGGTCCGTTATGTGGGCTCGCTTTATTGTATTATATTTGTCTATTTTGAGTAAATTACGTTTATTTACTCATATCTGCTGTCCTGCGCCTGACTCCTCTACACAAGCTACACGCAGACCACATTACAGCTCAATCCAAGATTACAACCAATTGATTAGAGCATTGCCCCGAACATGGAGGAGGCAGTGGGAGGAGGTAGGGAACTTGTCTGTCTGCCCAATATAAACGATCAAAATAAAAATAGCATAAATAGGAAAGGATACTAGTTTAATTTGAGGACCAGAATGTTGACAGCTGTGCCATACAGATTGCAAAATAGTTGGGAAGAGATTTTTGATGTACCGATTCCATGGTACATGGTGTATGAGTTGATATATAAAACGACGTAAGATTCAAGACTTCGTGCTTTTCAGCTAAAATGATTATATAGAATTCTTGCCACCCAAAAAATTGTGAGTATTTGGGGCATGAAATCATCGAAGCTCTGCAGATTTTGTTGTGAGGATACAGAATCAATAGACCATTTATTTTGGTATTGCCCTCAGGTAGCCTGTTTCTGGTCTCAGGTTCAGGAATGGCTGAAAATGCAGAACATTGATCTAAAATTGATCCTAGAAATAGTAATGTTGGGAGATCTGGAGAGACCGGGTCAGTCAATTACTAATACTCTTAGTAAAAGTATTTATCTTCAACTAGCAATCTGTGGATTCTATTCGATTAGATAGATTGAAATTGTATGTTAAACATCACAGCATAGTTGAAAGATATATGGTGCGTAGAAATCCGAAGAGGGTGGCCAGCAGAGATAGGTGGGAAGGACTGAGGGAAGCTGAGGGTTGGGGTGTGGAATCGGGATAAGTTGGAGGGGTTGCTGAGCGAGGGATAGAATGACGGTCAAAAATGGAAGTCAAAAAGTACGATTGAATGACACTGAGGGGCAGTGTTGTTACAACTAATGCCGGTTTGCCTGAGGCTGATGCATATACACATGCATATACACACACTCTCATTCAAATCCACACACGTGCACATACACGGACACATACACATGTAAATAGTGCCATACATGCACTCAACATATTCAGTTGGCCTTGCTGTTATGATTTTTGTTGTCCTTTGTCTTTTGTTTTTTGCATTGATGTTTTCTGTTTTCCTTTGTCTTTGCCTTTTGTTCATTTTGTTGGTTGTTGGTGAATTGTATGGTCTTGGGGGTGGGGAATGGAATTTTTTATTTTATATATTTTTTTTCTGTGGGGTGGACTGTTGGGGGGGTCTCGGATGGTTGAAGGGCAGCTCTTGGGGAACTGTGGGGGGGATCTTGGAGGGCTGGTGGCCTGGCGGTTGGGAGCTTGAGCCGGTGGCTGATGGATCGCTGGTTCGGGTCGTCGTTTTAGTTCTTGAAGGAGAACTGTCGACGTGCCCTTGAGCAGGATGTTGACCCTGGTTGCTTCTGTGTGTCGCTCTGGATGGGAGTCTGTTGGATGACTGGTGTGATGTGGTTGTTGAGCGGCTTCACTGCAAGTATATTGTATGTTTTAAATATTCAATAAAATAAAAATAAATAAAAAATATATAAATATCCTATGCGTTTATAGATTGACTGAGGTGAATGAAGCTACAGCAACCAATGTGATAATGGCTGGGGTCATTTTTGCTTGTTTTTGCTGTTCTCCAAATAGCACTTTAGAGTTTATAAATTGTATAGGAATGCATTTAAAGCGCTTCAACTCCGGACCTCGCGAAAACTGTTCTGGAGAAGTGTATACTGGCTATGTTGTTGCTACAGCATCTCAAGAGGGACATACAGTAACATTGCAGTTACCACTCCGTCCACCATTCCCTAGCAAAGCCCAAGCCCGCTTGATGATAATAGCACTCAAACTGCCCCTAGAGGACAGTTTTGAAGGCATTTCCCGACATCCTCCAATTTCAATGTCAATCTTGAACGACCTGGCGGAGCTAGCGTGTTCTTCTGTAAGAAATGCCATTATACTACACGTGTTAAAGCTCCTGCATAAATTAAATATTAGTATACAGTATTAGCATCTGGTAGCTGAGTGCCGTTTTTTGTTGTGCATTGAAAAGGTAAAACCTTGATTGCATAACTTCGTTCATTTCCAAAATATTGTGAGAAAAACATGTCCCACTAAATGCATCACTGACAACAGGAGCATTTCTATACCTGTGCAGATCAGGTATAACAAAAATAGTTAATCAAGAACATAGTACAGTATTTCAAGTCAGTCATTTTCTGACGTGGAATTATTTGTTAAACTGCAGTGTAGAGATGCTGCATCAGTACATCTGAAAAACTTCCACCTTTCCTTGATCGAAAATAATAACCCAGCAGCATCCCTAGTAGTTTGTTTGAAAATCCATTATGAGAGTCTATAGCGGCTAAATTAGGTATGAGAGACCATGAGTAAAAACACCTACAGTACATTAGTTGTTTAGCAGTGACTTGGCATGTTGAAAAACCCTCAATATAAGTGAACTGATAATATAAAGGTGGTTTTGTATACCAGGCTATGACAAAACTCCCAAGGCACTTCCCCGGGTTAAAAGGTAACGCAGTAAGTTGCAGTAGCTTACTGTATATGTATGTATGCATGTACAGTGCCTTCGGAAAGTATTCAGACCCCTTGACTTTTTCCACATTTTGTTACGTTACAGCCTTATTCTAAAATGGATTCAAAACAAATCCTGAGCAATCTACACACAATACTCCTGAATGACAAAGCGAAAACAGTTTTTTTTAAAAACATTAAAAAAAAACAGAAATACCTTATTTGCATAAGTATTCAGCCCCTTTGCTATAAGACTCGAAATTGAGCTCAGGTGCATCCTGTTTCCATTGATAATCCTTAGATGTTTCTACAACTTGATTGGAGTCCACCTGAGGTAAATTCAATTGATTGGACATGATTTGGAAGGCACACACCTGTCTAAGGTCCCACAGTTGACAGTGCATGTCAGAGCAAAAGCCAAGTGATGAGGTTGAAGGAATTGTTCAGACAGGATTGTGTCGAGGCAGAAAAGATTCTGCAGCATTGAAGGTCCCCAAGAACATATTGTTCTCCATCATTCTTAAATGGAAGAAGTTTGAAACCACCAAGCGTATTCCTAGAGCTGGCCGCCCAGCCAAACTGAGCAGTCGGGGAAGAAGGGCCTTGGTCAGGGAGGTGACCAAGAACCCAATGGTCACTCTGACAGAGCTTCAAAGTTCCTCTGTGGAGATGGGAGAACCTTCCAGAAGGACAACCATCTCTGTAGCACTCCACCAATCAGGCCTTTATGGTAGAGTGGCCAGACGGATGCCACTCCTCAGTAAAAGGCATGACAGCCCGCTTGGAGTTTTCCAAAAGGCGCCTAAAGACTCTCAGACCATGAGAAACAAGATTCTCTGTTCTGATGAAACCAAGATTTAACTCTTTGGCCTGAATGCTAAGCGTCACATCTGGAGGAAACCTGGCACCATCCCTATGGTGATGCATGGTGTTGGCAGCATCATGGGATGTTTTTCAGCAGCAGGGACTGGGAGACTAGTCAGGATCGAGGCAAAGATGAACAAAGCCAAGTACAGAGAGATCTTTGATGAAAACCTGCTCCAGAGTGCTCAGGACCTCAGACTGGGGCAAAGGTACACCTTCCAACAGGACAACAACCCTAAGCACACAGCCAAGACAACACAGGAGTGGCTTTGGGACAAGTCTCTGAATATCCTTCAGTTACCCAGCCAGAGCCCGGACTTGAACCCAATCGAACATCTCTGGAGAAACCTGAAAATAGCTGTGCAGCAACGCTCCCCATCAAACCTGACAGAGCTTGAGGATCTGCAGAGAAGAATGGGAGTAACTCCCCAAATACGGGTGTGCCAAGTGTCATGACGTGACCCTTTCTGGGTATATAGCGTGGCATCCCCCTCTCTCTCCCTCCAACATCCAGGTTCTGCTATCTCAGGTCGTAAATTCCTGGAGGAGACGCTCTCCTCCTGGCCATGCAGAAAGAGACACATAGAGAGAACAAAGAAACTTCTTCTACGTCACAGAACTTGAGAACTGAACAATATTCCTGTTTTGGAGAATGTGTAAAGGTCGGTGGAGAAGCCAGCTATAACCCGGTCCGTTTTGTTTCATGTTTGTGACCTCATGAAAGACAATACAGCCACATTGCCATAACTCTGTTTATACAGGAGCATCCGTTATGGGGTTTGCGTCTAATTATTGTATACAATGAATGAGTAAACATGAAACTATTTGTGAAATTATGTAATGTGATTTTAAACTGTTAATGTGAGAGAATTGTATTCCCTTTAAAGTTTAACTAAGTCATTGGCCCGCCCCCATGAGCACAGACATGATCTGGCTCATGGGACAGCCCTTTTCTACTGTTACGAATAAAACCCTCACCTGAAGAAATCCTCTGGAGACCATGCATACCTCGGTCCCCGAGGGGGCGAAGGTTTGAGTAGAGACCACAAAAACCTCAGTATAAGCTAAGGTTGTAATGGTTATTGAATTCCTAACCAAACCATGTGGAGCATTGGTTACACGGGTGGAAATGGTTCAACTCTGAGACTATCGATCCCGACAGAATAAGAGCAAATCTTCTATACTAATTACTAGTCTGCAGCTAGAAATTATGTCAACCTGGAATGCGAAGACCAACAACCGCCGAAATATCTATTCTATAATAACATTTCTGAATGGTACTCTGAAGTAGCCATTCTAACCACAAAAGACTTCAGGAAAGCAGCGAGAGATGCGCGGATGAACTTTCCAACAGAAAGACGGACGATTCCAACAGAGATCACCACGACACACTGAGCGTAAATATATATTGATTGCAATTATTCCCGAATGAATGAGCATTCATGTGCAAAGGATTAGCATTTCAATTAATATAATTATCAACTGTGTAGTGACTCTTTTGTCTTTCGCGCCCTTCTCAGTCCACACCCACTTCCCTTTGTCCACCAAGCCGTCATATCGGCTTAGCCCACTAGGGAACCTCCCCTATCTTTTCATTGTAACCATATCTACTGTTTGTGCATTTCTGTGATTATTTATTTAGTTAGTAAATAAATGACTAAGACAATTGGTGTATGGATGATTCATAGTAAAGGCTGGGTTCGTACAGATAACCAACAATTTACGACGTTTGGAATGAGACTAACGTGAGGTAAATAATTCATTAATTAGAAGACTAATTGATCAGATATTAAAATATCTGAAGTTATATTTGGAAAATTATAATTTTGTAATCTGAAGATTTTCCTTGGTGCCCCAACTTCCTAGTTAATTACATTTACATGATTAGTTTAATCACATAATAATTACAGAGAATTGATTTGATAAAACAAGTCTTCAATTTAACGATGCCAAAGACACGACACAAGCTTGTAGCGTCATACCCAAGACTCAAGGCTGTAATCGCTGCCAAAGGTGCTTTAACAAAGTACTGAGTAAAGGGTCTGAATACTTATGTAGATGTGTTTTTTTATGATTAATAAATTAGCAAAAAAAAGTTTTTGCTTTGTCATTATGGGGTATTGTGTTTAGATTGATGGGGGAAAAAAACTATTTTAGAATAAGGCTGTAATGTAACAAAATGTGGAAAAAGTCAAGGGGTCTGAATACTTTCCTTAGTTTGCTCGCCATTTCCTTCAATGGTATAATTTGTACTGAAATTAAACATGAATTTGAAATGAAAAATGTATACTGAAAGTATTTACTGAGACACTTGCATCTATAACATTGGCATCTTTATTGCACAACATTCCCATAAAATTGGGAAAGGATAATTTAAGGAGAAAGAATTCATATTGAAATAAAATGAATATGTACAATATACATTTAATCATTACACACCATACTAAATTATTTATTCATATTCATGTATAAAGAGAAAAGTAGATATAAAGTCATACCTCCAAGAAATAATCAGGGGTTTTACAAAATGCAATAAGTACAACATATCCTGCAGTGGCCTAGCATCTTACATGATAAGCATGTACATTTCTTTTTTACAGCAAAATAAATTCTTCAGAAGCCCCTGATCCATTCACTCTACATGTCCATTAAAGGTAGACTCAGCGTTATGACGTAGATGCAGAAAGTAAACAGCATAGCGGGTCAATTTCCACAACAACTAAGTGTTGAAGTGCGAAGCTCAACTTCTCAGCTGTTTTTGTGCCATGGCTACCATGCTGTGAACAGCAAGAAGCGAACCTGGGCAGATACTGTGTGAAAGCGAAGTCTTGCATCTCACCATCTCCGGTGCTGCTCATGGCAACTTCATTTCGCTGAGACTCCATTGTATGGCATTCTCTCTAGACAAAGTACTTCGAAATCAAACGCAACATCAATTTCTTGGTTGGTAAAAATATTTGTAAAAAAACAACAAAACTGATTTGTGGATTTACCTCTTGCTTTTGTAAAATCAAAACGCAGTGTTTTTGTTTTTAAGTTAGCCATAATTAAACTGATACACATATTGCTAACATATATTCCACAAACTCTCCCTTTGTAGCATTCAATACAGCCGTAAACATGGTATAATGGTGGCAAAGCGATAAAAAAGTTTTAAACCGTGAAAATATTTGTTTGAAAATATATGTAGATCATTGTTTAGTTATTTTCAACATACCGCAGTAGAAATGGGCTATCATTGTACTCAAGAGAAATACAATAGTTTTCCCATTTTCAGGAATTCAATTAACATCCCTTTTTCAATAAAGCACAGCATTGTGTTCGCACAGTTTTATTTGAACATTCCTCTGATTAAAAATAACAAAATATTATTCCCTCAGGCATTTCTAGCGGGCAACTATAAAAAGCAGATCTGAGGTAGTGTTGTACCTGTGATAAAGTATGTCAAAGCCACATTAAGCATTTTCCAACCTCAGTTAATGATTAAAATGACTATCGATTACCCAGATATGACCTCGAGGCCTGTTTATAATTAGTGAAAAGATGTAGTTCATTTTCAAATGAAATCCAATGAATTATGGATCATTTAGAGACATTTTAGGGCAAGTACACTTGTAAACAAATACATGAAAAACACAGAAACATAATTGGCATAAAGTGACAATATTCTCTGATATTTACAAGTTCAAAAAAATGCATCCTATCCATCTCCGGAGTCCGTTGCTTCCTATGAACTGGTTAAAGATTGTACAGAAAAATAGTACATGGGGGGGAAAAAAAAATAAAAAAATCTATTTTATTATCGCTGTCTTTATTATCCATACTCAACAGAAAATGTCTGACTTTGGCTTTCTTGTCCTTTAACAGGGTTAAAATAGTCTGGATGCAAAGAAGAGAACGATTTAGGGACGCTCCACAGCAGCAGCATGCCTCTCTGGCCTGGAGTTAGCCAACAGAGCTTCAGCACTTATTAGTGGAGAGTAGACTGTGGGCTAGGCTGCCCCCTTGTGGCAGTGTGTTTGTATGCCCAGTGGCAGCAACAGCAGTATCCACCGAGGTCTCGCATCCATCGAGGTGGCCCTTTCTTCGTCCCAAATGACACCATATTCCCTACATAGTACACAACTTTTGAATAGGATGCCATTTGGGATGCACACCTTGTCTAGGAGACCCTCTCTGAGAACGTCAGCAGGGCGTTAGCGGACAAGGTCAAGCCGTCGTGTCAGGCCAGGCCAGGCCAGAGCACAGTATCAGTCATACTCCACCTCTGGCTTTGGTTCCATCCATTATAGCAGTATCTGGGCCACATAGGGAGAGTGAGTGCTCGCCACGGCTGCCAGCAGTGGAAGGTCACTGGACTCAATACTGAAATGATAAGAGAAGCCATGCTTAGATTATTGTACATAGCGGAGCAACAAGCCATGGTTATATTCTCCTAACTCTGTTACTGTGAATGTTATTCAGATGTAAATAAAGTGCAGTATCTTAAGAACAGAAAGAACACTGATCACAACATTTATATTTGAAAATAAATGGCAGCCTATTCCCTTATATAGTGCACTACTTTGGACCAGGACCCATAGGGCGCTGGTCCAAAGTAGTGCACTATATAGGGGAATAGGTGCCATTTGGGACGGAACCCCATTGTATAAGAACGGTTTAGCTGCTCACCCCAGGACCATCCCCAGCTCCTTGACGTGCACTCTAGTCTGTCCCTTCAGGTACTCTGCCAGCATTTTACTCTTGAAGTAGATCTCCTGGAGTCTGTCCTCAAGGTGCATTATGCACTGAGGAGAGTTATAATCTTGTTAGATGTTTGTGATACCGAGTAGCCAAAGTAGGGAGAACTCACACTGCTAAAAACTGCATGCTAATTTGGCATTTGTATGAACTTACAAAGTTGGGGGAGACGTTCATTTTGTAGAGCTGGTGGGTGGACTGGAGGAGGCTGGACACGAGGCTGGAGACCAGGACCTCCTTCCCCAGTTTGTTGTTGTCCGTCGCTCGTCTCTGGCTGCTGGCTACCTGCACCGTCCACTTATCAGTGTCTGCGATAATGCAGACAGCCTCTGCAATGGGCTCATCCAACACTGGATGCTGCAAAAAAAACAATAGGAGAAGACTTTGGGCTCAGACGGCTGCAGACCAGATACAGCATGTATCTCACGAAGCCTCACAATCCAGATGTTTAGTGCTTGAGGTATATAGCAGTCTTTTACCTGTACAGCGTGGGCCAATTCTGACATGAGGCCCTGCCTTAACTTGTCATCGTTGGGCATCCCCTGCAGAACAAAGTCCGGCACGTTGGTCGGACAGTACCCCCCGAACAGGGACCTCCCAAAGTTGGCAATGCTCGGTTTGGAGAAATTCTCCACTAGCTTTGACCTGTTGATTTAAGACATGGCATAGACAACATCAAAACATATTCTGACACATAAGTCACAGAGGTTGATATGTGAGTTGAAAACAATGTTTTTAATGTTGACATCAGTATGCCCTGTAAAACTCAAGACGTATACTGTGTGAAAGTGGCCAAGCCATTGGTTCAGAGGCAGTGTGTATCTCACCCAGGGAAGGGGACCTCCACCTCCTCCTGCCACTCGTCTGGTTCCTGATCCTCTCTATAGTAGATGTCACTCTCGCTCTGCCTGTGGATGTCCTGCCCTGCGTCTTCGCTCTCGCTGTCCCCCAACGCACTGTCCGAACTCTCGTTCCGGGGGATCTCCCAGTCATTAAGCGGGGCCACCTTCTTTTGTTGGTCCTCTATGTTGTCCCCTTTTCGGACAGTTACTGAAATCACAATGCCCTTGTCCTGCTCAGCAGAACAGCTCCGACAGGAGCCTGCCTCCGACGTGTCTGTGGAGCCACACCTACACCTGGTCTGGACGTCAGCCTCCCCCACACCTACCTGTCCCATAACCCCCTGTCCCGTACCCTCCTGTCCCTTAGTGCTACTGCTGCTCTGGACTCCCGAAGGGTCCAACAGCTCTTTCTGGGTTTTGTCCGTGCCGCTCGACAACTCTAGGCGTTTCGCCACGTCGTCTATAGTCCTGGTCTCGACAGGGTTGTCGTCACTGAAGTATTCGTCGAACAGCTCCGAGCACTCCTCCTCGCTGACAGGGTTCCACTGGGGCATCTTACTGGAGACACGCATCAGAGTCTTCTCCCCCCCCCCGTTGGTCTTGGTTTGGTCCGCTGATGTGCCGGTTGTGGACTTCACCCGCTGATCACCACCATTACTGCTCCCACTCTGCTGCTGCTGTTGTTGATGTTGTTGTTTTTGTTGCAGTAGCTGTTGTAGTAGTAACTGTTGCTGCTGTAGTAGTAACTGTTGCTGCTGTTGTTGTCGTCGTAGTTTCTGTTGATGTTGTTGCTGTAGCAGCTGTTGTTGCGCTTGATGTAGTAGCTGCTGCTGCCTCTGTTTCTCCATTATGTATTTCTTATGCTTCTTAATGTCCTCCTCCACCTTCTTCCTCCTGTTCTCGGTGTCTGACCCTGGGGACTGGGGGTCGCCGATAAGAAACAGCACTTTGGTGGCAGGCTCCTCCTGGTGGTTTGACAGAAAGGGGCCGGGTACAGGTACAGGTACGGTCCTGTCAGGGGGCTTCTTCTCCAGTGGTATCCCTGAGGAGTGGAACACCTTGATGGGCATCTCCTCTGTCACCTCCTCCTGGCTGGCCTTGACCTCCAGCTCTGCCTCAGGCTCGGTCTCCAGGAGCACACAGGCTTGCTCCCTGGGGGAGGCTGAGCCCACACGCACCAGCGTCTCCAGCTTGGCATCCGCACAGGAGGTTGGTGACTCCTTCAGCGGCGCGGGCTCACTATCATCCTCCGTGTGGACGATGATGGGCACAGCGTTGGTATTGTGGCTGGAGTGGGCCAGGGCCTGCAGGACGCTGCTCTTGGAGCCCTGGCTGTTCTTATTACTGTCCCCCTCCTCATCGTCCTCCTCCTCCTCCTCAGGCCCATTGCCAGCCTCAGTGTCTGTGTAGGTGCTACTCTGCAGGCTGTTATTACTGTCTGAGGGGTAGCTGCTGTCCTCTCGGGGCTCGGGACCCTGGCTCAGGTAGTCTCCGCTAGGCTTGTGCATGGTGACCAGCACATAGTCGGACTCCTCCACCTCCCCGCGCCGCAGCGAGGTGGTGATGAGGGAGCCGGGGATGACGATAGCCTCATCCTCAGCACTGTCCAGCATGTGGGTCTCCAGCAGCTCCGAGCAGCGGATGAAGTAAGTGAGCACGTAGAGGAGTCTCTGGACTAGCTCCTGTCTCCGACCCACCACTACCGTCCTGGATAGACGCACCGGGGAGCCGATGGCCCCGTACAAGTCACCTAAAGGCACAAAACAAACACCACAGTTAACTACAGTTCATCCCAATTAACTACATATTTCTAATTTTCACTTTGTTACATATGTACAGCTACAATTAAAAGATTAAAATGTGGTAAAAAGTGTATAACTTGTTCTTTCCCTTTTACCTTTGGGAGAGTGAGGGAATCAGTGCTCTGTACTGCGTTTGATCCTTTTCAGCCACTAGGTGGAGTTGTACACTAAAGTTGCCTGTGCTAAAATGAAGCCCACTATTTGGTATTTACAGCTAGTTACTGTTACGTATAGGAGCGTCTTTTAATAGTCGACAATACAGAGATATTTCTGCCATGTTATTTAACATGAAGTGAGTGATGATGACTTTCATACCATTTGAGAGCTTAAATTAAAAAGTATCCTGACAAATATGCATGCCATGATGGGATGGAATTTAAGGATTGTGAGCACTGGCCAGCCGATTTAGTAGACCGCGATTTCTACTAACCCAGGTAACATTCGGTCTGTCCTTACCGAGCTGGGCCCACAGTGGGTTGTAGGGGTGGGTCTTGGCCAGCATATCCACGCTCTGAGAGGAGTGTTTCTCCAGAAAGATCTTGATGGGCGGCTGTCCGTTGGGCATGACTGTGGGCACCCAGGCCAGGTGGTTGGTGAGGATGGCTGTGAGGAGGGCAGGGAGGAACCTGAGAGAAGAGGAAGAGAGAGAATTATTGAGTGCTCTACTTTTGACCAGGGCTCATAGGGCTCTGGTCAAGAGTAGTGCACTACATAGGGAATAGGATGACATTTTGGACGCTAACACTGTCTACCGCTTCCACTCTCTGTCTGACTCATTTTTCCTCAATCTCCACCCCCTCCGCAGCCTCGTGTTTCCCCTCTTCACGAACTCATGATCATTCGGAGATACATCATAGTGGTCACTGGTCAGTCTAAATCACGTGGCAGTAGACTACTGCATCCTAATACAGTGAGTTCTATGGATGTCTTGCTACATTGGCAAATGATTAAGCTTGGTTTTGTAACCTCGACAAAAACAAGCTGAAGATAGATTGGCAGGGATTCCTGACTTATCAGCTCATTCACTATTGCACACATACAGCACTCATATAAGAGAGAGAGAGAGAGAGAGAGAGAGACACAGACAGACAGACAGACAGACAGACAGACAGGAGCACTCAACTGGTTCTTTGAAGCCTGCTCCATGAGCAGGGAGAGCTCCCTCATGAACTGTCCACAGAGCTGGTTCTTCTCGGGGGCTCCAGACATCATGGTGAGCCAAACGGGCTCGGCCACGCGGGGCATGGTGTAAAGGTTGACGATGGTCGTCCTGGAGAGGGGGAGGGAGAAACACAAGCCATCATTGTCTCGGGGTGAACAAGAGGGCCACAGTTCTCAGTCCAGGCCCTGCTTACAAGGGAGACCCTCTCTCTGAGGCAATTCAGCGTCTGGAAATTCCACAGCGGGAAGCAGTCCAGAGTTTTACACAGAACTGAGGGCATCTCTGAGGACGGAGGAATGTGCAGCATTGTAGTTTTAGGTCCCAGATGTTTGCTGACGAGCAGGGAAAACAAGTAGTGTAACTATCGAACAAGAGCTATAGGTAATAGGAAGGAGATGACAGGTAGTGAGGAGATCGATGATTTGTAAAAGGTCTTTCCCTGAGTTAAATTCACAGAAACTAAAGATGAACACAAATAACCCCACTTGAACCCAGGGCTAAAGTTGCCGGAGGCATATTGTGTCTCCTTTTACAACAGTAGCGTTGTTAAACATCAGATTTCGGTTTCAACTGACTGGGATAATTTTGACACACTGCTAGGAAATATGCAGTCATCGCCTAACTAATATCCCTTCAACCCCACTCTACCTTTTGTTATTATTCAACGAACACATAAATCCAGAACCTTTTGCTAAAGTTCATCACAGCAACACTTCTCAGCCGCCAGTGTGAAGAGCCCTATAAAAAGCCCATGGGCGTGGGTAGTGAGGTTTTTCCCTGACGTGGGGAAGCCAGCTGACCAGGTGAACTTTAAGGCAGCGACGGACGTGAAGGAATGTCAAGTCCACTGGACATTTATAAAAGCGACTGAGTCGAAGTTTATACTTCATTCATTCCATATGACTTCAATACCACTGTTGTGCGGGCAGAGCATTTTAAGTCCGTCAAAGAACGAAGAGACTCTTGATCTGTTTTCATCATATCCCAATCGTACAAGATATCCAATTGGCATTGTATGTGTGTTTCCATGTTGCCTCTGTGGGTATGGGTGTGTATTATACCAGACTTCGTCATCAAGCAGCATTTCTTCCATTTTGCGCCATTATGTTTCCATGACCTCAGAGACCTAAAGGTCAAACACAAATATAAATCTTCAACTATATTGGCCTTCTTGCTGATGGCACTGACATTATTTACTCTTCTGGTAGCCCGGACACTGTCTGAGGGAGATCGTGTTTCCTCAACGCGGGGGCTTGGGTTGCCATGGCACAGCGCCAGCAGGCATATGACTGCAGCAACGGGAAGCCTTCACACTGTGCCCAACACGTCTCTCCCTCCCACCGCATAAGTGGCTCTGCAGCAGGGGATTTCCCAGCATGCATTGGGAGCAGCAGGGGTGTAGCTGGCCTGTCGTCACCGTGTGCGAGTGTGGACAGGACAGGTAGGGACTGCATGCGCCCTCTCTGCTTACAGTGCAGATTATTAATGAGCTTATTTTGGCTGGGCTTGTGAGAACACCCTGTGGGGACGCTGCCCACTGTTAGGAAGGTCAGAAGCTATCTACGTCACACTAACTTAAACTAAGGTGTGGATTAATGATCTACTGCTGTCCGACACTTTGATATACGTTACATAAAAGGAAATATACAGAGTCCCTATGGCAACAAATTATGCCTCTACCTGTCCTACCTCCTTGCCCAGGCTCCTAGGTAACAAGCTAAGGGATTTGCCTCCGCTACATTGTCAGTGTGGTTTGCTTCAGTCTCAGTAAACACATGACAGTAACTCACCTGAATTCATTGAGGCCATCCACCATGCGGCTGTAAGCCAGAGCCCTCTGACTGGCATCAGCTGATCGCCGGCTCATTTTCATGGCCTTGTAAATGAGAACAGAGGCATGTTAAGAGGCATGTACTTAGAGAGGGAGAAGAGCGAGCGGGGACCCCCCTGAGACTACACACACTGACAAGAACAGAAACTGGATACAGTGCCTTCAGAAAGTGTTCACACCCTTTTACTTTTTCAACATTGTGTTGTGTTGCAAAGTGGTATTAAAAATGATTTGTCACAAAATCTACACAAAATACTCTTTAATGTCAAAGTAGAAGAACAATTTTAACATTTGTAAAACATTTATGAAAAATAAAAAACACTAATATATCTTGATTAGATAAGAATTCATACATGTTAGAATCACTTTTGGCAGCGATAACAGCTGTGAGTCTTTCTGGGTAACTCTCGAAGAGCTTTCCACACCTGGATTGTGAAACATTTGCCCATTATTCTTTCAAAAATGATTTTTGTTGTTGATCATTGCTAGATAACTAGGTTTTGCCATAGATTTTCAAGCAGATTTAAGTCAAAACTGTAACTCGGCCACTCAGGAAAATTCACTGTCTTCTTGGTAAGCAATTCCAGTATAGATTTGGCCTTGTGTTTTAGGTTATTGTCCTGTTGAAAGGTGAATTAATCTCCCAGTGTCTGTTGGAAAGCAGACGGAACCCGGTTTTCCTCTAGGATTTTGCCTGTGAAAAACTCTCCAGTCCTTAACGATTACAAGCATACTCATAACATGATGCAGCCACCACTATATGGATAGTGGTACTCAGTAATGTGTTGTATTGGATTTGCCCCAAACACTTTGTATTCAGGACAACAATAAAACAACTGTTTTAAAAAGTCACCATTTGCCTCATCGTTTTCCTTCATCTCCGGCAACTAAGTTAGGAAGGACGCCTGTATCTTTGTAGTGACTGGGTGTATTGATACGCCATCCAAAGTGTAATTAATAATTTCACTAGTCTCAAAGGGATATTCAGTCTTATTTTGTTTTACCCATCTACCCATAGGTGCCCTTCTTTGCAAGGCCACATACATTGTATATGTTTAACACACTGAGCAAGTCTGATTGAATGCCTCCCCCTCTCCGTTCACAACATATCATTTTGTATATCTACCATCTCTGTCAAATACACCAGGGAGAGTTCTCCACACACCGACAACAATATCTATGGGAGCAGCTCCTCACCTGTTCAATGGCACTTTTGAGTTTGTTCATGTGGCTCTCGAAGAGGGGGAAGTGGGAGAAGAAGAAGTCCTGGAACTTGCTGTTCTCCTCCTCATCCTGGGAGAGGAGGAAGATGACGCCGATGGCTATCTTCTTCTTTCTCGCCACGCCCAAGCTAGGAGCGCCGCTCTCGTCCGACATGTTAAAGCTCTCCTCCACAGACCTGGGGCAGGGGGAAAAAACATAGACATAAATTCTACGGGGGACACAGAGACATCGTGACTATGAAGTGAACGCCAGTATTCTTAACAGGCAAAAGTCCAAGTAGAGAGGTAAATGATGCCTTACAGATGACATAAGATCTCAACTTGGAAAAGGGGGAGAACAATAGACAATAGTACTCACTCACTAATCAGGATAGATAGAACACCAAGATTTGTTAATACTCTTCAACAGGGACAACTCCCAGAATAAACGATACGATGAAATACCTAAATGGCATTTGTAACTGGTCATGTACTATTAAGCCAACACCAGTGACAGTGCATTTGGTGTCCTGTAATTGATCAGTGTGTAGCTAGAATTCAGGGAGGGGCCAGTGGTCCCACACAGTATTATGATCCTCCAGTCCAGTCATTTGTATATACAGTAGTGATGCCTGCTGGAATTTGAGGATGTCCTCAGGGGCACGGGCGTTCGAGAGGCCCTGACGGGGGGGGGGGGGGGGGGGGACACACACACACACACACCAGAAGGGGAATGTGTGTCATTGTGTTGAGCTGCTGTCTCACCATCTTGGGAAGACCCCGTTTTCCAGACTGGTGGTCTGGCTGCGGAGCCAGCGTCTCTGGTAGCTACTGGCCTGGCTGCTGGTGAGGGAGGAGCCCGGGGAGGGGAACGGAGTGATCAAGAGACTGCTCAGAGACGCTGTGGAGGGAGGGAGGCATGGATAGAGCGAGTGAGAGAAGAGGAATGACAGAGGGGAAAATGGGAGTAACAGAGAGCCATAGAAGTGTAGAGAGCAAAAGAGAGGAGTTGAGGAATGAGAAAGGAGAGAGAACAAAAGGGGAGAATAGAAGAGAGGGGGAGGGTGACAGAGAAAGAAGAGGGAGAGTGAGTCAGTCAGGAAGGTTACTCATACACAACAGAACAGGGGAAACTCACATAGCAGACGTCTGCACTGCATTCGTTCAGCTTCCCACAGCCCTCCCTGATTATTACAGCATGGCTGGGACATTCAATATCACCTCACAGTCACAAGGAAAGCTGACCCAATACCAGGCACCACGTAGGCATAGATCAATGGAGGCATGCCAAATGTTTGTGATTGAGGACTAGGGAAGTGTATGGGTGTAGGAGAAAGGGAGTTTTTTTGTGTGTGTGTGTGTGTGTGGGGTAGAGGGGACCAAATTAGAACCTCATTTACTAGTACCAGGTTTTGGGAGGTGCTATATTTAAGTATCTGCCTGTGACGCGGGTGGTTGACAGAAAGTGAGATTCCTCTCATGCTGGCAATGCCAGGGCTGGGGGTCAGTTTCCACTGCACAAGATTTTCCAACATCTCTCTCTCCTCCACACCCCCATGAAGGATGGCTACATGGTGGCAGTGGGGGGTCAATGAATGGAAAAAAGGGTGGCCGTTAACATCTGCGTCATGCCTCCATTAGAAAGGTCCTGGTCAAACGTAGTGCACTGTGTAGGGCACAGGGTGCCATTTGGGATGCAGCCATGGTGACACTATCAATCCAGTTTGACCTTGAAGAGAAAGAAATGCTGTGTGGAGCTGACTGGTCTACAGCCGTGACCCAGAAGAATGTGGCTTCATCTAAACCCATTAGTTGTTATAGCACTCTTGTTTAGAGATGGTTCAGCGAGAGAGGACACACCAGTGAGGTGAAGCTAGTACGAAAACCCAGTAACCGAGGCGCAACATCTCAGAGAGACATATAAGGCTGAGGATCAGTGCAGGGTGTCTAGCGAGGTTAATCCTGGATTTAGTTAATAGGCATTACCTGATCTGGCGATTCCACTGTCTCTCTCGTCGTACAGGTTTCTGCCCGGCATATCCATGGGGTTACTGTGGCCTGCAGGAGAGAGAAAGGGGGAGAGAGAGAAGGGGAAAGACTTTGAGAAACAGACCAGGTCGACTCAGCTCACTGAGGAGCGCAAGCCGGGAGGGGTGCCAGTGCTTTACCCACCACCGCTCTCAAAGCAAGAGGCAACCTTCGCTACCACAGAACATTCATTTCCCAATGACCAAGTCCACCAATTACATACCGCCACAGTGCAAGATACTTCCTACAGGGCCCTCTACTAGGGTACTGTTGTTTGTTGTGTTCACTCTAACCCCACTCTGTTGAAGCAGGTGCAGCAGCAGTAGCATCGGAGATACACAACAAACAACATGTACGTTCGCAGAGGTTTACCTCGGCGTGAACACAATAGGCTAAATGACAAAGGGAACGTTCACGCCATAAGTTACGAGTGCAGAACAATGTGGTGGCCAAGGCATTGTTTGGTGTGGTTCTGTTGATATGATTTACGGTCAAATCAACACAAGCTTTGCTGCAATGCGCCGTTGCCCCATGCCCACCCCGCACCTTATGAACATTCCACTATAGCATAGCTAGGGAGCAACATGCCGTGCCACCTAGCAGTGGCTTACAGGGAGGCTATTTATATGTAAATTACCACCCCTGCCACCACTCCATTAAAACAAGGGGAGAGGTTTCGGCGGGAGGGAGGAAAAGGAGGAGGGGGGATGGAGAGGTTATGGTTCGGAGGGTAGGAGGGAGTGAGGAAAGTGAGGGGTACAACAACCATAAAGCAGATATTGACCATGTCCCGTAATACACTTGCTGACACATGCAGCGTACGTACACATGCATGCAACAGCACACAAGCACATCGCAAACCTGAAAAGAAAGAGGCACTCTTGATGAGGCGGAGAGGGCCCTGCTCAGAGAAGGCCCGACGCGGGCTGCAGAGCTGAGATAAACCTGCGCAGCACAAAACGGACAGGGAGAAGAGACAAAACAAAACCGGACATGAACCACTGTTAGTAGAGAAGCAGGAGGCCGACTACCATGTAGGCACTCTAACCCCGACGGAGAGACGGACAACCTGGAGCAGTCCGGGACCACAATGTGACCACAACGTCTGTCGGATATGTTTAGTTGCCACGGAGAGTAGTCGGTCAGGTGGACCAAGATCCCGCACAGAAAATACAACCTCACAGGGAAATACTTTTTAGAAAACATTCCGAAATTGTAGAGAGTGTATTTTCTGTGGGGATGACAGAGAGAAAACAAGAGATGAATTTGCCAAAAGATCTGTGTTTGCGTCATAAATCTCAAGAGGCATAGGCTTCAGTGGAGAACTCTTGGCAGATTCAATTCAACCTGTTTAAACTGTCCAGAAATGGACGTTCAAGGAAAGGGAACAAACAGTTTGCCTGGAGAATACACATCAATTCAAGTAAAGTCAATTTACATGTAACACACGTAAAAAGAGCCAGTGTCTGATAAAGATTTGCAACACAGATCACATACAGTTAACTGCCCAAATAAAGAAAATACTTGAGGAAATGAGGGATAGAAAGTATATTGAAAGCAGGTGCTTCCACACAATTGTGGTTCCTGAGTTAATTAAGCAATTAACATTCAAATTAGTCTTAGGGTAATGTATAAAAATGCCAAGTGGCCCATTCATTTTGGCTACCACAGAAGAAGAGTTCTCAGTGACTTTGAAAGAGGGGTCTCAAAGGAGCATAGGGGTTTTCAAGGGTGTGTGTGTGTGTCTCAAGTCACCAGATCACAACCCAATTTAACAGGTATGGGAGGTTCTGGAGCGGTGCCTGAGACTGTGTTTTCCATCACCATCAACAAAACACCAAATTCTGGAACTTCTTGTGGAAGAATGGTGTCCCATCCCTCCAATGGAGTTCCAGACACTTGTAGAATCTATGCTAAGGCCGCAGTGAAGCTGTTCTGGCGGCTTGCAGTGGCCCAACGCCCTATTAAGACACTTCATGTTGGCGTTTCCTTTATTTTGGAAGTTAACTGTGTCTATGAATGGATAAAACGATAAACAAAGGCATGATAGATAAACAAAAGAGTGCTTCAGCACAACCAAAATAAAATAAACCCATAGGTGTCGATATGAACAATATACATCCATTCATGTGTGAGACATTGAAGGTGCCAGACCAGTCAGTTGTACTGTGGTTGTGGTTACCTATGTTTCCCAGGAGACCGTTGGCCACAGTGTTCTGATCCGGCCTCAGAGCGTTGGGGTCCTGACCGATGAACTCCAGGCTGTCTTGCAGTCTGCCAGGAGCACACAGACAATGGCACAGGTTCAAAGGGCATCAGTAGAAGAGATCGAGATAGATGGAGCAAGTATAGAAAGAGGAGGAAGAGAAAGACAGGAGAGAGAAAGACAGGAGAGAGAGAGTGCAAGACAGAGAGAGAGAAAGATACATGAGGGAAGGTGGTAGTAGGGCTTACGTGTTAAGGCTGCCATAGACACTGCTCCCTGTTCGGGCTGTAAACACTTTACTCAGCATCAGCTGATGGGGCGACCTGTGAACAGACGAGGGAGAAAGGGGGAGAAAAATAAGGGGGGGGGGGGAAATTCATGATGACTTGGTGCTCCTGACATGTGATGTACAGTGCCATTCAAATGGTTTTCCTTTATTTTCACAATTTTCTACATTGTAGAATAATGTTGAAGACATGCCAAGAGTGTGCAAAGCTGTCATCAAGGCAAAGGGTGGCTACTTTGACGAATCTAAAATCAAACATATATTGTGATTTGTTTAACACTTTTTTGGTTACTACATGATTCCATATGTGTTATTTCATAGTTATAATGTCTTCACTATTATTCCACAATTCAATAATGAAATCACATCAAGACAGCTGCTGTGTACATTTCTTAGATCTTCAGTTCAAAGTTCTGTGGGACACAATCTCCCCCCCCCCCTCCCCCCCCCTGGATCTCACCGTATCTGATGGATTTTGAGTGTGGAGCCCTTGTAGCTCATGGCCACAGAGCCAAACATCATCTCCCCCAACATGTTGGCGTCAGAGGAGCAGCGTGACCCCTGAGAGACAGGAGAGGAGAGGGGGAGAGAGGGAAAGGAGAACAGAGAGAAGAGAGAGAGCGAGTAAATTGCATGGTTTTCTGCCATCAAGACTGTAACATAATACATTGGATTGACATTAAAGTCTGAAAGGCATTTCTTTTTTGGTTGCCCAAACACTTTTGATTACTTGCCCTCAAATGTAAATAAGCTATTCATGCAGAGAACCATATACAGCGAGGGAAAAAAGTATTTGATCCTATGCTGATTTTGTACGTTTGCCCACTGACAAAGAAATGATCAGTCTATCATTTTAATGGTAGGTTTATTTGAACAGTGAGAGACAGAATAACAACAAAAAAATCCAGAAAAACACATGTCAAAAATGTTATAAATTATTTTTATTTTAATGAGGGAAATAAGTATTTGACCCCCTCTCAATCAGAAAGATTTCTGGCTCCCAGATGTCTTTCATACATGTAACGAGCTGAGATTAGGAGCACGCTCTTAAAGGGAGTGCTCCTAATCTCAGTTTGTTACCTGTATAAAAGACACCTGTCCACAGATGCAATCAATCAATCAGATTCCAAACTCTCCACCATGGCCAAGACCAAAGAGATCTCCAAGGATGTCAGGGACAAGATTGTAGACCTACTCAAGGCTGGAATGGGCTACAAGACCATCGCCAAGCAGCTTGGTGAGAAGGTGACAACAGTTGGTGCGATTATTCGCAAATGGAAGAAACACAAAAGAATGGTCAATCTCCCTCGGCCTGGGGCTCCATGCAAGATCTCACCTCGTGGAGTTGCAAGGATCATGAGAACGGTGAGGAATCAGCCCAGAAATACACGGGAGGATCTTGTCAATGATCTCAAGGCAGCTGGGACCATAGTCACCAAGAAAACAATTGGTAACACTACGCCGTGAAGGACTGAAATCCTGCAGCGCCCGCAAGGTCCCCCTGCTCAAGAAAGCACATATACATGCCCGTCTGAAGTTTGCCAATGAACATCTGAATGATTCAGAGGACAACTGGGTGAAAGTGTTGTGGTCAGATGAGACCAAAATGGAGCTCTTTGGCATCAACTCAACTCGCCGTGTTTGGAGGAGGAGGAATGCTGCCTATGACCCCAAGAACACCATCCCCACCGTCAAACATGGAGGTGGAAACATTATGCTTTGGGGGTGTTTTTCTGCTAAGGGGACAGGACAACTTCACTGCATCAAAGGAATGATGGACGGGGCCATGTACCATCAAATCTTGGGTGAGAACCTCCTTCCCTCAGCCAGGGCATTGAAAATGGGTCGTGGGTGGGTACGCCAGCATGACAATGACCCAAAACACACGGCCAAGGCAACAAAGGAGTGGCTCAAGAAGAAGCACATTAAGGTCCTGGAGTGGCCTAGCCAGTCTCCAGACCTTAATCCCATAGAAAATCTGTGGAGGGAGCTGAAGGTTCGAGTTGCCAAACATCAGCCTCGAAACCTTAATGACTTGGAGAATATCTGCAAAGAGGAGTGGGAAAAAATCCCTCCTGAGATGTGTGCAAACCTGGTGGCCAACTACAAGAAACGTCTGACCTCTGTGATTGCCAACAAGGGTTTTGCCACCAAGTACTAAGTCATGATTTGCAGAGGGGTCAAATACTTATTTCCCTCATTAAAATGCTAATCATTTTATAACATTTTTGACATGCGTTTTTCTGGATTTTTGTTGTTGTTATTCTGTCTCTCACTGTTCAAATAAACCTACCATTAAAATTATAGACTGATCATTTCTTTGTCAGTGAGCAAACGTACAAAATCAGCAGGGGATCAAATACTTTTTTCCCCTCACTGTATTGCCTGCCTTTCACCAACACATAGGGTACAAATAAGAAATGATCCGTAAAACAATTCTCAGAGCAGGCTCAACTTGCCTGACTGCCATAAATGGTCTGTCTTTCACTCATATGGGGAGGAACCAGAAATATCAGTTGTAGGCTACTGGAAGTCGTTGCAGTTCGGTTATTTTCGCAATCACACACACACGAAGGTTACATACACTTTAGCCAAATACATTTAAAACTCAGTTTCATAATTCCTGACATTTAATCCTAGTAAAAATTCCCTATTTTAGGTCAGTTAGGATGACCATTTTATTTTAAGAATGTGAAATGTCAGAATAATAGTAGAGAGAATTATTTATTTACGCTTTTATTTCTTTCATCACATCCCAGTGGGTCAGAAGTTTACATACACTCAATTAGTATTTGGTGGCATTGCCTTTAAATTGTTTAACATTTCAGGTAGCCTTCCACAAGGTTCCCACAATAAGGTGAATTTTGGCCCATTCCTCCTGACAGAGCTGGTGTAACTGAGTCAGGTTTGTATACCTCCTTGCTCGCACATGATTTTTCAGTTCTGTCCACACATTTCCTATGGGATTGAGGTCAGGGCTTTGTGATGGCCACTCCAATACCTTGACTTTGTTGTCCTTAAGCCATTTACCGCAACTTTGGAAGTATGCTTGGGGTCATTGTCCATTTGGAAGACCCATTACCGACCAAGCATTAACTTCCTGACTGATGTCTTGAGATGTTGCTTCAATATATCCACATCATTTTCCTTCTCATGATGCCATCTATTTTGTGAAGTGCAACAGTCCCTCCTGCAGCAAAGCACCCCCACAACATGATGCTGCCACCCCCATGCTTCAAACCGTAGTCTGGATTATTTTCAGGTTAAGTCGATATAGGACTCGTTTTACTGTGGATATAGATACTTTGTACCCGCTTCCTCCAGCATCTTCACAAGGTCCTTTGCTGTTGTTCTGGGATTGATTGATTTGCACTTTTCGTACCAAAGTACGTTAATCTCGTGGAGACAGAACGCGTCTCCTTCCTGAGTGGTATGACAGCTGCGTGGTCCCATGGTGTTTATACTTGCATACTATTGTTTGTACAGATGAACGTGGTACCTTCAGGTGTTTGGAAATTGCTCCCAAGGATGAACCAGACTTGTGGAGGTCTAGTCTGAGGTCTTGGCTGATTTCTTTTGATTTTCTCATGATGTCAAGCAAAGAGGCACTGAGTTTGAAGGTAGGCCTTGAAATACATCCACAACTCCAATTGACTCAAATTATGTCAATTAGCCTATCAGAAGCTTCTAAAGCGATGACATCATTGGAATTTTCCAAGCTGTTTAAAGGCACAGTCAACTTAGTGTATGTAAACTTCTGACCCACTGGAATTGTGATACAGTGAATTATAAGTGAAATAATCTGTCTGTAAACAATTGTTGGAAAAATTACTTGTGTCATGCACAAAGTAGATGTCCTAACCGACTTGGCAAAAATATAGTTTGTTAACAAGAAATTTGTGGAGTGGTTGAAAAACGAGTTTTAATGACTCCAACCTAAGTGTATGTAAACTTCCGACTTCAACTGTGTGTATGTATGCATGTATGTATTTATGTATATATAAAAAAAACACCTGTCCATGAGTGACTGTTCAGTTTACTTGCCCCAGGCAATAGGGAAACCCTTTATGTCAAACTATTAGGGTTCAAGCCAGTGTCTTTTGATCATGAAATAGCTCTCAGTGGTATGCTTTGAGGAGCTGTGGCCCATCTATCCGAACAGCGTGTGAGGTGTCAGAGGGACCATTCTTACCCATAGAGATGTACTAGAGAGTTAAATCTCCTTTCCAATGGTGTTTCGCATGCCAAAACAGGCATTGAGCCAAGTGCGCCTCTCTATCCAACAGTATGTTCTCACCTGGAAGCGCAGGCCCTGTTCCCTGGGTTCCCGGGGTTCGGAGGCGCAGGAGGAGGAGCTGTCTAGAGAGCTGGAGCTGCCCCCTGTAGGCCTCAGCTGGCAGCATTTCCCAAACACCTTCATCTGGGCCTCACTACTGCACATCTTCTGCTGGGGGAGGACCAAACAAATAATACATTCACATACATAAATGCGTATACATACATACATACATACATACATACATACATACATACATACACAAAATTATGTGGACACCTCTTCAAATTGGTGGATTCAGCTATTTCAGCCACACCGGTTGCTGACGGGTGTATAAAATCGAGTCGTAAAATGTTTGCCCTGCTTTGAGATGTTTGAGCAGGTGTCCACATACTTTTGGTCATGTAATGTATGTAGTAGTATTGTAGAATAAGGCGTTTCCTTGGAGTTTCTCGCATAACACCCCCCCCCCCCAAAAAAACACTAGTATTTGTCATGGCATATCACATAAATAAGAAGCATATTGCCTCTGTCCTAAGTTTGATGAGCTTCTGACTGATCTTTAAACATAAACACTGGATATCTTTTGCACAGAGGGCACATTAATAGGAATTATCTGACAGCATAATTACACATACACACACCCGGATGGAATTCAAGAGTTTAGCGGTACAATCTTCGCTCCAAAAATATATGCGCATACAGCGACAAAAATTTTCTTCTGTTCATGTTTGAATGATTGATGTTTATAGACATACATTGCTTAAATAATGATAATAACAAATACAGTGCATTGAGGAATTTCCTAAGAAACAAGTGTTAGTGACGTTAAATGTAAATAATAAATAAAATAAAAATCAAGCCATTATCAAAGCTTTATCTCGTATTTCTAAGCAAACACAACCAACATAGAGGCTTTCTGTATCTCATGAAATGAGATTGATGTCAGAGCATTCAAAGTTATTTCTGTTCGTCTTAAATCCATACAGATTAAAACACAAATCTTATCCCCCCATGTGATGTGACTTAATTTGTCTGCAGAGAATGGCACCCTATTATACTGGACTGCGTGTGTTGCTTTGCTTTAGTAATGGCTCACATCAAACAAATGTCTCGCCACACCCTGGTAGAGTACACAAAGGCTTGGTACATGTGAGTGCCTGTCATATGACTTCCTCAGGAACTCGTGAGCTGGAGCTGCAACCGCACTCTTGCTCTCCCTCCCTCCCTCCCGCTCTCTCTCTGCAGCACCCACTCCCTCCCCCCCTCGAGCTCACTCACTGCTCACCCTCTTTCTAGCTTGTACAACCTAGTTCCTCCCCCTCCCTCTCTAGCTCTCCCCCTCTCAAGCTAACTCACACTCTAACTTGCTCTCCACCTCTCTAGGTAGAAACAATATCCTCAGGCAAAAAACCCATCATGTGACAGGGGTCACACAGGAGCGATCTAAACCTTAATCATGCTGCAGAATGCATTGAATGGCAATGACTAACATAGTACCCACACTTGTTGCATGGACAGGCCTAGCTAATTGTGGCCCCTATCCAATAAACTCATATTGCTTTTTAATGCAAACATTTACAATAGGTTGTTAAAGTAAATACACATGTTCTATTTCGACACAAGGGTGATACAGGTCAAGCAGTTGGGGTGTTGTCAACACCAAAGTACATTGCAGCAACCCATGACAGCGCAATGCCAAAAGGGTTGAAGATGTGTGATAGAGACTCTGGTCATGTGAGTCTGGAGGAATGTTTACACATCGGTGGCGGGTGTCAGCTGATGCTATTATTATTGGAGATAAGAGGTCCAGTTCAAACCAGTCAAGCCATCTCTAATACAGCCACAGGAGCTTTAGACAGCATTACCCATTTCCCCCACTATGGTGTACAGCCTCATAAAACACCTTCCCCAGACAAGACAGACACACCGCCCCCCATATCCCTCACCAAAGTGTCACTCACCGAGGCAGGGGCTTCCTCTGCACTCCTCTTTTTGGCACTGGAGTCGAAGAGGACATTTCTCCCCCGTCGCTCACAGTCTTGGTACACTATCAATCTGATCTGGCTAGGGTCCAGCTGTGGGGATGACCAGCTAGAGAAAGAGAGATGGGGGGGGGGAACAAGCATGAAGCATATGACTATGCTGGCACTACTAGCAATGAATGTAGACCTGTTATTCAAACTATCAAACTGACTCCCAAAATATCAGCAGCACGTAAAGACAGACATTCCCCAGTCAGACCTGTCTTCACCCAGTCAGAATACCAGAACCAAGCAGAGGTCCATAATGGCCCAGGTAAACGGCATCAAATAAAGGATCAATTATAATAAAAAGTAAAACAGGTTCACAGTGATGGACTGACAGTTGGTTAATAAGTCCTCTTAAGCGGTCAGCCCTTTCGGTCGGTGGGCCTGCCCGTCATGCCATTGCTGCCATTCCTCCCCTCATTCTGCCGCCTCCCTGATGGGAAGCAGAGAGAGCTATGGCCACCCCCCCCAAGCCTCCACCACAGGGCCTGTTTGGTTAGGAGGGCCGTAAAAAAAAAGTGATGGACAGAGACGAAACAGAGGAGGATTTTTCTCAAATCTGAGGGATGGGAAGCAGGGAGTGGATAAGCCTATTTCTAGCTGTTTATTGGAGTCTGTGAGGAGGGGTCCTCTTAAATGCCACTGTTTTGAGGAGGGGTGAGGGGGCTTAGCTGTCCTAGCTCACTGTCAATACCCTAAGTCACAGCCCACTGGTATTTGTGTTCTCTGCATTACTGTTGTCCATCAGGGCCAGGGATGTGTACTGGTCTGGGCTAAGTGCGTTGTGTGACGTGCTGTTTACCAAAACACTGTTGTCAGTCACAGTATAACCAACATTCCTCATTCACTTGAGGGTGGGGGGTTAGTTCTTCTTAAGCCTCTAATCTAAAGGAACTTTTAATCAAATTGTCCATTGCTCATCTCAAGTCGTTTGATAATTTATATCGTTGGTATTAGGGGCTTGGGTGGTACACTGCATACACACACACACACACACACACACACACACACACACACACACACACACACACCGGGGTATTTGGAAAAAGCCACAGGATGTTTTTTCAACACCGTCAATACCGTTGAAACTATTTCTTTGAAGTTTAATACATTTGAATATTTACAGACACTTTTTAAGTAAATACTTGCAGTCAACTTGTGCAGTACCTCAGAAGATAAAGACGATTGTGTTCTTCATTTCACCTGTGACCATTGTTTATTAGAAGGCTTACCTGTCGTCCCCAGGTAAGTCCTCACGTGGTGTTTGTTTACAGGCACACGACGACGAAAGACCGGAGCCTTGTTTGTCACCCACTGTTGTGCTGCACGCGCCAGGTGATCTAGTTACAGTATGGAATTCACAACTAAATGTTTGCCAGCCAGGTATCTTATTACTATTAAGTTAACGGTCTAAAATATGCCAAATGCTCCGCAGTTGTGCATTTGGTTTGCTAATTTAGTAGCTAGTTAGCCATCTAGCTAGTTAGCTATCTAGCTAGTTAGCTATCTAGCTAAGTGGTTAGCTACAGTCCTTCCAAAATCAAGCTTTGCTTGGTAACAGCAGAGAATCCCCTCCTGAACCAAGAGCCTTGCTGTTTAATATTTGTTTTGTATGTGCTGCAAACTTTGAGTAGCATTTTTCAGTTACTTGTATAGTTTAGGTCAGAAACTATACAATGTTTGCAATGCCTTTGTTTGAATTTAGTTAGCATTCTCTACGGGATTTTACATGTACTTGTTAGCATTGATAACCTTCGGATTAGCGCCTCGGTGGGGTTGAAAACCGGGCCCCTTGTGTTCAGCGCCAATATTACCGAATATCCCAGTATGGTACAAGGTTGGTAGGAAAGCATGACACTGGATACTGCCCCAAGCCTAGCTCGTATCACATCGGCCTAACATAACGTCTATCATTGAAATAGATTAATTATCAGGGTCCTCACAATAACTTCTACGTCCGAGTACAATATTCCCTTTATGTGCCCATCAAACCTTCACTCAATGACAGCACTAATCGAGGTCGGCTAAACAAAAAACAACATTCAAGAAAAGAAACCTTGAAAGCGAATGAGGTGATGGTACACAAATCCTATAAAGTAATCATCCTTGGACTCATTCATGATGTGCAAAAGTTGTCCATTTTGAAAGCAAAACCTACCCTGGCGGGAATCAGCATTCCATGGCAGGCCAAGAACACTCCCCTACCCATTGCAGAGCGTAGGAAAGAGCAGACTAGTCAAACTTACCGCACCTTTGTCCCAAATGGCACCCTATTCGCTACATAGGGCACTACTTGTTCCACAGGGTTATGGTCAAAAGTAGTGCACTATATGGGGATTAGGGTGCTATTTGGGATGCAAAGAGCCTCTTATACTCCAGGCTCTCCATAGCTAGCCCATATATTCTGTTCAGAAACATCCAATTCCCCTCAGACAACCAAGTCATCAATGATGTTGGCTCTGAGTTATGCATGAGGCATTCACTTTTTCTCATTGGGGCAAAAGTCGGTCCTCTCTCCTTCGTGTGTCGTCGTGTAGTTGAGAAGTGTCAATTTGTTAGTAGGTGAACGGAAGTGTCCTATAATTGGACTAAATGACAGGATCATACCGTATGGACTAAATGACAGGATCATACCGTATGGACTAAATGACAGGATCATACCGTATGGACTAAATGACAGGATCATACCGTATGGACTAAATGACAGGATCAAATGACAGTAGCGCAGGCCTAGAGCCCGTCAATATGTTTTAAGGACCATGTCATTACTCCTTAGCATGATACATTTACATATAGGCTAGGTCTAGCTAAAGCTAGTAATAGGATTCATTCAGCCTAACAAACAGAAGGGAGTACAAAAACGAAAACATAATGAGCTTGGCAAATTATTTCAGCAGAGGATAACAGACAACGCAGCTCTCCATCTTATCAGAACAGAAGTCAGCAGACGAGAGAAAGTGGAACAGTTTTAAGAACTTTGCATCCATCAATCAGGGACAGAGAGCAAGCGGGGAGAAACAAGGAAACAGACCCTGTGACAGTTGGCTATTAGGAGCCATTCATAAAAGCAGCAGCACACAAGACTGTTACATACAGCAGCACAGTGCTGACCTCAATTCGGTCTGAGCCTATAAAATAGCCTACAAAAAAAGGCCTATAAACATCATATTAATTTCCTTGCAGTATCCACCTCTTAATGTGTTTCTCTATCCCTAAATCTATGAATGTTTCAAATGTACTATTTAGACTAGGGCATTTGTAATAACAACAACAATTTCCTTATAGCTCAGCTGTATCAATCAGAGCATACAATTTACAAAGAAGCATTGTGTGAGCCGGAGCCCTGCAGTGCCAAAGTAAACTCCCTAAAAATTACAGAAGACGGACAGCCTTTGACTGAAAGGCGGTAAACACTGCATCCACACTGGTTCCAAATAGAGAAGCAACTGCAAGCTGTCAGAGCACTAATCACCACATCACATAACACAGCAGCACATTGTCACCACAATTATAGTGAAAATATACAGCCTTGCGCCACTTAAAAACAAGTAGATTCAAGCGCCGCGACACACAGCTGCAGCTCTCTCCGTGAAGCTGAAAGTAACCTTGAGTTAAGTATTCTAACCACATTCAAATCCAACACGGTCAAATCCTGAACAGTATCACAAACACCTGGCAATAATCACGCACACAAGCAGCAAGCCGTTTTAAATATTACTAGGTACCTGGGCATCATTGTGCATTTGCCAGTCTTTCCCCCAGCCCTCTCCTTGCCCTCTCATCCACTGCGTGGCTAAGAATAGCACTGAACTAAATTCACACAACAACATGAGACTGTCAGGTGATCTTTGCGCTGTGCTGGACAGCGCCTGGACAAAGGCATCCCGGCACTGCCGCTGCCCACTGGGCGGGAGTCTAGTCACCCTCTGAAACTAAAGAAAGTGACAGGCACAGCCATCCACTGGAGGTCTTCACAGGGAATAATATGTCCTCCTCGCTGTGACCGCAAAACAGCCCTCCCTCCCACCAGAAAGGCACACGCTGCAGAGGCCATTGGGACACTGTGGGATGGGCAGCTAAGTGGGGTGAACATGCATGTTACATAAACAATCAACCTAAGCTGTGACGCTTTTCCTCTGTCTGATAATGGGGGTTGTTTTTGAATACACAGAGGGTACTTTTCCAGATAAGTATTCTGGTGAACCAGTCCAGCTAGGCTATATTATAACACTCTGGGCTGAAAATGAAACCCTGCTTTAGGACGCTGGGTGCAAGAATAACCTAATCACACTTTCTTATGGGTGAAAGAGGACACCTGCTTACCGACTCCAACACACAAACAACATCTCGCACACACACACAACTGGATCTATGGGCAACACACTCATACCCTCCCTGCTAAAACTAAAAACACAGTGACTGAGTCTGTGAACTGGGGAGGGGTCAGTGGGAGCTGGAGGAAGGGGGGATCCTTTCTCCAGTCTCTCTCAACAGCCCCAGAGAAGCCACAAGATGCAAATGCAGGGAAGCTTGAAAGCTTCCAAGTCCCCACCACGGCTGACTAACTTGGACACCTGACCCACAACCTGTTGTGTTTCCTTGGTTTCAGCCAGGTGACCGCTCACTTCTGCATTCCACTCCATGAATCACATGACCCATGAGTGTGTGGATCACATCCACATTCTCGTCAAACCAAGTTCAACCCCTGATTGTTCAATGAAAAGGATGCCAGAGGAAACCACAAACCCAGGGGCTGTGTGTCTATGACTGAGTGGATCATGCTGCATCACACGTGTAAGAACGGTGTAACGTTGTGAAATACTATTGCTGTTACATGATTGCCAAACTCACGTTATCTCGGAGGAAAATAGTTATTCTACTCTAAAGTAAAAGCTGAGTGCAAGGGGACTAGGTCTAATTCTGTGCTTCAGTTCTAGACCAAGAAATGGCTGTCTGAAAGCCCCTACAATACTGAGTGTCTCACACTGTTTTGCCAGAATGTACAGAAAGAAAGTAGGTAGTCAGGTGATATGGGACACATCACTGATATGGGACTCAACTAAATAGGCTAGGCCTAGATTACATTCCGAGAGGCCTTTAAGTGTTCATATCAGTTTATGGTGTAACATTACACATGAACATGATTGACAAAAGCATATTTCTCTCATATGTTGTGCACAAATTTGTTTACATCCCTAATTAAATGAGCATTTCCTCTTTGCCAAGATAATTAATCCACCTGACAGGTGTGGCATATCAAGAAGCTGATGATAAACAGCATGATCATTAAACAGGTGCACCTTGTGCTGGGGACAATAAAAGGCCACTCTAAAATGTGCAGTTTTTTTTCACACCACAATGCCACAGATTTCTCATGTTTTGTGGGAGTGTGCAATTGGCATACTGACTGCAGGAATGTCCCCCAGAGCTGTTGCCAGATAATTCAATGTTCATTTCTCTACCATAAGCCGTCTCCAATATCATTTTATAGAATTTGTCAGTATGTCCAACTGACCTCAACCACATGTATGGCCTTGTGTAGGTGAGAAGTATGTTGATGTCAACGTTAAAAGTGCCCCATGGTGGCGGTGGGGTTATGGTATGGTCAGGCATAAGCTACGGGCAATGAACACAATTGCATTTAAAATCGATGATTGGAATGCACAAAGATACCGTGACGAGATTCTGAGGCCCAATGTAAGGCATCTGTGACCAACAGATGCATATCTGTATTCCCAGTCATGTGAAACCCATAGATTAGGGCCGGATGAATTTTTTTCAATTGACTGATTTCCTTATATGAACTGTAACTCAGTAAAATCTTAAACATTACTGATACCACAAGCCCAGTTCCATGACTCACAGCAACACAAATAGCACCCTATTCCCTATGTAGTGCATTACTTCTGACCAGGACACATTGGGATCTAGTCAAAAAGTAGTGCACTAACCTATATAGGGAATAGGGTGTAATTTGGGACAAGCTCTGACTGCCAATTCTGAGAAACAGCAAAAAGGGTTTCTGGCAAAGTTGGTATTTTAGTTAGGGTTAGAATTCTGAGGGGAGTTAAGCCGTCAGCATGCTTCAGTTCAGCTGGCGCCTTGCTGAACTTGGCAAGGCAAAACGAACGAGTGAGTGCGCGCGCATACGCCCTTAAAACACCAATAGTACTGTTTGTCCATTCTGAGAGAACTTCCTCAAAAAGTCTAAATTAATCTAAGATAACTCAAGAAATGTGTCATTAATTGACTAAGGAGATCTTAGTTGCGTAATTTTCCATCTAAGATGTTTGGTGCAGTATTTCAAGTAAAAAATAAATTAAAAAAGTGCATGAAAACGATTCGTTGAATGACAGCACTTCATTGAAGAATCCCTACTGTTGACCAATCACAGACGAAGGCACGTGGTCGGCTGCCGACCTCAGCTTGCCTCGAGAAAAAATATGTGCATGAACAACCGAAAAGAAACCTTGCCGAAGACCAAATGAACATAAAATGTGTCATAATATACGCACAAACTGTTCCGAACTGTTATCAGCTGGGAAACATGCAGACGCTTTTAGGCCTGCATATTAAAATCTAGGATAAATGCCCGTAGGCCTACACCATTCAAACACCAGCTTTTCAAAGGCTTTGATGTGGTTTATGAGGAAACCTTGAGTGTGCTGCTAACTAAGAGAGCCTGGAAGAGTTCAAGAAATAGGCCTAGTAGGCTACATAACTGAATAGCCTTATTTGTGTGAGATTTAGGCTATCAAATGTAAAGTTTTCATTAAGACATAGGCAACTATTAGTACTTACCATGCCAGTACCATAGGTAAAGACAGGGTAGGGTCCTTTACGCAAAATATATATCTTTACCATGACCCTGCTGTTCTGAGAACTCTTGGGTCACTTAAAATAGCACTGATAGGAAGAACATGTCGACAAGCTGTCTTACAGACCACTGGCCTGCCTGATGAGATGCAACACACTCACTAGACTAACTCACTTAAAAAAAAAAAACACAAAGTAGCCAAACCACAACTCAAGATGGAGAAGCAGGAGATTGGATGTAAAAAAAAAAAAAAAAAAGCAACGACTTTCCCTCATCTAACCTGGAAGCTACTTTTAAAGGTTGTGACTGACTAGGGAATAGAAGTGATACTGTGACATCCCGCACATGACACACACACTGTTATGAAACTATGTGCAGAGGGAACTTGAGCCTCGAGTTCTCCTCTCTCAACCATTCCACTACTACAACTTAAAGTATCTGTCCAGTGTTTGAGAATGTTGATGAAATATTACCTACAATTCATTACAACATGAATTAAATAGATGTCCTTCCCCAAAAATATAACTCAGGATGTTAAAAAGCAGCTTTTCTCTGTGCCTCTGCTTGGCCTGTTAGGAAAGAGTGGTTTGGGAGTATACTGGTAAATAAAAAAATAACTGCTTTGACAGCTCATCCAATGAAACTGGCATACACTTGGATATTCAAATTAGCTTCCATGTGGGGGCACTGGGGCAGTCTGCCTGAGCCCGGAAGGACCAAGTCAAATAGTATGGATGGATTCAGGATTTGGAAACACACGATGGAACTACTAGTGCACTTTACCATAACAGCAATAAATGCAGACTGATAATTTCACAAGTCTGAGTCGTTTCTGTCCTTTGCTTTGTCACTATATTCCTTTGCTTGAAAAACAAGAAAAAAGTGGTCCGTGTAGTGTTGGTCCATCTTTACACTTCCTCAAAATATTCAGAATTAATCGGAGATAACTTAAGAAATCTGTCCTGAATTTACACCTTTTTGCAGAAGAAATCATGGTGGTGCAATTTTACATTAAGATGTTTGGTGCAGTATTTCTCAAGTAATTTTTTGTTGCATATAAAGTGTCATTGAATGACAAACACTTCATTGAAGAATCCCTACTGTTGACAAATCACTGACGAAGGAGTGTAAAGTTTGGCTTCCCTCGAGAAAAACATTGCTTGACTAATCCGATAATGACATCATCCTCTTTGGATAAGATGTGGCCTTATCTAAGCAAATTTCAACCGTTTTTAAAAAAAACGGTTTGCTTCAAAAACAAGTGTACTGAGTAGGAATGCACGATATATCGGTGAACATATCGGAATCGGACGATATTAGCTAAAAAACGCCAACATCGGATGTCTAGTTTAACGCCCCGTTGTGCAAAACCTGATGTCAAAGGTACCGTGCATACCTATAACGTAGGTACATGACCGCAACTTAACCCTGTTGCCCAAAGCTAACGTTATAAGCAGCCAGCTAGCTTCATCTGGCTAGTAAGGCTCGACCGCACCGGGTTGTGTTGTGAAGCTAACCACAATAAGGATTAGGCACAATAGTGGAATTTGCAGCTTGCCTTCAAAATAAAATGTCATTGACAGTAATGCAAATGAATACAAATAGTAGATTTATGCCATACTTTTATTTTGAAGGCGATCTGCAAAGTCCACCATTGTGGCTAACTTCACATAGATGGGTCGGACCACAATTAATCAAATAAGAACTGTCTTATAAATTAGGGTTATTTTAGATGACACCTAGCTATATAGTTAGCTAGCTAACTATAGCTACTGAAACAGATGTCATATTATTTGACACATCAAATAGTGTTATTTGACGTGTATCTTTGTTGACACGCAAAGACCTGAACAGCATTCCATAGAAGTCCTGGTTGAGAATGAAACAACTGAACAAATGAATGAGCACAGCAAGTAAAATGAAAGAAATAGGTTATGACTATGTTTTACTGGTAATGGGAACATGCATAAATGCCAACAAAATAACTTTTTGGTCAGTGTGGTGTGTGCAACATTTATTTAACTAGGCAAGTCAGTTAAGAACAAATTCTTATTTACAATGATGGCCCGGAAGACGCTGGGCCAATTGTGCACCGCACTATGGGAATCCCAATCATGGCCGGATGTGTGTGTGTTAACTATTTAACTGTACTAGAACGCTTAGAAAGCCGCTAAAATTGTAAATATCGGTTATCAGTTTCGTTTATTTTGGCAAGGAAAATATCAGATATCGGTATCAGCCAAAAATGTCATATCAGTGCTTCACTAGAACTGAGTGTTTTTTCTCTAATGTATGCTTTGGCCAATAAGTAAATGGCGAGTCAACAACATTATTTGGATTTGAGCAACCAGGTTTTCAACTAGAATTTATTTTTACACGAGGCAGCCACCAACATGCTTGAAAATATGAAGAGTAGCACTTAGTGATGTGTTGTCCTGAACATAATGCTTTGTATTCAGGACATGAAGTTAATTTCTTCACTGCCTTATTGCAAACAGGATGCATGGAATATTTTGAAATATTTTTTTATTCTGTACATGCTTCCTTCTGTTCACTCTGTCATTTAGTTTAGTATTGTGGAGTAAATACAATGTTGATCCATCCTCAGTTTTTTCCTATCAAAGCCATTCAACTCTGTAACTTTTAAAGTCACCATTGCCTCATGGTGAAATCCCAGAGCGGTTTCCTTCCTCTCCGGCAACTGAGTTAGGAAGGACGTCTGTATCTTTGTAGTGACTGGGTGTATTAATACACCATCCAAGTGTAATGAATAACTTCACCATGTTCAAAGGGATATTGAATATCAAAGGGATAAGGCATCTACCAATAGGTGCCCTTCTTTGCGAGGCATTGGAAAAGCTTCCTTGTCTTTCTGGTTGAATCTGTGTTTGAAATTCACTGATCGACTGCGACCTTACAGATAATTGAATATGTGGGGTACAGAGATGATGTAGTCATTCAAAAAATGTGTTAAACACTATTATTGCACACAGAGTGAGTCCATGCAACTTATGTGACTTGTTAAGCAGATTTTTACTCCTGAACTGATTTAGGCTTGCCATAACAAAGGGGTTGAACACTTGACTCAAGACATTTCTTTCCCTTAAATTGGAGAATAAAAATGTTTAAAAACATAATTCCACTTTGACATTATGGGGTACTGTGTGTAGATCAGTGACACACAATCTGAATTTAATCAATTTTAAATTCAGGCTGTAACACAACAAAATGTGGAATAAGTAAAAGGGGTGTGAATACTTTCTGCCTGGGGAAGGAGCAGTGTGTTTTGAGTTCTGACTCAAGGTTGTGTGTGTTGTTCTGTGGTACAGGAAGGAAGCTGTTTGCAGTCGGGGCAGGCTGGGAAGCAAACAAAGCCTTTGGCAGGTATCTCTCAGCGATATACAGTATACTGCCCTTGGTCACACGTAGCCAGGGAGTCAGGGTAATATGAGCTCTGTTAAGGGTTTTCCTCAGAGGGTCAACCAACCAGCTGCTCTGCCTAGTATTCTTATAGTCAGTCCAGTATCAGTATCTGAGTAGTTTTACTGTCAGATAAGCAAATCAATAATTTTGTAGTAGGAGACACCAACGTGCTTGAGTGCGTGTGTTAAAGTGAACTATCAGTCCCGCGGGTCTGATGAATGAAGCCTGGGTGCAAAGAAACGTACTTAAGTGCGAGCCAGAAAGGGAATAGTAACCCATGCCATGATGGGGGGCCAGTGCGAAATGAACTCCGCTGCATCGCTCTTTCAGCCTGGACATCTTTATGAATGTGGATTTGACACATATAGGGGAGGGTATTTATTATCATGGGTTCTCATGAGTGACAGATATAAATGGAATCCACCTGAATTCTTTGACATCCCTCTTAAAATTATAGGCCTATAATTCATAAGATCTATATTTTTAAAGAATGTATAAAATGATTTCCCAACACGCAGTAACAGAAGATAAATATCAAAAGCTTTGTAATTTCAGAGCAATCAGAGAAACTATAGCACAACTAATGTAGTATTTTCTGAGCCTTCAGAGCAGCTTCAGCTTGCCAGCCATCCATTTGTCATAGGCCCATTGAACAGTCACGTGCACAGAGCACATACTGCCCCTGGTTGACTGGCTGGCTTGTGACCACATCTCAATGCCTGCTACTGTACAATGATTTATATATATACACACACACACACACACACACATCATTGGTACAGTAGCATGTATGCAGCGCCGTTGTACATTGCACCAAGTGTCGATAATAATCTGGAATTGTTGCAAGCTAGTTATGAATAGTTATGAATTCTAAAAATCGTCAATTTATTCCACGGTAACACACCCCAATTATGAACACCCTATCCAGCACAAATGAGTAACATTTGCATTAGAAGTTAACACTTGCTTTGTCTCGTGTTACTGAAACGTCTTCAAGCAATTTCCACCAAGAGTGGCGGCATTGCCTTATTTTCTACAAAAGACCCAACATGTTCCTCGAGCGAGTTCACAAGGTGGGTTAACGTTAGCTAGCCGGTGGCAACAATAAGGGCCGCATTCAGCTGCTGTCATCAGACATTAGTTACGCTAATACGGATTGCATAGCAGTATCCTAACACAAGGCTCCGGACCTTTCGCTCACCTCTTTCACAAGACGAGCTGCTCAACTAACGTTAGCTAGCTAGTTTATTATGGATAGCATGCGCACGTACCTGAACGCGGGATCCTCTTTGTTGCATCTTGGGGGCGGCGAAAAGGCATTTCTTTTATTAAAAAGTTTATGGAAAAGAGTTGGAGGCATTTTGTACCAAATATTTAGGTACAGAACGTCTCACTTTCTTTTAAATCCAAAAGCAACGCTAGTTCCTTGAAACTAATTCCATTTGTGTCGGAGTCATATGACAAGCATTAGTCACACGAGCTGCTTGGAAACCCACTACATGTTTCTGATTGGACGATGATCCACTGCTCCTTGTCGAAAATACTTGATTGGCTGATATTTTTGGCCAAGTACCACGTGGTCAATAGAAACGCTGTGTTGATGTTTTGGCTTAAAGTTACCATCTGGTCGAGATACGAAATAAAATGTACATTAAAAACTCCTAAAACATAATAAAGAATCCATATATATCCCAGGCCAGGACATCGTAGAAGATTACATATTTTGATAAGTTAAATATGGTTCATATTCAATTCCTAGCCTGAAACATACTGTATGTCACATGTCAAATAGCTCAAATACCAGCTCTTCCCCAACAGGGTGGTAATATTATCCGTGTATTTAGTTAAACAAAATCAATGTACATTATGTATTACAGCAACATAATTTCATAAATGTTTATTTTCTATTTCAAAAAACAAAAAAACAGACAACCTGTACATGGACTGTGAAAACATTCTCTTTTTTTTTTTTTTACAGAATTGCCCTAAAATAAATAATTAAAAAACAAATGTACAAACTGCCTTTTCATTAGTGTTGTATAGCTTTCACAACTGTGTATTGAATTACAAGTTTGCAAAACTATTTCAAAACATGCTTACAGGGCCTTGTGAGATGAATGTGTTGTGAAAATGTCAGGTAAAATAAAGTTATATATGAGCTTCAGCCAATGTGGTTTGTTTGCTTTCTCACCTCGATTGATGACAGCTTTAACAAGTTGTGGTAGCTTTCCTTCCTGGAGGGGTGGAACCAGCACACCTTGCACAGCTGGTTCTGGAACTGCAGAGTGAATAAAGCACAATATTCAATAAAAACAATAGAAACAGATGTAGCAGCAGATTAATCATACTCAATAACCATCACTATAAATTATTATAACAAAACAGTATGTTTCATGGATAGGGTGGCAGGAATTGAGCCCAATTTACAGCCAATAAATAGAGCCACAAGTTTTTCCTGGTCCAGTCACAATAGTCAGGAAAAGCTCCTGGCCCTACTCATGGAAATGCTTGAAAGGACATGATGAAAGGTCTCATGAGAAAGGCATGACCTCTAATGGACATTTCGAGTAATGACATATTTCTGCAAGACATTTCAGTGCAGGGTAAACAGAGTCCGAGGATGTGGAATTCACAGTTTTTTTTTTTACAAAAATCTGCAAGACTTCATCCTGTGTAGAAATTGTGAGCATACCAAACAGCTTCACCCTCATCTTCAAATGCATCTGTCGAAGATACACCAACATTGGCGAATATCATCTGGTGGCGAAAAATACCAGGCCCATGGTCAGTCAAACAACATTCTATGACAGCGACTCATCCAGATTGACCATTCAGAGAGAATGCTTACAGGGAGGAGTACCTCTGCCACAATGTTTGAAAGAATGTGTCCTTTTCTTTCTCGTCTGCAAAGTAAAATAACTTGGTTTGCTCCGGGGAGTGATGTGTGGGTCTTTTCTGGACTTGTGGGGCTTCTTCAGGGGCAGCCGTCTCTCTGTCGCCCCCTGTGTTTCCGGTCCTCTCAGTGATTTCACTGGGCGTGTGGCCACTGACAGGCTCACATTGTTCACTACCATCTTCTCAGTGGTAACAGAGTCACTGAATTTTACTCTCTTCCTGCATTTGATCTTCCTGGGTCTAATCATCACTGACTTTGAGAGAAAGATTTCATTACTAACTGACATACACTATTTTTGTGTGTGTTTTTCTTTTAACCTTTATTCAACCAGGAAAAGCCCATTGATACTCAGAGTCTCTTTTTCAGATGATTCACAATTTCTCTTGAGAATGAAACAATTTCTCTTTAAATGCCACTGAGATACAGCCAGAATCAGAGAAATACAAAAAGACAGGTGAGCGTTTTCATACTCGTGGTGTTTTCTTGGGGACTGAGGGCACAGTTACTCCTCCAGGTAAGGGTGTTCTTTCAATGGAAACATAGGCATTGTACAGCTTGTCTACAAATACATGGAAAATAAATAATCAGTTCGATATGTGTTATTCTGCTTTTGTTAGGTGTTTGAGAGAAATAAGTCAATTATATATTATAAACAAAACATAAATGATAAACAAATCCCTAAAAATGTGTCTAATGGCCAGTGCTAAATGGCTGTGAACAAAGAAATGTTATTTGTTAGAATATACTGTAAATTACTATTCATTCTAAGTAGTGCACTACTTTTGACCAGAGACCTGTGGGCCATGGTCAAAAGTAGGGCACTAAATAGGGGATAGGGTGTCATTTGGGACACAACCTGTACAGTATGTCCAGTAGTGCACTGTATCCCTTACATATGATGGACTACAGGTTAGGAGGCTGCTGCATATTCATGTCCTCAGCATGGCTGACATCTAGGATAGTATTCTTCACATGCAGGTCCAAAAGCTCCTCACTGGGGAAGTCCACTGTCTCTTCTAAACCGCAAGAAAGATGGGATTGAATTAGTGTTGTAACAATACCAAAATTTGACTAACAATACATAACCAGGCTAAGTATCACGATACCGAGTAGTAGGGTCTGCATCCCCGCTCAACATGACAGATAAATTATATTTAAAAAAACTGATGGAGGAATAGAAGCGCATGAAGAGCGAACAGAGACAAGCATGTGAGTGAGGGCTGGTAGGGGATGCGGAGAGAATCAGGTGAGTGAGGGCTGGTAGGGGATGCGGAGAGAAACAGGTGAGTGAGGGCTGGTAGGGGATGCGGAGAGAAGCATGTGAGTGAGGGCTGGTAGGGGATGCGGAGAGAAGCATGTGAGTGAGGGCTGGTAGGGGATGCGGAGAGAAACAGGTGAGTGAGGGCTGGTAGGGGATGCGGAGAGAAGCATGTGAGTGAGGGCTGGTAGGGGATGCGGAGAGAAGCATGTGAGTGAGGGCTGGTAGGGGATGCGGAGAGAAACAGGTGAGTGAGGGCTGGTAGGGGATGCGGAGAGAAGCATGTGAGTGAGGGCTGGTAGGGGATGCGGAGAGAAACAGGTGAGTGAGGGCCGGTAGGGGATGCGGAGAGAAACAGGTGAGTGAGGGCTGGTAGGGGATGCGGAGAGAAGCAGGTGAGTGAGGGCCGGTAGGGGATGCGGAGAGAAACAGGTGAGTGAGGGCCGGTAGGGGATGCGGAGAGAAACAAGTAATTGAGGGCTGGTAGGGGATGCGGAGAGAAGCATGTGAGTGAGGGCTGGTAGGGGATGCGGAGAGAAACAGGTGAGTGAGGGCCGGTAGGGGATGCGGAGAGAAACAGGTGAGTGAGGGCTGGTAGGGGATGCGGAGAGAAGCAGGTGAGTAAGGGCTGGTAGGGGATGCGGAGAGAAACAAGTAATTGAGGGCTGGTAGGGGATGCGGAGAGAAACAGGTGAGTGAGGGCCGGTAGGGGATGCGGAGAGAAACAGGTGAGTGAGGGCTGGTAGGGGATGCGGAGAGAAACAGGTGAGTGAGGGCTGGTAGGGGATGCGGAGAGAAGCATGTGAGTGAGGGCTGGTAGGGGATGCGGAGAGAAGCATGTGAGTGAGGGCTGGTAGGGGATGCGGAGAGAAACAGGTGAGTGAGGGCTGGTAGGGGATGCGGAGAGAAGCATGTGAGTGAGGGCTGGTAGGGGATGCGGAGAGAAGCATGTGAGTGAGGGCTGGTAGGGGATGCGGAGAGAAACAGGTGAGTGAGGGCTGGTAGGGGATGCGGAGAGAAGCATGTGAGTGAGGGCTGGTAGGGGATGCGGAGAGAAACAGGTGAGTGAGGGCCGGTAGGGGATGCGGAGAGAAACAGGTGAGTGAGGGCTGGTAGGGGATGCGGAGAGAAGCAGGTGAGTGAGGGCCGGTAGGGGATGCGGAGAGAAACAGGTGAGTGAGGGCCGGTAGGGGATGCGGAGAGAAACAAGTAATTGAGGGCTGGTAGGGGATGCGGAGAGAAGCATGTGAGTGAGGGCTGGTAGGGGATGCGGAGAGAAACAGGTGAGTGAGGGCCGGTAGGGGATGCGGAGAGAAACAGGTGAGTGAGGGCTGGTAGGGGATGCGGAGAGAAGCAGGTGAGTAAGGGCTGGTAGGGGATGCGGAGAGAAACAAGTAATTGAGGGCTGGTAGGGGATGCGGAGAGAAACAGGTGAGTGAGGGCCGGTAGGGGATGCGGAGAGAAACAGGTGAGTGAGGGCTGGTAGGGGATGCGGAGAGAAGCAAGTGAGTGAGGGCTGGTAGGGGATGCGGAGAGAATCAGGTGAGTGAGGGCCGGTAGGGGATGCGGAGAGAAGCAGGTGAGTAAGGGCTGGTAGGGGATGCGGAGAGAAGCAAGTGAGTGAGGGCTGGTAGGGGATGCGGAGAGAAGCATGTGAGTGAGGGCCAGTAGGGGATCAGGAGAGAAACAGGTGAGTGAGGGCCGGTAGGGGATGCGGAGAGAAGCAGGTGAGTGAGGGCCAGTAGGGGATGCAGAGAGAAACAGGTGAGTGAGGGCTGGTAGGGGATGCTGGAAGAAGCAGGTGAGTGAGGGCTGGTAAGGGATGCAGCTGGTTGATTACAGCTGCCACACGTGATATGAGCATGAAAGTCAAGTGGATATTATTGAACCTGTGCATACAAGAGACCAGTGGCTGTTGCTTAAATTCAACTGAGTTAATAAACCAAACTGACTTTATAAACATTTTATAACAGGCGCCAGCAGGTTCTTTAGACCGGTAGGGCTGAAAACTTCAGTAGTATCATGTGAAACGGTACTTTGTTATTCTAAAAATGTTGGTGTCATAAGTATCATGAGGTTTTGGTATCGTGATATTACCATGGTACCGGTATACCATGCGATACTAGATTTAATAACCCATGTCAATCAACTTCTTACAGCATAGGCTGTCAGCCAGGTATTTTTTACAGTGCCTGCTGAGTCCCAGACCAACACACACATACACACATACACACCATAGACTTCCTCTCTGTGGAACACCTCAGGTGAGATCAGACTGCTGGTGCTGGTATCGCTGGAGATAATATCATCTGTCAGTTTCATCACAATCCAACAGGAGGGAGGAAACACCCATTGGCAAAACTGCACCTAGAAAATGCATTACGTTCAGTGGTCAACTTTCTGACCCAATTACAATCCAAAACATCACAGACCAGAAGGAGCAAAGGCCCTCCATCCTTTCACTCACTCACTGACAAAAAAAAAACATGTTCCAAATTCAACTTGCATGGTCTTCTGTGCTTGAATTGATTTTGCTCTCCTGAAAAAGAAAATGGAGAGTGATAAGCTAGAGTAAATCAGAGGTGAAGCGAACTGGTTTAATTGAATGTTTTCACTCACCAGGGGAGCAGTTGACGAGACAGATCTGTTGAGGTAAGCATTGTAATGGGATGTCAATGGGATGATCAGTCACTTTAGTTTAGCTACAAATCTTATCTGACTGCATCCCAAATGGCACCCGATTCCCCATTTAAAGCACTACTTTTGACCTGGGCCCATATGGCTCTGCTCAAAAATATCGCACTATATAGGGAATAGGGTACCATTTGGGACTCAAGCCTTATGACTGCTCGTAATTGTTAAGCAGATGAAGCAGCTCACCTGTGGTTAGCGCATATTGACTCATTTATGGGTGTCAGGACCTTTTTGCTGTGCACAGAGGGGTTTAGCGAAGAGTTCTGAGAATTAAACAAAAGATGTGCTTGATGACCAGTTTGTCTGGCATCCAGACCAATTTGCTTCTGCCAGGCAAGTGAACAGCAACCATAGCAGGCAAACTTATTGATCAACTATGAGCAGGACTTAACTTCCTCTGCAAGGTAGAAAACTTGTTTGGTAATGAGTATACTGGGCTTGGGTAATTTTTTTGTCCACCAGTTGTGTTGTAGGTAAATGTGTGTAGCTGGTTGTGAGAAATTGTTTTTCTAATAATGTTATAGATGGCTACTGTATATCTTATCTCTGTAGGAATACATTCAAATAAGTCTAGGGAGATATGGCCTTCAGGTATAATCATAGTAGCTCATACTGTAATTGTTCAAACAAAACACGAATGCGAGCTAGCAGACGTGTTTGAGTGACCAGGGAATGACCCCTGTTAAACTAGCTACTGCTAGCTAGCCAACGTTAGTTTTTTGCCCAGGTGTTTCACTTGTTAGATCAAATTAGAAAGCCAGCGAATCAAAAAGATAGTTTGAATGAACTATTCTTAATTAAATTATTAAAATATTGTAATTGGCCATAGCGAGTTTTTCAATTCTGGATCTTCAGCAACTTGAATAAGCTTGAGCCTCTCCAGCTATTCAGCAATTATTTGGAATGGCGGTGCTCCCACCAAAAATGTATTTTTGCGACCCCTGCTGGTCATAAAAGTGAGATGAAAAAATAGAGACACTTGCGCCAAAGAGTTTTTTATAACTAACCCATTTTATAACTAACTCATTGTTCTATCTGTGCTAACGCTGTACCAGGTTTGAAACATGACCTCACCTGGAGTCATGTCATTAGTCAAAGAAGGAAAAACACAGACTATTCAAATATCCAACATGTACAGCTTTATTCCTCTCCTGCCCATCATTTAGATTTACTATAAAACATACTATTATTTATATATTTTTAAACATACTACATGATTATTTATATTCTGCCCTGTTTACATTCATCAGTTGGAATTTGACTATACATTTTTTATTGATTCCTCACCAGTCCCATGGTTTCACATGCAAAGAAAAATTGTATACCTTTTATACTTTACATTAATTTACAAAAGTGCTGTACAAGCATGCTTGTTCTGCCAGATGCAATGTACACAATCCTCGTACTCTCCCCTACATATATCAATCACATCTTATCTGTGAAGTGGATTCATGTTATCCTCTGAACAGCTTGTTTGTAAGCAGAGACTTGTGACTGTGACTCAGGTGTATTTGTCCAGGCAGAAATGACTGAGAGCGGTCTCAACTGGTGCAAACTTGAAATAAGTGAGATGGAGGAGGACTACCGTCAACGGCCTATGGTCCTTATAGGAGCCAAGGGCTTAAGTCAAGTATTTTTTTGACACAGTGTAAAAAATGTAAATAGTGTTTTACCAAATAAAATGAGCTGGATGTTGCAAATGTTTTATATTAATCTGTGTGATGGATGCTATGATTTGAGCCCTGGCTGACTGTGTGTCATATCACTGTGTTAGCCTGCAGAGCTAAATCATGTAGGCATGTACTTTGTGGGCTAGTCTTCAGGCCTCAGTTCACACAAAACCCACTAAAATGACAATTGCTAGCCTTTCCGTTTGAGTCGAAACCCCTAACCCCATGCAACTTCGATACGGAGGTTAATTGGTTAGCTGTAACAGACAATGTGAGGTTCTACTGCTCACAAACATATTTCAGAGGCTCTGTAAGTGCAGCCTTTCCCCCACTAAAATCAGACATCAAATATGATGATGAAACATCATCTGAGGTACTTGAAGAAAATACACCCTATAGACCCTCAGCACTCAACATTGTGGTTGTTGGCTGCTGAGAAGAAGCAGGCACTAGCATCTGCTAGCTCGACGGAGACTTTTGTTGTGCCATAGTAAACTTCAACCAATCACACAGCCACGTTAAATGTGTAAAGCTCAATAGACTCCAAAAACACAGGATGAACACTTCTATGGAGACTGTGCCACCTGTCCAACTGTGTGCATGCTCATATTACCCTATATCACTATCGTGATCATAGTTAACACTTTTGTCTATATCGCCCAGCCAAATGAGTCAGTGTTGCAATGCAAAGGTAATCCTGTTTTAGTTTGATTGAGCATCGCTTGACATGGAAAGTAAATAAATAATAAATAAAAATTATTCCAGAATTTATTAGATTTTTCTCTGCCCCATCCCCACCCCAACACACCCCTAATCCTTATTGCTGCACTCATTCAATACAAGGATATGGTGATGATTCCATATGACAGAAAATTCAATAAAAGTTACAATTCATCTCACTCCACGCAACAAAAAAATCCATTCATATGCATACATCTACTTCTACATAGTGATACTTTGCAACCAAAATTAACTCAAAAGCCTATACATTTGTACTATGTAAACCCAAAATGTCACTGTCCATTTTGTTCTAACCTCCATCAATGGGTGGAGCTTGTCGATATCGACTACACGAGGAAGCCTTACAGTTTGACTGTCGACGACCAGAAAATCCCAGGACAAATTTTGAAGTATCATGTAACAACAGTCCCAGCAATGCAGAGCACACTGCATGCACTGCCCTTTGCCCATGTATGTATGGTCTTACCAGGCAAACTCTGAGCACATCATGTAGGAAGAACAACTGATGCAATCTTTAAGTTATGTTTTGATAGGCCTACAAAAGGAAAGAGGAACGTGCAGGCTATGTTGACTGTCTGTTGCTGCCGTTTCAAGATGGAGAGGAGGCTATTTTGGTTGTAGCTCTACATTGGCTGCCGTGGGGCAGCGGGCAACACTCGGTCAGCGGGCGTCAAAAGAGAAATCGATTATTCCTTCCTGAACCACAGTCAGTAACTTGTTTGGTTGATTTGAGTCTGTTTTTGTGGTTTCATAGGGGTGAAGGGGAGTGAAGGAGAAATGTGAATGAGGAGTGATGTTGCTGAGAACCCGGCTTTTAGTTTGTGGTCGTGGTAGTGTATCACATGGAGATGTTTTCGTACAGGTCTTCAATCTTCTCCTTGAAAAACTCCCTCAGCTCAGGTCTCTTCGCTTTTAGTGTGGGAGTCAACAGGCCATTCTGTGTGGAGAATTGCTCATTATGGACGTAGATGTTTTTCACCTTAGGAGAGAATGAAGATGTTATAAAATGTAGACAGGATCCTGTGTCATCATCGAGTTCTCTTTCAGATACTTGTCATTTGTTGAAACTGAGTGTCAGTTGCCCCCACCAATGAACACCTCACAATTGACACACCCACCTGCTCAAACGAGTGGAGGCCGCTGGCCTTGCCCAGTCGCTGCAAGTCTTCCATGATGGCTTTCTTCAGGACCTTTACACAAATAGAGACAACACCACCACACTATGACTCTCGAAGACGATACCATGTGTTGTGCCAACCTATTCAACAAAGGGCCAAACTCTTAACAAAAAGGGATTCAACAGAGCACCCTTTCATTTTGTTTAATCAGTTTACTGATAATCTAGGGCTATTTCTCTATTCACATAACACATAGTTGACACCTTTCATCATGACAACAAATGGAACAAACACACCATTGAATGTGGACTAATTTAAAATCACATACAGTATTTTTACAGAGGTCCCGATAGCTCCCCTCCATGCCTTTCTTCAGGGCCCAAGCAGGCATTGTCTCTGGGTCAGGAACAACTATGGCAACCAGACAGGACTGGAAGAGTAACAGACCATATAGAATATGAACATTAGAAGTTAGAAAGGGGAGAAAATAAATATATACAGTACCAGTCAAAAAAGTGTGGACACACCTATCAAATTTTTTATAAAGCCCTTTTTACATCTTTTACTCATTCATGGGTTTTTCTTTATTATTAATATTTTCTACATTGTAGGATAATAGCGAAGACATCAAAACAATGAAATAACACATGTAGTAACCAAAAAAGTTTTGACTCAAACTCAAAGGAAAGGCTAGCAATTATAATTTTAGTGGTGGTTGAGTGAAAAGTTAAAAAAGTTAAGTGTTAAATCAAAATATATTTTAGATTCTTCAAGGTAGCCACCCTTGCCTTGATGACAGCTTTGCACACTCTTGATATTCTCTCAACACAGCCTGGAGGTGTGTTGGGTCATTGTCCTGTTGAAAAACAAATGATAGTGGGACAAATTGCAAACCAGACAGGATGGCATATCGCTGCAGAATTCTGTGGTAGCCATGCTTGTTGAATGTGCCCTGAATTCTAAATAAATCACAGACAGTGTCAACAGCAAAGCACCCCCACACCATCACACCTCCTCCTCCATGCTTCACGTTGGGAACCACACGTGGAGATCATCCGTTCACTTACTCTGCGTCTCACAAAGACACGGCGGTTGGAACCAAAAATTTGGACACATCAGACCAAAGGACAGATTTCCACCAGTCTAATGTCCATTGCTCGTGTTTCTTGGCCTGAGCAAGTCTCTTCTTATTGGTGTCCTTTAGTAGTGGTTTCTTTACAGTAATTCGACCATGAAGGCCTGACTCACGCAGTCTCCTCTGAACAGTTGTTGAGATGTGTCTGCTACCTGAACTCTGTGAAGCATTTATTTGGGCTGCAATCTGAGGTGCAGTTAACTCTAATGAACATATCCTCTGCAGCAGAGGTAACTCTGGGTCTTCCTTTCCTGTGGCGGTCCTCATGAGAGCCAGTTTCATCATAGTGCTTGATGGTTTTTGTGACTGTACTTGAAGAAACTTTCAAAGTTCTTGACATTTTCCAGATTGACCGACTTTCATGTCTTAAAGTAATGATGGACTGTCATTTTTGTTTCCTTATTTGAGCTGTTCTTGCCATAGTATGTACTTGGTCTTTTACCAAATAGGGCTATTTTCTGCATACCACCCCTACCTTGTCACAACACAACTGATTGTCTCAAATGCATTAAGGAAATAAATTCCACAAATTAACTTTTAACAATGCACACCTGTTAATTGAAATGCATTCCAGGTGACCACATCATGAAGCTGGTTGAGAGAACGCCAAGAGTCTGCAAAGCTGTCATCAAGGCAAAGGGTGGCTACTTTGAAGAATCTCAAATATAAAATCTATTTAAAATTTTTTGGTTACTACATGATTTTGTGTGTTATTTCATAGTTGACGTCTTCACTATTATTCTGCAATGTAGAAAATAGTAAAAATAAAGAAAAACCCTTGAATGAGTAGGTAAGTCCAAACATACATATCTACAAGTGAGGGAAAAATGTATTTGATCCCCTGCTGATTTTGTACGTTTGCCCACGTACAAAGAAATGATCCGTCTATAATTATAATGGTAGGTTTATTTGAACAGTGAGAGACAGAATAACAACAAAAAATCCAGAAAAACATGTAAAAAAAATTATAAAATGATTTGCATTTTAATGAGGGAAATAAGTATTTGACCCCTCTGCAAAACATGACTTAGTACTTGGTGGCAAAACCCTTGTTGGCAATCACAGAGGTCAGACGTTTCTTGTAGTTGGCCACCGGGTTTGCACACATCTCAGGAGGGATTTTGTCCCACTACTCTTTGCAGATCTTCTCCAAGTCATTAAGGTTTCGAGGCTGAGGCATAATGTTTCCACCTCCATGTTTGACGGTGGAGATGGTGTTCTTGAGGTCATAGGCAGCATTCCTCCTCCTCCAAACACGGCGAGTTGAGTTGATGCCAAAGAGCTCCATTTTGGTCTCATTTGACCACAACACTTTCACCCAGTTGTCCTCTGAATCATTCAGATGTTCATTGGCAAACTTCAGACGGGCTGTATATGTATTCTTGAGCAGGGGGACCTTGCGGGCGCTGCAGGATTTCAGTCCTTCACGGCGTAGTGTGTTACCAATTGTTTTCTTGGTGACTATGGTCCCAGCTGCCTTGAGATCATTGACAAGATCATCCCGTGTAGTTCTGGGCTGATTCCTCACCGTTCTCATGATCATTGCAACTCCACGAGGTGAGATCTTGCATGGGGCCCCAGGCCGAGGGAGATTGACAGTTCTTTTGTGTTTCTTCCATTTGCGAATAATCGCACCAAATGTTGTCACCTCACCAAGCTGCTTGGCGATGGTCTTGTAGCCCATTCCAGCCTTGTGTAGGTCTACAATCTTTTCCCTGACATCCTTGGAGAGCTCTTTGGTCTTGGCCATGGTGGAGAGTTAGGAATCTGATTGATTGATTGCTTCTGTGGACAGGTGTCTTTTTTACAGGTAACAAGCTGCGGTTAGGAGCACTCCCTTTAAGAGTGTGCTCCTAATCTCAGCTCGTTACCTGTATAAAAGACACCTGGGAGACAGAAATCTTTTTAATTGAGAGGCGGTCAAATACTTATTTCCCTCATTAAAATGCAAATCAATTTATAACGTTTTTACATGTGTTTTTCTGGATATTTTTGTTGTTATTCTGTCTCTCACTGTTCAAATAAACCTACCATTAAAATGATAGACTGATCCTTTCTTTGTCAGTGGGCAAACGTACAAAATCAGCAGGGGATCAAATACTTTTCCCCCCCACTGTATATACACTTCTTTGAAAACATACATGAAATGAGTTGCAAAATGAATAGGAAATACAGTCAAGAGGTTGACAAGGTTATAAATAATGATTTATTTTGCACCCACTCCTTTTTCTATTCTGGTTAGAGCCAGTTTGCACTGTTCTGTGAAGGGAGTACACAGCGTTGTACGAGATCTTCAGTTTCTTGGCAATTTCTCGCATGGAATGGCCTTCATTTCTCAGAAAAAGAATAGACTGACAAGCTTCTGAAGAAAGTGCTTTGTTTCTGGCCATTTTGAGCCTGTAATTGAACCCACAAATGCTGACGCTCCATATACTCATCTAGTCTAAAGAAGTCCAGTTTTATTGCTTCTTTAATCAGTACAACAGTTTTCAGCTGTGCTAACATAATTTAAAAAGGGTTTTCTAATGATCAATTAGCCTTTTAAAATGATAAACTTGGATTAGCTAACCAAACGTGCCATTGGAACACTGGAGTGATGGTTGCTGATAATGGGACTCTGTACGCCTATGTAGATATTCCATAAAATAAATAGAAAATCAGAAGTTTATAGCTACAATAGTCATTTACAACATTAACTATGTCTACACTCTATTTCTGATCAATGATGTTATTTTAAATGGACAAAAAAGTGCTTTTCTTTCAAAAACAAGCACATTTCTAAGTGACCCCAAACTTTAGAATGGTAGTGTATATAATTTATGTTTTTTTTTGGATTATGGAAATTCTCCCGTGACTCCATTGTCATACATACATCTTTCTATACAGAGACAGACAGACAGACAGACAGACAGACAGACAGACAGACAGACAGACACAGACAGACAGACAGACAGACACAGACAGACAGACAGACAGAGAGACAGACAGAGAGACAGACAGAGACAGACAGACAGACAGACAGAGACAGAGAGACAGACAGAGACAGACAGACAGACAGACAGAGACAGAGAGACAGAGAGACAGAGACAGACAGACAGACAGAGACAGAGACAGAGAGACAGAGACAGAGAGACAGACAGAGACAGACAGACAGACAGACAGAGACAGACAGACAGACAGACAGAGACAGAGAGACAGAGACAGAGAGACAGACAGAGACAGACAGAGAGACAGACAGACAGAGACAGACAGACAGACAGACAGAGACAGACAGACAGAGACAGACAGACAGAGACAGACAGACAGAGACAGACAGACAGAGACAGACAGACAGACAGAGACAGACAGACAGACAGACAGACAGAGACAGACAGAGACAGACAGACAGAGACAGACAGAGACAGACAGAGACAGACAGACAGACAGAGACAGACAAAACCATCACGGGAGGGAACGAGCTGGTGAAGACTGACTAGAACTGGGTTCGTTCAAGTCGTCGATGGCCAAGGAGCTACAGTATGGACCTAAGTAAGTCTGTGTCTCTATGAAACTAGCTATACATAAACAGTGTCAAGCATAAACTGTGGCATTAAGAAAAGCCACTACTGACTTGACTGGATAAGTGGTTTCTAAACAAATCGAGCGACATATATAATGAATTGGCTTGACCCGATTATCTATGTCCTCTGGCAACAAACAGAAAAACTAAAACTGCATGGCTTTGGTTTAGAGCACATGGGTACATGTACAGTCTGGACACAGATGTCTAGGTACGCTCAGGTGGTTCTGGGTCCAGTGACCATCTCTCATCATAATGCTCAAACAACGAACCACATGCTGTAATGTGATAAGGAAGAAAGGTGGTTAGGGAGGTAGGTTAGTTCACCTGTAGACTGTCACCATGGACGTAGAGCTGGGTCACAGGCTCACAGCGGATGTAAATGTTCTCTATCTTCTCAGGGGAGATGTACTCTCCCTGGGCCAGCTTAAAGATGTGCTTCTTCCGGTCAATGATCTTTAGTGTACCGTTCTTAGCAGTGTAGAGGACAGGAGAGAAGAGGAGGGCAGATGTCATAAGGAGATCGTGGGGAAACACAGGTCTGAAGCCTGTCTTGAAATACGCTCATACCTTACATTTTAACTGGGATACTTGTGGATCGGATTCAACCAGAAAATAGGATATTGTACAAGGAAGGCAAAGAGATGTTTGAGTAATTGTCTTTGCAAGTGAAGGGTCATAGACAAGCGTGTGTACGTACAGGTAACCATTTCCCGATGTCTCCGGTGTGGAGCCAACCGTCTGTGTCTAGCGTTTCAGCCGTCCTCCCTGGGTCCTTAAGGTAGCCCTTAAAAACATTGGGCCCTTTCACACACACCTAATGGATGATTGGAGGGAGGGAGGGAGAGAGAGAGAAAAACAAAGTGATAATCAAGGAGAATATGTTCAGCACCCAACTATCATTTTGACTAATGCTAACATATTATACATAAGGTGGGTATCAGAAGTATTCACCCCCATTGTATTTTTTCACATTTTGTTGCGTTTCAAAGTAGGTTTGAAATGAATTCAGCCCCCACTCTGCTTGAAAATAAGGAGGGAGTTACTCATTGATGTGTTGTGTTTGCCCCAAACCTAAGACTTTGCATTAAGGCCAAAAAGTGTATTCCTTTGCAGTGTTTTTTTTGTGTTCCCCCCCCCTCTTCAGTATTACTTTAGTGCCTTCTTTCATACAGGATGCATGTTTTGGAATATTTGTTACTCTGTACATTTTCATTCTTTTCACTCTGTAATTTAGGCAATTATTGCAGACTACAATGTTGTTGATCCATCCTCAGGTCTTCCTTCACAGCCATTGAACTTTGTAGCGGTTTAAAAAAAATGTAATAAATGATTAAATTCACCAATGGCCTCAAGGTGACATCCCTGACATCCTTCTTTCCTGCATCAAATCAGGAGGATGATTGTATATGTGTTGTGTCTGGGTGGTTTAATACATAATCCACAGCATAATTATTAACTTGACCATTCTTAAAAAGAGATATTCAATGTCTGATATGTTATGGTTACCCATCACTGCCCTTCTTTATGAGGCTTTTGAAAAGCTCCCTGGTCTTTGTAGTTGAAATTCAGAACTTCACTGAGGGACCTTACATATGTTGTATGTACATATGTAGGACAGAGGAAGGGATAGTCAATCAAAAATCATGTCAACCCTTATTATTTCACACAGAGTGAGTCCATATAACTTATTTTGTGATTTGTTAAGCCAAATTCTACTCCTGAAATAGTAAAGGCTTACCAAAACAAAAGGGGTGAATACTTTTGCAACTATATTTTAGTTATTGCATTTGTCTTAGTTTGTTAACATTTGTAGAATTTTCTTTTCACTTTGACATTGAGTACTGTAGGTCTATTACAAAAAAAAAAAAAAAAAAATCACAACTAAATCCATTTTAATCCCACTGTCACGGAAAACAAAATGTGAACAAATCCAAGGTGGGGTGAATAATTATGATCCCCACTATAGCCTCAATGACCAACTGTCTGTGACCCTGTTCAAGTACAGATTATCAAAAAAATATCCTTGATGTTTCATTCAACTCACCTCTCCTTCTCCTTTGGCAGCAAAGTAGTTCTTTTCAGCCACATCCACCAGCTTGATGAGGTTACATGGCAGTGGTGCCCCCACATGACCTAGAGTTAGTCATCAAAACAAGGACAAATATGAGGAAAAATCAAGTTTACAGACAGCGCTAATTGATGTCTTCATTTGTTTGATTCAAGTCATTACACAGTAAACTGGCTGCCACCAAAAATTATGCATTACAGTATAATGCCAAAAAAAAGCACATATAAAGCTGAAAATACAAAAACTTAGCCCTCTTGTTTATTTTCCAATACCTAACACACAGGTGTCAAACTCATTCCACGGACAGCCTAGTGTCTGCAGGTTTTCGCTCCTCCCTTGTACTTGATTGATGAATTAAGGTCACTAATTAGTAAGGAACTGCCCACACCTGGTTGTCTAGGGCTTAATTGAAAGGAAAAACCTGCAGAAACTAGGCCCTCCATGGAATGTGTTTGATTCCCCTGACCTAACATACCAACATGTATTCTATAGTAATGGTTTTACATCTACTATATCAACTGCAGTTGAAATGTGCCTTATCTTTCCAATTGTTTTACTGTTTCCTTTTCTGTATTTTACCACTAGGTGGATACATTGACCACACCCCTCACACTGAGGACCAACCTGAATAGTCTACCACACGCTCTCTCATGAGCACCACCAGACAATTAGTCCTCCCTAATTGTCTTCCCCACGCCCTATACCGCGTGACAAACTCATTCCTTGGAGGGCTGAGTTTCTGTGGGTTTTCGCTCCTCCCTTGTACTTGATCAATAAGGTCACTGATTAGTTAGGAACTCCCCTCACCTGGGTGTCTAGGTTTTAATTGGACAGAAATTGAAAGTTAATAATGAAAACCAGCATACAGTTTGACACCCATGCCCTATAATATGAACTTGTCCATTCCCTTTGCGTAATTATTCTGATGAAGGCTGAAATGTTAATATTTTAACCTTGCTAAAATATTATATATATATATTTAAATGATGAGTGAGCGATGCGCCTTGTGATGAAACATTTTGGTTGCACCTCAATTCACATTTATAGAGCACCCTTAATTTCTTAACATATAAGATTTGACGGCTTGCTCCCAACCCTGGCCCAAGGAGGAAATAGGGGTATCAATCCTTCCAATACATTTTTGGACACCTTTTTAAGCGATAACTCCTTTGAAAATGCTATTATGCTGGAGTCACTGAGGACGGACAAGCAATGTATTCCCTTCTGAATGGAAAGACATCCAACTAAGACTGGACAAAACCCATCTACCTGGGGTGACATTATCTGACTATCTGATGACGAGGAACTAACCAACACCTGGACTGACACCTTGAATAGACGCTCTTTCGTGTTGAAGGCAGCCACAATCTCTTACCTACAAAAGAAGGAGAACAAACTGAAAGACGACCTCACCCTAATAGAGACACAATTAGGAGAGCGTTTGAAAGATTGGCAACTAACCAGCACTCTAAAGGACCTTAACCATGAGGCCGCGCAAACCTAAAATGAGCTGAGAGAGTGCAACAAGGAGAAGTTCCACCGGGACAACGAGATTACTCCGAGGTTTATGTGTACTCTTGGCTATCCAAGTCAGCCCCTAGTGCACAATACAGAAGTCATAAAGGGGGCCGCCGTCAACCCAGCTCGGGGAGACTAGATGTACGTGACAATTCCATGCACTCGCATCCCGCAAAGTCTAGTAACCACCGCTCGTACAACAGAGACCGAACTCCAGACGCCAATGGCACAACAAATCGGGTGAACAGCACCATTCACAGCGAACCAAAGGACAGGCGTATGAGATGAGACCAGAAAAACCAGGAGGTAACGGAATTACGCACCGGTACAACACTACACAAACAAAAAGCCAAATAGTCAACCTTTCCCTAAAGCATCTTGAACCATCGGAAGTATCCCTCCTGAATCGAGGTTTGTCTTTTGTTCCTATTAATGACTTTATCTCTGTAGACCTTCAGGCATTTTTCAGAACTATCAGATTACAGGAGTTTTTTTTTCCAGAAGCCACTTCCCTCTGACTCCACCTACAATGAACAGATCAGAGACATTGGTGGAAGAATTCAATCACAACATCATAGATATAAAAAAATAAATTTAAAAAAGCATGAGTGTTATGGTATTTCCAACACCCCCTCACACGCCCTGTTCTAAACTTAGCAAAAAAAGAAACGTACTCTCACTGTCAACTGTGTTAATTTTCAGCAAACTTAACATGTGTAAATATTTGTATGAACATAACAAGAATCAAGAACTGAGACATAAACTGAACAAGTTCCACAGACATGTGACTAACAGAAATGGAATAATGTGTCCCTGAACAAAGGGGGGGTAAAAAAAACAAAAGTAACAGTCAGTATCTGCTGTGGCCACCAGCTGCATTAAGTACTGCAGTGCATCTCCTCGTGGACAGCTACTGAGCAAGCCCTAGAGCTAGATCCTCCATCCAAATGGTCACTACCTACACCGAGCAAAGTCCAGGACTCCTAGGCATCATCAAAAAACGTTGGCATATTCTCTGCTTAGACCCAGCTCAAGGCAATACATTTCAGCAGCCTCCCATGCTGCTTAACATAGCGCTAAAAACATTTAAGATAATGTTGTCCGATCCAATGTCAGCCAAAGTGCAAAGAAGACCAGCATCCTGCCTATTCCTCCCGGCAACTACACGTGTGACAATTGTGCCCAATGCCAGTACACCAAACGTATGATAAGTTTCCTGCACCCCAGATCGGATCGTGACCCCAAATTCAAAGGTACCATCAACTGCAATTCTCGCAGTGTGATCTATGTGATTTGCTGCCTGTGCAATTTATTTAACGTAGGCGAGACCTCAAGGAAGTTACGCACTAGAATGTGTGAGCGCCGAAGTGCCATTCGAAGTGATGACCCCAACAGCCCAGTGCCCCTCTGTTTGAAAAAGAGAGGACACTCGCTTTGTGAGTTATTTTGGAATTGAACGATTTAGCAAAAACAAACGCTGTAGCGACGTTGACAAACACAGACAGTCCAGAGAGATGTTCTGGATCAATCCCTAAGATACTTTAGTCCCCAGAGGTCTTAACCTAGAGAAGGACTCTAGTATGTTTTTGTGAATGCCCCCCCCCCCCCTTAAACAAACTGATACTTTAGCTATTGGAGCCATTTGTACTTCATATACATTCATGAGAAAAGCTCACTAGTGTACTATTGTTTAAACCACTTAGTCCTTTTTGCTTTTGATGTTCTCCCTAGTTTTGTTTAACCCTCACCCCCCCCCCCCCCCAAAACCTAACATTTTCTATAGTAGTGGTTTTACATCAATTATATTTACTGTAGCTGAAATATGCTCCCCTTCCAATTGTTTTACTGTTTGTTTTTCTGTATTTTACCACTAGGTGGAGACATTGACCACAGTACCCCTCACCCTGTATAGTCTACCCTCTCGTTAGCACCACCAGTTGAAGAGTTTTATCCCTAATTGGGAAAGGGATACCTAGGCAGTTGTACAACTGAATGCATTCAACTGAAATGTGTCTTCCGCATTTAACCCAACCTCTGAATCAGAGGGGTGCGGAGGGTTGCCTTAATCGACATCCACGTCTTTGGCGCCCGGGGAACAGTGGGTTAACTGCCTTGCTTCAGCACCACCCCAACATCAACATGTGTGAAAATTGCGCATTTCTAGGTTTTGTAGTAAAAAAGAGACACCATTCCCAATGACATCATTGGTGTGCGTCAGGATTTTAGTAGGCCTTGCCTACTGATTGGTTGATGTCATTGGAAATACTTATCTTGCTCTCTTTTTGTTACGACAAAACATAGAAACGTACCACTTTCACATGTTGATGTTATGGATGGGACACGAGCTATATTACTTTTACAACTTACAATGTGCATCTGAGCCACAACATTATTTGGTGGAAATAGGCAATACTTCGTGTCGTTTGACGATCAGGCCTGCACAATAGTTGAAGTCATACGTCTATCCACACTTGCTAAACATAAAAAAATGCACGGCACAAAACCAAAGACCAATTCTTGGGAAGTTGACGATCTTGACTTGTCATTCCCCCCTGACACCCCTGATTCAGTTTTGTCTGACGTCGTTTCACACATTCAGTTGTCTGATCCAAACTAACACTGAGATAGCCCACTGACTAGGTACTGTAAGAGCACATGGCCTTATTATGAGCGTGAACTGATTCGCTTATTGAATAACATAATCCACTCCTGCCCTGTGAAAAAAGGCTCTATCTGCTGGTAACCGCAATAGCAAGTTCTGCCTCGTGAAATATTAAGAGGCAGACAGGAGATGATTGACGTCCGCGTTCGAAAATGGCTCCCTGTTCCCTATATAGTGCATGGTTTAAAGTAGTGAACTCTACAGGGAATACGGAGCCGTTTTGGACGCACGGGGGATGTAATGGGTTGATGTCTGGGTTATGAGTTTCAGTTCCTTTAACAACCATTAAACCACAAATACTGCAGCTCATTACTTTCCCAGTGTAACCTTTGGCCATGGCTGTTTCACCGAGATAATAAAGTGTATACGTTATCATACTGCAACTGCGAACCTGTTGTAAAACACAGAACAACAACATGGTGCGTGTGTAAATACTGGCTGGGATCCACAGGCCTTTGACCCAAATCGAGTCAGGTCTACCGACCCGTCACCCCTGTTCTCACACGTTACAGAGGGGAAATGGTTGTGGTCCTATTTGGGCGTCTAAGCAGCACGCTGCAGAAAGATGGCACATGCATCCCATAGCCACAGAGCTAAAAACATAAAACCTCAAAGGTTGTCTGAGGCTGAAAGCATGTGACTCTGACTAATAACACTATCTCCTGAGGGGTGATACGATAATGTGTTCCCAACACGCAGCATGTTATCTCTGTGTCATTTTGTTTCCACTATAGTAAAATTGGAGACTTTCCCCCAGTGGTGCAGGATAAGGTGTTTATATTTTACAGAAAACGAATGAACATCAGACTTTCAGCATGCTTATAAGGAAGGGCACTCAACATGCTCGGCACTGACACAAATGACTGATGATTGGCTGAAAGAAATTGACAGTAAGAAGATTGTGGGAGCTGTTTTGTTAGATTTCAGTGCAGCTTTTGATGTCATTGATCATAACCTATTGCTGAAAAACGTAGGTGTTACGGATTGAGGGTTACCTATCTAATAGAACACAGAGGGTTTTCTTTAATGGAAGCCTCTCTCATGTAAATTCTGTTGTGAGCGGTGTACCGCAGGTCAGCCGACTTTGGACATTATTGTTTTCACGAATGACCTTCCACTGACCTTGAATAAAGCCTGTGTGTCAATGTACACTGACGACTCATCAGTATACACGTCGGCTGCAACAGTAAAATGAACAACTAAGACATTTAACATAGAGCTTCAGTCAGTTTTAGAATGGTAACTAGCAATAGGCTGGTGTTAAATATCTCAAAAACTAAAAGCATAATTTCTGGGACAAATCACTCGCTCAACGCTAAACCTCGTTTATATCTATTATTGAAAAATGTGGCTATTGAGCAAGTTGAGGAGACTAAACTGCTTGGTGTAACCCTAGATAGAAAGTTGTCATGGTCAAAACATATAGACTCAATGGTTGCTAAAATGGGAAGAGGTGTGTGCATGAAAGGGCATTGTTCTGCCTTCTTGACATCTCAGTCGACCAGACATGGAGGGAAAGTGTCAGTAACATGCATGTCAGTCTCTCCTGGCTCAAAGTTGAGGAGAGATTGACTGCATCACTATTGGTCTTTGTGTGAGGTGTTGATGTGTTGAAGGTACCGAACTGTCTGTTCAAGCAGTTGGCACACAGTTCAGACACTCATCGGTACAACACAAGACATGCAACCAGAGGTCTCTTCACAGTCCTCAGGTCCAGAACAGAGGCTGGGAAATGCACAGCATTAAATAGAGCCATGACTTCATGGAACTATCTGCCACCCCAGGTAACTCAAGCTAGATATAAAACCATTTTCAAAAAACAGATCAAAGAACACCTTACTGCACAAAGGGGACTGTTAAGAGACACAGCCATTTTATATATCTTGTATTGTAATTTGCATTGTACTATGTATTAGACCTAGATATTGTGTGTATGTACTAAAATGTAGGCTACGTGTGACATTTTCAATGTATGTATTTCTGTCCTTGACTAATAATGTTCTGTACTATGTATTATGTCATGTTTCATGTGGGCCCCAGGAAGAGTAGCTGATGCTTTTGCAGCAGCTAATGGGGATCCTAATAAATACCAAATACAGGCGTCGGCTAGAACTGACTGTAAGCTGATGTCATCCAGCAGGGATGTGCAACTGGAACTCAGTTGTGGTTTCAACTTACTGTTGCGAGTTAGAATAGTAGAATACACAAGGTGCAATTTAGAAATGTGGTTATGCATCAGAAGTTTATCTCTTCTGTCAGTCACTGATAGTCAAACTCTTTAGGGATAGGGGGCAGCATTGGGAAGTTTGGATGAAAAGTGTGCCCAGAGTAAACTGCCTGTTACTCAGGCCCAGAAGCTAGTATATGCATATAGTAGATATATGCATTAGTAGATTTGGATAGAAAACACTCTAAAGTTTCCAAAACTGTTAAAATAATGTCTGTGAGTATAACAGAACTCATATGGCAGGTGAAAACCTGAGAAAGATCCAACCAGGAAGTGGGAATTCTGAGTTTTGTAGTTTTCAAGTGAATGCCTATTGAATATCCAGTGTCTGTGGGGTCAGATTGCACTTGCTAAGGCTTCCACTAGATGTCAACAGTCGTTAGAAGTTGTTTCAGGCTTCTATTGTGAAAGGGGAGCGAATAAGAGCTCTCGAAGCAGATGGCCCAGGTGAAAGCCTTTAGTTTAGTCACGCGAGTGGCCGTGAGAGCGAGCTCCGTTCCCTTTCCTTTCTAATGAAAACAGTATTGTCCGGTTGAAACATTATTGAATATTTATGATAAAAACACCCTAAGGATTGATTAAAAACATCGTCTGACATGTTTCTACGAACTCAAATGGAACTTTTGACTTTTCGTCTAGACTTTGTGTCCGCGCTTTGTGCATTTGGATTACTGGACTAAACAGGCGAACAAAAAGGAGGTATTTGGAACTTTATCGAACAAACTTTATTTATATTTTTAACTTTATCGAACAAAACAAACATTTATTGTCTAACATGGACACCTGGGAGTGCCATCAGATGAAGATCATCAAAGGTAAGTGATTCATTTTAATGCTATTTCTGACTTTTGTGACACCTCTCCTTGGTTGGAAAATGGCTGTATGGTTTTTGTGGCTAGGCGCTGACCTAACATAATCGCATGGTGTGCTTTCACCGTAAAGCCTTTTTGAAATCGGACACAGCGGCTGGATTAACAAGAAGTGTATCTTTAATCGTATGTATAGCACTTGTATCTTATATCAATGTTTATGATGAGTATTTCTGTAATTTGATGTGGCTCTCTGCATTTTCACCGGATGTTTGTTTGAGACAATGCATTTCTGAACATAACACGCCAATTTCAAATGAGGTTTTTGGACATAAAGATGACATTTATTGAACAAAACAAACATTTATTGTCTAACATGGAGTCCTGGGAGTGCCACCAGATGAAGATCATCGAAGGTTAGTGATTCATTTTAATGCTATTTCTGACTTTTGTGACACCTCTCCTTCTTTGGAAAATGGCTGTATGATTCTTTTGTGGCTAGGCGCTGACCTAACTGCATGGCATGCTTTCACCACAAAGCCTTTTTGAAATCGGACACTGTGGTTGGATTAACGAGAAGTTTATCTTTAAAATGGTGTATAATACTTGTATGTTTGAGGAATTTTAATTATGAGATTTCTGTTGTTTGAATTTGGCGCCCTGCAATTTCACTGGCTGTAGGCCAGGTGTTCCGCTAGCGGAACCCCCTTCCCAGAACGGTTAATAAACCCATGTCAACTACATTTTTTTAGACTGCTAAATTAGTTTAGCGGCCAACTATCTAAACTTGTTATCACGGTCGAATTACAATGGGGTGGCCTCCATTGATTTTGTTAGTTTCACTCAGATATCATATAAAAAAACTGCAAACATTTCTCTCCACCCAATGGAAAAATCTGAAGAATTGCAGGAAATTAGCTGTAAAACAGCTCATTTTCCACTCTGCCACAAGGCAAAACGTGTAGTAAAGTTGCTGCAAACTTGTGTTAAAACTCTCTCAACTCGTGGGTCGCGACCCAAATGTTGGTTGCAGGAGGATTTGAATAGGTTGCGGGTCATTTGAGTAATTTATTTTTATTATTTTTATGGAAAAATACTCCAGTCTGAACTTAAACTAAAAGCAGTTAGAAAGTGTGTAAAGAAATATAACTGAATCTAAATGTTTTAAATAATTTAATCACAGTTTTTTTATATAAAGTTACAGTATTAGCAGTACTATTTAGCGGATTTGGTTTATTTAGTGGTCTCAAATCAGTGAGCTTATTAACATTCTACATCAAGAATATGTGCAAAATCAAATTATTGACAATTTAAAAAGTGGGAATAATTTTCCAGATTGCATTTTGGCCCCCAAAAAATTGGGATGCGAATATTGGGTAGCGACTGAGACAAGCTGGTTCAATATGAGTCCCGAGGCACAACCAGTTGAGAACCACTGCGTTACACCCCATGGCAAAATAATTGTAGAATTGCATGAAATGAACAAAAAAGGTTATCAGCTGTCAAGATGGGGGGCCACTAAAATGTTTGAATTTTTTGTTGTCCTCACCCCCATCAAAGTTGCCCATCCCTGTCGTAGAAGTAACTTGCTCCCTGGCCTACAGTAGGTGTCTGTCCCAAACGGCTCCCATCATATGCACTACTTTTGTCCAAGGCCCGATTCCCTATATAATGCACTATATAGGTAATAAGGTGCCATTTTGGATGCATCCCATATTATAAGGTTTGTTGGGTGAAGTGGGAGTGGAGCAGCTGGAGAAGAAGAGGAGAGAGAAGATAAGCTAACCTGAGGTCCAGTCTCCAGGAGTGGTGAAAGTACAACCAGCAGTACACTCCGTCTGGCCATACGCCTCATACACCTACAGCCAGCAAGGATAGACAGCATGTTAGGAGGGTGTGATTTGTCTGTATGCACACAAGCTCATGTGTTTGTGTATGTGTGCCTTCTTGTGTGTGTCTGTTTGTGTGGGTTTAAGCACTCATACATGTGTGTGTGTGTGTGTGTGTGTGTGTGTGTGTGTGTGTGTGTGTGTGTGTGTGTGTGTGTGTCACTCACCTGACAACCCAGTGCTGCCCTGAGAAATCCCAGTACGGTGGGGGAGGCCGGAGCAGCTCCAGTTACAATCATACGTAACCTCCCACCCAGGCTGGCCTGACCAACAGAACACAATGTTATCACAACCCAAACTCCAACAACACACCAAACATTGAGTCTTTCTTGGAATACAGTGGATTCTGCCTGCCAAAGGGTCACACTGAGGACATACACACGGCATATTCCCCCTTCATTGTCTGAACACACACACATCTATGTATCAATCTTCACATCCGTCCATCCCTCTGTCCATCCGTCCGTCCATCCAACCATCAACCATGTCAGGCCACTCATAGGAAGGAGAGGCCAAGAGGAGGAGGTGAGGTGGATACCTGTATCTTACTGAAGAATATCTTATCCCACAGGCTGTCCATGCGGATGATCCCCCTGCTGACCTCTGCCCCTTTTCTCTTGGCTGCAAAGTTCAGCAGCCAGCGCTTCAATGGGGTGTTGGCCTGGCTGAAGATCTGTGGGACACACACACACACACGAGAGAGAGGGTGAGTTGATATAAGATATGGAGAATGAGGGGAGGTGTGTGCGTCAATGCTTGTGTGGGTAGGTGGTTCTCTCACCTTGTCGTACATGCGGTTGAGCAATCGAGGCACCACAGGGAAGATGGTGGGCCGTAAGGCCTTCATGTCATCAGACAGCAGGCGGATGTCACCTTGGAAAAAGCCGATCCGACCGCCATGACAATACACCACAGACTGGGGAAATAGAGAGAAAGAAGACAAAACAGTGACCGTTGATTCAAAAAGCACTTATTGCATACAGTTGGGGAGAGTGGGGTAAGTTGAGCCAAAGGGATAAGTAGAGCCACCCTTGTTTCTATGAAACCATACACAAAATGTATAATTTGAGTCTGTGGAGGAATAAACTTAACATTAACAATTAACAATTAACATTACATTCTGTGGCAACAGCTCTGGTAGACATTCCTGCAGTCAACATGCCGACTGCACGCTCCCTCAAAACTTAAGACATCTGTGGCATTGTGTTGTGTGACAAAACTGCACATTTTAGAGTGGCCTTTTATTGTCCCAAGCACAAGTTGCACCTGTGTAATGATCATGCTGTTTAATCAGATTATTGAAATGCCACACCTGTCAAGTGGATGGATTATTTTGGCAAAGAAAAAATGCTCACTAACAGGGATGTAAACAAATATGTGCACAAATTTTGAGAGAAATAAGCTTGTGCGCATGAAACATTTCTGGGATCCTTTATTTCAGCTCCTGAAACACGGGACCAACACTTTACATGTTTACATTTTTGTTTAGTGTACGGTATATTTCCCTTGACGGAGTGATGCTGAATGTATTTTTTTTTATAACATGATACTTGGTTACAGAGCAATTAAATAGAGCAATTGAATAGCCCAATGAATACTGTGGGCATTGTGTACTTTTTTGACCTAGTTGTTTCAGATTTGTTTATATACTTTAGAAGTACCTTTCTATCCTTCCTAAAAACCAAATGGCTGATAGTAACTTATAACCTCCACACTCTTCTCTGTTTCTTAAAAATTAGAATTTGGTTAAAAGGGGATCTGACCTAATACACGGTCATGGTTAGAAGGGATCCAGCTTTTATCAAATAAACGTCAAAAGTGGAAATGTTTATCATTTTAGCTATCCCTAACCCCTTTTCTAACCTTAAGCTAATTCTCCTAACCTGCTATGTTAATTCTCCTAACCTGCTACTCCCTTCTAGCCATGACCCTAATTCAATCCCATCTTTGGAACATTTCCTACTTTGGAGGAAAGGCTCTGCAGGGATCGCCTTTTCTCTTCTTCTCCTTGTTGACAGACATGATTTGCATAATAAAACTGCAGCACCCTGGCAGGTATCATAATACTGCATGTGGCATACATGTTTAAATGTTTTATTGTCACATATACCGGATAGCTGCAGGGAAATGTGTTGTTTTATAGGGTCAACCATAGCAGTACTTCATCCCTGGAGCAATTATGGTTAAGTGCCTTGCTCAAGTGCACATCAACAGATTTTTCACCTTGACAGCTCAGGTATTTAATCCAGTGACCTTTCGGTTACTGGTCCAACGCTCTAAGCGCCAGGCCACCTGCTGCCCTAGGAATATCACAGCATAGGCATAGCCTACTCACGGAGTTCTACACACAGAGTTCTACACAGAACATTACATTTACCATTTTAGTCATTTAGCAGACGCTCTTATCCAGAGCGACTTACAGTAGTGAATGCATACATTTCATACATATTATTTTTTTTCCGTACTGGTCCCCCGTGGAAATCGAACCCACAACCCTGGTGTTGCAAACACCATGCTCTACCAACTGAGCCACATGGGACCATGTGGTGCTCCTTCTGAGGATTAACTTGTGGGTATCTGCATTGCTGCATAGAAGTCCCACGCATTAACAGTGTCTGGATGTGTGTATCCTTGTGAATGTGAAGCACATGTCTGAGAGGTGGTTTCCTGTGTTTTTGTCCGCCTCTCACACACGCTGACAATGGAAGAACACGTACTGCAGTGGGACAAAACAGGCATGCTGGTTGAACGCGTGTGGTTGCTTTACCCCCTCAGTGCTGCAGCTGGTCCAGTGCCAGCTTTGTCGTTTTTGTCACAGTAGTTAATTAAAAGATAGGGTCGTTCCTGACTGATCCTAAATGAGTAGTTAGGGACGGTAAACGCTTTGGAACCATAGCTACAGGAAACAACAGGCCAAGCTTGTGGTCCAAATGGCTCCCTATTCCCTTTGTAGTGCAATATATAACTTAGGGTGCCAATTGGGACTCAAGTTTCCTGTAGCTGTGAGAAACGGATGAAATAAAGCACACGCCCGTAACTGTATGAGCCAGCTTTTACAGAGGCAGCAGATAGGCTATCAGTAAAGAGCTGACTGGCTATGGCAAAGTTAACATCCTAGATAGCAAGGTCAATTGCGGCCGAGGACGCACGCACACACACACACACACCAACTATAATAATACAACTCAAAGCTTCGTGTGGACTTTGTTTGGGACATTACCTCGATGAGTCTCTCAAACATGTGAGCCAAAGGCAGGAAGGAGATGAGAACATCGTCTTGGTTTGGGAATATGACTTTCTGTGGCACGCCAGACAAGCATGGGGGAGAGAAGCGGTGGTTAGACAGGTTCAGAACCATTTGTTTCCCACCACTAAACTGTCAAATATGATACCAATGAGAAACATAAATGATGCACAAAAAAATAAATACATCTGTGTCTTATTGTCCAATGTAAGATATGTGACTTGAAGCAATTTAGTGAGCCTTGCCTCTAATAGAGTTACAGAAACGGGAGAAAAGTACCTACTCAAGATAAATGCAAGGGACATTTCTGTGACACCATAGTCTGTTTGAACTCACATCTGTGACTTTGAGGAAGCCTGAGAAATCAGCCACTACATTCCCGTGTGTCAGCATGACTCCCTTTGGGTTTCCTACGGAGGAGGGATTCAGAAAAAAACTCTATGAACTTCTCCCCCTGTACCTGCTCTCAACAATGGATAGCATTAGCTCTGTCCCAAACGGTACACTATTCCCTTTATAGTGCACTACTTAGGGCTCTGGTCAAAAGTAGTGCACTATATAGAGAAAAGGGTGCGGCAAACAGTATCAATCCATGGAAAACAACCAAGGTAGATATACACTGAACAAAGATATTAACGCAAAATGCAACAATTTCTGAGATTTTACTGAGTTACAGTCCATATAAGAAAATCAGTCAATTGAAATAAATTCATTAGGCCCTAATCTATGGATTTCACATGACTGGGAATACAGATATGCATCTGTTGGTTAAAGATACCTTAAAAAAAGGTAGGGATGTGGATCAGAAAACCAGTCAGTATCTGGTGTGACCACTATTTGCCTCATTTAGCGCAACACATCTCCTTCGCATAGAGTTCACATCTCCTTCGCATAGATCAAGCTGTTGACTGTGGCCTGTGGAATGTTGTCCCACTCCTCTTCAATGGCTGTGCGAAGTTGCTGGATATTGGCAGGAACTGGAACACTCTGTTGTACTCGTCGATCCAGAGCATCCCAAACATGCTCAATGGGTGACATGTCTGGTGAGTATGCAAGCCATGGAAAAACTGGGACATTTTAAGCTTCCAGGAATTGTGTACAGATCCTTGCGACATGGGGCCTTGCATTATCATGCTGAAACATGAAATGATGGCGGCGGATGAATGCCACGACAATGGGCCTCAGGATCTCTTCACCGTATCTCTGTGCATTCAAATTGCCATTGTTAAAATGCAAATGTATTTGTTGTCTGTAACTTATGCCTGCCCATACCATAACCCCACCGCCCCCATGGGGCACTCTGTTCACAACGTTGACATCAGCAAACCACTCACTGTCTGCCATCTCCCCGGTACAGTTGAAACCGGGATTCATCCGTGAAGAGCACACTTCTCCATCGTGCCAGTGGCCATTGAAGGTGAGCATTTTCCCACAGTTTGTGCAGAAATTCTTCAGTTGTGCAAACCCACAGTTTCATCAGCTGTCTGGGTGGTTGGTCTCAGATGATCCTGAAGGTAAAGAAGACGGACGTGGAGGTTCTGGGCTGGTGTGGTTACACATGGTCTGCGGTTGTCAGGCCGGTTGGACGTACTGCCAAATTCTCTAAAACGACATTGGAGGCGGCTTATGGTAAAGAAATGAACTTTAAATTCTCTGGCAACAACTCTGGTGGACATTTCTGAAGTCAGCATGCCAATTACATGGACGGATTATCTTAGCAAAGGACAAATGCTCAATAACAGGGATGTTAACAAATGTGTGCACAGAATTTGAGAGAAATAAGATTTGTGCTTATGGAACATTTCTGGGATCTTTTATTTCAGCTCATGAAACATGGGACCAACACTTTACATAATGGGTTAATATTTTTGTTCAGTGTATATGGAAAAACAAACAGTTAGCTATTAGCAGCCTAGGAACTAACAGAACAATAATATTGTGCCACCTGTTTTTTCAAGTTACACATTCACTTAAAAAAAATATGTATTTGTCATAGTGGAAAATGCCTGAGTTATACCACCCTGTAACAACTTTTGGAATATACTCTCAGAGACAGACCACAGGAGATAAGAGGGCACCAGCAGAGACGTCCACCAGGGGGAAACAGGCTTCAGGCTAATGGAAGTTACACTGAAAGACCAACAGGTGGCACTCTTTCCACTACTGCAGTGGGCCGCTTCGCTGCCTGTGACTAAAGCTGTGGTTACCACCCTCATCTGGAAATACCGGGATTCTCCTAATCTTACTCCTTATCTTCTTTGTGACTGTGTTTGTGGCCAGACTGTAATAACAGGTTAAGATTCCAGACAACTCCTCTTTTATGTCTAAATGTCTTTCCCTCAGAAGTCTATCAGTGTTAGGAGCCCTACCATGACCATACTATTAACTCTGATACATGGCATTGGCCCTGGTCTGAAATGGTCGGGTGGGGTTGGGGTGTCTTCCTGTTAGTAATATGTCACGCACAATGAGAGAAGCAATAGACACAAGTCAAGGGTTGGACTTGAATCAGGGATTGTGGATGAAGTGGGCTAAACTCTTAAGATAGTACACTACTGTGATAATACACATTAGCACTACATTCAGCTTGAAAGAATAAGACACTTTGGGGTGTTAGTTTGTCTGGTGGCTAGATGACCATACCTGTGGTGCCACTGGTGAAGCACACGATGGACAGGTCTTCTGGTGTAGGTGGCTGTGGGGGAACAAACGTTCAGTCAGGATATAGTCTGAAGGAGATCTTTAACTCGTTGACATCCCCTTTAGACAATAATCACCATCACAATAGCCCATCTCTGGCATTTCAACGTGTGACTGTAGAGAAGACGCACACACACAGCAGAGAGAGAGATCAAGTAACGACTCAAGTAGTATTTTCAGGGTGACTTTCTACTTTACTCGAGTCAAGTAGGACTGACAACTGGGTACTTTTTCTACCGTTGGAGAACATAAGCACTCCCGGCCTCAAGTGCTCTTTGAGATCAAAAGTATGTATTTCAAGCAGCGGTTACTACGGGAAAAGACAACAAAAGAACGTTTGCAAGACCTTATGTCTGCTGTGTGATCTCAATTCTTACACAATAGCACACATAGTTCAGTGCTCTATACGGCAATCAAAGGAAACCAATTGGTTTGTACTCAAAATAACAAATGTTCGATGGAAAAAAGTGAACATATTCAAATACTCTCTCTGCAAACACAAACAGGTCAAGCCGGAAGAACTGTCACCAGGCCAGAGATATGTAGTCTGCAATATATCCAAAACAAAACATAGTCAGCACGACACTGAGGTCGTCCTGCATTCTGCCTGTGCAGAGCGCGACAGGGACAGACAATGTCCATCTCAAGGCTATTCGAAGATGCTAATTTGTGTTCTGTGCTGCCTAACCACAAAGTTGCATCATGCACTGTTCTCCAATGTGTGAGATTAGACAAGAATTACTTAGAGACAAGATTACAGAGGAGACCTAGATGTGAACTTTTCTCAACTAATGAATTATTTCCCTAGCTGGGCAGGTTATGACAGTGTGGATGTGATGCAGCTAATGATACAGAGATGCTTACTCAGTCAAACAATCAAACCAGACATACAGACCGCACTTACCATGGGATTTCTATGCTTCTCTCTGCCCAGTGCCTAGATAGGACGACAGCATGCAAAGAAGCACAACATCTTGTGTTAGATAATCATGAAGAATGAAGAATCATAAAATAAAATCATAAAATACAATTTACAGCCATGATGAAGTAGAGGGGGTTGAATATCTGAATAACTGTAATGTCCCGACAAAAGAGAGGCTTGCATAGTTTTACGCTAGAATAATTTAGTTTTAAAAAAGTGCATGCCGAAGCAGTCCTCAACTGGCAACTTCATTTAAACAGTACCCGCAAGACACCAGTCTCAACGTCAACAGTGAAGAGGCGAGTCCGGGATGCTGTCCTTCTAGGCAGAGTTCCTCTGTCCATGTTCTTTTGCCCATCTTAATCTTTTCTTTTTATTGGCCAGTCTGAGATGTCTTTTTCTTTGCAAACTAAATGTCAGGGGCGTTTACTTTTCTATCTTTACCTCTTCTGAACCATGATGATGTAACCTATCTTTGCCTCATGTTTCTGAACAGCTGAAATCAAAAACCCTGTGGTGATTTCAACTAACATTCCCAAAAATATTTATCGAAGGCACGAGCAGGAGGAAGTCCCTACACATTGCTTTGGAGCAAAAACAATCAGCTTTTTGTGTGATGATGTAGCCTAATCTATAAAAAATGTAAATAAATGTAGGGGGTCGATCAGCTGTAATTTTGCAGATAGATTGTGGCTTCTATCAATGTAATTGTCTGCATAATTTCCAATCCCCCATATACATTTTTTGTCAATATTTATATTAATTTAAATATATATTTTTTATATATTTCTGTTCTTTATTATTTTCCCCTAACCCTACCACCCGTCCCCTAATTGGAGTAAACTAATGGACAACAATACTTAGGATTCCATTTCCAGCTAATACATACATTTCATGAACAGTATATTTTATATATTTTATCTTTTATTTGTTTTTAGTCCCAGCCTTCAGCTACCCTCAACCCATCCCATCTATCTCTGAAGACCATTTTGTTTTGATTTCTAGATGCCACATATATTTTTCCACTGTGCTGTGGTTTTTCAGAAAAGTTCTGAACCTTTCTGTTCTCATAGTGTCACACCCTGATCTGTTTTACCTGTCTTTGTGCTTGTGTCCCCCCCCCCTCCAGGTGTCGTCCATCTTCAAAATGATCCCCTGTGTATTTATACCTGTGTTCTCTGTTGCCAGTTTGTCTTGTCTTGTCAGGTCTTACCAGCGTGCTTGCCCATCTTCCTTTTTCTCAAGTTCTGCTTCCTAGTTTTCATGGTTCTGACTATTCTGCCTGCCCTGATCCCGAGCCTGCCTGCCGTCCTGTACCTGCCTGACTCTGACCTATTTACGAACCTCTGCCTGTCCTGACCCCGAGCCTGCCTGCCGTCCTGTACCTGCCTGACTCTGACCTGATCACGAACCCATGCCTGTCCTCTACCTGCCCTTTGCCTGCCCGGTGTTTACAATAAATCATCTAAGAACTATACTATCCGCCACTTGTGTCTGCATCTGGGTCATATCCTGAGTCGTGATGCATAGTTTCCACAGATTGTAAATTAAAGATAAACACCTTTTCTAAGAGTATTATTATATTATTGATTGATTGACTATGACTTTTCAAATCAACCAGCAGTGCTATTTGCAGAGTTACAGTACAGTTCAAAAGTTTGGGGTCACTTAGAAATGTCCTTGTTTTGACAGAAAAGCAAAACATTTTGTCATCAAATTGATCAGAAATACAGTGTAGACATTGTTAATCTTGTAAATGATTTTTGTAGCTGAAAACGGTCGATTTTTTATGGAATATCTACATAGGCGTACAGAGGCCCATTACCAGCAGCCATCCCTCTTGTGTTCCAATGGCACGTTGTGTTAGCTAATCCAAGTTTATCATTTTAAAAGGCTAATTGAAAACCCTTTTGCAATTATGTTAGCACAGCTGAAAACTGTTGTCCTGATTACAGAAGCAATAAAACTGGCCTTCTTTAGACTAGTTGTGTATCTGGAGCATCAGCATTTGTGGGTACGATTACAGGCTCAAAATGGCCAGAAACAAAGAACTTTCTTCTGAAACTCATCAGTCTATTCTTGTTCTGAGAAATTAAGGCTATTCCATGCGAGAAATTGCCAATAAACCGAAGATCTCGTACAATGCTGTGTACCTCTCCCTTCACAGAACAGCGCAAACTGGCCTTAACCAGAATAGAAAGAGGAGTGGGAGGCCCCGGTGCACAACTGAGCAAGAGAACAAGTACATTAGAGTGTCTAGTTTGAGAAACAGACGCTTCACAAGTCCTCAACTGGCAGCTTCATTAAATAGGACCTGCAAAACACCAGTCTCAACATCAACAGTGAAGAGGCGACTCTGGGATGCCGGCCTTCTAGGCATAGTTCCTCTGTCAAGTGTCTGTGTTCTTTTGACCATCTTAATCTTTTCTTTTTATTGGCCAGTCTGAGATATTGCTTTTTCTTTGCAACTCTGCCTAGAAGGCCAGCATCCCGGAGTCGCCTCTTCACTTTTAGGTGTAGGCAGGGCTATAATTAGGTGTAGGCAGGGCTAAAATTAAATAAGTAAACTGGGGTATGACTAAATAGTTAATCAGGGTGATTTTTCCACAAATAGACCTTCTATTAAAATGTATTGCAGTGAGATTATTTATTCATTTTTGGATATGAAATCCGAGTATGTCCACTTCACCGTTGGACCATTTTATTGGTAAACTACACAGTAATATAAAAGTTGTATTTTTTTACGTAATACGTAATATGGTGCACTTATCATCATTCGGTTTTAATCCAGAGAGATTAGAAAAAATATCTAGATCCTCTATGAGGCTGTGCAGGGATCCAAATGGTGGATTTAAAAGAAAACATGAATCGTCATCGTACAATGACACATTTGTTTTTAAGCCCTGGATTTCTAGCCCCTTGATATTATTGCTGGATCTGATTTTAATAGCTAACATTTCGATGGCCATAATAAATAGATATGCCAATAGTGGACAACCTTGTTTCACTCCTCTTGACAATGTAAAACTTTCTGAGAAAGTACTTTCTCATACCTTTAACCCCTTGTACGAAATTAAATTCCAATTGTACTTTATCAAAGGGATTTTCAAAGTCATCTATGAATACCAGGCCTGGTTTCCTTGATTTTTCATAGTGTTCCCTTGTTTCCTGTACTTGTCTTATATTATCTCCAATTTAATGTCCATGTAAAAAACCTGTCTGAATAGGATGAATAATATCTGACAATACCTTTGTAATTCTACGCGTTATGCATTTTGCTAGGCTTTGAAGTGTAAGGTCTCTCCAGTTTTTTTTAGGTGGACTGGATCTTTATATTTACCACCTGGGTCCTGTTTCAGTAATAGTGTAATCAGATCTTCTTGCTGAGTATCTGATAGTCTACAATTTTTGTAGGAGTGGTTAAAACACATTAATAACGGACCTTTGAGCACATCGAAAAATATTTCATATACCTCAACTGGTATGCCATACAGCCCTGGAGTTTTCCCGGACTTGAAGGCTTTAATTGCATCTAGAAGTTCTTTGTCTGTAATTAGGCCTTCATTTGACTCTTTCAGTACAGATGTTAATTATACACTATTAATGGTAAAAAAAACGTACATTTAACTTCAGTTAGTGGACATGGAGAAGACTGATATGAAAACATATGTTTAAAGCACTTTGCCTCCTCTTTCAAAATATAGTTTGGTGAATCATCTTTAAATTCTTAGGCTAATCTTTAGAGTTGCTGCCATATTTTAGCCACTAGCCAGTTCCTGTAAAAAGAATGTAACTCCCAACTTGAGTTTTGCATTGGGGAAAAAAACACATATAGGCACTACTAACTGCTATTTTGCTTCTCAATGATCATGCAAGTACTGCACGAGTAGGCTACCTAGCTGTTCCACCTCTGGCCAGCCGAATGTTCTAGGCAGCCCGAGCATGTGTATCCAGACCAGTAAACAGTCTGATGATGGGCGAGCTTGTTTTGCATTGCCTGGCTCCCGGTGAGGTATTATTCCTCACATCGTTTGTCAACTACTTTCGGCTGCCTACTATTTGCAATGATAATCTTCATAATTATGCTGCCATATCGTAGCGAGTGTTGCTTTAGTGTACAACATAAAGTTTCCACCGTCATGTCAAGGAGACGGAAGCGGCAGCGGAGCAGTGGGAACACTGAGCAGAAGTTAAGTAGGCAGCAGAGTGGGTAGCAGCTAGGTAAAGAAAAAAAATCCTGCACCTGCGCAGAAATCTGTATCAATAGCCACAAAATCTGGAACTGTAGCCACTCCGTAAAGTATATTAGCTGGGCTGAGTCCCCTCTCCCTCCCTACCTGAGGTCCTTCCCTCCCATCTCCATCTGCCCCTACTCTCCCCACTCCCTCCCTCCTCTCTCCCTACCCTCTTACACTACTCCCCATCCCCCCTGCCCCCTTACACTCTCCCTACGTACCTCAACGTCTTGCATGGACTGGACGATGACCCCGCAGCCTTCCCCCTGCTCCAGCAGGGCAGGGTCAAAGGGGTCCATGAGGATGATCCTTTTCAGCCCGGGGGTATCCTGCCTCTCCACGTTACCCAGCAGCACCTGGGCCTTCTCAGGCTTGTCGCAGATCACTGTGATGATGTCGGCTGAAAGACAGCACACGAGATCCGCACGCCTTTTGTAAGAACACGCATACATGATCCAATCAGCTAGTAAACACACAGCTAACAAACTACTGCTCTACAAACAGATTCCCCTTCCACAGCCTTGGAGCAGAGACAAATCCTGTTGGGGCACTGGGCCAAAACCAACGCACTACGTTACTGAGGGGCAATTGGAAATGATGAATAACATGATGATAGTGAGTTAATGCTATCTGTCTGACTAGTGTGAAACTAAAGGATGGAAAGCCCTGAGGTCATGGGAAAGAAGGAGAGTGTAACGACACATCTCAAGACCTGCTCTCTCCCAAACCCACTGAGCTAAGCTCATTACCTCCAGCATAAGGCGAAGGTGAGCCCTTGCCTGATTCCTGTGAGTGAGTGTGTGGAGTTAAAGGGATTGTGTAACTTAAACACGACAAAACACAATTCTCTGGTCAAGGTAAAACTGTTATTCAGGAAGGGAAGGCTGAGTGTCTCAGTTTTTGATCTTTTCAGACACCTCTATAGGTAGTATGTGTTTCATGACATCGCCAAAGCAACTTGATCAAGAAAAGAATTAAAAGAACTGGACCATGAAACCAAAAGGAACATTCTAAGATCTATTGCTTTGGGCGAATAGAGTAGACAGCAGGACACTTACAGCAAGTTTCAGTCCCAAATGGCTCCCTATTCCCTATGTAGTGCACTACTTTTGACCAGGGCCCATAGGTGAACAGTGTAAGGAATAGGGTGCCACTTGGGACACAAACCTCAGAAAGCTGCTATTCTTACCAGTGTTAATGATGTACCGTATGGCATCAGGCCCTAGTGTGTCATACAGAGGCACCACCACCATAGAGTAGGTGTAGCAGGCCAGCTCCGAAATGATCCACTGCAAGTACAGACAGACAGATCAAGAGGAGGTCAGCGTCGCCATAAAGACAATAAAAAAGCCTCTACGTGAGCAGTCGGGGCTGTTAGACTGCATCACGTCAAAACATTTGTGAATCAGTGTCGTCCCAAATGGCACCCTATTCCCTATATAGTGCAGTATGTGGAGAATAGGGTGCCATTTGAGACGCACACACAGTGTCTCGCCGTGATGATGACCTCACCTCTGGCCTGTTCTGTGCAAACACTCCGATGAACTGATCTGGGCTCGGCGTGCAGCCCTGGCTCAGCAGCCCCGACCCCAAGTGTTCCGCCCGTGTCGTGACCTGGAAGTGAAAAATAAATAGCAGCTGAGCGTATTGGGAAACGAGAAATATGCCAGTATAAAAGAGAAACATACTATCCTCTGCTCAACTCTCATGATGTCATAGATTCAATATTGGAGCAGAATCCTTCCAGCTGCGGCATTCCAATGTTGAAGGGTTTATAAGCCTCCTAAATAAATCCCTTTCAGTAACATTGAGGAGAAAATACTATTAAAGAATTCCATATACAGAAGGCTGAAAATGAATTCCTCACTTTCGATTGTGTTTGGAAGCCAAAATCGCTTCAAATGTGTGTGCAAAAAAGGCCAGTATTTCAGTAGTTGTACAGAAAGCTTTAGTGTAAATCAACTTCAATTTCAACTCTGTGTTACTACAGAGGTTTGAGTAGTAGCAGACGTCTCTCCTTGAGGTAGGGGAGACTGTAAACTGAACCTGTGGATCTGTCAAGACGCCGTATGCTACACCTCCAAATGCAAAACAAACCACAAGGAGTGAGTTACACACAGAGCTATAGATTACACTAGCCCTATGAAGGAATAGACCACACAGAGCCTGTATGCAAAGCAGAGAGCTGCTCTTGTGCTTCAGTGTTCTGTACAAAAGGTAGTTCTACTGTGTGTTTACCTCTTTATAGGACAGCCACTTGTAAGGCTGGTTGGGTAGCCGGGAGCCTAAACAAGGTCCATCACCTACAGACAATACAACAACAGGATGAGTCAGGGAAAAAAGCGAAAATACAGAAACCCCCAAACGATCACATGAAAACACAAAAGTTCTTGACTGACACCTTGACTGACACATAAAATGACAGTTGGTCCTCAGCATTAGTTTTCAGTCAGTCAGTCAGTCAGTCAGTCAGTCAGTCAGTCAGTCAGTCAGTCAGTCAGTCAGTCAGTCAGTCAGTCAGCCCATTCAGAACCAGATATAGAGAGATACTATCTACTTCATATACGGTCTTGTCTGTCTGCAGTTTGACTTTAGGCCTCACACACTAATTCCCACATGCTCGGTTGACATGATAACCTAGATGGCACTTTTTCCACTCACACAGACAGACCACACAGGCAGGGCACCATCACTTTGTCGGACCACAATGTCTATGTGTGGGTGTATTACTCAGACCACAGCGTATGTGTGTGTGCATGTACCGTATGTGACATTCATGCAGACACTGCGGTCTAAGTAAGTGCTAGTGTGTGTGCGTGCGTGCGTGTGTGTGTGTGCGTGCATGCATGTGTGTACACACCGGCTATGTGGAGGCCTCTCTGGAACACCTCGTACATGGTCTTGGCATCGTCATGGTAGTGTGTCAGCAGCTTATTGGGGCTGTCCCCCAGCATGGACCTGCGACCCCCATCTTCATGCTAGAGACCGACAGGGGGAGATACACACCAAAATAAAAACATGACTATTTCTGAATGTGGTCCAAATACACAGTAGGTTCGATAACCAAAATGTTACCCTTTATTCTCTTACTTACGTAAGGATGTGATGATGTGTGTATGAGGGTAAATGGAGTGGGTGTAACAGTGGTAATGTGTTAACCCTCAGGTAAACCTCTGTGGGATTTTATGTCTTAGTCAGCCCCCTTTGTTGTGTGCTGCCCTGGTGCCCAGAGCCTATATTCACAAAGTATCTCAGAGTGCTGGTCTAGGATCAGGCACATACTGTATTATTCCTTATGATCTAAAAGGCAAAACTGATCCTAGATCAGCACACCTTCTCTGTGACACTTTGTGAATATGGGCCGAGGTGGAGTATCGCATCCAGAGGAGGCTGGTGGGAGGAGCTATATGAGAACCAGCTCATTGTAATGGCTGTAATGGAATACATGGAATGGTACGAAACACATCAAACGCTTGGAAACAACGTTTGACTCCATTCCAGCCATTACACTGAGCCAGTCATCCTATAGCTCCACCCACCAGCCTCCTCTGATCGCATCGTATCTCTGGCTTACCAGCACTTCCTCAGACTGGTGCTGGAGGTTGCAGGGAGGAGAGATGGCGCGTGGCCGTGTGGCCAGCCAGTAGGCCAGCACAGCAGTCAGAGCACCAATTCCCACCAGCGTGGAGGTGGGCAGGGAGTGGAAGAACTGGGTTAACTCGTCCAGCTCAGGCAGCCGTAGACTGCTCATTAGCTCCTGGGCCTGCATCCTCTCCATCAGGGTGGAACTCAGCTCTGGGGTGTGAGAGGAAGAGGGGGGAGGAGGGGAACAGAAGGGTAGAGAGGAGAGTAAGTGAAAAGGAGAAGCAGAGAGAGTCGTCCAGGTCCTGAGGCAGCAAAGCATCCCCAAACCATCGCACTACCACCACCATGCTTCACCTTTGGTATAAGGTTCTTACTGTTGAATGCAGTGTTTGGTTTTTGCCAGGCATTATGGGCATTATGGGGCATTATCATCTGTCCATAGAACATTCTTCCAAGAGTCTTGATGATCATCAAGATGCTTCCAGGTGTTTTTTGGCAAACTTGAGAACTTTTTGGACGAGATTGGTCCCATTAGGTGTGGCGAAAACAAAACACTGTATTCCACAGTAAGAAACTCATACCAATGGTCAAGCATGGTGGTGGTAGTGGGATGGTTTGGGGATGCTTTGCTGCCTCAGGACCTGGACAACTTGCCTTAATAGAAGGAACCATAAATTCTGCTCTCTGTCAGAAAATTCTACAGGAGAATGTCAGGCCGTCCGTCTGTGAGCTGTAGGTGAAGTGTAGCTGGGTCATGCAGCAAGACAGTGATCCAAAACACACAATCAAGTCAACATGAAAATGGTTAAAAAGAAATACATTTAAAGTTTTGGATTAGATGTAGACCTAATCCCAATTGAGATGTTGTGGCAGGACTTGAAATATGCAGTTCATGCTTGAAACCCCACAAATGTTGCTGAGTTAATGCAGTTCTGCATGCAAGAGTGGGCCAAAATTCCTCCACAGTGATGTGAGAGACTGATCAACAATTACAGGAAGCATTTGGTTGCCGTCATTGCAGCTAAAGGTGACACAACCAGTTATTGAGTGTAAGGTGGCAATTACTTTTTCACACAGGGAAATTGGGTGTCGTTTGTTAATTAAATAAATAAAATAAGTACACCTTTTTTTGTCATTTGTAAACTCAGATTCCCTTTATCTAATATTAGGTTTTGGTTGAAATCTGATAACGTTCAGAATCAAAAATATGCAAAAATAGAGAAAATCAGAAAGGGGGCAAATACTTTTTCACTGCACTTTATATAAAGTATTTATCGTATAGTGCAGCACTAGAAGTGCTGAAGAACTACTTTTCTCATTCCCCCTTCTGACATCCAGGTGGCGACACGCATCTCTGCATACCAGGCAGATATACCAGCTTGGAAGTCAGCCCAGCTTGGATGAGCAGCAAGAGGAACTGCCCCTCCCTAACTTCAGGCTATGCTTAAAGTTTACACCCCAACCCGAGCACTCCATTCTGCCACGTCTGGTCTCTTGGCCCCCCCACATTTACAAGAGGTTAGCTCCTGCTCAGCCCAGTCAAAGCTCTTCTCTGTCCTGACACCCCAATAGTGGAACCAGCTTCCCCCTGAACCAGCTTCCGAAAACATCTGAAACCCTACCTCTTCAAAGAGTATCTTCAATAATCCCACAGCACCCCCCCATCACACGCTCTCTTTACCACTTTTGTGAACTAACACTCGCAATTGACTTTTTGCTGACTTTGCTGATAGCTACCTTATTGAGGAAAAATGTACTTACTATGACTTAGGCATGTTTTTGTCCCAACTAACTATCTTAAGATATACATTACTGAATAACACTGAATAATATACATTATTCTGTATGGTTGGTTGGTAGACGGTTGAAATGCTGAATTTGTGTTTCTTCCCTAATGGTATGAGTCACACAGAACCCCAAGCCCGGCCAATCACAATCACTTCCTCCTCGTTCTTGGTTCACTATGCAGCAGAGAGAGACATCAGCAATGACAGTTACAACAGTCACCGTGTGAATCAACCATCTATCAGAACAGAACAAGCCGCATTTCCTCTTCTGTCACAACAAAACTGACACATTCACACACGTAGACTCTATTTAACTACATCCCTATGGTTCAATACCATTTCTATTGAAAGTCTACAGCAAGGTTACAATAATGAGTCATGTGCAACATTATGGTAATACTATTATTGCTCATAGTGATATGTGGTACATGATGCTTTTTACGGCAATTTATTTGACAGACATTGTAATTCTATACCACCCTGAACTTCCTTGTTTCAGTTGCTGTGTTAGTATTAGGCTAGAACTCTGTCTCTGTCCGATATCTATCTCTGGTGGGGGGTTTTCAGCCTTGATGAGGGTGAATTATACTGCCAGGCAGTGGTGTAAAAAGTACCCAATTGTCATACTTGAGTAAAATTCTAAAAGTATTTGGTTCTAAATGTACTGAAGTATCAAAAGTAAATGTAGTTGCTAAAATATACTTAAGAATCAAAAGTATAAATCATTTCAAATTCCTTATATTAAGCAAAGCAGACAACACAATTTTCTTGTTTTTTAAATTTACGGCTCGATTGGGGCACACACCAACTCTCAGACATAATTTACGAACGATGCATTTGTGTTTAGTGAGTCTATCAGATCAGAGGCAGTAGGGATGACCACGTGTTCTCTTGCTAAGCGGACCATTTTCCTGTCCTGCTGAGCATTCAAAATGTAACGAGTACTTTTGGGTGTCAAGGAAAATGTAGGGAGTAAAAAGTTTTTTATTTTCTTTAGGAATGTAGTGGAGTAAAAGTAAAAGTTGTCAAAAATATAAATAGTAAAGTAAAGTACAGATACTCCCCAAAATACTTAAGTAGTACTTTAAAATATTTCAACTTAACCCTAAATATTTCAACTTAACCCTTTATGCCACTGCTGCCAGGTAGATCTAAGAGCAGAGCTACACCTGCCATTATACACACATACTAAGCATGAAAAACCACAGACAAACAGGCCAGGCCAGAATGAATCACAAGGAAATGGATTGCCTACAATGTAAAGTGTTCACAAAAACTTGAGAGAGACTTTATAGGCCTAGCAGTGTAATTAGAGAAACATTCTGATCTAACCCTTAACTGAACCTTTCCAATGAAACACATAGCAGGCTACGTTGAGGTAGCATGGTTGTGATGAGTCCCAGTCGGTTCGGCACCAGAGTTGAGGCCTGCTGAGCACTAAGCGGTAACAGAACATAACCTGCTGTGTGTTAGGCTACCTGTCCTACGGTGACCAGATGAGGCTAGTCTATCTGAGGACCCATATCAGCCTAAGACGAGGCTAAACGCTGTCCAGGTGGAATACAAAAGTCAAATACCCAATCAACCTTCGAGAAAGTCATGACCCCAGTTGGAGAGTAAGAAAGCTTGGTTGTAAACCAGGGGGATAACAGTTGTAGACCCTTCCATTATTGATGGCAGCCCATCATCAGATTGCATCTGTCTCATTGTTAGAGGGTTAGCCTATCCTCTCATCCAAGAGGGAGTGTCCCTTCTCTGCACTCTTTGTCCTATAGTAACCTGGCCCTATGCTAGGCTAGCAGAGGATCACTCACACACGGGTCAGAGCCAGCTATCTTTAGCCTAGGAAGAGTACTACTGGGCAGAGGACAGTGGAAGAGCTGCTCAGGCAACCACCAATTCCCAATCCACCACATCGTCATCATCAACAATAATGACCTTGATCAGATGGACCAATCACATAAGTCGCCTAACACAGCCTAATTTGGGTCATTAGGGACATAGTGAGCTCCTGATATTTGTGGTTGGAGGGGTACACAGACAGCAAGATATACACTGAGTATACCAAACATTAGGAACACCAGTGGTGTAGAGTACTTAAGCCAAAATACTTTAAAGTACTACTTAAGTAGTTTTTGGGGGGGTGTATGTACTTTACTTAATTATTTATACTTTTGACAACATTTACTTTTACCACTACATTCCTAAAGAAAATAATGTACTTTTTACTCCATATGTTTTCCCTGAAACCCAAAAGCACTTGTTACATTTAGAATGCTTAGCAGGACAGGACATTTGTCAAATTCATGCACATATCAAGAGAACACCTGGTCATCCCTACTGCCTCTGATCTGGCTGACTCACTAAACACTAATGCATCATTTGTAAAAGATGTCTGAGTGTGTGCCCCTGGCTATCCGTACATTTTCAAATCAAGAAAATTGGGCCGTCTGCTTTGCGTAATTTAAGGAATTTGAAATTATGTTTACTTTTACTTTTAATTCTTAAGCACATTTAGAACCAAATACTTTCAGACTTTCACTCAAGTAGTATTTTACCTGGTGACTCACTTTTACTTGAGTCATTTTCTATTAAGGTATCTCTACTTTTACTCAAGTATGACAACTCGGTACTTTTTCCACCACTGATTTTCCCTAGATGTACTGTTTCTTTCCATATGTAGGCCCACTATGTCTGTTCTGAATCCTTGGATACTGTACATGTAACCTACCGGTAGCGTAAGGATTGGGAATGGAAGGTATTGGTTGACCACACTAACCTCAGAGGCCTGAGTCCCGCCCCCTCTCCCCATCTGCAGAGCGTCACCAGCAATTAGGCTATTCTGCCCTGAGATTATGGCCTATTAGTACAGAGACGGATGCACAGAAGTAACCCCCCCCCCCCGGCTCTGCCTTTTCTATTTAAAGTCACCTTGCTCTCTCTTTTCTCTCAGTCTCTCTGTCTGTCTGTCTCTCTCTTTCTCTCTCTCTCTAGCTGTGCGACCATCCAGTCATTTTATCTCAGTGTCACCTCCGCAAACCCACAGTCACATTAAGCCCATGTTCTATGCGTGCTGCGCACATCCACGCACTCCATGTGACTGTGGCTGCGTTCTAGGCTAACGACACATGGAGAATCTCGTTGATACAGATAAAGGCAAGTGTGGAGGGTGCTTTAAAAGGGGTTGGGGTTCAACATCAATGCACAGGAAAGCAGCTGCATTAATATGGAAGCAAGGCACACTAGATTCTGGTAGTGAAGACTTGCAAGGCAGCGCAGTAACCCGTCAGTCTGTGTGTGTGTCTGTGGTGTATGGGCCCCCAGGCAGATCTTACTTTGCCCTCTGCAAACCTTTGATTACCTCCCACTGCTGGGAGATTATGCTCAGCAAGGGAAGCGAGGGGGGAAAAGGAGAAGCGCATTTGGCCTAGTTTGTGCCTGGCTGGCCACCGTATCACACCACCTTCATCAGACGTTCCAGCTATTCTATCTCGCTCCCCCTCCCCTCCCTTTCTCTCTCCTCCGCCCTCCCTAAACCCACAGTGCTTCCGTTCCTCCAGCAAATGATAAATATTGTATGTACCACACACACACACACACACACACACACACACACACACACACACACACACACACACACACACACACACACACACACACACGTAGACCTCAGCACAAAAACAAACACACACATGCAAGTTTAAAAGCTAACTTTTTTTTCCTTTTCAATTTAACCTTTATTTAACTAGGCAGTCAGTTAAGAACAACTTCTTATTTACAATGACGGCCTACCCCGGCTAAACCCTCCACTAACCCGGGAGACGCTGGGCCAATTGTGCGCCACGCTATGGGACTCATGGCCGGTTGTGATACAGCCCAGGATCGAACTCGGGTCTGTAGTGACGCCTCGAGCACAGCGATGCAGTGCCTTAGACCGCTGTGCCACTCAGGATCCCAAAACATACACATACGTACAGTGCAGACTCAATCAAACACATTAACATACAAACATACAGGATTGAGTCATACAGTGAGCTGATCAATGAGTCATTTTAAAAGAGATGGGGGATGTCAGGCAATGGTTTTTCTAGTTAATGGCCCAATGCCGCCGTTTTTATCTAAAAATCGAATTGTTTCTTGGTAACACTCTGATTTTTTTTTTTCAATTAAAATGGTCAAACAGAAACAACAATAGCTTCTTAGCAAAAGAGTAATTTCTCAAGCAAGAATTTAGCTAGGACTGTCTTTGAGTGGTCGGAGCGGGGAAAACTAGCTGTTATCGGCAGAGAGGTTTGGAACACACTTTCTTATTGGTCTATTAACTAATTGACCGCCTAGTGATGTCACCTAGGCAGGCTAAAATTCCATCCCACCAAAACAGGCAGAAAATTCAGGCCGTCTTTTCAAACAGCTCTTCATCATTTTCACAATTGCATGGTATTATTCCAACCTCATAGTGTGGAAATATAGATAATACACAAGAAAATCATGTTTTTGAGTCCCTTTAAGACTGATCTAAAGATACCTAGTAAAGAATGTGATGCATCAGGAGAGGACGTAAACCTTGTTCAGCACTTTCCATTTTGTCAATGCAGTCCAATAACCGACATTAAAGCAATGGGAATGCTTGGGATGCTGGAACATCCACCCCTACTCTTCATAACACTCACAACTGTCTGACTGAGGCAATATCCATCCATTAATATAATTAATGCGATGGATTATATGAGTTTCCAGGATGTAAATATCATATAATTTCCTCTCTTTAAACTTGAAATGCACTTACATACTATAAATATGAACCTGTAAATTAACACCTCACACATGTACAGTAGCATAGCCTACTGTACAGGGGCCAAATCTAGCTGATAGGGTAATGGCTAAAAGTTTTATGCTTGATATTATCCCTACTCTTCTCATGCTGGTATAGTATAACTTTCACTAAATAGTCTATAGCCTAGCTAGGTTCCATGGAGACATAAAAAGTCCTTCAATTGTAGGCTGATTTACAAATGTAGTCTACAATGTTCAGAAAGATACTGCATTTTTGCCAAACTTTTCAACTGAGAAGCAGTCATATATACTTTCTCAGTCTGTGACTCTGTCACAGGTGGAGCATGTGGCTCATCCTCTGAATTCTTAAGAGGGGGAAAATAATAGGTTTGCCTGTTAGTCCATGAGCCAGGGGGGTTGGTCGGTCTCACTTGGGGTGGCGATGTCTTATCTCTCTTTCATCCCTCCATCCCATTCATTTTTACCATAGGAATTTTACCCAATAACGAAACATTTCAACATACAACAAGTTCTTGCTCACTTATACCCTTTAATCATATATATTTGGAAAGATAGCTATCCATCAGGCACATTCTTCTTAATGTTCAGGTCAACAGAACTTTGACCATCGGCCTCTAGGGTACATATCAGAATTGCCTGTGTAAATTGCTTTAAAAAGGAAACCTGCAAATATTTTAAACTTTGTTTAACACGTGGTTCTGAAAGGTCATGAAATTACCTTTCAAATTATATAAAACATAACCAACGTTGGAAGCATCAGCTGCTAGAAAATCGCCATCAACATTAGACATCAACATTATTGTGCCATCAACATTAGAATGTTGGAAACAGACTTAGAATTCTATGAAATGGGGCAGCTATGTTTTTGGATTCTAACTTTGGTGATAGAGGCACCAAATTGCACACACACAGCTAGAACAGGGTTTTACAAATATCACAGAGTTCATGTATCAACCCCACAAAAGCATTTTTCCAATATGGCTGCCAAAGAATTCAATGGGCTCTTATTGGACAATTTCGCATGGCCATGTCTATAATTGTAGTATGCCCAATTATATCTTCAAGGCCCAGTGCAGTCAAAAATGGGATTTTCCTGTGTTTTATATATATTTCCACACTATGAGTTTGGAATAATACTGTGAAATTGTGAAAATAATATTTTATTGTAAGAGCTGTTTGAAAAGACTGCCTGAAATTTCTGCCTGTTTTGGTGGGATGGAGTTTTGGCCTTCCATGGTGACGTCACCATGGGGTAAATTAGTTAATAGACCAATAAGAAAGAGAGTTCCAAACCTCTCTGCCAATAACAGCTAGTTTTCAGTTTCCCCTCTCCACTCAGACCACTCCCAGACAGTCTTAGCAAAATGTTTTCTTTTTGACCATTTTAATTTAAAACAATCACATTAAGGTACTTAAATGTTACCAAGAAATGATTTGATATTGTGATTAAAACGGCTACATTTGACCTTTAAAGTGTTCATAGTGATGTAGAATACACACCCAAATGAGCCAGGTGTACCAGATATTTAAAGAATTGATACTATTCACAGAACTGTGTTAAGAATGTGCCCAAAAGCTGTCCCAATCGCTGATTTCTGAAGGTGTTATGATCAAGAATTGCAATATTTCATCTTCAAACATGTGAAATGGATATGTACATGTGAATAGTCATGGATGTGAGCTGATTAAAATGATGTAAATGTTGTCGTATTAACTGTTTTCTTAAAACTGAGGACGCATACATTACAATGAAAAATTCTACAGGAACGCCAATGAGTTTTCACTTGACGATGAAAACAGCAAACCTGTCACGGTTGTCATCGGTAATGGAGGACCAAAACGCAGCAGGTATGTGTATGCTCATCTCGACGTTTTAATGAATACAAAAATGAACACCAAAATAACAAACAGAAATAACGATCGACAAAACAGTCTGGCAAAGCATAAGGCTTACACACAGAACAATCTCCCACAAATGACAAACACACCCCAATATATGGGACTCTCAATCAAAGGCAAAGAGAAAACACCTGCCTTCAATTGAGAGTCCCAACCCCAATTAATGAACCATAGAAAAACAAACATAGACCATAAACCAAAAACCCGGAAATACTAAATCAAACACCCTTTTAACAAACACACCACCCTGAACTACATAAAACAAATACCCTCTGCCACATCCTGACCAAACTACAATAACAATTAACCCTTATACTGGCCAGGACGTGACAAAACCATTCCACATAGTTTATCTAAATGAAGATTTATTCTTACTATAGAGCCATAGCAGATTAGTCTGTTACTAGAATATTAAAAGTAATATAAGTGCCCTGAAAAGGTCCAAAATGTGATTTTACTACAATGTAATGGAATGTAAGGGGCAGGTTTATAGTCCTCATAATGAAAACCGCTACAAGGATAACATTGTATATCATTTTTATTAGTCACATCCATGACAATTCACATGTAGATATCCATTTTACATGTTTGAAAGTGACATTTTGCAATTACTGATCACAACGTCTTCCGAAATCAGCGATTTGGACAGCTTGTGTTAACCCAATTATATCTGGCACACCTGGCTCATTTGGATGTGTATTTTACATCACTATGAACATTTTAAGATATTTTGGGGCATACTACAATTATATTTCATACAGGTATGGTCATGCGAAATTGTCCAATAAGATCCCATTGAGTTGTTCGGCGGCCATATTGGAAAAAAGTTTATGTAGGGTTAATGTGTGTGTGTGTGTGTGTGTGTGTGTGTGTGTGTGTGTGTGTGTGTGTGTGTGTGTGTGTGTGTGTGCAATGTTGTGCCTCTATCACCCAATTACATGGAATTTTATGGCCAAGCTTCCAACATTCTTATTTCAATGGCACAATATGGGCTATTTAAGCAATAGTTGTATCTAGTGCTTTATATCATTTGAAAGGTAATTTCATGATCGTTCAGAACCACTTGTCCAACAAAGTTTAAAATGTGCCAGGGTTTCCTTTGTAAAGCAATTTGTACAGGTCATTCTGATATGTCCCCTAGAGGTCCAAGGTCAGAGTTCTGTTGACCTGAACATTCCCGAAAATGTGTCTGATGGATAGCTGTGAATCTAAGCTTTCCAATGATATATGATTAAAGGGTATAACTGAGCAATAACTTGTTGTATATTGACATTGTTTGTCAAAGGGTAAAATCCCTATGGGAAAACATTAATGGGACGGAGGGATGAAAGAAAGAGTGATAACACGGAGAAAGCTGCCATTTCTGCACTGCTATTGCGCATTTTCCAACTCTAGGGACATAGGCCTTCAAAAAAGTTACTATGAGACATCGTCACCCTAAGTGAGCCCAATAGACCATATCCGGGGGGTCTGGCTCATGGACTATGTTTAGTAGCCTACCTCAGATGTTAAAACAATGCATTACGCATGACTTTTGACAGCGCACAATGGCTGTAAAGCAAATGTTCACAACACAACAGTTTAACCGGCTCTAGGCTACTTTATCTTTTGCAGTCAGGGTTACTAAAGATCAAACATGCTGATATGTGGAACATGTGCCTAATGTTGATTAATATAAAACGTTTTTTAAATTGTCACATTTTCCCCCACACCCCTTACTGGCGGAATAAAATAGTGTTTTACAGAGCATTACCCAAGAAACTGCGAATACACTCGAGCTGGCTGCAGTGATTCAGGACCCTCACCACTGGACAGCTCCTACCAATCAGACATGCCTCTCTTCAGCGCGTGAAATCGCACGTCACACCACCCACTATGGCGTGGGTAGATTCTGAAGACATCCATCGGCAACCACTATGCCACGTTGCTATATAGGCCTATCCTGCAATTGTTTAGCTAAATGTATATTTTTTTGTTGATCTACCTAGCTACGTGTTATCTGGCCTACATTTAAACTGATGCATGTTAGCAGCCGTCACTGTCATTGGCAGGCGAGATACAGTTGCTAAATGGTTGAGAGATTAGCTTTTTCATTTACGTGTTTCCGGTTAGGCATATACCCTACAGTATCTTGCACGACCTTAATAACCTGCAGACACGAATTTCTCACACTGAAGCCTGTCATGTGGAATAACTTTGCATAAAATGACCGGAAATGTGTATAACTCGCTGAAACACAAAACAATATATATGTTCAGAAGACACTGTATCGACAGAGTTGTCCTATGCACATTGGTTATTGCATTGTGATGCGCTATGCGCTTTCCGAAGCCATGCCATATGCCTGTAATTACAAGGCCCGTTTAGAATAAAATCGTTATTCCGTGAAAATGTCTCAACAACAGGTTATTATTATAAGTTACATCAAATAGGTTATGCTGTAATTGTGCACTAACTGTCAGGCCGGCAGATACGCACATAAAGATAACCTTTCCCAGATGCATTCCGTGTAGGCCGGACGCGAATAAATGCATCCTGAAAATGTATCATCCAGGCCACTCTAAAGGCTATTCTAAATATGGAAGCGGCACCTGTAAAAAGAACGCATCCTATTCTATATGAATTCTAAACCAATAACATGTCTCACAATTTCAGAGAGGCTGCGCCCATACAATAAATGGCACTTGCTATTCTATCTATGGTGAACACAACGAATGCAAATATATGAAACTCACCTAATATTATCCAGACAGACCCAGAGACCAGAACGAAGGAAAGCATGTCTTTCTCATTGAGTTTGCGGTCGCAGCACACAGCCCGGTGCAATAGCCTAAAACTGCAGCATCGACTGCAGTAACTCGCCGACAATCTGGGAGATTATAAGAATCACCGAGTAATAGCCTACTGGTCTATTTACTGCTAGCCAGTCAATTCAGATTGCAACGTCCAACCGGTTACAGCCTAGGCTATACCTATTTGCATTGGAGTACATAAATAGCTATAGGTGCGCACGAGATAGAAAAAAATGCATCCTCAAATATAAACGAATATAGCCTATCATCCCTCCTGGACTATATATTTTATTTCACCTCTAGGTAGACTATAGGCTTCCCTGCGCTTTCCTGCGCAGCGGCATACCGACTGAAATTAAAGCGTTTTACCGACGTCGCAAGTGAGATGCGCGGAGAGCAAGGTTACGCAGAGATAACTGTACTGGGTGACGTGCTCTATTAGGATATGGCGATATTATAGTGGCTCTATTTCTTTTTCTTTTCTTTTTATTCTATACACAAATAAATTCAAATTACCAACATGCACGACAGCATAGATGCTGGGTATAAATGAGTTAACAGATCAAACGTATGTTAGATTTTTGTACATGATTAGGTTAGATTTGTGGATTCGTACATGCATTTAAATAACGTTGATAATGCATGATGTTCGATAATAGTTCTATGTAGTCTCTGTCCTGTCATATAATAGCTCTATATACCGGCATTTTTTTATTCCCTTTTTTAGGTCAGTTAGGATCACCACTTTATTTTAAGAATGTGAAATGTCAGAATAATAGAAGAGAGAATGATTTATTTCAGCTTTTATTTCTTTCATCACATTCCCAGTGGGTCAGAAGTTTACATACACTCAATTAGTATTTGGTAGCATTGCCTTTCAATTGTCTAACTTGGGTCAAACATTGCGGGTAGCCTTCCACAAGCTTCCCACAATAAGTTGGGTGAATTTTGGCCCATTCCTCCTGACAGAGCTGGTGTAGCTGAGTCAGGTTTGTAGGCCTCCTTGCTCGCACACGCTTTTTCAGTTCTGCCCACACATTTTCTACGGGATTGAGGTCAGGGCTTTGTGATGTCCACTCCAATACCTTGACTTTGTTGTCCTTAAGCCATTTTGCCACAACTTTGGAAGTATGCTTGAGGTCATTGTCCATTTGGAAGACCCATTACCGACCAAGCTTTTAACTTCCTGACTGATTTATTGAGATGTTGCTTCAATATATCCACATAACTTTCCTCCCTCATGATGCCATCTATTTTGTGAAGTGCACCAATCCCTCCTGCAGCAAAGCACCCCCACAACATGATGCTGCCACCCCCGTGCTTCATGGTTGGGATGGTGTTCTTCAGCTTGCAAGCATCCCCCTTTTTCCTCCAAACATAACGATGGTCATTATGGCCAAACAGTTCTATTTTTGTTTCATCAGACCAGAGGACATTTCTCCAAAAAGTATGATCTTTGTCCCCATGTGCCGTTGCAAACCATAGTCTGGCTTTTTTATGGCGGTTATGGAGCAGTGGCTTCTTCCTTGCTGAGCGGCCTTTCAGTTTATGTTGATATAGGACTCGTTTTACTGTGGCTATAGATACTTTTGTACCTGTTTCCTCCAGCATCTTCACAAGGTCCTTTGCTGTTGTTCTGGGATTGATTTGCACTTTTTGCACCAAAGTACGTTCATCTCTAGGAGACAGAATGCATCTCATTCTTGAGCGGTATGACGGCTGCATGGTCCCATGGTGTTTATACGTGCATACTATTGTTTGTACAGATGAACGTGGTACCTTCAGGCGTTTGGAAATTGCTCCCAAGGATGAACCAGACTTGTGGAAGTCTACAATTTTTTTTCTGAGGTCTTGGCTGATTTCTTTTGATTTTCCCATGATGTCAAGCAAAGAGGCACTGAGTTTGAAGGTAGGCCTTGAAATACATCCACAGGTACACACAGGTACACCTCAGGTACAGACTCAAATGATGTCAATTAGCCTATCAGAAGCTTCTAAAGACATGGCATCATTTTCTGGAATTTTCCAAGCTGTTTGAAGGCACAGTCAATTTAGTGTATGTAAACTTCTGACCCACTGGACTTGTGATTCAATGAGTTATAAGTGAAATAATCTGTCTGTAAACAATTGTTGGAAAAATTACTTGTGTCATGCATAAAGTAAATGTCTTAACCGACTTGCCAAATCTATAGTTTGTTAACAAGAAATTTGTGGAGTGGTTGAAAAATGAGTTTTATTGACGCCAACCTAAGTGTATGTAAACTTCCGACTTCAACTGTATACCGTAAACCTACAGTATATAGGCTATGCGAATTACATTGGATTGTAGAGTTGGGTTTAGTACATTTCAGTGGATCTCCATGGGGAATGTTTGTGTCCTGCTGATTCACATTTTCCCAAGAGGGAGATGGGTTGGATATACACTTCTCACGTGACATGACACATCACCTTGAAAACTGCTCCCTCCTAAGCAAGGGGACCGCCCATTGCTGCTTCTGCAACCATAATATTTATGTGATAATTTAAAAAGACATACAGAGATCATTTTATATTTCTTGGTTTGTCATACATATATCATATTGCACCTTAAATGTCAAGCCTACTGTAGCATATTTTATGCAACGGTTAATCTGGAGTCTAGACACATCTTGAGTAGCCCTAGCCTACATATGTCCCCATTGTATTTTTTTTTTTTACATTTGAGCAGCATAAAACACTTCCTGGAGGCAGTCTCCTGAGGTAGCCAGGGAGGGAGCCAGGGAGGGGAGGAGTGCTCCTCTGCAGGTAGGCATGAAAAATTAGGCCTAATTGTGTTATTGTGGTGTCTGCATCACGTGACTGACCTTATCAAGTGGGTCATTGTCAGGACCTCCCATCTGTCACTTCCTGTCCTGCCACCAGTCACATCTTCCTCCTCCTGCTGCAGAAAAGACAAACATGGCCACATTAAACATGTTAAACAGAGGCAGGCAGTCAGGGGCGTATTCATTACGCCGATTCTGTTGCGAAATGTTTCTTAAAGTGAAGCAAACGTAACTAAACGGGGAGGGATCTACTTGAATTTGTCTAATAAAAACTCTTGTGTTTCAACTGTTTGGCTAATGATTACACCCCAGATCACACAGGTGGATACTGTTTGCGTCCCAAATGGCACCCTATTCCCTTTATATTGCACTACTCTCCATGTGGCTGGTATACAGTAATGCACTATATAGGGAATTTGGATGCAACCACAGACTGAGGAGGGAATTCAGGGAGGTCATGCAAGAGTTGCAAGAGAAAAAACCTACTGATGAACAATAGGGATTTCATTGCGTGATTGCAATGCCCCTTGCATCGATGTTAGGGTACACAACACACACATGGAATTAAGGTATAACAGAGTGAAAGGGTTATTTCCTTCAAAGATGACATGTGTCTTGTACTACAGAGACAGCATGCCTTTTTTCCCCCCGAAGCTTGTTCTGTCCATGTTATTTCAAAGCTCCACACATAAAACATCTTCCCATACACTATTCCTCTTCCTACTCCCCTATCCTCCATGTCCATAAAGAATGTCAGGTTATCTACTGCATCTTCAAGCCTGCCTATCTCACCGCTCAATGTGTATATGGGAGGGTTGTGGCCATGGTGGAAGGGGGAGAGGTAGAGGGAGAGGGAGGAAAAGGAGGAAGTAGAGAACTGTTGCAGAGCAGCTGCTAAAGGGGGCAGGGCCGCCACCATGAAGTTTCAACAGTGGCTTTAATTTGATCCAATGTCACAGAGCTGTCAAAGCAGATTTGTATTTATTTAACCTTTATTTTATCAGGGAGTCATACTGAGACCAAGGTCTCTTTTACAGATGAGCCTTGAATTACATAAATGACAGAAAATACACACATCAAAATATAAATACAAAATGCAAGTAGAAAGAAAAACACGATCATAAAAAACACACACATTCATCAGTAAAAGGTCCTCGATCAGCCTTCTGAACTGCCCTAGAGGCATCAAAATATTACAAACTTTGTTCCACAAATAAGAAGCAAGACTTACCTTACTTCGTGGAGACCAAAAATATTTCCAGAGTTAACCATCCTTGAGACCGGGTGTGGTAACTTGTGTCTAAAGTTTAGTAGAGATGTTAGGTACAGTGGGACTTTCTGTAAAAGGACTTAATGAATGAAAACATAGCAATGTATCAACCTACGTGACATCAAAGAGGGACAACCAACTGTCTGATAGAGAATGCAGTGATGATACAAAAATTGTCTCCTGTAATAAAGCGCAGTGCGCTATGATAAACTGCATCTAACGGCTTTAATGAAGTGGCAGCTGCATTCATATCGATGATGTCGCCACAGTCTAGGACCAATAGGAACGTCAACTGAATAATCTGTCCTTAAGCTGTTCTTGTCTATTAATGTTTTGTATTATGTAATGCTTCATGTTTTGTGTGGACCCCAGGAAGAGTAGCTGCTGCTTGGGGATCCTAATAAAATACCAAAAAATACCAAATCTGCTTTCTACTATTTAACGAGAGGCAAGACTTATTTCTATAGAAGAAGCACATTTTTATCTCCCCTTTACTAACTCATCAAAATGCTTTTTAAAATAAAGCTTTTCATCAATCCAGATGCCCAGATATTTGTAAGCAGGGACATGATCAATATGGACACCAGCCAAAGTACATATGTTTAAATCATCAGTTATTTTTATGCGCTCTAGTGAACGACATATACTTAGTTGTACCTGCATTCAATAGTAATTTCAGGTCAATACAGTTTTTCTGTAATGCTATGAAGGCAGACTGTAGTTCAGATAGAGCCTGGTCAACCGGCGGGATAATTGTCATCCTTGCTCCCGCTTCCCCAATCTCGCGTTCGAGGGCGCCAGGCTGCTCATCATTACACACACCTGTCACCATCATTACGCGCATCAGCACTCATTGGACTCAGCTGGACTCCGTCACTTTGTTTGACCTTCCCCTCTATATCTGTCTGTTCCTCAGTTGGTTCGCCGTGTCAGCATTATTGTTATCATGTCGTTTTGTAACCCCAGTCCAGACGCTGTTGTTGTTTTGTGTGATGTCCGTTTTCCATTAAATGTTCACTCCCTGTACTTGCTTCTCGGCTCCAGCGTCGGTCCTTATAGAATGCTGACACCATTATTTGAAGCATCAGTGAGTTTTTGTTTTTTGTTTTTGGTGGTGACGTTGGGTCCATGTGCCGCCGCAGATGGAAGTGGCTGTGCCTCAGCTGGCTCGTTGGGCTTCCATGCCACAGCCGGCTCATCAGGCTCCCATCCCACGTCATGCCTAAGCCGGCCCCTCAGACTCCCATGCTTCAGCCGGCTCGTCAGTCTCCCACGCCTCAGCGGGATCATCAGGCTTTCATGCCTCAGCTGGATCATCAGGCTCCCATGCTTCAGCCATCTCATCAGGCTCCCACGCCTCAGCCAGCTCATCGGCTCCCACGCCTCAGCCGGCTCTTCGGGCTTCAACGCCTCAGCTAGCTAGTCCAGCGCCATGCCTCGGCCAGCCAGTCAGGCTTGCCCAGGACGGAATTGACTCGGAATTGTTTAAAAGCGGCGTGTTTATCTGCCAGAGGAATAAATATGGAGGAGAAATGTTCTAGAGCCAACTCAGGGTCAGGAATACAGAAGATAGTGGCTAAATCAGAGTAGAACAGGTCATGTAAAAACCCTTGAGGAGAAAACGTTAAAATGTATCTTCTTAATTAAACGATGATTAGTATTTAATTTTTTCATATCTCTAATACATACTATGGGACAATGATCACTGAGATCATATGCAAATACCCCACTAGACAAATATTTATATGGGTTATTAGTAAGAATTTGTCATACCCTGATCTATTTCACCTGTCTTTATGCTTGTCTTCACCCCCCTCCAGGTGTCGTCCATCTTCCCCATTATCCCCTGTGTATTTATACCTGTGTTCTCTGTTTGTCTGTTGCCAGATCGTCTTGCCTTGTCAGGTCTTACCAGCGTTCTTTCCCACCTTCCTATTTCTGTAGTTCCGTTTCCTAGTTTTCCCGGTTCTGACCACTCTGCCTGCCCTGACCCCGAGCCTGCCTGCCGTCCTGTACCTGCCTGACTCTGACCTGATCACGAACCTCTGCCTGCCCTCAACATGCCCTTTGCCTGCCAGTGTTTATAATAAATAATCGGAGAACTAAACTATCCACATCCCGTGTCTGCATCTGAGTTGTGATAGTACGAACTGGCCATGACTGACCCAGCAGCTCCGCAATGCCGTCTCCTCCCAAGGAGCCACCATTAGAAGACACAAGGAGTTACTTCAAGGTTTTATGGAAGGATTCCAGACCTTGGTGGAAAGCGAAGACCATGCCTTCAACACATTGCTGGAGCAATTCCGCTGATTTTCTGTGAGGCAGCCCACCACTACAGTAACCCCCCAGACTGTCAATTACCCCGCTCCCAGCGGCGTTTCTCCCAAATCTACCACAGCTTCCCAAAAACCCTGCTTACCTCCTACAGAGCGCTGGAGATCCCAGATCCTGCTGGGTGTTTCTCTCCCAGTGTTCTTTCATCTTTGAGCTGCAGCCCTCTTCATTTCCCTCAGATTCCTGGAGGATAAAGTACATTATAATGCTGATGTCCGGGGGGCTCATGCCTGGGCTACAACGATGTGGGAGCAACAACCCACCGTTTGCCTCAGATTGGAGGAGTTTGTGGCGGAGGTATGGAAAGTGTTCGATTCTCCATTGTCCAGACGAGGCGGCTCGTAAGCTGCTCCAACTAAGTCAGGATTCCCGTAGTGTGGCAGACTTCGCTGTGGATCTTCTCACATTGGCAGCTGAGAGTGCCTGGAACCTGGAAGCCCTGTTTGACGCTTTCCTTCAAGGTTGTCAGAGGTGATTAAAGACGAGCTCGCAGCCCGGGAGCTGCCCCTGAACCTCGACTCCCTCATATCCTTGACCATCCAGATCGATGGGTGGCTAAGGGGAACGTAGGAGGGAGAAGGAGTCTGTTCCCTGTTGCTGACACTCGTCCTCGACTTCCACCTTGCCTCCGAGGAATCTATTGACAGTGTCACCCACACCACGTGTCCCATTAACCTGAGAGTGTCGGGTAATCATGGAGGCACTGGTTAGAGGGGGCGGAACACCCATTCATAGTATGGACAGATCACCAGAACCTGGAATACCAAGCACCTCAACTCCAGACAAGCTCGACAGGCCCTGCTATTCAACCGAATGATCTTCACAATCGCCTACTACTACTTCCGGTGGACATGGTCTCCGACCGGGGTCTTCAGTTCTCATCCCAGTTCTGGAAGGCGTTCTGCACGCTCATTGGGTCGTCGGCCAGCCTGTCCTCCGGGCTCCACCCCCCAGTCTAACAGCCAGTCGGAACGAGCCAATCAGGACCTGGAAATGACTATTCACTGCCTGCTCTCCGCTAATCCCACCACCTGGAGCCAGTAGCTAGTGTTGGTAGAGTCCGCCCGCAACACCCTCCCTTGCTCAGCCACTGGTCTCTCGCCTTTTGAGTGCTCTCTGGGATATCAGCCCCAAGAGGTGAGCAAACCCTCGGCCCAGATGTTCGTCCGCCGCTGTCGTCATACCTGGAAGAGAGCCCGGTCGGCTCTTCTCAAGACCACCTCCAGGTATCGACGACAGGCGGACCGCCACCGGACCCCGGCTCCCCGTTATCGTCTGTCCACTCGGCATCTGCCCCTCCGGGTAGAGTCCCGCAAACTGTCCCCCTGTTTTATCGTCCCTTTCCTCATCTCAAAGATCCTTAGCCCTTATGCTGTTCGTCTTCTGTTGCCCCGTACCCTCCGTACACATCCCACTTTTCATGTGTCTAGGATTAAACCTATGTCTCACAGCCCTTTGTCTCCTGTTTCCTAACCCCGAGCCTGCCTGCCGTCCTGTACCTGCCTGACTCTGACCTGATCACAAACCTCTGTCTGCCCTCGACTTGCCCTTTTCCTGCCCCGTGTTTATAAAAAAAACATCTGAGAACTGTACTATCTGCCTCCCGTGTCTGCATCTGGGTCACATCCTGAGTTGTGATATAATTAAATCAATGAATGAGGAGTTACCAGGGTTTTTCACATTTAGCTATGTGGGTTTTGAGATCAGTTGAGTTAGTTTAAAATTAGTTAGTAAAAAAGTTTAAAACGATAGCCAATCCAGATTCAAATCCCCTAAAATGACCAACTCCGAGGACAAAAAAGGTGTTAAACACTTGGATATAGCACCAATAACATCCACCATGGCAGCAGGGGGTAGGTAAATCCCAGCAATACATTAATGTGTATTCTGGTTTATGGACACATCTACAACCAAGAACAAACATTTATTGGGTACTCAAAAATGTAAAGATTTGGATGCCGTCAAAAGTTTGGAAACACCTACTCATTCAAGGGATTTTCTTAATTTTTATATTTTCTTCATTGTAGAATAATAGTGAAAACATCAAAACTATGAAATAACACATAAGGAATCATGTAGTAACCAAACAAGTGTTAAAAACAAACCAAAATATATTTGAGATTCTTCAAAGTAGCCACCCTTTGGCTTGATGACAGATTTGCACAATCATGGCATTCTCTCAACCAGCTTCATGAGGTAGTCACTTCGAATGCATTTCAATTAACAGGTGTGACTTGTTAAAAGTTAATTTGTGGAATTTCTTTCCTTCTTAATGTGTTTGAACCAATCAGTTGTGTTGTGACAAGGTAGGGGTGGGAATGTATACAGAAAATAGCTCTATTTGGTAAAAGACCAGGTCCATTTTATGGCAAGAACAGCTCAAATAAGCAAAGAGAAACAACAGTCCATCATTACTTTAAGACACGAGGGTCAGTCAATTCTGAAAATTTCATGAACATTGAACGTTTCTTCAAGTGCAGTCGCAAAAACCAAAAACTATGATGAAACCTACTCTCATGAGGACCGCCACAGGAAAGGAAGACCCAGAGTTACCTCTGCTAATGAGGATAAGTCCATTAGATTTACCAGCCTCAGAAATTGAAGCCCAAATAAATGCTTCACAGAGTTCAAGTAACAGACACATCTCAACATCAACTGTTCAGAGGAGACTGCGTGAATCGGGCCTTCATGGTCGAATTTATGCAACGAAACCAGTACTAAAGGACACCAATAAGAAGAAGAGACTTGCTTGGTCAAGAAACACGAGCAATTGGCATTAGACAGGTGGAAATCTGTCCTTTGGTCTGATGAGTCCAAATTTGAGATTTTTGGTTCCAACCGCTGTGTCTTTGTGAGACGCAGAGTAGGTGAACGGATGATCTACACATGTGTGGTTCCCACTGTGAAGCATGGAGGAGGAGGTGTGATGATGTGGGGGTGCTTTGCTGGTGACACTGTCTGTGATTTATTTAGAATTCAAGGCACACACCAACATGGCTACCACAGCATTCTGCAGGGATACGCCATCCCATCTGGTTTGAGCTAAGTGGGACGATCATTTGTTTTTCAACAGGACAATGCCCCAAAAACACACCTCCAGGCTGTGTAAGGGCTATTTGACCAAGGAGAGTGATGGAGTGCTGCATCAGATGACCTGGCCTCCACAATCACCCCACTTCAACCCAATTGAGATGGTTTGGGATGCGTGGACCGCAGAGTGAAGGAAAAGCAGCCAACAAATACTCAGCATATGTGGGAGCTCCTTCAAGACTGTTGGAAAAGCATTCCAGCTGAAGCTGGTTGAGAGAATGCCAAGAGTGTGCAAAGCTGTCATCAAGGCAAAGGGTGGCTACTTTGATGAATCTCAAATAAAAAATATATTTTGATTTGTTTAACACTTTTTTGTGTTATTTCATAGTTTTCATGTCTTCACTAATATTATACAATGTAGAAAATAGTTAAAATAAACAAAACCCTTGAATGAGTCGGTGTGTCAAAACCTTTGACTGGTACTGCATACGGCCACTACACTCCCTTTCTGTAATCTGTCACATCTAAATACATTATAATAATTTACTTCAACATCTTTATCAGATACATAACTCTTTATCCATGTTTCTAAAAGAACCAGAATGTCAGGACACGAGTCCTGTACCCAAACATCAATTGTGTCCATATTGAAACAATAGTTTGCACATTTAGGTGCATTAGCCTAAGCCCCCAGCTCAGTTCCATAAGAGCTAACAGGCATAGGGTCATCTGCAGCTATTTGTTGAGTGAACTGGGACTTTGCCAAGGTCCCTGGTCAACCACATGAGAGCAGAGCAGACTGAACACTTTACAGACCTCCCTCAAGTCGTTGGATGCAGCTGCTAGAGCGGGAACTGGGAGAGCAGTGTTGGCAGATTTCAGTCCACCCTGATGAATCACCTGCCAAATGAGTGGAGCTGCTGCAGGGGATCAGAGTGGCTGCCAATGCTCCATTCTGGGTGTGCACGGGAGGCCTTGGTGTAGCTCCTGTTGCATGGTTGGGTCTGCCATAGCGGGCAGGAGTGTCCCAGGCCTGTCCTGGTGATGGGAGTAGGGAGGGTAACCAAAACTAACCAGCAACATCGTTTAAGGTGGGGACTGCCTCTTTGCACAGGTATACATTGTCGTAAAGACAGTTCAGGCTGAAGGTGGGATGGTGGGCCAGGTGTAGATTTGGCCATAGCACACAGTCTGAGACAGACTGGCATTTACACTCTGGATGGTGTCAGGGTGGAAATCTCTGGAGCAGGGTAGATATGACTTTTTTCGCACCTCGGGCTGAGGTGCGTCTCTGGAGACTCAGGGCTGAGGTGCGTCTCTGGAGACTCAGGGCTGAGGTGCGTCTCTGGAGACTCAGGGCTGAGGAGCGTCTCTGGAGACTCAGGGCTGAGGAGCGTCTCTGGAGACTCAGGGCTGAGGAATGTCTCTGGAGACTCAGGGCTGAGGAGCGTCTCTGGAGACTCAGGGCTGAGGAGCGTCTCTGGAGACTCAGGGCTGAGGAACGTCTCTGGAGACTCAGGGCTGAGGAGCGTCTCTGGAGACTCAGGGCTGAGGAACGTCTCTGGAGACTCAGGGCTGAGGAGCGTCTCTGGAGACTCAGGGCTGAGGAGCGTCTCTGGAGACTCAGGGCTGAGGAGCGTCTCAGCAGGCGCCGGACTGTGGGCCGTCTCTGCAGGCGCCGGACTGTGGGCCGTCTCTGCAGGCTCTGGACTGTGGGCCGTCTCTGCAGGCTCCGGCCTGTGGACCGTCTCTGCAGGCTTCGGACTGTGGGCCGTCTCTGCAGGCTCCGGACTGTGGGCCGTCTCTGCAGGCTTCGGACTGTGGGCCGTCTCTGCAGGCTCCGGATTGTGGCCCGTCTCTGCAGGCTCCGGACTGTGGGACGTTGCCGGAAGCACTGGACGGGGAACTGTCGCCAACTGGGCTGTGCTGAGGCATGATGGCTGCCGTGCGTAGAGCAGGCGCAGGGTAGCCTGGGCCTAGGAGACACAATGGTGGCCAGATGTACTGAGCAGGCATACTCCTTCCTGGCTGGATGCCCACTCTAGCACGGCACTTGGGGGGGGGGTTTGCTGGTATTGACCGCACCGGACTGTGCGTGCGGATGGGCGAGACCGTGCGCACTTCCGCATAGCACGGTGCTCTCCACGCCAAACGCTCCCCATAATAAGCATGGGGAGTTGGCTTAGGGCTCACCCTTGGCCCAGCCAAACTACCCGTGTGCCCCCCCAAAAATTTTTTTGGGGGCTGGCTCCTCTCCTGCAACCTCCGTTGCTCTGCCTTTGCTGCCTCCAGCTCCTCCTTCGGGCGCTGGTACTCCCCAGCCTGGCTCCATGGACCCTTACCGTCGAGGATCTCCTCCCATGTCCATGACTCCAAGTAGCTCCTCTGTTGCTCCTTCCTCCGCTGCTTGGTCTTTCTTTGGTGGGTGGTTCTGTCACATGCGTCGTTGTAGGTAGACCAAAATGCAGTGGGTATATTTATCATCTTCTTTTATTGAAGGAAAAACAAAACACTTACGCAAAACAAACAACAAAAACAGTCCCGTAAGGTGCTCAGACTAAACAGGAAACAACCACCCACAAACACAAGTGAAAACACACACAACTAAATATGGCCTCCAATCAGAGATAACAACAAACAGCTGCCTCTGATTGGAGGTCATTGACAAAACTAACATAGACATAGAAAACTAGAAAAACCCCATAGAAATAGAAAACATAGAACATAAACCAAAAACCCCGACACACACTAAACAACCACCCCCTGCCACGCCCTGACCAAACTACAATAACAAACAACCCCTTATACTGGTCAGGACGTGACACATAAAGAACAAAAAAGCTTCATAATTCATAAAGGTCATGTTAACTGACTGATGTTATTTCATAGAACAAAAAATATAAAATCTAAGCCTGTGTTAACCTTAGACCATACTTTCGGTGTTTATCACCAAACCCTATTCTTTCCCCATTCATTTCCTCCATTGGAATGGCTGAATGAACCAGAGGTGTTCATTTCCGGTTTTTAGGACTACAAGCTGGCGAGCTATATAGACATACTGGACGCTTCGCAAGGGCTTTAAATGAATCAACCCAACATTTTATTAATGCATTATATGCCCATGCCCTCAGAAGAGTTGCAATTAAATATGTGAAGAAGTTTGCTGTCTATATTTCCTGTTCAGACAGATTTGTGGTGAGTTGCAATTTGAGAAGTAGTGAAATGAAAGCACTATACAAATGCAAGGAATTTCTTACTAAGCATCCAGGTTGGGATTTAGCAAACATGTAAAACATACTGAAGTACTAGGCTACCCATTGCATGTGAGAAGCCTCCTGGATAAGATATACCAAATAGTTAATTATACACACATTGGGTTGGTGGTAAACCAAATTATTTGTATAAAGGAGAAATAATATTGACCACCATTAAAAGAGAGAGATCCTTTTTTTCTATTGGGAAAACCCTGGGTTTTTTGAACGGAGCAAAAACTCCGCAGCAGGAAAATACCCTGCTTTTCCTCATAGGACTGGGACACACCCACACACTGTAATACACAACTCCCCCGCGCGCTCCGAGCTCAAACATGACAGTCATTTTATGGAAAAGACGGGTGACTTGTTCCTGCTTGACGAAGGGTTTCCTGGCGGATTAACCTCTGCACTGTAAATCAGAACACTGTTAAATACGCGTTTCTGTATTTATGCAATATGAGACAATTGAGATTAAAGCAGATCACTCCAAGTCCTTATAATAAAGTGTATGGCAGTTGCATGCTGTTAGCATTCGAACATGGGTAATTCTTGAATAGTAATTCATAACACGATTGCTTAACTTTGTAGAAGTGGGCAATTGGTATGTATAAGTGCTTTATTTTGTAAACAAGCTCGTGTCAGCAATCTGACTGGAGTCTGTGGCACCCTGTACCAACTGAACAAGTCAACACTTCCCCTGTCGGTGCTTTTAATACCTACACCATTTCCCGGAAAAGCGCGACTTCTCAGTTCGACTGCGATTTATTTATAAGGGCTTGTCAATGCCTGGGCTATTGATGCTTTGCGGTACATCATTGCATCAATAACAGAAAATGCATAGGCCATTCACCCACTGGTTGCATTTGGCATAGTTATGCAATTTCATCATGGAATCGTATTATCTAATATTGTCTCATTATTGGGGATAATCGACTGCATTCAATGAAATTATAGAAATACGTGTGGGATGATTACTTAACTGCTAAGATAGCCTATGTTTACTATACATCATCTCTATATATTCTATAAACACAAGTTCAATTAATAAACGATCAATAGTCATGCAGAATTGTTAATTTTCACTGAAAACATTAAGACATAAAAAGCCTAGATATTGTAAATGATACTTCATGATACTGCTACGATCAACATGCATAGCTATTGTACTGGGTCTGTTCACGCCTTTTCACGACTATCACAGCTTCGCTCACAACGGCATGATTTCTCGGAAATCAGGTTGCCTGTAGTTTGAGCGCGCGGTCCTTGTTGTGACATTCCGCGCAGATGCGGACAGCTGCCAAAACCGTATGTATGCTACTAAGTGGGGAAGTCCCAGCATCTCTGTATAAAAACCATTGTTCCGCCAGCAGTGTACACACTGTCAATGAAGACCAGAGTGGATATTACAAGGAATAACAGAGGAACAACTTCTCGCTCCATCTTTACAAAAGAGAATATCTGCTTTTAGGCTACATTTCTAATCAATCGGATTAAGCGACATCATATTGCAGCTGTAAGTGATTTCCTTTTCTTATTGCATGCACTACTAGGCTACATATAAACGGTGCTCATAGTTCTCTTTGTACATATTTATAGACAATATAGTTTGTATTTATAGTCGGCCTATAGGCATTTTTTTTAAAATATTGACTCGTATTTGTTTTTACGTGTGTGCAGCAGCGTGCGTCTTGTCATCGGGCATGCTCCACATATTTTGACAAATAATATTACACTGACTCGAACGCGCCTAGAAGCAAAGGGTTGTGGCGGTACAGTCAACTTGTTGGTGAATTAACCTAGCCGAAGTAATGCAAGTAGCTAATACAACATTGCAGTAGTATATTATGGTTTTTCAAGAGTTCTAGTTAAAATATAAATATTTTCACGTTGTAGTAGGTCTAGGTGTAACACTGTTTGTAACGTATCTAGGCACTGTAATGCATTGGTTTAAATCCGTTCGCTTGTTCAGTGCATGATCAGTGTGCATGCTTGTTATTCGTTGAATATGTATATCGTGTTCTTTTTAAGCACTTCTAAAGAACCTGCTCATGCACCAGATATAACCAAACTCTTTATCTGCTTGAATAGGACAATGAAAAAGACTTTAAAGACGTTCAATGTAGTCCTATTAAATGCACATGACAGAAATACTAGTAATGCTTTCTTTCACTGATTTGGATAGTCCAGTAATTTGACAGTCGTTGGCAATGGTCATGGCTACATCACACTTCCTGGTCATGACTAGACTAGGCATCCGATAGTGGGCGCTAGAGCTGCATATCGTCTGGAATTGATGTGCATTCCCGATACTACACTCGTGCTTTTCCTGGACCGGCTCGTACTTAAAGCATCCTCCATTCAGAGTGTAAAGGCACAATTCCCCTCCTTAACTATCTTTAATGGCGAACCCCCGGAAAATATGTGTACTGTCTTAATAAAACACAATTTGCCACCACCATTTTCGTAATTTCGGGCAATTTAGGATGTTGTACACCCTTCGCTGAACGCCTTGTGCAACATCCTAAATTGTTTGAAAATACGAAATGGTAATGGGAAATTGTGTTTTATTAAGACAGTACACATATTTTCCGGCAGCTCGTCATTAATGATAGTTACGGAAAGAAACGATGCATTTGCAGCCTGACTGGAGGATGCTTTATGTATGAGCCGGTCCAAGGGGAACAGGAGTGTTTACTGGGAATGCACATTAATCTCAGACTACAGTGCAGCTGTAGTTCCCACTATCATCTGCCAAGGCTAGGTCATGAGCTTCCCCGCACTCAACATCTGTACTAACTGAGAAGGGCAGTGGGAGGTGCCTGAGTAACATGCTTGTACATCTACGTCACATGCCATGTGGCTAAAACTGAGCTAATCTATTCTCCTTGCTCTCCCAGGAACCATGCCTGTGTCTAGGATGAGAATGAGGCCTTGGTTGGAGGAAAAGATTGAGTCCAACTCCATCAGTGGATTGGTGTGGGTGGACAAGGTAAGACTAATCAGACTCATCTAATGCATTTTTATGTACAAAGGAAATAAATACTCCCTGAAACATTGCAGTGGCGGACACTCATTGTAAGAAGAGACCTTAGTCCAGACATTGACAGCTCAAAGCATATTAAGCACTATTACCCATGAGAAGGACTACTCAAAACTAGGCATGTAGAGGAGAAGCTGGGGTGAGAGATAGGAGGCGCTCATTTGAAACCCATTGCTTTGTGGTTTTTGTCCAGGACAATAAGATTTTCTCCGTCCCTTGGAAGCATGCTGCACGTCATGGATGGGACTTGAACAAGGACGCATGTCTGTTCAAGCAATGGGCTATGCACACAGGTGAGCAAATAACACATACCTAGACTACCTACTATAGCCCCTCTCATAATACAATTTTATTTCACCTAGATGCATCATATGCTCTGCGCAATATGCACTTCAGCACCTTAAGGTTTTTCAATAGACTTACTGCATCATAATAACACTGGTGTTACTTGTCTGTGGATGCAGGGAAATTCATACAAGGCGAGACTAAAACAGACCCTAAGACATGGAAGGCAAATTTCCGCTGTGCAATGAACTCCCTTCCTGACATAGAGGAAGTGAAAGACAAAAGCATCAACAGAGGGAGTGGAGCAGTGCGCGTCTACAAAATGAAGAACATCTACTCTAAACCAAATAACAAGAGGTCAAAAGCAAACAATGTAAAGAAAAATAAGAAGGTAAGGTTATATTCCTTTTTAACTGCAACCCGCTTTAGAATCCCTTCAACCCACTTTAGAATCCCTTCAACCCGCTTTAGAATCCCTTCAACCCACTTTAGAATCCCTTCAACCCGCTTTAGAATCCCTTCAACCCGCTTTAGAATCCCTTCAACCCGCTTTAGAATCCCTTCAACCTGCGTTAGAATCCCTTCAACCCGCTTTAGAATCCCTTCAACCCACTTTAGAATCCCTTCAACCCGCTTTAGAATCCCTTCAACCCGCTTTAGAATCCCTTCAACCCACTTTAGAATCCCTTCAACCCGCGTTAGAATCCCTTCAACCCGCTTTAGAATCCCTTCAACCCACTTTAGAATCCCTTCAACCTGCTTTAGAATCCCTATCATCGTAGTAATCCCTATCATTGTAGTAATGTATTCCCTCTGCTATATAAAGACCTGTGCATGTCATTTTAGCTGGCTGTATCCAAGTCAGTGTCAACAGAGATTAACATTATAATCTTACTTCATGCTTTGCTATTGTCTCTTCTTGGGGTCACAGATCAAGACAGGGGGAATGGCGTACAGCGAAACCAATTGCCCCGAGAACCTCAATACCAACACACACCTGCAGGAGGACAGTATGACACAGGAAAGCATAGTAGACAGCACAGGCAACCTAGGTGATTTTACATTTGCTCCAGAGTGTTCCACCAATGTGGAAATAGGCCCAGACAGCACCAACAACTTCTACGCATCTTTCCAAGTGTCACCAGACCACTCCACAGGTAAGATTAACCTTTCTTGATGCTTGGGTTTGACTAAACTCTTTGTGTTTGAGTGTGGGCTGCAAATGTAATTGAGGTTTGCACAATGCTCATGTCAATTGTCCTTCTTCAACTTTACAGACTATGAAGACGGTCACCAAGAAACCCTTATTGGGGTAAGTTTGTCTCAACTCTACAAGTTCAGTGTGCTTTTTTCATTATCAGGAATAACCATGTTTGCCAGATATTCTGTATTGAATACTAAAAATTCGAACACAGTTAAACCTAACAAAAATTAAACCAGGCTCATCACCTGTGTTTTGCTCATTTAGATGACACAGCATTGGGAGCAAAGCAGTGTAAACGACAAGGGGTTCCTGAGCAATGAAGTAGGCACAGCAGAGTCCTTCGACACTGCAGAGTCTTACCACAGTCCAGAGAGCCAATGGAGTGATAACTCAGGTAAATGATGCTAGATGGAATCAGGCTGTTCGTTATACTGTAGCATTCAACGGCAGGATTTCGTCCTGTCTGCATGCATTGTCTTTGTAAAACATTTGTTAGTCAAAATGAAGGACTACAACAGGAAAAGGAATAGGAAAACTCTGGATCCCGTAGGCCATTGGAAACATGTTTGTTAAACCAAACTGTCATATGTAAAACACTGAGACGATTGAGGACAGTGTTTCAATCAATAATATTTCCTTGTCATATGCATAAGGTGTGAAACACGATAATGCATATATGGTAAATAGATGGAAGACATAGAAGTGAATGATTACACCAGAGCCTAAGCTTCAGTTTTTGTCATTTCACCAAAAATCATCTAACAAGGCTGTTGTCAATACTGCAAAACATAAGAAGTCTGTACCATCTTTCAGCTGTGTTTCTCTTGCATCCCTGACCTCCTTTGTTTTGTTTGTCTGACAGAAACGGAAATAGAGCTGCGGCTGTACACAGAACTCAGCTCAGGACTACCGATCATTGACGACATCCTCTCTTACACCGACTACTGGTCACTGAACAACAACACATCCAGTTATCCCCAACAGATCACATGCCCACTCTGAGCCCCGCTCTCTCAGACCCTGAACAGAACCAAAAGACTTCACTCCCAACTTTTTCTTTATCTCATGACCTCACGCTACACTATCTTTGCCATTTGACGAATGCTGCTCTGTGACAGTTGGAGGATCTCTAAAACCTTAGGTAGCATTTTTGGAAGGAAGTAAGTCTCGTACTCTCTACTGTGTTTCCACTCTTTGTTAAATCGTGCTCATAGCTGTATTGTACTCAGTATGAATAGCTCATTTACAAGATCCATAGTTGATATGAGGGAACCTAGCCCGTAGCCAGAACATCACATCAACTCTCCACTTGGATGAGCAACATCAGGTTTTTCTGTTTTACTGTGACAAAATGTTTCGTTATTTACACTATGATATAGAGCAGTATATTCCCGGACGATAATCATTCATAACGAACTATTATGAGAACTTGTCTGTTCATTTGGTGAAAGGTGTTAAAGATCTCATTTTGTGTATATTTGTATATATATTTTTAAGTCAATGTTCTTTTTTGTACAAAATAAATTAAATTAAATGCCAACCTATTGTGAGTTGTGTGTATCCTGTATAGTTCATATATTGTATACTATACTTAATATCTAAAAATATTTATATCTGACATGACACTTTTAGAGAGGTTTTGAAAAGGGGAGAACAGCCTGTATAACCTGATGAGTATATCTAAGACATGGGGAGTGTCCAATGCATCACTGTGCAACAGGCAATAGCCTGATACAAGGTTATAGTAACATTGTAAATTACAATGTAATAATTGTAAAATAACAATTTATTGGAAACAGATTAGTTTTGAAGGGAGTCTTATTGCCATTCTTCAAAGTGGCAGGGCTTTTAACAGAGCATAAAATGTTTTTTTTTTTAATGGTGAAGGGGATTTAACACAGCATTGTGTGTAAATCACATGATTATTCCCAGCTGTTGTAAACTACACTACTATATAAATTAGAGAGGAATTACTTTCTCAGACTCAAGCATATAAAACACTGTTGAATACCGATGCACATTTTTTCATGTCAGGTTTGTAACGTTTCTCGGAAACGGGTCAAACTACTTTTGTAACTGCTTTCCACAGAAGCTATAAGGGCACAGGGCGAGACCCAAATGCAGACACGGGAGGCAAATTGTTAGAGTCTCTGATATTTATTATAATCCAAGGGCCAGCAAGAGAACGGTCGTGGACAGGCAAAAGGTCAGAGTCCAGGAGGTACAGAGTGGCAGGCAGGTTCGAGGTCAGGGCAGGCAGTATGGTCAGGTTGGTGGGTTCAGAGTCAAGGCAGGCAAGCAGACAAACAGGTGGGTGGAGACAATCACAAAGACAGGTGAAACAGATCAGGGCATGGCAGAGGCTTCATTTTGGTATTTTGCTGAGTCTTATTTATCCATTCCGATACAATCTTGTCACTAACGCTATCTTCAAACTCCCGATCATAAATAAACCCAGGCGCAGCGTGCATGGAATTCCACATCTTTTTAATGAAAATGAAACTTACCAAAACAACAAACAGGAGAAAAACGAAAATGTGACATTCTAGGGCTGCTCAAAAGCAGCTACACAAAAACAAGATCCCACAACTAAAGGTGGAAAAAAGGGCTGCCTAAGTATGATTCCTAATCAGAGACAACGATAGACAGCTGCCTCTGATTAGGAACCATACTCGGCTCAACACAAAGAAATAGAAAACTAGATTGCCCACCCCACATCACACCCTGACCTAACCAAAGTAGAGAAAATAAACATCTCTCTAAGGTCAGGGCGTGACAGTACCCCCCCCCCCCCCACAAAGGTGCGGACTCCCAACCGCATACCTGAACCTATAGGGGAGGGTCCGGGTGGGCATCTATTCTTGGCGGCGGCTCTGGTTCGGGGCGTTGGCCCCCCTCCACCCGCTGATCCCCCCGCTTCTGTGTTGCCGGAGGAACCAGACCATGGATCAATGCCGGAGGCTCTGAACTGCTGGCTGCCGCTGATGATTCTGGACTGCAGGCCGCCGCTGAAGACTCCGGACTGCAGGCCGCCGCTGAAGACTCCGGACTGCAGGCCGTAGCTGGAGGCTCCGGACTGCAGGCCGTCTCCGGAGGCTCCGGACTGCAGGACGTCTCCAGAGGCTCCGGACTGCAGGCCGTCTCAGGAGGTTCCGGACAGGTCACCGTCGCTGCAGGCTCCGTGCCATGGATCATCACTACAGGCTCCACGCCATGGATTATTACTGGAGGCTTCGCGCCATGGATCATCCCTACAGGCTCCGGGCCATGGATCATCCCTACAGGCTTCTTGCCATGGATTATCACTTGAGGCTCCGGGCCATGGATTATCACTGGAGGCTTCGTGCCATGGATCATCACTGGAGGCTTCGTGCCATGGATCATCACTGGAGGCTTCGTACCATGGATTATCACTGGAGGCTTCTTATGTGGAGCCGGAACAGGTCTCACCGGGCTGGGGAGACGAACTAGAGACTGGGTGCGCAGAGCAGGCACGGGGTATACTGGGCCGTGGAGGCGCACTGGAGGTCTGGAGCTTAGGGCTGGCACAACCCGTCCTGGCTGTACGCTTACTTTAGCCCGGCAAGTGCGGGGCGCGGGCACAGGACGAACTGGGCTGTGCAGGCGCACTGGCCTCACAGTGCGTAGAACTGGCGCAGGATATACTGGGCCGGGGAGGCGCGCTGGAGGTCTGGAGCTTAGGGCTGGCACAACCCGTCCTGGCTGGATGCTTACTTTAGCCCGGGAAGTGCGAGGCGCGGGCACAGGATGAACTGGGCTGTGCAGGCGCACTGACAACACCGTGCGAATCATCGCATAACACGGTGCCTGACCAGTCCTACTTTCCCCACGGTAAGCACGGGGAGTTGGCTCAGGTCTGAACCCTGACTTAGCCAATCTCCCCGTGTGCCCCCCCAAATTATTTTTTGGGGCTGCCCCTCGGGCTTCCTTCGTTGCCATGCCTCCCGATCTCGTCGCTGTTCCTTCCTCGCTGCTTCCACCTGTTCCCATGGGAGGCGATCCCTTCCGGCCTGGATCTCCTCCCACATCCAGGATCCTTTGCCATCCAGGATGTCCTCCCATGTCAACCTCGTCTTCCCCGTAGGCGCACGCTGCTTGGTCTTCTTGTGGTGGGATCTTCTGGCACGATCGCTATCTTCGAACTCCCGATCATAAATAAACCAAGGCGCAGCGTGCATGGAATTCCGCATCTTTTTAATGAAAATGAAACTCACCAAAACAACAAGCAGGAGAAAAACAAAAACGTGACGTTCTGGGGCTGCTCAAAGGCAGCTACACAAAAACAAGATCCCACAACTAAAGGTGGAAAAAAGGGCTGCCTAAGTATGATTCCTAATCAGAGACAACGATAGACAGCTGCCTCTGCTGGAACCATACTCGGCTCAACACAAAGAAATAGACAAACTAGATTGCCCACCCCACATCACACCCTGACCTAACCAAACTAGAGGAAAATAAACGTCTCTCTAAGGTCAGGGCGTGACAAATCTATTCTTCCTCATGTGAGTTTCAGCCAAAGATAAAAGTTACAATTCATCTTAGTATGATGAATATACCCAAACCTGCCTTGCTCAAAATGTTTTGTGTTCGTCCATGTTTTATAATTGTTCTCATTTCCTATTTAGGTAGTTTGTCAAATCATCGCAGTGTACTTAATACAAGGTATACATTTTATTGTCCATTGTATTATACAGTCGTGGCCAAAAGTTTTGAGAATGACACAAATATTAATTTTCACAAAGTCTGCTGCCTCAGTTTGTATGATGGCAATTTGCATATACTCCAGAATACTATGAAGAGTGATCAGATGAATTGCAATTAATTGCAAAGTCCCTCTTTGCCATGCAAATGAACTGAATCCCCAAAAAACATTTCCACTGCATTTCAGCCCTGCCACAAAAGGACCCGCTGACATCATGTCAGTGATTCTCTTGTTAACACAGGTGTGAGTGTTGACGAGGACAAGGCTGGAGATCACTCTGTCATGCTGATTGAGTTCGAATAACAGACTGGAAGCTTCAAAAGGAGGGTGGTGCTTGGAATCATTGCTCTTCCTCTGTCAAACATGGTTACCTGCAAGGAAACACTTGCCGTCATCATTGCTTTGCACAAAAAGGGCTTCACAGGCAAGGATATTGCTGCCAGTAAGATTTCACCTAAATCAACCATTTATCGGATCATCAAGAACTTCAAGGAGAGCGGTTCAATTGTTGTGAAGAAGGCTTCAGGGCGCCAAAGAAAGTCCAGCAAGCGCCAGGGCCATCTCCTAAAGTTGATTCAGCTGCGGGATCGGGGCACCACCAGTACAGAGCTTGCTCAGGAATGGCAACAGGCAGGTGTGAGTGCATCTGCACGCACAGTGAGGCGAAGACTTTTGGTGTCAAGAAGGGCAGCAAAGAAGCCACTTCTCTCCAGGAAAAACATCAGGGACAGACTGATATTCTGCAAAAGGTACAGGGATTGGACTGCTGAGGACTGGGGTAAAGTAATTTTCTCTGATGAATCCCCTTTCCGATTGAATAGGGGCATCCGGAAAAAAGCTTGTCAAGAGACGACAAGGTGAGTGCTACCATCAGCCCTGTGTCATGCCAACAGTAAAGCATCCTGAGACCATTCATGTGTGGGGTTGCTTCTCAGCCAAGGGAGTGGGATCACTCACAATTTTGCCTAAGAACACAGCCATGAATAAAGAATGGTACCAACACATCCTACTTCTCCCAACCATCCAGGAACAGTTTGGTGACGAACAATGCCTTTTCCAGCATGATGGAGCACCTTGCCATAAGGCAAAAGTGATAACTAAGTGGCTTGGGGTATAAAAAAAATAAAAATGTAAATATCACATTTACATAAGTATTCAGATCCTTTACTCAGTACTTTGTTGAAGCATCTTTGGCAGCGTTTACAGCCTCGAGTCTTCTTGGGTATGAGGCTACAAGCTTGGCACACCTGTATTTGGGGAGTTTCTCCCATTCTTCTCTGCATGTTACGCCCTGACCATAGAGAGCCCTTGTTTCTCTATGGTGTAGTAGGTCAGGGCGTGACTAGGGGGTAGTCTAGTTTATATTTCTATGTTGTGTTCTAGTTTACATTTTCTATGTTGGTGTTTTGTATGATTCCCAATTAGAGGCAGCTGGTAATCGTTGTCTCTAATTGGGGATCATATTTAAGTAGCTATTTTTCCCACCTGTGTTTGCGGGATATTATTTTGTGCATGTGCACCACGTAGTCACGTTTCGTTGTTCGTTTATTGTTTTGTTGAAGTTTCACTTGATAATAAAGATGTGGAACTCTACGTAGGCTGCGCCTTAGTCCAGTTCTTACGACAACCGTGACACTGCAGATCCTCTCAAGCTCTGTCAGGTTGGATTAGAACCGTCGCCGCAGATCTATCTTCAAGTCTCTCTAGAGATGTTCGATCGGGTTCAATTCCGGGCATCTGGCTGGGCCACAAGGATATTCAGAGACTTTTCCCGAAGCCACTCCTGCATTGTCTTGGCTGTGTACTTAGGGTCGTTGTCCTGTTGGAAGGTGAACCTTCACCTCAGTCTGACGTCCTGATCGCTCTGGAGCAGATTTTCATTAAGGGTATCTCTGTGCTTTGCTCCGTTCATCTTTGCCTCAACCCTGACTAGTCTCCCAGTCAATGCTGCTGAAAAACATCCCAAAAGCATGGTGCCAGGTTTCCTCCAGACATGACGCTTGGCATTCATGCCAAAGAGTTCAATCTTGGTTTCATTAGACCAGAGAATCTTGTTTTCTCACAGGCTGTCATCTGTCTTTTACTGAGGAGTGGCTTCAGTCTGGCCACTCTACCATAAAGGCCTGATTGGTGGAGTGCTGCAGAGATGGTTGTCCTTCTGGAAGGTTCTCCCATCTCCACAGAGGAATTCTGGAGCTTTGTCATAGTGACCATTGGGTTCTTGGTTACATCCCTGACCAATGCCCTTCTCCCCCGATTGCTCAGTTTGGCCAGGTGGCCAGCTCTAGGAAGAGTCTTGGTGGTTCCAAACTTAAGAAATTTAAGAATGATGAAGGCAACTGTGTTCATGGGGACCTTCAAGGCTGCAGAAATGTTTTGGTACCCTTCCCCAGATCTGTGCCTTGACACCATCCTGTCGCAGAGCTCTATGGACAAATTCTTCTACCTCATGGCTTTGTTTTTGCTCTGACATGCACTGTCAACTGTGGGACCTTATATAGACAGGTGTGTGCCTTTCCAAATAATACCCAACCAATACCAACCAATTGAATTTACCACAGTTGGAGTCCAATCAAGTTCTAGAAACATCAATGGATGGATGATCAATGGAAACAGGATGCACCTGAGCTAAATTTCAAGTCTCAAAGCAAAGGGGATTTCTAAAAACCTGTTTTCACTTTGTCATTATGGGGTATTGTGTGTACAATAATGAGGAACGTTTTTAATTGAATCCATTTTAAAATAAGGCTGTAACATAACAAAATGTGGAAAAAGTCAAGGGATCTGAATACTTTCTGAATGCACTGTATGTTAAAGCAGCTTTACATAGACAGGATCACAGTATTGTTTTCAATAATTAAATTAGCATTATCAAAATTGGTTTCTCCATTGAATCCTATGGGGAAATATTGCTATCAAATTCAATGCATTTTTGTTAAAACGGCTGTCCGTACATGCAGTGGAGTTGGTGTTAGAGGTATCAAAACGATACTTTTACCGTTTTTTTCACAGTGCATTGTCCAGACGGTTTTCCTTCACAACGTCATAACGACTTATACTTATTAATGGGGGTTTTTCCTGGTCATTTGAGTTTATTATATGGCTTCAAGCTCCATGCATGTTCAGCTGCTTCTCAATAAGTTGGGTCTAGTTTCTAAATGTTCATGTGGCTTAGCTGATTCATGTCAGAAACATTCTCCCTAACTTGTCATTTTCTCCCATACTGTACTCTGGGGTGGCAGGTAGCCTAGTGGTTAGAGCATTGGCCTAGTAACTGAAAGGTTGCAAAATTGAATCCCCGAGCTGACAAGGTAAAAATCGGTTGTTCTGTCCCTGAACAAGGCAGATAACCCACTGTTCATAGGCCGTGATTGAAAATAAGAATGTATTCTTAACTGACTTGCCTAGTTAAATAATGGTAAGATAAACAAAAAAGGGGGAGGAACCGTTTAAGTCCCGTATCACTCAGCTCCCTGCCTAGCAATGAAGATGCAATGTTTAGTGATAAGAAGGAGACTCCATCCAAAGTGGGGTATGTATACTACCACAGGTGAAACCATGTCTTTCTTTGATGCAGCTGTATTGACCCTCTGGGAAGAATAAACTTGGTTTAAGCTTTCATAGAGTCCGTTGAGTTTGTACGCTGAAAATGAGAACTTAACAATATGCTCCAAACACCGGCTTCTATGGCCTTATCACTTAATTATCATCTTTTTACATAACCTTTACACAGCTTCATTTTTTATTTCAAGCAATTTTTATTACAATAGACTTAATCCATGATCCATCCTGCCTATGCTAAGAGCTAGTAAGTTCTGTCCCAGTAGCTCATATGTAACCACAAACACACAAAGAGAGGGAGGGAGGAAAGGAGGGAGTGTACCAAAATCAAGTGACAGATGAAAAACAGAGGTGCTTTCCAATCTACACACACTGTAGTGTACATATAATGTCTAACTGATACATAGGCTGTCCCATAAGAACAGAATTTCCATTACAAAAAAGAACCATCTAACCTATGTGACTGTATTTCTCATTGACCAAAGGGGCTATTCTTCATATCTATAATGGGATCACTTTACTGTTACCATTAAGATGCTATCCAGCAAACTGGTGCTGGTAGTCGGTTTCACCTACAGTATCAGGTACAGATAAACAGTATCTTAGTTGACAATTACAGTACCCTACCTGAAGACGTATTGTCAGGAATAAAAGTATGCACCTTCATATTTTGTTCAAGATATACACTTTAAAGTGCTGATTTATTGCTTCTGAACAAGCAGAAGTTTAACATGAGTTGTTTTGACGGTTGTGAAATGAGACCAGCAACACAACCTCACCACAGCACTGCAGCATGGGTAACTTCCCTTATCACGTGGAGAGAAAAGTCTGTTTGGTATTTCCCAAATTTTCAGCCCTAATGACCCAGCATGGCTGTACATACTGACTCTCCACCAAGGGAGAGTTTATGCTGCAACTCTGGTCTTCTGCAAACATTACCCAGAGAGAATATAAATGATCTATGACTGTAAGAGCATAATGTGTTGACGTAAATGTTTTAGTAGGTCTAGTACTGTATATTGACTCGTACTGTCATATATCAAGCTCACAAAGCATGTGACAGAAAGGATGCGAGCCTAAATATTAACCACCCATGCCACTCATTAACAAACAAAACATATAGTCCTTATTGGGGGGTCAAGGATATCAGGGTGAAGACTCTCAATGACACAGGTAAAACAAACATAGCGAGCGACAGAAAAGGTTAGAAGTGTGTTCGTGTCTGTGTACGTGTGTATGTGCAGGTTCTGAATTGAATTAGCAAATATCTAATCTCAGAACAGGAACGAAACTGAGGGTGAGGTTGTTATTTCAACAATATCAACAATGGGAATTTGAATTGTATTTCAAAGTGATGAATTGTCATTGTTCTCTCTCAATCAAAGCCAAGGGTTACCAAGGAAACAATAACTCAGATGTTTGATGATAATCAGATGATACATTTTTCTTCTCCCCTGGGAAAAGAGTGAGGAGGAGGAAGGGGGACTTGGCAATGTCCATTGCCTTTCATTTAAATTAAGTCCCTTTTACTGGAAAGCCAGACGCGAAAAACACACATTGGCTTTATCACCTGTCTTTGCACCAGATAGTGTGAAAAAGCCAACAGGATTGATAATAACCACAGGCTTTTCTGAATGACAGGATGTCAATAGGCAGAGATAAAGTAAAGTAGAGAGCATTAGGACGATTTAGGGCAGTGATTCTGAATACCAATGCTCAGCAATGGAATGCATTTATGAGTCATAGTCAACACTCAGCTGATATGCATGCCTTTTGAACACATGTAAATGTCTTCCTATTAAACTCAGTTCTGTCTATGCAAACTCTGCTATTATAGATGAATCATTACACTGTGGCCTGTAATCAAATTGGATGGACATGTAGCAACGGAAGTGCCATAATCATTGTGGTATGGTGGTGATATTACTGTTGGTGAGATGTTGCATGACCTTGTTGAACATAACACCATCACCACCACTTTAAACCCCTCTGTTTAAATCCCTTCCTTTACCACTAAATCCCTCCTCAAACTCACCTGCTCAAACGAATAATCAAACTAATAATATTTGATGCGTCAAGGCAAAATGATTGAAATGAATGCAAGGAATCACAACAAAGGCCAAACAAAACAACATAGTAGAGCCCGGCTGGGGTAGGTTGATTTTCAGGTTTAGTTTCTGTGTTTACTGTGTCTTTAGACTTGACCTTAATGCTTTTGTTTTGCTTCTCTGGAAACACTTCTGCGGGGCAGGCACACACACCTACCCACTGGCAGCTGCTCCTCCCAATGATGACTCAGGGTACTAATGCACTACAGTACAACACAACATTACTACAATACCACAATACACCCACGACACAGAAGTATGAATACTAACTAACAGAATGATCTGATGTGCTCTGATGTGGCACGGTCGTATGTGCGTCCCAACTGGCACCCTATTTAGTGCACTACTTTTGACCAGGGCCCTATGGCTGAGAGCAGGCTGAGAAGGAGGAAGAGATCCCTGAGTGACTCAGGCTCTAAGCCTCCCTATGTCTGTCTGCTGATTTACTAGAAAGACCAGAGCTTCTCTGAAACACACAGAGACCAGGAATGCCTGGCATGACACCTACCATGTAGTGGAAGGGTGTGGGTTGATAAAAAAAAAAACAACAACAGATAAATCAAGGTACATTGCATCTGTTGGAATATTGTTATTTAGCTAGATAGCTCATGGTTAGCTATACTACACTACACTAAATGGCCAAAAGGGGACACCCCTTCAAATTTGTGGATTCGGCTATATCAGCCGTTGCTGACAGGTGTATAAAATCGAGCACATAGTCATGCAATCTCCATAGACAAACATTGGCGGTAGAATGGCCTGTACTGAGGAGCTCAGTGACTTTCAACGTGGCACCGTCATAGGATGCCACCTTTCCAAGAAGTCAGTTTGTCAAATTTCTGCCCTGCTAGAGCTGCCCCGGTGAACTTAAGTGCTGTTATTGTGATGTGGAAACGTCTAGGAGAAACAACGGCTCTGGCGCAAAATGGTAGGCCACACAAGCTCACAGAATGGGACCGCAGAGTGCTGAAGCGCCTGTCCTCGGTTGCAACACTCACTACCAAGTTCCAAACTGCCTCTGGAAGCAACATTAGCACAATAACTGTTTGTCGGGAGCTTCATGAAATTAGTTTCCGTGGCCGAGCAGCCGCACACAAGCCTAAGATCAACATGCGCAATGCCAAGCTTCGGCTTGTGTTGTATAAGGTTCGCCGCCATTGGTCTCCTGAGCAATGGAAACGCTTTCTCTGGAGTGATGAATCACGCTTCACCATTTGGCAGTCCCGATGGACAAATCTGGTTTTGGTGGATGCCAGGAGAACGCTACCTGCCCGAATGCATAGTGCCAACTGTAATGTTTGGTGGAGGAGGAATAATGGTCTGGGCTGTTTTTCATGGTTCGGGCTAGGCGCCTTAGTTTCAGTGAAGGGGTTTGATTCTGTGCTTCCAACTTTGTGGCAACAGGCCCTTTCCTGTTTCAGCATGACAATGCCCCCGCGCACAAAGCGAGGTCCATACAGAAATTGTTTGTCGAGATCGGTGGGAAAGAACTTGACTGGACAGAGCCCTGACCTCAACCCATCAAACACCTTTGGGATGAATTGTAATGCCGACTGTGAGCCTGGCCTAATCGCCCAACATCAGTGCCCGACCTCACTACTGCTCTTGCAGCTGAATTGAAACAATTTATCGATGGCAATTTGAATACACAGAGATACAGTGACGAGATCATGAGGCCCATTGTCGTGCCATTCATCCGCCGCCATCCCTCATGTTTCAGCATGATAATGCACAGCCCCATGTCACAAGGATCTGTACACAATTCCTGGAAGCAGAAACGTCCCAGTTCTTCCATGGCCTGCATACTCACCAGACATGTCACCCATTGAGCATGTTTGTGTTGCTCTGGATTGCCGTGTATGACAGCGTTTTTTCCAGTTCCCGCCAATATCCAGGCACTTCTCACAGAAGAGGAGTGGGACAACATTCCACAGGCCACAATCAACAGCCTTATCAACTCTATGGGAAGAAAGTGGTGGTCACACCAGATACTGATCCACGTCCTTATCTTTTTTTTGAAAGGTATCAGACTGTGACCAACCGTCCAGTGATGTGAAATCAATAGATTAGGGCTGAATGAATTTTTTTCAATTGAGTGATTTCCTTATGAACTGTAACTCAGTAAAATCTTTGAAATTGTTGCATGTTGCGTTTATGTTTTTGTTCAGGGGCCATAAGCCAACTGGAAAATGCTCATCCAGAGGAAAAAATGGCAAAAAATAAATAAAGAACTTTTGGAGTTAACCAGTTCCGACTAGCACGTGATTGCGGCATTAGTTAACGAACTAACTACCTTGGTCATGGCACGAATGACCAGAATGACACATTGATAAACCACCAAAGTCACACCCCATTTCTGATTGAAAATTGAGAAAGAGGAGGAGTTGTACCGTTTTGCGTGCCCAAAGTGGGAAATTTCCCCCATCCTTGTGGCAATTTCGCCAATGATGCATATAAACTTTGCTAAACAACCAAAATAACTCTAGCTCTGCAGAGGGCAATTTCAACCCAGAAATTCCTACAATTACCTATATATAGTCTTTGGTCAAAACAGGCTTAAGTGTTGAAACATCAGAATCACGTGCAGAAACCAGAATGAAGAGTTACAGTAGGAGCAGTGAAAAACCACAAATAAACTATTTTTGTATAAGCAAGATATTATACAAGGTATCCAAATCACAACCTTGAACTTTTCTTCACTCTCCCTCTGACTTGATAAATCGAAGGTTGGACTGAGAGTAATAAAATACAATCATCATACAGGATGCTGCTATAAAATAATCTCAGTGGACAAGCTCAAACATCTGCAGTTGTTTTTGTCTGTCTATAGCAGGCTGTGACTGCTGCTCTGAGCTGCATGTTCGATTTCTTGTAAATCACGTGACTTTTCCTAGGGCTGCAGTGTGGGCCTCTGGCCAGGGAGTATCGCTACTGAGAAGAGGAGTGTCACCACTGAGAAGAAGAGAGAAGCATTTCCAGGAAACTATGGGCCCTGTCATGGATCCACGTCCATTACTTGTGCACACATATTTAAATTGTCCAGGGCCTAGCTTCCCAAAAGCATCTTAAGGCTAAGTTCATCGTTAGAACCAACCACACCAATTGATATAATAAACCTAAGTCAGATAATTACTGCAATTACTGCGACTTACACAATACACAACATTGACGAATACCAGGTTACATAAGTACTAGGCTACATACCGGTGGCTGACTTGACACACGTACCAGAGAAATGCCCTTATCTCTGCATCAGCAGCATTAAAACAGATTTTATTGAAAGATTTGATCCTTAATGTGAATCTCAATGGGCATTTAAGCACTGTAGTTTGTTTTCTGTAGGTTAATTGTTTGAGGTGAATACTTGTAGACTGCTACACATCAGGATTACACCAGTACTAGACCTCACATTATTTGGAATTCTGGCTCATAAGTAGTGGTGTAAAGTAGTTAAGTAAAAATACTTTAAAGCACTACTTAAGTAGTTTTTTGGGGTATTTGTACTGTACTTTTTACAATTTAGATTTTTGACAACTTTTACTTTTACTTCACTAGAATTCCTAAAGAAAATGATATACTTTTTAGTCAACATATTTTCCCTGACAGCCAAAAGTTCTTGTTAAATTTGGAATGCTTAACAGGACAGAAAATGGACCAATTCACACACTTATCAAGAGAACATCCCTGGTCATCCCTACTGCCTCTGATCTGGTGGACTCACTAAACACAAATGCTTTGTCGGTAAATGATGAGTGTGACCCTGGCTATCTGCAAATAAAAAAAACGATTAAATTGTGTTGTTTGGTTTGCTTAATATAAGGAATTTTAAATCATTCGTACTTTTACTTTTGATAGTTAAGTATATTTTAGCAACTACATTTACTTTTGATTGTTAAGTATATTTAAAACACAATACTTTTAGACTTTTACTCAAGTCGTATTTTACTGGGAGACTTTCACTTTTATTTGAGTCATTTTCTATTAAGATATATTTACTTTTACTCAAGTATAAAATGTAAATGTAAAATGTAAATGTATGACAATTTTATACTTTTCCACCACTGCTCTCAAGTCTGGGTGCATTGCGTTTTCTGACCTAGTTGGTCACAATTTCCTTGATCACTATCACTGTCTTACAATTGAGAGAGAAAACATCTTGCTTGGCAGCATTCCACATCCAAAACACTATTAAAAAAACATCTGTTCTGGCTCTGTCATGAAAATAGCGTAAGAGATCCTCTTCCTAACTTTGACACAATCAATAGGCCTTTATTTAGAATTCAGCATGTTTAATACTAGAGAATTACCTGCATGCACAAAGGCCTACCAGTGCATTGTAGACAAGCATGCCATTTCTAACTAACTTTAGGCTTAGTGACAAAACTCTTCACAATCACGCAAATACCTCACACATTGTTTCACATTAACAGTGCTGTCATAGTAAAAACCATATGACACCTGGTTAAAAGATGAGTTCATACTTTTATTGTTATAAACTGTGAGAGTAACGAGAGTAACCGAGTGAACCCGTCTTAGGGCAATCAATGTTTTGGCAGTATACTCTTGGCGACATCTTGTGGTCTTTCATCAAACTTTTGAAGTGTGAAGTGATGCATTTTTTTGTGCCAATTACGCTTGTGTTGTGATATCAATCACATGTCACAAGGAAAGAAAGAGAAGCAGTGATGTAATCAATTCTTCAATGGGCCAGCCAAATAGAATATTTGGAAATGTATAAAATGCCACCCGACACATTTCACTTAAACCCTACCAGTGACAATTTGCCTAGGGCTCCAATATACACAAACTCTGACACCAGAGACATTGTCACAGCTGTGATAAGGAGCGGACCAAAGCGCAGCGTTTTCGTAGTTCCACATCTTTATTTAATAGTGAAACGTGATGCAATACATAAACACTTAAACTAACCAGAAAACAACAAACCGTGACGCAGAGAGGGAAAAAACACACTACTCAAAATACAATCACCCACAAACAACATGCAGAAACACCCCTACTAAATATGAACTCCAATTAGAGGCAACGAGGACCAGCTGCCTCCAATTGAAGGTCAACCCAATAAACCCCAACCTAGAAATAGACAAACTAGAACTACAACATAGAAAGAGAAAACATAGAACAAACACAAAAACAACCCCTGTCACGCCCTGACCACTCTACCATAGAAAATAACAACTTATATTGGTCAGGACGTGACAGACATCAAAGAACAGAAATACAAATGTTCTTTAAAGGTATTCACATTTATCTGCAAATTGTACACGCACAGGCACAGAGGCACGGACACACGTACGCAAGCACACACACCCACACACACACAAAACACATACACATCTATACATTCTAAAACTGAGGTCCATCAAAATTGATCAGTTACAAACAGCCTGAATGAAACGATGTTGCTTACGTGGTACAGCAATTCAAGGTATGGGTGGACGAGTTTCAAAAAGAACATAGAAGCCTACGAGACAAGGGCATTTCATTTTTCTTTACAGTCCCTCACTTTCACTTTCTCACATAGCATGTGGGTAACAGATTATATGAAACTATGGTGCAAGTCAATAAATGCTTTATTACCAATACACACATTTGAGTATATTTAGTATTATATTCTTACATGAACAACAGAAATACACAACCATGTCTTGACCAATCTTCTGTGAAAACATTGCTTTGGCAATCCCTAAGGCCTAAGTAATAGTTTTATCATATCCTTGGACATCTACATGCAAACTCACCTTCAATGCAGTGAGAAGATCATATTCCATAGTAAAACGCATTCCAATGAATACATCCATAAGTATACAGAAAATATCCTTAACATAAATAAAGATTGAGGGACCCAAGGATAGCTGGCTTGCGCTGTGTTTTCATGGCAGTCAGTTTTACTTTCACTTTTTGTTGTGATCCGTTAGGGGGAGGGCTCTGGCATGGAAACTCTTTGCTTCTATATAACCAGCTGTATATTTGATCAGCTCAGGAACTGTAGATGTAAGGATATTAGTGATGATATTGCAAATTCAGTGCCTTCGGAAAGTAGTCAGACCCCTTGACTTTTTCCACATTTTGTAAGGTTACAGCCTTATTCTAAAATTGATTAACTCTTTTATTCCCCTCCTTCATCAATCTACACATAATACCCCATGATGAAAAAGCAAAAACAGGTTTTTAGAAATTTTAGCATATCTTAAAAAAACCCTGAAACATCACATTTACATAGGTATTCAGACCATACACTGTACTTTGTTTAAGCAAATTTGGCAGTGATTACAGCCTCGAGTCTTTTTGGGTATGACACTACAAGCTTGGCACACCTATATTTGGTGAGTTTCTCCCATTCTTTTCTGCAGATCCTCTCAAGTTCAGTCAGGTTAGATTAGGAGCGTCGCTGCTGGAAGGTGTCCTGTTGGAAGGTGAACCTTCACCCCAGTCTGAGGTCCTGAGCGCTCTGGAGCAGGTTTTCATCAATGATCTCTCTGTACTCCTTTCATCTTTGTCTCGATCCTGACTAGTCTCCTAGTCCCTGCCGCTGAAAATCATCCCCACAGCATGATGCTGCCACCACCATGCTTCACCATAGGTATGGTGCCAGGTTTCCACCAGATGTGACACTTGGCATTCAGGCCAAAGAGTTCAATGTTGGTTTCATCACACCAGACAATCTTGTTTATATTGGTCTGAGAGCCTTTAGGTGCCTTTTGGCAAACTCCAAGCGGGCTGTCATGTGTCTGTTACTGAGGAGTGGTTTTCGTCGGGCCACTCTACCATAAAGGCCTGATGTTAGAGTGCTGCAGAGATGGTTGTCCTTCTGGAAGGTTCTCCCATCTCCACAGAGGAACTCTAAAGCTCTGTCAGAGTGACCATCGGGTTCTTGGTCACCTCCCTGACCAACGCCCTTCTCCCCCGATTGCTCAGTTTGGCCAGCTCTGGGAAGGGTCTTGGTCGTTCCAAACTTCTTCCATTAATGAATGATGGAGGCCACTGTGTTCTTGGGGACCTTCAATGATTCAGACATTTTTTGGTACCCTTTGCTTCCCTTTGTAGTCTGTAATGGTTTGCAGGCCCTGCCACATCCAACGAGCGTCAGAGCCGGTGTAGTACGATTTGATCTTAGTCCTGTATTGACACTTTGCCTGTTTGATGGTTCGTCGGAGGGCATAGCGGGATTTCTTATAAGCTTCCGGGTTAGAGTCCCGCCTCTAGCCTTTAGCTCAGTGCGGATGCTGCCTGTAATCCATGGCTTCTGGTTGGGGTATGTACGTATGGTCACTGTGGGGATGACGTCATCGATGCACTTATTGATGAAGCCAATGACAGATGTGGTGTACTCCTCAATGCCATTGGAGGAATCCCGGAACATATTCCAGTCTGTGCTTGCAAAATAGTCCTGTATCTGACCACTTTTTTATTGATCAAGTCACTGGTGCTTCCTGCTTAAATTTCTGCTTGTAAGCAGGAATCAGGAGGATGAAATTATGGTCAGATTTGCCAAATGGAGGGTGAGGGAGAGCTTTGTATGCATCTCTGTGTGTGGAGTATAGGTGGTCCAGAGTTATTTTCCCTCTGGTTGCACATTTAACATGCTGATAGAAATTTGGTAAAGCTGATTTAAGTTTCTCATTCAATGCTATCTTAGTGCCAGCCTCTGAATGTGGTGGTATGTAAACAGCTACAAAGAATATAGATGAAAATTCTCTCGGTAGGTAATGTGGTCTGCAGCTTATCATGAGAAACTCTACCTCAGACGAGCAATAGCTCGAGACATTAGATATCGTGCACCAGCTGTTGTTTACAAAAATACATAGACCGCCGCCCCTTGTCTTACCAGACGCCGCTGTTCTATCCTGCCGGTACATTGTAAGATGTTACAGTTTTTAATGTCCCGTTGGTAGTTTAATCTTCCTAATAACTCGTCCATTTTATTGTCCAAAGATTGCATGTTTGCTAGCAGAATTGAGGGGAGTGGGGGTTTATTCAATTGCCTCCGACTCCTCAGAAGGCAGCTCACCCTCCGGCCTCTCTTTCTCCGCCTCCTCTTCACACAGATCACTGGGCTTGGGGCCTGTTCCCGAGGGAGCCGTATATATCCTCCGCCTCGGGCTCGTCAGAGTTGTGATAGAAGAAAAATGATTCTACAAGTCCGTGATGAGTAATCGTAGTCCTGATGTCCAGAAGTTATTTTAGGTCATAAGAGGGGGTAGCGGCAACATTATGTACAAAAATAGTAAAGAAATAATGCAGATAAACAAACAAAAAAACACAATCGGAAGGGGGTGCGTAAAACGTCTGCCTTCTTCTCCGGCGCCATCTTACAGTGCCCATTCAGAGGGTGAATGGGCAAGACAAAAGATGTGCCTTTGAATGGGGTATAGTAGTTGTTGCCAGCCACACCGATTTGAGTGTGTCAAGAACTGCAACATTGCTGGGTTTTTCAAGCTCAACAGTTGCCTGTGTGTGTCAAGAATGGTCCACCACCCGAAGGACCTCCTGCCAACCACAACAGTGGGAAGCAATGGAGTCAACATGGGCCAGCATCCCTGTGGAACGCTTTCGACACCTTGTAGTCCATACCCCGACAAATTGAGACTGCTCTGAGGGCAAAAGGGGGTGCAACTCAATAGTAGGAAGATTTTACTAGTGTTTTGTACACTCAGTGTATATGAACAATGACATATGAGATATAAATAAAAACATGTTAATTAAAAACCTTTATTATGTACAGTGTCTTGTGGGAAGTAACAACGTGAGTCAGTTAAAATCTTTGTTCTTTTTCTACAATGGGATTGTTACTTGTATTTGCAGTTTTCTTCTTACTTCCGAACCTATTGCAAAATGAGAGACGTATAAGTGTAGCACATTATACAACATATACTTGCTACCTACTACTAGTACTACTGCTATTATAATTCTAATACTATTCCTAATGATAAATGCTGTAATTATGATACTAATAAACATTTTGTTTTCATTATTGTTGCTAGTATCATTATGCCATCATAAGAACAAGCTATGAAACGTTACCATATGCTATTAACTATTATAACACCTATGAAATACATGAATTACCCTCTAAGCTTCTGCATCTGTGGTATTGTCTCAGGGAGAACCTTTCCAAAACTCTCTGGTAGAACGAAACAAAGTAGGCTGGATAACACAGCCAGACTCCCAATCAAAATATATGGCAGGTACTTGTAATAATTACCTGGTAAAAGAGGGCAATATTATATAGATACACTTTATTGACAGTCCAATGTTGACATTGAATGATTCATTAACTGTTTGATTAACTGATTGATTGGTCTTACCGAGGTAGATGATGAAGGGGGAGATGATATTGCCTATGCGTGCTGCCATGGAGCACGTCCCCATGGCCATGTTCCTCACCACAGTGGGGAAGAGCTCCGACGTGACGGCGTACACCACACAGAACGCTGCGGTGATGCCAAACTTCCCCACCATCTCCAGGAAGATGGCCACTCCTGGGAGATCTGAGTGGCGATGTCAGCCAGGGGTTAATATCTTGTATCTTGACTTTCACGCAGCATATCAAATGGACATCAAGAGCTCATATTTTCACACAAATGAAACAGTATTTGATTATGTGCAGTAGGAAACGCTTATGGGTTTTACATTGCTTTGTTAATAATGAACTGAACATAAAATAGTGTATCCCCTAGACTAGAGATTACATTTTAACATTACCTGCTGGGATAATCTGGACGAAGAGAATAACAGAACCGCCAAGAAACAGAGTGGATGACTGGCAGAATCTTCGATGGCAAAATTTCAGCAGTAACATAGCGATTATATAGGCTGGCACTTCTACAACTGCAGACAGGAAGAAGTTGATATAGGAATTCCCATGCAGGTTAGTGGTATTGAATAGCAGTGCATAGTAGGCCATGGTGATGACCATCCTAAAGGGACAATAGGAAAATAACATAAATACTGCAATCAGCAGTCATCATACATTATTTATAGCTCTCTAAGATTGCAAATACTGGTTGTAGTACATGTAACCCAGGTCAAGTAATGGGTTAAAGTATGATATTAATAACAGTGTGAGGATTGATAATAGTCTGATATTAATAAAATGATGAGAGACCAACAAGTCATAAATTGCTGTGAAATAAATGTCTGAATAACCGACCTACAACGAGCCAATCGGAATCCAGTCCTTGGATTTGGTCATACCCCCAAGGCCAATCTGACATGCCAGTACAAACTACCACGAAGGTATGGAGAAAAGCTAAATGCAATTTTCTGAAGATGACATGAAGAAAAGCGGAATAAACTTGACCAAAATCCTTTTCCAATTCAAAATATACACTTACTGTACACTGTTTTAACTGTTTTAACACAGTTGCAGCCAACAGTATTTTTCAGTTACAATATTTTCAGTTAAAACACTTTTCTGGCATCCTTCTTCCATTACACACAGGTGTTCAGAGATGTTACATAGCTAATTAGAACAGGTGGTCGCCTCTCTCTTCCATAAACACGCTGTAATATGGAAATACGGCCATGAAGGATTTGTGTTATAAAGGTGTAAGGTAATTTAACCTTTTGTTTTAAAAAAAAATCTTTTTTTTACAAATTCTAGCCAATTTGGAAGGTTAGTTCCAGATGTTTCTAAAACCGTATTGCAACCAAGGCGTATTAACATTTAGACGGAGCGTTGGGACAGTGTCGGAGCATCGGGGCATTTCCCTCACACTTCAGATACAGTATGTGACTTGTTTCAGGAAACTAGTCATATGTTACACTTCAATACTTCACAGGAGAGGCATTTGAACATACAACTTATATATATTTTTTTGGGGGGGGCAGAAAGTCTGGAATATGTGAAATTTCATGTGCCTTAAAAAAACAAACTTGTATGCCATCTGTAAATACGAATACAATTGTTAAATTAAGAGCCTAGATGGTTTAGCCATGGAAAAAGGCAGGAACCTTCCCGCTAGCCATGATTGGCTGAGATAATTAATGGATGAGGCTGGACATGCTGAGAGATGAGTTCGGATTGGTCTGCCATGTAGCATGCTTCTGTGTATAACATGAGCTGGTCAGTATGTGTAGGCAATCCTTTCTAATGCAGCTTTTTAAAAAAGATTTCACATAGTACAACTGCAAAAGTGTTTTGAAATCAGTGGAACGCCCAGTGGAATTAGAGTATGATAGCAAAAGAAATTGAGAAAATTCTGGCGTTTGATACGCAGAGGGAGTCGAAAAGAGAACACACAGAAGGCTGCTGTTGTATAAAACACCTTTCTCCGGATTACATCTTCAAACTAAGGGCAACCATGACATCCGTGACAGAGAGGGATTATGGTTAATTGTTTAGCTAGCTAGCTAGATGTCTAACCAAAAGACTCCACCAAGTAACCATTTCACTGTATTGTTTACAACTTCTGTTGTATGTGACAAATAAACTTTGGTTTTATTTGACATACTATGTGTTTACCAGAGACAGTAATGTGAAGAACAACATGAACTCTATCAAAGTCAAATTATGATATTAGATTAGGCCAAAGAAACAGTTCCTAAATCATAAAGTTCTCTGGTAGAATGCCTTGTTTTTATTTCGTCACACTCACCACAGCAAGCTATTTTCTGTAATTAGCTCGCCATTAACTTGTAAATAATGAACTTGTTGTGAGTTTATTTTCTTGCAACAGTGAATACAAATTAGTTAAAGTGAAGACATTGGGGGCTACTGTATATGACGTGGTCATTATTTGAACTGGCTAGCCAGCTAACTTAACGTTAGCTAGCTAGCTAACAAGCTAGAAAGAACCAAAACATTGTTTTGAAAGTTGCTTTTAGTTGCCTGGTTTGACATATACTGAATTGTTTTTTAAACGGGTGGGTTTATTGGTGTTAAAATACACCAGTTATGCTATTTTAGATCACTAGGCTGCTGATGTCATGCAGTCTGTAGTTTTTGTGTTCATACTTTTTCATAACGACAATGACAAGTTTGAACAGAATGTTCATGATGTCACGGCGACAACTGTTGATAGACGTAGTATAAACAAGCCTTTAGTCTTGAAATCTTTTGTTGTTTAGTACATGGCCTTACATGGGAATCCTTAAAGAGATGGGTGGGAGTGAGGCTTAAGTGAACGATGCAGAATGTGTGTAGACAAAGAAGAGCTCTCAAGTAGGTGTACCAAAACATTCAAGGGCCATTTTCTCAAAAGTGGGGTTACAAGTTGATCAACTTTCAAAGTAGAATTACTTAACCATTGTTCATCAACTGTAATGTACTGTATGATATACCATTTTATAGCTTTGAGTCTCTACTTTTATCCTAAGTAAAAAACACAATTTCAAATTTTGCTACATAAGACCTAATGGAGCCGGTCAGTCACATATGTATGTGAAAACACTCTAACGCGCTAGCATTACTGTCTATGAATTGGCAAGGCTAGCTCATGCTAGCTTCTTGAACTGCACTGTTGGTTAAAGGCTTGTAAGTAAACATTTCACGGTAAAGTCTACACTTGTTGTATTCAGCGCATGTGATAAATAAAGTTGGATTTGATTTGATTTTGAAGCAGCCCATTGGATTCCACAACACTTCCCGCAGCTACTATATAATGTTTGGTCATGGAATCCAACAGGCTGCTAAAGCATAAGCTAGCCTAGCATGCTGACTAAAAAGACACTAGTGCACATGCATAGATAATCAATCAATCAATCAAATGTATTTATAAAGCCCTTTTTACATACTCTGTGTGACTGTGAGAGCAAAGTCATGCATCGTGATCATCTCAAAATGTGCGGTGCTGCTCATGACAACATCATAAAGGAGAGTCTATCTTTAATGAGTGATAAGAATATGGTATCTTAAACATATCTTGGAATACAACTATAATGCATTTGGAGAGCACGACTTACCACAAAAGAGAACAAATGAGTATAACTGAGACCATGTTACAGCTCTGTAGGATGTGTAAGAAATTATATTTCTTGTCCATATTTTCGCAGGCATCCTCAATCTATTGTAGGACAGAAATACTGTAAGTTTATAAACTTCCAAGTTTGCAATACACATTCTCCTTCCACTTTAGGATTTTCCCCCTTCCAACCTCAATTTTGCTGTGTTTTTGAGGTGTCGCCCAAGCTCACTTGTCACATAGGTGTAATTGTCGCTCTATCCATTTTTTTCTTTGTAGCGATAGTGTAAGTTTGACCTATTCTGTTAGCCTCAAATCTAGACCTATTCACTAAAGGTAACTGCTTACCTCAATGGGAGTGAAGATGACCTCTGGTGCTTCAACTCCGTTCCTCCTGGCAGCGTCTCTCAGTATGGCCTCAGCCTCATCAACTCTTCCCTGAGAGAGCAGCCATCTGGGAGACTCTGGGATTAACCTGTGCCAGTCAAACATACAGTAGGTAGTACAGTTAGACCATGTCCTCAACTAGACCGTGTTGAGGGTCCTCAATTCATCAACTTACCACCAGAGGGGGATGTACATCAGTCCAGAACCAGCCATGGGTACCAGAAGCCACCTCCAATCACGGATGAAGTAGGCCACCGCCGGCATGAACATTTGGCCCAAACCAGATCCCATGAACACGCCCAGGGAGCAAAACACTACGCGCGTCCCAGGGCTCAGAATCTTTGGATCCTGCAGACACCAACCAGCACACAGGTCAAAGGTGTATTGTGTCATTTGTTCTTATTGGATAAATCTGAATTTGAGCTGTTACGAATTAATGGAAGATACATTTTTTAAAAGTTTGTCACAAACCTAACACGTAAGCTACCACATAGTTGGAGAATCCACCAAAGCCCACAAAGAAGAAGATGGCGCTGAATGCCTCCCAGTTTGGGGAGAATACCTGGGCGAATATAGCTACAGTCTGTAACACCATCATGGAAAAGAGCACCGGCCTTCTTCCGAACCTGTCAAAAGTCATGGTTGATGATTCCATACATTTGTGGCATAGCAAGTTATGAACAACTCTAATTGGATTATTATTTAGCCCAGGGATGGGCAACTCCAGTCCTCGAGGGCCACAGTGGTGTCAAACTCTTCCCCTATCCCTAGCAAAGCTGCATAAACTAATTACATTCTAAACTGAAGATCGTGATTAGTTGACTAGTTGGAGTCAGATGTGTTAGCTGGGGATGGGGCAAAAGTGTGACACCAATCAGGCCCCAAGGACTGGAGATGCCCATCCTTGATTTAGCCTATTAATGGAATTTAAAAGATACACAGTGGAGATATGGCAGTAAGAAAAGTATTTATTGTGAACTGCTCCAATCCAAATTCAATCTATGAACTGTTAAGTCACAACATCCTTTGTGTTGCACGATTTTAATGGGGTTGTTTAAGATCACTAAAGTTCATATTCAGTTTAGAGTGATTGAGACAATATGCTAAGCATTGTGTTTAAATGTTTGAAATACACATGATATCTAGTGTTTGTGACACTCAAGGTACAGGTTGATGGCCAATGGCCGTGACACTGATTGTTAAATAAGTATTATTCTCCTATCTGTTGATAGTGGTTGACGCCAGGCCGGATATATAAGGACCAAGGACACGCTAATTATTCACTGTTTTATTTTATAAGATCCTGTGAACACCTTGGGACTCTGTAGCAGCAGACAAAGACACTGCATTTTGTTTTGACTTCCCTACAAGCCTCTTACAATTATAATTATATTTTCCCAACTCAATGTAAGAACCACAGAAGTCCTTATGAATATGATGTTCTTTGTTCTTTCCAAACTTGTCTTTGTCATACACACCTGTCGGACAGCTGTCCGGTGATAAAGGTTCCCACCAGAACACCAAGGAAGTATATTGAGGAAGTCAGAGGCTCTTTGAACTCATTGTCACATACCAGGTCCCACTGCAAAACAAACCATTAGGGACCGACAGATCAGCTACTAATCAGTGTAGATAGAACCCTTTGTAGGTTTGGAGGAACCCTTGACTATGGATCTATAGGTCTGTGCTGCTCCCAGCCAAGCATGAGGGTAGCCACTTCATTTAATTCTGGGAGCAAAAGTGTCCAAATCAGAACTAGCAGAAACAGAGGATTTGTCACCTCGTCACCACAGAAGCACTACAAACTTTCCGGCTTAAAAACCTTAAAATCTCTGCCTCCACTTCAAGCACAAACATTAATTTGTCTAAGGAATCAGTGCACTAAATAATGATTTGTCAAAAGAATCAGCGACAGTGTGCTATTCAACAGAAGATTGTTTTCCCCAGTCGCAGACGGTTAATATTTAATACAGGTCATTTTAGCTCACTTCAAAAGTTGACATGGAATGTGAAAATGTCAAGTTAAGCTGACTGCATATGCCATCGAGGGCTTGTGGACTTTATCTCGACACACAAAGGAAACTTATTCTTGAACATTAAAAACAAAGTTTCTTGTATAGATATCATTCCATATTTACCCATTTTCCTGGATTACAAGGTGTGTACATATGATTTTATACAATTGTTTGGTACTGTAAAATGTGTGATGTTTTACATGTTAGAATGAAAGTAAAATGTATATCATGAATATTCCTGCCTCACCTCAGTGACAATTGTTGACTGGTAGACCTCTTTGCTGTATTTCCAACCATCCAAGCAACTCTCCAGCTCAATTTCACTCACGTTGATATCCACATTTGGGACGATATTAAGTTTCGAGTAGTTTCTAACGGTCTCCAATTTGAGCCTTAAGCAAGAGCTAAGCTGTGACACACCATTCATTGTAACCATGGGGATGGTCACATTTTTCCACATCTCACTGACGTTATACTCCTCAGGAATATAGCATTCGTGTGGTGGTGTATCACCTACAAACACTATATAAATACCAACAAACCCATTTGGGAGGATGCTGGCAGCCAATGCAAAGAAAATCGTCCGCTGAAAGGGTCCCCATGTTCCCAAGAAAGATGTAATTTCATCATAATCACGATCTTGGCTACTTGGCTTGCCCATTGCACACCAGTAGAGCAGCAGCCACTCATAAGGCTTGAGAGGTTATGGGACTCTTTATACATAACTCAGCAGTTAAGCACTTATGAAATGTCAGCCGGGCACCCAAGTTAAAATTCAAGAGGATCTTCCTTTATCTTTTAACCTGTGCAAGGTTAAAGTCCAAATACTGAGATAAGTTTTGTAGCTTAACCATTAATTTTGTCTGCTGGTTGGATGAAGATTAAATGTTCAGTACAGTAAAATCATATTAGTATTACGTTTACATAGAATTACAAAGGGGTGTAATTCCAACAACTCCTCTGTACCTTATCCACCTCAAGACAATTTCCAGGCATGCCCACTAAAACCTAAAGGAAGTGTATATTAATTGACCTTATCTCACAACTGTCTGGAGGATCACATTTAACACAGTAGTAAACCACCTTGCCTGAATAATACTTGAATAGGAGAAATCTGCACATGGCATATTAAATACAGCATAATATAATAGTCACTGATTCTTCACCAAAGTGGTGCTTGGAAGTGAAGTCATGAAAATGAATTCATCACAATGTAAATGACAAAAAAATATATACGAACTTACCACACATTGTTTTTACATTCCCGACATACAAATATGATACCAGCATATGGCCTCTAGATGTCACAGTACATCATCACTTTGTCACATTATGTCACCAGATACAGATGACATGAATCTAGAAAAAGCCTCTGCCCTCAAATTATTCATACACTTTACAAAGGACCCACACCAAATACTGAGCATTAGTCATCTCAATAGGATCTCATTGATATCTAAGTAACCTGCAACAATCGTTATGCATAGAATTCAATACAATCTTCTCTACGGAAAAAACTATGATTATAAAAGTGCATATTTCAATTAAATTAAGAATGATTGTTATTTAACTTAAATACGTGACGTAACCTCAACACCAACAATAAGGCACAGGAGAAATGTTCAATCCAAGACAAATTGTATTTGTCACAACAGGTGTGGACTAACAGTGAAATACTTTGATGGGCCCTACCCAACAATGCAGAGAGAAAGAAAATAGAGCAATAATAGAAAAGTAAAACACAATAAGGAGTAACAATATATGCCATGTACCAGACAATTGTATTCAATAGAAACACAATGAGTAAGGTTAAATTGGCTATATATACTGAACAAAAATCTAAATGCAACATGCAACAATTTCAAAGATTTTACTGAGTTCATATAAGGAAATCAGTCAATTGAAAAAAATTCATGAGGCCTTGGATTTCACATGACTTGGAATACAGATATGCACCTCTTGGTTACAGATAACTTTAAAAAAGGTAGGTGCGTGTATCAGAAAAACAGTCAGTATGTGTTGTGACCACCATTTTCCTAATGCAGCTCGACACATCTCCTTCACATAGAGTTGATCAAGCTGTTGATTGTGGCATGTGTAATGTTGTCCCACTCCTCTTCAATGTTGTCCCACTCCTCAACATGGGACATCATTCCAAGATGGCGTAGCAGTTCAGACGTCCTGTCGTGTCTCGTGTATATATATATTTACATATTTTTTCTTCACTTATCTTTTTACATTTTTTTATTCAAATACTCAACCTCAAAGCCTCTCCTGCAACCCGCCTCACCAATTTAAAAAAAAAAAAAGAAAGTATTATTTACCTCATCTGAATTCCACAACAGAAGCTAGCCAGAGGTTAGCCATTTTCACTGGCTAACGTTGAAGTTCAGCTAGCCACGGTTAGCCGTCCTCAGCTATCCATTAGCTCGAAAAGCTATCGCCAGTTTTTGTACAGCGCGACTCAGACCAGAGCATATCGGACCTATTCTCTCTCCTTTCCCCGATTTCTACCGCAGGCTCTGGACATTTACACCTGGATCTTGCAGCTAACTAGCTGCTACCTGAGTGACTATTGGCAACGTCGGTCACGGAATTAACACACATTATTACGGAGCTAACCAGCTAGCCAGCTGAAGAGTTCCGTCAGCCACTCTTGGGCTATTCCTGAGCTAGCCAGCTGAAGTGTCTCCTGGGCTACAACTCACCTATCCTGACCCGTTTTACTGCCGATGCGGAGCCCCATCGGGTCTTCACGACTGGACCACCGACGTTATCTGCCCGAGGGAGTTGTCCAACTGGCCCCTCCGTCGCGACGTAACCTGATCGCCCATCTGCGGCCGGCTAATCGTTAGCTGTCTTTTCGGCTGCGATCTGAATAGGTCTATCGGACACTTTTCTTGGGCCACTATAACTAACTATTTTGCCAACTTGGACAGGTCCCCCCTTCCACACGGAACCCCACTAACCCACAGACGGAAACGCACGAGGTGGCTAAAAACAGACCTCCCTCCCATCTTCCACCAGCTTGCTACCTATGGCCCGGCTAGCTGTCTGAATCTCACTGGACCCTCTGATCACTCGGCTAAGCATGCCTCTCCTTAATGTCAATATGCCTTGTCCATTGCTGTTCTGGTTAGTGTTTATTGGCTTATTTCACTGTAGAGCCTCTAGCCCTGCTCATTATACCTTATCCAACCTCTCAGTTCCTCCACCCACACATGCTATGACATCTTCTGGTTTCAATGATGTTTCTAGAGACAATATCTCTCTCATAATCACTAAATGCCTAGGTTTACCTCCTCTGTACTCACATCCCACCATACCTTTGTCTGTACATTATACCTTGAAGCTATTTTATCGCCCCCAGAAACCTGCTCCTTTTTCTCTCTATTCTGGACGTCACAGACGACCAATTCTTATAGCTTTTAGCCGTACCCTCATACTTATTCTTCTCTGCTCCTCTGGGGATGTAGAGGTGAATCCAGGCCCTGCAGTGCCTGGCTCCACTCCTACTCCCCAGGCGCTCTCTTTTGATGACTTCTGTAACCGTAATAGCCTTGGTTTCATGCATGTTAACATTAGAAGCCTCCTCCCTAAGTTTGTTTTATTCACTGCTTTAGCACACTCTGCCAACCCGGATGTCCTAGCTGTGTCTGAATCTTGGCTTAGGAAGTCCACCAAAAACTGTGAAATCTTCATCCCTAACTACAACGTTTTCAGACAAGATAGAACGACCAAAGGGGGCGGTGTTGCAATCTACTGCAGAGATAGCCTGCAGAGTTCTGTCCTGCTATCCAGGTCTGTACCCAAACAATTTGAACTTCTACTTTTAAAAATCCACCTCTCCAAAAACAAGTCTCTCACCGTTGCCGCCTGCTATAGACCCCCCTCGGCCCCTAGCTGTGCTCTGGACACCATATGTGAACTGATTGCCCCCCATCTATCTTCAGAGCTCGTGCTGCTAGGCGACCTAAACTGGGACATGCTTAACACCCCAGCCATTCTACAATCCAAGCTTGATGCCCTCAATCTCACACAAATTATTAATGAACCCACCAGGTACAACCCCAAAGCCGCAAACACTGGCACCCTCATAGATATCATCCTAACCAATGTGCCCTCTAATTACACCTCTGCTGTTTTCAACCAAGATCTCAGCGATCACTGCCTTATTGCCTGCACCCGTAATGGGTCAGCGGTCAAACGACCTCCACTCATCACTGTCAAACGCTCCCTGAAACATTTCAACGAGCAAGCCTTTCTAATCGACCTGGCCCTGGTATCCTGGAAGGATATTGACCTCATCCCGTCAGTAGAGGATGCCTGGTTATTTTTTTTAAATGCCTTCCTCTCCATCTTAAATAAGCATGCCCCTTTCAAGAAATTTAGAACCAGGAACAGATATAGCCCTTGGTTCTCCCCAGACCTGACTGCCCTTAACCAACACAAAAATATCCTGTGGCGTTCTGCATTAGCATCGAACTGCCCCCGCGATATGCAACTTTTTAGGGAAGTTAGAAACCAATACACACAGGCAGTTAGAAACGCCAAGGCTAGCTTTTTCAAACAGAAATTTGCTTCGTGCAACTCCAACTCTAAAAAGTTCTGGGACATTGTAAAGTCCATGGAGAATAAGAACACCTCCTCCCAACTGCCCACTGCACTGAGGATAGGAAACTCTGTCACCACCGATAAGCCCACTATAATTGAGAATTTCAATAAGCATTTTTCTACGGCTGGCCATGCTTTCCACCTAACTACCCCTACTGCATTCAACAGCCCTGCACCCCCCACAGCTACTCGCCCAAGCCTCCCCCATTTCTCCTTCTCCCAAATCCATTCAGCTGATGTTCTGAAAGAGCTGCAAAATCTGGACCCCTACAAATCAGCTGGGCTTGACAATCTGGACCCTTTCTTTCTAAAATTATTATTGCAACCCCTATTACTAGCCTGTTCAACCTCTCTTTCGTGTCGTCTGAGATTCCCAAAGATTGGAAAGCAGCTGCTGTCATCCCCCTCTTCAAAGGAGGTGACACTCTTGACCCAAATTGCTACAGACCTATGTCCATCCTACCCTGCCTTTCTAAGGTCTTCGAAAGCCAAGTCAACAAACAGATTACCGACTATTTCGAATCCCACCGCAAACCTCTCCGCTATGCAATCTGGTTTCAGAGCTGGTCATGGGTGCACCTCAGCCACGCTCAAGGTCCTAAACGACATCGTAACCGCCATCGATAAGAAACAATACTGTGCTGCCGTATTCATTGACCTGGCCAAAGCTTTTGACTCTGTTAATCACCACATCCTCATCGGCAGACTTAGTAGCCTTGGTTTCTCAAACGATTGCGTCGCCTGGTTCACCAACTACTTCTCTGACAGAGTTCAGTGTGTCAAATCGGAGGGCCTACTGTCTGGACCTCTGGCAGTCTCTATGGGGGTACCACAGGGTTCAATTCTTGGGCCAACTCTTTTCTCTGTATACATAAATGATGTCGCTCTTGCTGCTGGTGAATCTCTGATCCACCTCTACGCAGACGACACCATTCTGTATACTTCTGGCCCTTCTTTGGACACTGTGTTAACAACCCTCCAGACGAGCTTCAATGCCATTCAACTCTCCTTCCGTGGTCTCCAACTGCTCCTAAACACAAGTAAAACTAAATGCATGCTCTTCAACCGATCGCTGCCTGCACCTGCCCGCCCATCCAGCATATCTTCTCTGGACGGTTCTAACTTAGAATTTGTGGACAACTACAAATACCTAGGTGTCTGGTTAGACTGTAAACTCTCCTTCCAGACTCACATCAATCATCTCCAATCCAAAGTGAAATCTAGAATTGGCTTCCTATTTCGCAACAAAGCATCCTTCACTCATGCTGCCAAACATACCCTCGTAAAACTGACCATCCTACCAATCCTCGACTTCAGCGATGTCATTTACAAAATAGCCTCCAATACCCTACTCAACAAGCTGGATGCAGTCTATCACAGTGCCATCCGTTTTGTCACCAAAGCCCCATATACAACCCACCACTGCGACCTGTATGCTCTCGTTGGCTGGCCTTCACTTCATAATCGTCGCCAAACACATTGGCTCCAGGTCATCTACAAGACCCTGCTAGGTAAAGTCCCCCCTTATCTCCGCTCACTGGTCACCATAGCAGCACCCACCTGTAGCACGCGCTCCAGCAGGTATATCTCTCTGGTCACCCCTAAAGCCAACTCCTCCTTTGGTCGTCTCTCCTTCCAGTTCTCTGCTGCCAATGACTGGAACGAACTACAAAAATCTCTGAAACTGGAAACACTTATCTCCCTCACTAGCTTTAAGCACCAGCTGTCAGAGCAGCTCACAGATCACTGCACCTGTACATAGCCCATCTATAATTTAGCCCAAACTACTACCTTTTCCCCTACTGTATTTATTTATTTTATTTATTTTGCTCCTTTGCACCATATTATTTATATTTGAACTTTGAACTTTCTTCAAACTACAAATCTACCATTCCAGTGTTTTTCTTGCTATACTTTATTTACTTTGCCACCATGGCATTTTTTTGCCTTTACCTCCCTTATCTCACATCATTTGCTCACATTGTATATAGTCTTATTTTTTTCTACTGTATTATTGACTGTATGTTGTTTACTCCATGTGTAACTCTGTGTTGTTGTATATTGTCGAACTGCTTTGCTTTATCTTGGCCAGGTCGCAATTGTAAATGAGAACTTGTTCTCAACTTGCCTACCTGGTTAAATAAAGGTGAAATAAAATAAATAAATAAAATAAAAAATGGCTGTGCAAAATTCCTGGACAGGAACTGGAACACGCTATTGTACACATCGATCCAGAGCAACCCAAACATGCTCAATGGGTGACATGTCTGGTGATTATGCAGGCCATAAAAAGACTGGGACACTTTCAGCTTCCAGGAATTGTGTACAGATCCTTGAAACACGTGGCCGTGCATTATCATGCTGAAACCTGAGGTGATGGCGGCGGATGAATGGCACGACAATGGGCCTCAGGATCTTGTCATGGTATCTCAGTGCATTCAAATTGCCATCGATAAAATGCAATAGTGTTCGTTGTCCGTACAGTAGCTTATGCATGCACATACCATAACCCTACCATGGAGCACTCTGTTTACAATGTTTACATCAGCAAACCGCTCGCACAGGCGATGCCATACACTTGGTCTGCGGTTGTGAGGCTGATTGGACGTACTGCCAAATTCTCTAAAACAACATTGGAGGAGGCTTATGGTAGAGAATACAACATAAAAGTATCTAGCAACAGCTCTGGTGGACATTCCTGCAGTCAGCATGACAATTGTATGCTCCCTCAAAACTTGAGACATCTGTGGCATTGTGTTGTGTGACAAAACTGCACATTTTAGAGTGGCCTGTTATTGTCCCCAGCACAAGGTGCACCTGTGCAATTATCATGCTGTTTAATCAGCATCTTGATATGCCACACCTGTCATGTGGATGGATTATCTTGGCAAAAGAGAACTGCTCACTAACCGGGATGTAAACAAATTTGTGTATATAATTTGATAGAAATAAGCTTTTTGTGCATTTGGAAGATTTCTGGGATTTATTAAAAATAAAAAAACTGAAATACCTTATTCCATACGTATTCAGACCCTTTGCTATGAGACTTTAAATTGAGCTCAGGTGCATCCTGTTCCATTGATCATCCTTAAGATTTTTCTATAACTTGATTGGAGTCCACCTGTGGTAAATTCAATTGATTGGACATGATTTGGAAAGGCACACACCTGTCTATATAAGATCCCACAGTTGACAGTGCATGTCAGAGCAAAAACCAAGCCATAAGGTCAAAGGAATTGTCCGTAGAGCTTGGAACCACCAAGACTTCCTAGAGCTGGCCGCCCGGCCAAACTGAGCAATCTGGGGAGAAGGGCCTTGGTCAAGGAGGTGACCAAGAACCTGATGGCCACTCTGACAGAGCTCCAGAGTTCCTCTGTGGAGATGGGAGAAACTTCCAGAAGGACAATCATCTCTACAGCATTCCACCAATCAGGCTTTTATGGTAGAGTGGCCAGAGGGAAGCCACTCCTCAGTAAAAGTCACATGACAGACAGGAGTTTGCCAAGAGGCACCTAAAGAACTGTCAGACCAAACAAGATTCTCTGGTCTGATGAAACCAAGATTGAGCTCTTTGGCCCGAATGCCAAAAGTCACGTCTGGAGGATACCTGGCACCATTCCTACGGTGAAGCATATAGTGGTGGCACCATCATGTTGTGGGGATGTTTTTCAGCGGCAGTCACTGGAAGACAAGTCAGGATTAAAGGGAAAGATGAACAGAGCAAAGCACAGACAGATTCTTGATGATAACCTTTGCCAGAGCGCTCAGGACCTCAGACTGGGGCGAAGGTTCACCTTCCAACAGGACAATGATCCTAAGCACACAGCCAAGACAACGCAGGAGTGGCTTCGGGACAAGTCCCGGAATGACCTTGAGTGGCCCAGCCAGAGCCCGGACTTGAACCCGATCGAACATCTCTGGAGAGACCTGAAAAATGCTGTGCAGCGACGCTCAACCTGACAGATCTTGAGAGGATCTGCTGAGAAGAATGGGAGAAACTCCCCAAATACAGGTGTGCCAAGATTGTAGTATCATACCCAAGAAGACTCACGGCTGTAATCTCTGCCAAAGGTGCTTCAACATAGTACTGTGTAAAGGTTCTGAACATTTTTGGAGATATCATATTTCAGTATATGTTGGTATCTTTTTCAACCAAAAAAAAAACTGTTTTTGCTTTGCCATTATGGGATGTTGTGTGTAGATTGATGAGGGAAAAAACACGATTTAATCAATTTTAGAATAAGGCTGTAATGTAGCAAAATGCGGAAAAGTCAAGGGGTCTGAATACTTTCCGAATGCACTGTACAATTTAATAAAGATAAAGATAGCTAATAATTATAAACCAGAATACTGTTTTGTAGTTTTAATACACCACAAGAGAAAAAAATTCTATAATAGAACAAGATTCACAATTTAGACTCCTTCCCGAAACTCAGATTTTCTATCAATGTTTTTGGTGTCTTGGTCTGTGTTGCATCGACACCTGTAGAAAAGACAAAAACACGTATTTGAAACAATTCTTCATTCATATATATACGGATGGACATAAAGAAGGACGGTCAGTCAAACTCACCCTTTGATTTGTTGCATCTGTGAGATGGTTTCTGGCAACACCCTCCCGTAACTCTCAGGTAAAATGAAGCAGAACAGACCCCCAAATATTGCCAGGCTACCAATCAATATATATGGGAGGTACTTGTAGTTATTTCCTGCAAATGAAAAAATGAAGACGTGTTCAGTACCAAGGGAGGGGTCTGAATATCAGCAAAGCAAATTCACAGTGAGAGACATTGTCAATTTTACGTCCGCTCAATCTTGTTCATCTCTACTGAACAAAGAAAGGGACTGTGAGTCAGGTCTTACCGAGGTAGATGATGAAGGGGGAGAGGATGGTGACTATGCGTGCGGCCATGGAGCACGTCCCCATAGCCATGTTCCTAACCACGGTGGGGAAGAGCTCCGTCGTGATGGAGTACACCACACAGAATGCTGCGGTGATGGCAAACTTCCCCACCATCTCCAGAAAGATGGCCAATCCTGGGAGATCTGAAACATAGAGAGACAGCCAGGTGTAAATTGGGTGATGTCTATAAATATCTGTAAATGAGACTCCCTCTGAGACTGTCAATTCATTTTACCTGTGGGGACAATATTAATGAAGAGAATAACAGTGCCACCTAGGAAGAGAGTGGAGGACTGGCATAAGTGTCTGGAACAGTATCTGAGCAGCACCAGGGCGATGAAATAGGCTGGCACTTCTACAACTCCAGACAGGAAGCAGTTGATATAGGGATTTCCATTGAGGTTGGAGGTGTTCAAAATCAGGGCGAAGTAACCACAGCAGATTATCATCCTGCAGAGAAGGGAAATCAAAGATACAGAGCCTAATCTACCATTCCATTCCAGTGTTTTACTTGCTATACTTTATTTACTTCACCACCATGGCCTTTTTTGCCTTTACCTCCCTTATCTCACATCATCTGCTCACATTGTATATAGTCTTATTTTTTGTATTTTTTTCTATTGTATCATTGATTGTATGTTGTTTTACTCCATGTGTAACTCTGTGTTTTTGTATGTTGTCAAACTGCTTTGCTTTATCTTGGCCAGGTCGCAATTGTAAATGAGAACTTGTTCTCAACTTGCCTACCTGGTTAAATAAAGGTGAAATAAAATAAATAAATAAAATAATGAGCATGATGAACAGGCACAAAGTCATATTCAGAGCCATTGAGATTGTGTAGGACTTCAGATGCCAGGACTTACCACAGAAGGGAACACAGAACAGTGATTGAGAGCATGTTGCTGCTCCTCATGACATCCAGAATGTTGTGTTTCATGTCCTTCATGGCCAGAGCATCTTCTACCTGGAGATATGTGGGTAAGTCATCATCAGGATACATCATTTATAAAAGCAAAATGCATAATGGTTGACATTTGCTAAGAGTAAATTCATACTCAGCCATCCCCTGTGTCATTTCTAAGACATTTCTAAGACTTGTCTTGAGACACGGATTGTGTCTCATGACACCCCATGACATTTTACATACAGTTGAAGTCGGAAGTTAACATACACCTTAGCCAAACATATTTAACGTCAGTTTTTCACAATTCCCGTCATTTAATCCTAGTAAAAATGATTTGTCTTAGGTCAGTTAGGATCAACACTTTATTTTAAGAATGTGAAATGTCAGAATAATAGTAGAGAGAATTATTTTTTTATTTTTTTATTTATTATTTATTTCATCACATTCCCAGTGGTTCAGAAGTTAACATACACTCAATTAGTATTTGGTAGCATTGCCTTTAAATTGTTTAACTTGGGTCAAATGATTTGGGTAGCCTTCCACAAGCTTCCCACAATAAGTTGGGTGAATTTTGGCCCATTCCTCTTGACGGAGCTGGTGTAACTGAGTCAGGTTTGTAGGCCTCCTTGCTCACACACACTTTTACAGTTCTGCCCACAAACTTTCTATAGGATTGAGGTCAGGGTTTTTGTGTTGGCCACTCCAATACCTTGACTTTGTTGTCCTTAAGCCATTTTCCACAACTTTGGAAGTATGCTTGGGGTCATTGTCCATTTGGAAGACCCATTTGCGAACAAGCTTTAACTTCCTGATTGATGTCTTGAGATGTTGCTTCAATATATCCACATAATGTTCCATCCTCATGATGCCATCTATTATGTGAAGTGCACCAGTCCCTCCTGCAGCAAAGGACCCCCACAACATGATGCTGCCACCCCCGTGCTTCACGGTTGGGATGGTGTTCTTTGCCCCATGTGCAGTTGCAAACCGTAGTCTGGCTTTTTTATGGCGGTTATGGAGCAGTGGCTTCTTCCTTGCTGAGCGGCCTTTCAGGTTATGTCGATATAGGACTCGTTTTACTGTGGATATAGATACTTTTGTACCTGTTTCCTCCAGCATCTTCACAAGGTCCTTTGCTGTTGTTCTGGAATTGATTTACACTTTTCGCACCAAAGTATGTTCATCTCTAGGAGACAGAATGCGTCTCCTTCCTGAGCGGTATGATGGCTGTGTGGTCCCATGGTGTTAATACTTGCGTACTATTGTTTGAACAGATGAACGTGGTACCTTCAGGCATTTGGAAATTGCACCCAAGGATGAACCAAACTTGAGGAGGTCTACAATTTTTTTTCTGAGATCTTGGCTGATTTCTTTTGATTTTCCCATGATGTGAAGCAAAGAGGCACTGAGTTTGAAGGTAAGCCTTGAAATACATCCACAGGTCCACCTCCAATTGACTCAAATTATGTCAATTAGCCTATCAGAAGCTTCAAAAGCCATGGCATCATTTTCTGGAATTTTCCAATCTGTTTAAATGCACAGTCAACTTAGTGTTTGTAAACTTCTGACCCAATGGAATTGTGATACAGTGAATTATAAGTGAAAAAATCTGTCTGTAAACAATTGTTGGAAAAATTACTTGTGTCATGCACAAAGTAGATGTCCTAACCGACTTGCCAAAACTATAGTTTGTTAACAAGAAATTTGTGGAGTGGTTTAAAAACGAGTTTTAATGACTCCAACCTAAGTGTATGTAAACTTCTGACTTCAACTGTATATACATATATATACACTGAGTGTCGAAACATTAGATGCTTCTTCCTAATATTGAGTTGCACCCCCTTTTGCCCTCAGAATAGCCTCAATTCGTCGGGGCATGGACTCTTCAAGGAGTCGAAAGCGTTCCACCGGGATGTTGACTCAAATGCTTCCCACAGATGTGTCAAGTTGGCTGGGCTTTTTTTTAATCTTGCTTTACATACTTTAATGTCCCCATGGGGAAATCATGTACATGTTTGAAGTGAGTTTAAATACGATAGAAAATAAATTGACAATACAAGTTCATAACAGCTACATACAGTATATACCAATGAAAGGGACTAGCCTGCTGGGCTTACTTGGTGGATAAGAACTTCAGCCCGAGCTGTTTAGGAGGGATATCACACCTGGTACAAATGATTGCCTAGTTTTTTCTTCCTGTCGGGGAGGGGGGAGGGGTGCCCTATACCTGCAGCCAGAGTAGAGTAGTTCAAAGTCCAGGTACAGGGGGTGGTTTGGGTCTAAAAGGATTGTGTGTGCCTTGCTGAGGGCCCTGACCTTAAAGATATTATCCAAGCCTCTCAGTTTGACTCCAAGTACCTTGTTTGCTGTAGGAATATTCATTCATATTTTCCTGGCTGACAGTGGCATTGCCAAACCAACAAACAATAAACAGTTTAAATACTCTCAATGAAAGATTCGTAGAACAGACTCAGTATAGTACAGTCAACTTTAAAAGATCCCAGCTTTTCGAGAAAGTACAGTGTCTGCTGACTCTTTTTGTAGATCAGGTCTATGCATTTACTTCACTGAAGCTTATTGTCCAAGAGGACACCCAGATATTTGTATACCTCTACAATCTCTATAATCTGACCTCTGATACAGTAGATGTTGCAGAGGTGGGTGTTGTTTGCTTCCTGAAGTCTATGCACATCTCTTTGGTCATGTTGGTATTGAGGACCAAGTGTGATTCATCACATCACTCTACAAAGTCCGTTGAGCTTAAATAAAAACAGCAGCGTTGCAGTTCTTGAAACAAACTGGTACCCCTGGCACCTACCACCTTACCCCGTTCAAAGGCACTTAAATCTTTATCATTTCTACAATTTTTATTTATTTCACCTTTATTTAACCAGGTAGAACAGTTGAGAACAAGTTCTCATTTACAACTGCGACCTGGCCAAGATAAAGCAAAGCAGTGCGACAAAAACAACAACACAGAGTTACACATGGGATTAACGTACAGTCAAAAACACAATAGAAAAATCTATGTATGGTGTGTGCAAATGTAGTAAGGTTAGGGTGGTAAGGCAATAAATAGGCCATAGTGGCGAAATAATTACAATTTAGCATTAACACTGGAGTGATAGATGTGCAGGTGATGATGTGCAAGTAGAGATACTGCGGTGCAAAAGAGCAACAACAAAAAAACAATATGGGGATGAGGTAGTTGGGTGTGCTATTTACAGATGGGCTGTGTACAGGTACAGTGATCGGTAAGCTGCTCTGACAGCTGATGCTTAAAGTTTGTGAGGGAGATATAAGTCTCCAGCTTCAGTGATTTTTCAATTCGTTCCAGTCATTGGCAGCAGAGAACTGGAAGGAAAGACGGCCAAAGGAGGTGTTGGCTTTGGGGATGACCATTGAAATATACCTGCTGGAGTGCATGCTACAGGTGGGTGTTGCTATGGTGACCAGTAAGCTGAGATAAGGCGGGGCTTTACTTAGCAAAGACTTAGATGACTTGGAGCCAGTGGGTTTGGCGACGAATATGTAGCGAGGGCCAAGCAACGAGAGCGTACAGGTTGCAGTGGTGGGTAGTATATGGGGCTTTGGTGACAAAACGGATGGCACTGTGATAGACTATATCCAATTTGCTGAGTAGAGTGTTGGAGGCTATTTTGTAAATTACATCGCCGAAGTCAAGGATCGGTAGGATAGTCAGTTTTACGAGGGTATGTTTGGCAGCATGTGTGAAGGAGGCTTTGTTGCGAAGTAGGAAGCTGATTCTAGATTTAATTGTGGATTGGAGATGCTTAATATGAGTCTGGAAGAAGAGTTTACAGTCTAACCAGACACCTAGGTATTTGTAGTTGTCCACATATTCTAAGTCAGAACCGTCCAGAGTAGTGAGGCTAGGCGGGCGGGCAGGTGCGGCCAGCAATCGGTTGAAGAGCATGCATTTAGTTTTACTTGCATTTCTGAGCAGTTGGAGGCCACGGAATGAGTGTTGTATGGCATTGAAGCTTGTTTGGAGGTTTGTTAACACAGTGTCCAAGGAAGGGCCAGAGGTATACAGAATGGTATCGTCTGCGTTGAGGTGGATCAGAGAATCACCAACAGCAAGAGCGGCATCATCGATATGTACAGAGAAAAGAGTAGGTCCAAGAAAAGAGTAGGTCCTTTACCTTGCTGAGCTCACCTTTGACCAGCTGTGCAGTTGTCCTATAACTTTAGGAGGATGGCCATGGCAACGAGTAGGAAGGCGAGATTACATGTGTATCAGTGATCAAGCAATCTAGACACCAAAACCAGGGTGAATGAAGAGCTGACATTAAGGAGCAGATGACAGACCTGAGCCAAACCATCCGAGAAGAGCTACGAGGACTTCGAATCTCAGCGAGATCGAGCTGTGAGTACAGAGCCAGTGGGCATATGGATGAGGAAAGTGTCAATAAAGCAACTGAGCAGCCTTTAAACTACTAAGCCCAGAGACCACGGGCCTGGTGACTGGAGAAGGCTTGAAGGGCCCAAGCAAGACTGTACCTACAGGCCAAGTTTGGTAGGCACATGCCCTGAAGTTGAACTCATTCAAATGGAAGAAGTGTGACCCTTTTAATCAATACTTGATCTCAACGTACCCTGATGACAGAAGCTTGTTTTAATACCCTCGCGGGAGATTGGCCCCAAGGAGGACCTTGGTCAGCTGACGTTGAGTGCAGCAAATGGTTTGCAAATCCCCTATGTAGGGTATGTGCTGGCAGAGGTAAAGGTGGGGACCTTGGTGTTGAGGAACAGAGAATTTGTGATTTCAAGAAATCAAATTCATAACCTTGGGAATCTACACATATTAGGAATGAATGTCATTGGATAGTGTTGGGATGCTCTGGTACCTCTCATTTGTCAAACAGAACCAACCATGGTGAACATTGTCCAAATGGGCCAGGACCCTGAGCACTGGGAGGAGCGACAAGAATGAGATCCCACCCTCAGACGTCTACACCCCTATGTTGCCCAAGGGGCAAGACCTGCTGGTGAAGAAAATAACTGGGAGACTGCAGCTGTGCGCCGCCTCCTATTGGAGTGGGCTAGTCTAGAGCTCAAAGATGGGGTACTCACTCGTCGGGTTTTGGACCCGGAAAAGCATCGGTATGCAGCCAAATCCATGGGAGAAATGGCCATGTTGGAATGGCCAAGATGCTGTCGGCCCTCAGTCGACGCTACTACTGGTCCCAGATGGAAAAGGATCTATGGGTGTGGGCCTCAGCGTGTAGAAGATGTGTGCGGCAGAAGACACTCCCTGAAGGCAGGGCATCTTGCAAGAAGGGACGCAAACCCTACCACACACAGGAAAGGAAAGGGCAGTCGAGGTGGGTGCAACATCTTAACCTGAACAAGTGTGCAATAACACTTTTCATACATCCATAGATGGTGCATCTACCCCCTGAAAAATCTACCTCTGCCTGTGGAAAAGTGGGGAAGGATGCCCAAAGGTAGACTAAGCCAGTGTGCTCTGAAGGGAAATATGGTAAAATCCAAACCATGGCTTATCAATGGCTGATGCTATGGAACAGAGGAAGTTACTCCAGAGCATGCCCCTGATGAGAGACCCCGGTGGAGAACCAGGGGCAGACAGATGTCCAACACCCCAGACGGTCACCAAGGAGGATCATTGGAAGACACCCCTCCCAACTCCAATAGTGAGTAAAATAAATGGGCCTGAAGTAGTTGCAAAGTGCACACGAGGACAGGCGGCGAAAAGTGGAGTCATGACATGACTAAATAAAATGTTTTGAATTCTACCAGGAAATGGCTTGCTCTCACTAATTTTTTTGTCTGCGCATTTTGTGTGATTTCACTTACGGTTTGCTTTGGATTGTCACTGACTGGATTCACAGGAGTGTAACAACGGGAGAAAACTGCAGCAACTCACATCTGATTGACCCCCCCACTCGCGAGAATACAAGTACAGTAATTTAGGGTTATTCCCATTGGTTCACTGCAGATTGAAACCTGTATTTAAAGCCTTTCAGAAACAGCATGGAGGCAGCGAATGACGGTGGTATGTGCTTTGAAGCCAGAAAGACATCCACTTAAAAAAATCTAATTTTGTCATTATGGGGTCAGGGGGAAAATGGAGTACAAGATGCGTGTCAGGGATCGAGCGGCAGTATTATCATCAGGAGATGTGTACTTGGAAAATGGAAGAGGAATGGAGGGAAAAAGAGAGGGAGAACAGGTCTAAGAGAGTGAGGGAAGAAGAGGGTGAGCGATAATAATGGGGGAAAAAAGGGAGATGGTTTGTCAAAAAAGAATGGTAGAAAGTGTAAGCAGAGGGAGCTGAAGACAGGAGGAGAAATGGAAGTGAATGAGGGTGAAGTATTGGAGGTGGTAGGTGCGTTAAAGTTATCGGAGACCAAGGTATGCACCGAGGATCAGGATGAAGAAGAGTCTATGACAGTAGGAGTGAAGTTCATGGAAGAAGTGAACACTTGCCTTTTGGCTGATCCATTTGTGGTTTCACAGTGGGTGAAAAAAGAGTTGGGTCATGTGGAATCGGTGAGGATAACAAGAAGTGGTCTAGTGATAATTGTTTGTGTTTCTGTTGGGCAGAGGAAGAATGCGCTCGAAGTCAAACGAATGGGGGCAAGAAAAGTGAATTGTATCGTTCTCAAGAAAAGGGATCCAGTGATAACTGGGGTAACAGTAGATATAAAACGTTTACCAGCTGAGGGCAAAGATTCCCAGTGTATGTGATGCTTGACGTTTGATGCGACACAGACGGTGGGGAAACAGAAGAGTCATTGTCTGTTCTTTTGAGTTTTTAAGTTGAGTCTTTGCCTGACAAGGTGAAGTTAGGATATAAGTTATCCTGTACGAGCGTATATGTCGAATACGTTAAGATGTTACAGGTGTCAAGCTTATGGGCATGTGGCAGCAGTGTGTAGGAGAGAGGGTCCAAGGTGTGAGAAATGTGCAGAAGGGCATGAGACAAAGGAATGTGTAGTATTGGGGAAAGTAGTGGAATGTGTTAATTGTAGGAGTGCCCATGGAGCTAGGGATCAGAAATATCTCGTGCAAGAGAGGCAGGTTGAGGTTTCCAGGGTTAGAGTAGAGCAGAAGTTGTCATATGCTGAGGCAGTGAAGGAAATAGAGGAAGGTGGGTTGAGGGGGAGGATGTCAGAAACTGGGAAAGGGGCAGAGCTCTGGCCACATCATTGATGGAAAACACGGACTGGAGTAACAGGGACATTCACAGTTGAACTATTTTCCATTGGACTGGAATTTAACAAACGGATTTCTCATTTTAATGAGTAGACTCTGGTTTATTGTGACCATATATTCACAGTTAAATGTGTGGCATTGTACTGCACATAATTGATTTGTGCTACAGGCCTAACCCACAGGAGGTGGATCTGGAGTGGACAGAGCAGAAGGAAAACCATGAATGGATTTTCCCACCCCCTAAACTGGAGAAAGACTTTTTCTTTTTGTGGAATAAAATTCCACTTTCGGCCATTAGTGGGTGACCTAAATTTGTACCTACCTCTGTTCCCCCCCAAAAATCTATACTGTTTGTTGAAGCTCTGCCTCCTTGTGTTTTTGGTCACTGATGTGGTTCCCAACTGGCCACTGATTGAACCTGAATCTTTAGAGTCCTGGTGTGCAAACTTTCCACCAGGTGGCGGTGTCGGTTACTTTATGACACATTCACGGATCACTACAGAGGAGTTTTGGTTCCTGACTCAAAGGGAATACCCTGCCGTCTCCTTGTGAGCATTAAAAGTCCAGGTACCCTTCGTCAGCTCATACAGTATCTGTGTGAAGCTGGATTCAGTGCTCTCGTCTGCATTAAAACCAAATATCAATCCAGGTTGAATGTGACAGCAGAAATGAGGTGCGTACTGTCGACCACGCCCCCTTATTTTGAGAAGCTCCGACCCGACATGCATCAAACACACCCATCTCATTAGTGGTGGTGAGATAAGAGACATTATGTCAGACTAATTTGCAATTGACTGTCTTAGCCCCACATTAAAGTATGTGATAGTGAGTTGAGAAGACAGAAATACTGTTTTTTCAATTGACTGCCATAGCCCAAAATAAAAAAATTCAACTGAGTTAGTGTCTTAATGTCTTATTTCTAAGATGTCTTATATATTTAAGACATTTCTAACATTTTGATTTATCTAACCTTTACATTGACAGGGAGTCAATGCTGAGACCAAGGTCTCTATTCCAGATAAGCCCTGTACAGCACCACAATACACATAAAAATACAATGTACACATTAAACTACACATTCATATACACAAAATACACGTCATTACACACAATACACAAAAAGCAAAACACAATCATAAAAAACAGACACATTCTTCAAGATAAAAGGTCCCCCTACAGCTTTCTGAAACACCCTAGAGGCACCAATTCCTAAAATGTTTAAGAACGTTGGAGATCATTCCACACATGATGCAAAAGAAATAACTAAGAGCAGATATACCAAACTCATTGGAAATCAAAGGGGATCTCCAGAGTTAGTCATGCCTGAGACCTGGTCTGGTATCCTGTACAGAACGTCTTTAAGTTAACAATAAAGAAAGTTAAGGCAAAAGTTTATGCAGGAGGGCTTTATAAACAAAAACAGTTTAATGCATCAGTCTATGAGACTTCAAAGAGGGCCAGCCAACATATCGCTCGTAATAAAGCGCAGTGCACTATGATACAATGCTTACAATGTCTTCAATACAGTGGCAGCTGCATTCATACGTCTCAAGACATGTCGCAAGACATCGCAAGACATGGTGATGGCTGGGAAGATTGCGCCTCTATTCTATTACCTGCATATCCTTTATCTGCATTAGCACAGAGTCCACCATCTATCTCACTTTTGTTATTCTGCAGTGCTACACTGCATTGGTAAAAACACATCAGAAACCTTAACTAGAGTATTCTGATGAATGACCTGCATTACGCCATAAAACAGGAAGGAATGCATTAGTCTCTCAAATGATTTACCAATGGTTGGTTTACTTCATTCAGGTTATGTACTGCAGTGACTTTGACTTCAACTCGATTAGTACCTAAAATATATATTTTACATCAGAATCAAAGACATAGACACTTTTGTAATTCTTCTGTGGATGGTTTTTGTTACTCCATATGCTTAGGAAGTTTATTTTATGAAATGACGTACGCTAAACTGTAGCTAAGTAAGCTAGCTCACCTCTGAGGGAGTGAAGATGACCTCTGGTGCTTCAACTCCGTTCCTCCTGGCAGCGTCTCTCAGTATGGCCTCAGCCTCCTCAACTCTTCCCTGAGAGAGCAGCCATCTGGGAGACTCTGGGATGACCCTATACCAATTCATACACAGTCATAAAAACTTAACTGAAGCCCTTTGTGCAATCAGGCTAATGAAGTATGCAAGAAGTAATGTACCTTGCTAAAAGAAGAGGCCACAGATCATCGACTTAGTAGAAGGTTTTGCTGGAAAATCATTTTTTGTCGGGATAAATTGTGCTTACCACCATAGGGGGATGTATATGAGTCCAGAGCCTGCCATGGGCACCAGCAACCACCTCCACTCACGGATGAAGTATGCCACAGGTGGCATTAACATGTAGCCAATTGCAGAGCTCACGAACACTCCAAGAGAGGAGAATACCACACGAACTCCAGGGCTGAGAATTTCTATCCCTAGGACCAGATATGCAAGTTCAGTAAATTGACCAAACGTACAAGAGATACTGTAGATACAAGGAATGCTTATTTTCAACCTACCAAGAACATATGCTACGACATAGTTGGAGACTGATCCAGCGCCAACAAAGAAGAAAATAATACTGAATGCCTCCCAGTTTGGGGAGAATATTTGTATGAATGTGGCCACAGTCTGGATTATTATCGTAGTGAAGAGTGCTGGCTTTCTTCCAAACCTGTTGATGAAAAAGAACGCAAGGTCACGTCTCACATGATTCTCCATTAGCACTGAGGGTCACAGTATGAGAGGATACAGTATGACAGTATACAGTATGAGAGTATACAGTATGACAGGATACAGTACTGACCTGTCAGACATCTGGCCAGAGATGAACGTTCCCACAAGCGCACCAAAGTAGTGAATTGATGTGGTCAAAGGAACTTTGTACGCATTATCACACACCACATCCCACTGCAAAATACACATATTTCTTAATTTACACAAATGTATTTTCTCTACCCTTTACAAAAAGTGAAACTGCAGTTACAGTGCAGTAATTGTTATTCTGAATTCCAGTAATTGTTGTATGCTGTAACTGCAAAATAACCACAGTAGAACTGCAAAATGATGACTAGACAACATAGTAACACAGCAGCTAGTTTCTGGATGCAGTAATTGCAGTACAACTGCAACATACACTGCCTGTCAGGTTGTATAAATGATTGGGAGACAGGCGCAGGAATTCGTAATAGGGGGGTTTAATACTCCACCCAAAATATACAACAGGCCATGAAAAGGCACGGGACGAAGCCCAAAACAAACTCGTACACAAAAACACAGCGACGTAACCCAAACAAAAGAGTGAGGTAAAAACTCGAATAAATACAGGGGACGAGACGAGACTCGCAATACACTACATGGGATGAGACCCGTAATAACAAGTGCACAATACATGCAGCACGAAAGCCGAAATAACAAAGCACAGGTACTCACAGACCAACGGACATGGGAACAATAACCGACAAGTCAACGGTGAAGAGGGCACAGATATACAATTACTAATCAGGGGAATTGGAATCAGGTGTGCGTAATGAGACAGTTCAGTGATGCCTAGAGGCTGGTGACGTAGACCTCCGGAACTGATGCTTGAAATGAGCAGCAGTACCGGGGGAATCCGTGGCAGTACCCCCCCGAAGTTGTGTCAGCGTCGGATGGGCCAGTTGCAGCTGCTGAAGTTGCGGCGCCGGCGGACGGACCAGTTGCAGCGGCGTAATGGCACGGATTCCCCCAGTACAGCTGCTCATGGCATGCACTAGTTCCGGAGGTCTACGTCACCGGCCTCGGGGATGACCACATGGTCACAGTGCGGGTCGGTCAGGGCACCGATGGTGAAAATCCCTGGTCAGTAAAGTGTCCAGGATGTCCACCGCAGGAACCCAGCACTGCCCCTCTGGGCTGTACCCCTCCCCTGACGGGCTGCACCAGCAGCGGGACGACACCGGTCTCGAGGACGACCACAGGAACGTGGTGTGGGTTGGTCAGGGCCAGTTGCAGCTGCCGAAGTTGCAGCAGTGTCGGACGGGCCAGTTGCAGCGGCGTCGGACCGGCCAGTTGCAGCTGCCAAAGTTGCGGCGGTGTCGGACGGGCCAGTTGCAGCTGTCTCCATTTAGGGTTGGTTATTCTGTCACGTTGTTTAACTGTTACGGCTAGGGGAACCCCTCGACAGTATCCGGTGAAATGGCAGAGCGCGAAATTCCTCCCAAAATTATTCGAAATATTTAACTTTCATACATTCACAAGTGCAATACACCAAATTAAAGCTTAACTTCTTATTAAAATCAATTTTTATGCCATTTTTCTCGTAAAAAAGCGATAATTTTCCAACCGGGAAAGCGTGTTTACGTTCAAAGAGAGAGAAAGTAAAAGCATGGGATCCCCTCGTGCACGAGCCTCAGTTTGATGGCCCTCTGATCGACCACTTAACTGACATCAATAAGAAACAATACTGTGCAGCCGTATTCATTGACCTGGCCAAGGCTTTCGACTCTGGCAGTCTCTATGGGGGTACCACAAGGTTCAATTCTTAGGCCGACTCTCTTCTCTGTATATATCAATGATGTCACTCTTGCTGCTGGTGAGTCTCTGATCCACCTCTACGCAGACGACACCATTCTGTGTACTTCTGGCCCTTCTTTGGACACTGTTATAAACCTTCCAGACAAGCTTCAATGCCATACAACTCTCCTTCCGTGGCCTCCAACTGCTCTTAAATACAAGTAAAACTAAATGCATGCTCTTCAACCGATCGCTGCCTGCACCTGCCTGCCCATCCAGCATCACTACTATGGATGGTTCTGACTTAGAACATGTGGACAACTACAAATACCAAGGTGTCTGGTTAGACTGTAAACTCTCCTTCCAGACTCACATCAAACATCTCCAATCCAAAGTTAAATCTAGAATTGGCTTCCTATTTCACAACAAAGCATCCTTCACTCATGCTGCCAAACATACCCTCGTAAAACTGACCATCCTATCAATCCTCGACTTCGGCGATGTCATTTACAAAATAGCCTCCAATACCCAACTCAATAAATTGGATGCAGTCTATCACAGTTCCATCCGTTTTGTCACCAAAGCCCCATATACTACCCACCACTGCGACCTGTACGCTCTCGTTGGCTGGCCCTCGCTTCATACTCGTCGCCAAACCCACTGGCTCCAGGTCGTCTACAAGACCCTGCTAGGTAAAGTCCCCCCTTATCTCAGCTCGGTGGTCACCATAGCAGCACCCACTTGTAGCATGCGCTCCAGCAGGTATATCTCACTGGTCACCCCCAAAGCCAATTCCTCCTTTGGCCGCCTCTCCTTCCAGTTCTCTGCTGCCAATGACTGGAACGAACTACAAAAATCTCTGAAACTGGAAACACTTATCTCCCTCACTAGCTTTAAGCACCAGCTGTCAGAGCAGCTCACAGATTACTGCACCTGTACATAGCCGATCTATAATTTAGCCCAAACAACTACCTCTTCCCCTACTGTATTTATTTATTTATTTTTCTCCTTTTTCACCCCATTATTTCTATTTCTACTTTGCACTTTCTTCCACTGCAAATTTACTATTCCAGTGTTTTACTTGCTATATTGTATGTACTTCGCCACCATGACCTTTTTTTGCCTTTACCTCCCTTATCTCACCTCATTTGCTCACATTGTATATAGACTTATTTTTCTACTGTATTATTGACTGTATGTTTGTTTTACTCCATGTGTAACTCTGTGTTGTTGTATGTGCCAAACTGCTTTGCTTTATCTTGGCCAGGTTGCAATTGTAAATGAGAACTTGTTCTCAACTTGCCTACCTGGTTAAATAAAGGTGAAATAAAAAAATAAAAATAAAACTTGCCTAGTTATATAAAGGTTACATTTAAAAACAAGCCAGAGGCAAAGTACAAAGGGGGCAAAGTACAAATGTTTCCGTAAGGGTGAGATATATTATAGAGCTAATATTATAGATTGTGAACTATTACACTATAACACTGTCTTATAGCTTCTCTGTTTTATATCATTATATTCTCTCTATATTTGAGGGAGCGGTAGTAGTGGTGAAGGATGCTTTAGTAACAGCATGGAACTGGACTACGGAGGAAATGAAGGGTGTCTTGAAGTATGCATTATGGGCAGTGTTAGTAGTAGCAGGGTTTACCTTGTTAGCATTGCTGGGATATCACCTTCTGAAGGCGTTGATGTTGAAACGTGTATGCAGTACTGATTTACCTCAAGATGAGGTACAGTTGATTAAGGCTATCACACATGTACTGTATATCGGGTGGCCATGGAGGGAGAAGGAGGAGACGGGGGCTGAGTTAGGATGATATGGCGTGGGAACACCTTTTGTAAACCTGCAGCTTGAAGCGGAAGTCTGGGTACAAGCATGGGGTGTATAGAGCCTTGACCCCAGCGGAACAGTATCCCAAAGGTATAGAGTCAGTCTAAGGGAGTGTGGGAATCGTCATGTTATCAAACTTCTGTTTTTGCCATATATGATTATGCATAGCTTAACGCATTACTAATACTTGTCATATTTTGTGGTTTTATTTTCTTTTGCTTTTCAAGTCTTTTGTTATCACTCTCTTAGGAACCTGAAGCAGGAAGAGAAAGTCAAAAGCTCCAGCTGAAATGTCATTATCAGTTGTATAAAAGGAGGGGAATAAGAGTGTACATAGTGTGATAAGTCATAGGCTATAAGTCTCTGCGGTGTAAACATACACATCAACTGAGAATATGGTTTATTTTTTCTAAGTTTCGAAGTTTATATATATATAGTTCAACAGTATGGAGTTACTATTAAAAAAGGAGGGACTATTGGGTTCTAGCTTGAAATTTACTAATTCATGTTATCATACTAGAACATATTGATTACTTTACATGTACAAGGAATGTATATGTTGGGGTCAAGTGAGGGTGGATAAGAACTAGGTCTATGGAAAGTTACTGAGTGAGACAAGGGGAGTGCAGAAAGTTTTAACTTCTGTCAAAACATGTTATTGTTAAATCTCATGGCTCCTAAGGAGGGAGGCAAAGGGCAACAGTCTGGTTTCAGTCACTAATAAGGTAGGACAGTTGTGGATTAGGGAGGAGTGAGGAATTCAGGCCGAGGTCAGGTCAGATGAAGTGAGAAGAACAGTTCTATTTCACACACATACAGTATACTTCCACGCCCACGAAGGTTCTAGCATCAGGCTGTCTAGATGTGCAAGGAGTTGACTCCGCCCAGTAGGAGGGTATAAATATATGTAATTGTGTAAACATGTCTTTGTTTTTGCAGCTGTATGACCAGTGGGTAAATAAAGATGGTTTGAGATTTTCCTGGTCGTCCGTTTGAGTTTTTACTCTGTTTGTTCAGAACCTAAAGGATAATCATGAATTAATCGTGAATAATGATAAGTGTGAAAGTTACAGAAGTATAAATATCATACACTCCCACCAAATGCTAACCTCCCCTGTTATCGGTAATGGTAATAGGTTAGCATGTCTTGGGGGTATGAGCTTTGTGCCTCTGTAACTTTCTCACTCATCATTATTCATGATTTACTCATAATTATCCATGATCATGGTAGCATCCACATTGATGTAGAAGTGTTCAGAAACATATTCTACTCTTATTTACAATAAAAGTGACTCCAGATTGACAGTAGAAAGGCCTCTTAAGTGTCCTAAGTTTTCATAACTGTGACCTTAATTGCCTACCGTCTGTAAGCTGTTAGTGTCTTAACGACTGTTCCACAAGTGCATGTTCATTAATTGTTTATGGACATTGAACAAGCATGGGTAATAGTGTTTAAACAATTTACAATGAAGATCTGTGAAGTTATTTGGATTTTTACGAAGTTTAGTAGACGGTTGCTGTCAAAAAGTGATTGATGTGTTTTGATGTGTCCTTTGGTTGTCCTCTCGTTGACATCTTAATTGGGGATAGAATCCCACTGACGGGATTGCTAGCATGGCGGAAATTAAAAACAGCAAAAATCTAATAATTTCAATTTCTCAAACAATCAACTATTTTACACCATTTGAAAGATAAACATCTCCTTAATCGAACCACGTTGTCTGATTTCAAAGAGGCTTTACGGCGAAAGCATAAAGTTAGATTATGTCAGGAGAGTACATAGCCAAAAAAGTACACACAGCCATTTTCAAATCAAGGACAGGCGTCACCAAAAGCAGAAAACCCGCTAAAATGATGCACTAACCTTTGACAATCTTCATCAGATGACACTCCTAGGACATTATGTTAGACAATACATGCATTGTTTGTTCTAACAAGTTCATATTTATATCCAAAAACAGCATTTTACATCGGCGCATGTCGTTGAGAAAATGTGTCTCCCCCAAAACTGCCAGTGAATTTACAAAAAATACTCATTATAAAACGTGGTTAAAGTATTAAACTGTTATTCAAATAATTATAGAATAACATCTCCTGAATACAACCGCATTGACAGATTTCAAAATAACTTTACCGGGAAAGCACACTTTGCAATAATCTGGGTACTCTGCTCAGAAAAATACACTACGCAATACAGATAGCCGCCATGTTGGAATCATCTAAAATCATAAATAACATTAGAAATATTCCCTTACCTTTAATAATCTGCATCAGAAGGCACTTCCAGGATTCCCAGGTGCACAACAAATGTTGTTTTTTTCAATGAAGTTCATAATTTATGTCCAAATAACTCCATGTTGTTCCGTGTTGTTAGCGCGTTCAGTAGGCTACTCAAAATGTAGGGCGCGGGAGGGAAAAGTCATGACGAAAAGTTAAAAAAAAAATCTATTTACGTTCGTTCAAACATGTCAAACGTTGTTTAGCATCAATCTTTAGGGCCATTTTTAGCGTGAAACATCAGTAATATTTCAACCGGACTTTTCCTGTGTCTTGAAAAACGTTTGGAATACAAGGTCTCATCTCACATGAACGCGCATGAACGCGCAATAATGAAGTGACGACATCCCAGGGACATCAACTTCCCTTCCTTCTCATCCGGTCTCTGTTCATCATAGACGCTTCATACAACTTTATAAAGACTATTGACATCTAGTGGAAGCCATAGGAAGTGCAAAATGAATCCTTTGTCACTGTGTGTTCCATTGGCAATGACTCGAAAATAGTACAGCCACAAGATTTTCATTTCCTGCTTGTATTTTTTCTCAGGTTTTTGCTTGCCATATGAGTTCTGTTATACTTAGAGACACCATTCAAACAGTTTTAGAAACTTCAGAGTGTTTTCTATCCAAATCTACTAATAATATGCATATTCTATTTTCTGAGCCAGAGTAGTAACCTGTTTAAATTGGGTACGTTTTTCATCCGGCCGTGAAAATACTGCCCCTTAGCCCCTAAAGGATGTTCTCACAGTATTTGGTGCGGCATGTAGTCTAGTAGTTAGAGCTTTGGTGTCATAGATCAATATTTCATATTGCATAGTAAACTTTACTAATTGTAATATGCATGCTTACATTTCTCTAGTAAAGTTTATGAAGAAAATAAAAGGTTTGAAAGAAAATGTAATTTACCTTCAATTAAATCTCTCTCTCTCTCTCGCTTCCGTGGTGTCAGGTTAGCTGAGGGGGTTACAAGCAAACGAGGGCCATGCTCAAGACATTCTTTTCTTATATTTTCTAAGAAAAACACTGTTGTGTATTGATATTCTAGTTTTGTCCCTTTAGGGCACCTGTAACCCCCCTTGGTTACCTACGTTGAATGCTTGGAATGTTCTTCCTGTGCAACGCATTAAACAATGCCCACGTTAATTTCTACTCCCGTCTCATGTCCTGTCCTTATATTAGTTGTATATAAGTAATACAGTGTGCTATACAACAAAACTAACGAGGAAGAAACGTTCTCACTCATCATCTTCGGCAGAAAGTCTGAGTTAAATTCGTTATTATTTTTGCTGTAGAAAGACGCAAACGAGTGATGCTAGCTAGTCTTTGATGTCACGGCAGCGAGAGCCTCGAGGGATAGGAAGAGTTTCGCTGCGGGAGAAAGTGAAGTCATCATGAGTTAAAAGAAAGAAAATAAGGGTTCTGGGTGTAAGGGACCGTCTGAAAAGTGTGAGAAAGAAAAATAAACCGAAAATGTCTGCATTGATTGGAAATATAGGAACATTTGATGAATCTGTGGAACAATGGAGTTCTTACACAGAATGTTTTGAATACTTTGTGTTGGCAAATGGAATTAATGCAGAAGTCGTTGTGCCAACATTTTTTACTGTTATGGGAGGAAAAACATTCAATCTACTGCGCAGCCTAGTAACGCCTGAAAAACCTGGTGATAAATCATATGATGAAATTGTGGCTACCTTACAGTTTTTCTCAATTGCTAAAACACAATTTCTGAAACCTTGCTCCATTTCCTGAAAACATTAAACACAAAACCTCATCTTAAAGCACTATTTACATAACCTCTGACTCCTCTCGCAAAATGAAACATTTGCCTCAAAACAGTTTTACCTGTGTTCAAAATCAAACACTGCTCTCAAATCATAAACAAAGTGATCAAAATGATATACACTCTCAAGCAGTCAGTAAACAATACACCGAAAAATAGAAAACACATTGTTCAAAACATACAATTCTCAGGGAGAAGTACATTTTTTATTTAAAAAAATATTCATATTTTTCTGTCATTGTCTTTTGATGAACGAAAACATGTTCTATCATTGTAGCTCAAAATTGATCAGAAATTACTACTCTGCTTTGCTCTTTGCAATTTTGTTTTTTGTTCTTCCTCCTCCTTGTACCCCTATTTCTACAGTACTGTACCCTGCATCTCACAAACTTTTCCTTTGTCTCTGTGATACTGTAATTCTTGTTCTTTGTTGATATGAACCTGCAACCAGTCAAAATCTATTGAGCAGTCAGTGCTGTTAATAAATGGAAAGCACAATGTTCAGGGCCATACAATTTGTCCATTGTACAGTATACAGCCTACAATGCACTGTACTACAGTATACAATACTAAAAGGGACAAAAATCAAAGGAGTAAACATGTGTTCAATGTGCTTCTTCTTGTCTTTGGGCTGGGTCAGGCCAGAGCACTTCGTCAACATCACAAGCAATATTGTCACTCCTGAGGCAACGGGGGAAGAAGCCTCTTGTGTGCCGTATCCAGCCCTGACATGATGCCTCACCTATATCACCACAGGCTAAATCCATGGCTTGCAGCAGATTTACTCTGGTGTAGGGTTGTCTATCATACACTTTCCATCTCCAAGAGGAGAAAAACTCCTCAATCGGATTCAGGAAAGGCGAGTATGGAGGGAGGTACAAGTTCATAAACTGCCCATTGATGTTAAACCATTCCCTTACCTGAGCAGCTCGGTGGAAACTGACATTGTCCCACACTATCACATAGGTGGGAATGGGATTCTCATTTAGTTCTTGACCCTGCTGCTCTTGAACCTGCTGCTCAAATAAAATATCTCTTAGATTGGCAATACATCTTAGAAGGTGCTGGGTGTTATATGGCCCGAGTGTAACATGGTGATGTAGAACACCATGGTTGCTGATAGCAGCACAGATTGTGACATTGCCACCTCGTCAACCAGGGACTTCAACAATGGCCCGCTGTCCAATCATGTTTCGGCCTCTCCTTCTCCTCTTTGTCAGATTGAAGCCTGCTTCATCGACAAAGATGAACTCATGGGGTCTGTCCAAGGATTCCAAGTCAAATATTGTCTGTGTAGAAATACAATATACTGTATGTACAGAGACAGTGCTATACTGTAGAGTACAATTAGGCCTACTGTATGCACTTCTGATTCACATACATTGTATGTACTGAAGAGTAATGTCATTCACATAGTATGTGTTAGTACTGTAGACAATCTGGATTACAGTAAATGTTTCTGAATGTACACTTACTTGCACATACTGAGCTCGCAGTTCTTTCACCCTTGGTGAGTTGAGCTCAAAAGGTACTCTGTATACTTGTTTCATTCGCATCCTGTTACGATGGAGGACACGGTCAATTGTGGAAATGCTCACACTGTCGATTCCTTCGAAGTGTGTGTTGTCTTGTATCACTCGTTCCTGGATTTCTCTGAGTCGTATTGCATTGTCTTGAAGGACCATGCCAACTATAATGGCCTCTTGCTCCCGAGTGAATATAGCTGACGTTCCACCTGCCTGTGGCAGCCTTGCAATTCTTCAAAAAGTAGTTGTGCAGTTACAAAACATATTCATGCAGTACAATACATACAGTGATTAACTTTACAAATGTCTATTGAAACAGCTGCATATAGTGTAGTACAGTAAATTTGCATTTACAAAAATACAGTAGTATATGTCTTGTTTTGTACGCTTTGTACAAATAATAAAACGCAGAACTACAGGATGTTTCTTAACATAACTCTTTATTAACTAGCTACAACTACATGTTCGCCTATCTCCAACCACGATCAACTGACTATACCCTAACCGTCTGGGTGGTCTTAACCAATCACTGCACAGTAGGATACGGCGGTAAAATGCATCCAATTATAATTCAGTATGTATTCACATATGAATATTACATCCCCCTTCTTTTAAAACAAAATAAAATGTTTACATATTCTAAGCTTTTCTTTTGAATACATGCTCTGTAGTTTGAACTCAAGGTAAGTAACCATTTATATTGCATAATACACCAACTGAATCAACAGACTCTGAAACAATGATCCAACATACTGTTACTTTTAGAACAAGGGATTCTCAGCAACTCAGCTTTCACTGTAGAAATGACATCTTAACATTTCAAACAAATACGATACCAAAGCATTTCAAGTGAACTTTCAATAACAAGTTTACAGTCTGGAACTCTTTTAGGGCAGCGATCTGCCTACACCCTTTGACATTTCACAGGTCGAGGACAGCTCTGGGCTTGACCTCTCTTCCTGACCTTGTGCGATATGATGTTGAGCATGCTTCTGTGTCAGTCAACAGTTCTTGTGGTGTTGCAGGTAAGTATGGTGTATGTTGTGCTGTGTGTGTGTTTAGTCCATCACATTCTCTTTCAGGGGAACAGTTCATCTCATCAGTGTGTTGTTCTTTTGTGTTCAGTAAGTGGCGACGATTGCGGCGGTACACTGCTCCTTCTGCTGTGCGGACGTGATATGAACGTTCAGTGTCAGCTGGCTGGATGACCACTGCTGGTTTCCAGAGGCCATGCTCCTGGATTCTAACTGACTCTCCGTCGATCAGTGGTGGCAGTGGTCTAGCTGACCTGTCGTAGTATCGCTTTTGTTGTTGTTGTCTCTGTGCACGTTTTCCATGCATTTCATTGTAGCTGACGACCTCAGGTTGCAGCTGCTGGTTGGTGCTGGGAAGGGTTGAGCGAAGTCTGCGGCTCATCAACAGCTGGGCTGGTGATTTGAAGTTGCCAACTGGAGTGTTGCGGTATTCAAGGAGACTGAGGTAGGGGTCTCTCTTGTCTGCTTTTGCTTTGTCCATGAGTGATTTAGCAATCTGCACAGATTTTTCAGCAAGGCCATTACTTTGAGGGTAATGTGGGCTTGTGGTGACATGTGTGAACTCCCATGCTTTTGTGAAGGATTCAAACTCATTTGATTTGTAACAGGGCCCATTGTCAGATATTAAAGTCTCTACAATGCCATGCCTGGCAAAGGCTGCTTTTAGCTTGTGTATCACAGCTGCAGATGTGGTGCTGTGAAGCTTGTCGAGTTCGAAGTATCTGCTGTAGTAGTCCACTGTTACGATGTAGTCCTCGTTGTTCCAGGTGAACAGATCGGTTGCCACGACCTGCCAGGGTCGGTCTGGGATACAGTGAGGTAACATTGGCTCTTTGGTGTTTGAGGGGCGTCTTTCAAGACAGATGGTGCATCTACCAACAATGTCCTCTATTTGTTTGCACATTCCAGGCCAAAACATAATGTCCCGTGCTCTCTGTTTACACTTTTCCATGCCCATGTGTCCAGCATGGATCTTTGTCAAAATCTCTTCTCTGAGACTGGTAGGAATAATGATTTTCTCTCCTTTGAAAATGATTCCGTTGATCTGTGATAGTTCATCACGATGGTTCCAGAATTCTGAGACGCTCTGAGGGCATTTTCTCCTCTCCTCAGACCATCCATCCTGTATGACTTCCCTCAGCTGTGTGAGTTGAGAGTCCTTTCCTGTTTCTGCTTGGATCTCCTTCAGTTTTGTGTCACTAACTGGTAAGTTGCTGTACACAGTGTGTACTTGCATGTCCATGCCTTCACTGAGGCTGCTGTCCTTGTAGGTAAGAAACTTCCTGGAGAGTGTGTCTGCGACAGGGATGTCTTTGCCTGGACGGTGAGTGATTGTGAAGTCGTATTTTTGTAGTTGAAGGATCATTCTCTGTAGCCTTGGCGGGGCTGCAGCTAGTGGTTTCCTCATGATTGACTCAAGGGGCTTGTGGTCGGATTCCACAATGACTTGTCGTCCATATACGTACTGATGGAAACGTTTACATCCGAATAGAATGGCATAGAGCTCCTTTTCAATTTGAGCGTAGTTGATTTCACAGTCTGTGAGAGATTTGGAAGCGTAGCCGATGGGCTTTCCTTCTTGCAGTAGCACTGCACCTAGTCCATACTTCGACGCGTCCACTTGGAGTCTGAGCTCTTTGTTGGGGTCGTAGTAGGCAAGGATTGGTCCTGGTTCTCTCGTGATCAAGTCTTTCACATTCTGGAAAGCAATGTCGTGTTGCTTGTCCCAAAGAAACTCACTGGACTGCTTTAGCAGTTGACGCAGGGGTGCATTAGCATTGGAGAGGCTGGGTGCGAACTTGGATAAGTAGTTGACCATGCCAAGCACTGTTTCCAGCTCTGCACGGTTTTTTGGTGGCTCCATTTCTTTTATGGCTGAGATCTTCTGTGGATCTGGCTTGATTCCATTCGCTGTGAGAAGATGTCCGAAGTAGCTGACCTCTGTAGCGCCGACTGTGCTCTTCTCTGGGTTGAGCCGGACTCCTCTCTCGCGGGATCTTTGCAGCATCGCGCGGAGGTTTCGGTCGTGCTCCTCTTTGGTTCGACCATAGACAAGGATGTCATCCACAATTGCCACAACTCCGTCGAGGCCTTCGTACACTTCGTCGATCTTTCGCTGAAACTCGTCTTGGGCTGAGATAATCCCAAAAGGCAGGCGACGGAACCTGTAGCGTCCAAACGGTGTGTTGAATGTTGTGAGCTTAGATGACTCTTCTGTGAGCTTGATAGCCCAGTAGCCTGATCTAGCGTCCATGACACTGAAGTAGTGTGCTCCCGCTAGCTTGTGTGTGATGCCATCTAGCGTCGGTAAAGGGTTATGGGGCCGTTTGATAGCCTTGTTCAAGTGTCTTGGGTCGAGGCATACTCGGAGCTTGCCTGTGCGTGGTTTCTCCACCACCACTAACGCGTTTACCCAGTCGGTCGGTTCTGTAACCTTGGTGACTATGTCAGATTGTTCCATGCTCTCCAACTCTTTCTTCAGACGGGCACGGAGAGCAAGGGGAATCTTTCTCGGGGGGTAGACCACAGGGGTTGCGTCTGGGTCAAGGTGAATGGTACATTCTCCTGGGAATAATCCTATTCCTGTAAAGACATCAGCAAACTCCTCCAGTACATTTCCTGTCTCTACTGGTGCTGTTACTGATAAAACTAGCTTGATGAGGTCCATGTCTAAACATGCGTTAAGACCTAGCACTGCAGGTGCTCTAGTGTCAACAACGTAAAAGTCCAACATCATGTCACTTTCCTTGTATTTGCATTTGAAAGTGCATGTGCCTTTTACTGGGAGCTGTTCACCACCATAACCAGTCAGTCTGCGCATGGTGGGCTGTAGCTCGCACTCAGATGTCAAGTTGCGGTACTTATTCAGAGGAATAATGTTTACTTGTGCACCAGTGTCTAGTTTGAACTTTAGCTTTGTGCCTTGTGTTCCTATCTCAATGTCAGCAAAGGCTTGCTCTGTCTCTGATATGTGACTTTTTTGTGTCACTGAATCAATAAACAGTTCATCATCATTTGACTCTTTGATTGACATTTCATCTTCACTCACTGTGTGTACTGTTTTTCCACGGTAAGCTCTGCACACTTTTGCAAAGTGATTCAATTTACCACATTTAGTACACTGTTTGCCTTTAGCTGGGCAATTTCCTGTTCGCCATGCACTTTGTATCCACAATATCCACATGTTTTGGGGCGTTTTGAGTCTGTGTCGCTCTGTTTTGGAGTTGTCTATCTCCGTTCTGAAACGCGCTCTCTGGGCACCGGAGGTGTGCTTTGATGTCTGCCTGACTGCGTGCACTGCTTGTTCACGTGATGCGCTCGTGCTGCGGCGCGAAATGGTTTTCATCTGAGCCTGTGCTAGCTCGTGAGATCTGGCTATGTTGATAGCTTTGTCCAGCGTTAGCTCAGACCCAACATTCAAAAGTTTCTCTCTCACTCGCGGTGAGTGTATTCCAAATACGATACGGTCCCTGACCATCTCATCCTTGTTTGCATAATCACAGTCTTTCACAAGCAGACGCAGCTCAGTCACAAACGGTTCAAAAGACTCGCTAGCTCCCTGTACTTTCTCATGGAATTTGTACCTAGCGAAAATTGTATTAGTCTTCGGCACAACATATGCTTCAAAACGATCATAGTATGTTTTCAGTACCTTTGATTCAGCCTCGGTAAGTGTCCATGTGTTGTAAATATCTCTCCCTTTTTCACCGATCCAGAGGAGCAGGTAGCTACATTTTTCCTTTTCTCCTCTTTCCTTCAGAGGACCCGTGAACATTAGCTCCACATGCTGTTTGTACTTACGCCATGCCTCGGGTAAGTTTGTAGACTCCCAGTCCATTCGAGGTGAAGGAACTCCAGAAAAATCCATCTTTTAAGACCATTTACTCTGACACCATGTCTTGTTTTGTACGCTTTGTACAAATAATAAAACGCAGAACTACAGGATGTTTCTTAACATAACTCTTTATTAACTAGCTACAACTACATGTTCGCCTATCTCCAACCACGATCAACTGACTATACCCTAACCGTCTGGGTGGTCTTAACCAATCACTGCACAGTAGGATACGGCGGTAAAATGCATCCAATTATAATTCAGTATGTATTCACATATGAATATTACAGTATACTGTACCTGTTCTCTTCTCTGAATGTCCTTACTATGGTGGACACAGAAAATCGGCTCAAATTGGGTTGCACTCTAAGTCCTGCTTCCCTCATTGTCAGTCCATGGACAAGAACATGGTCTGTAACTGTTGCTCGAATTTCATCAGATATTTCCACTCTGTCTTCCTCTTCGTCCTCCTCTTCCTCTTTCTTGCCCTCCTCCTCCTCTTCCTCCTCGTCGCCCACCTCGCATACGCACTTGTCCTCGTCCTCTCATTGTTTCTTCTATCCATTCTCAGACTTTCTCCTTCCCACTTTTAACAACCTGTTTGCTCTCTGAACTGGCTTATATTGGTTGTGTTGCATCATTTGAAACAGGTTAAACAATTTTGAGTGGTTGTGTTCAATCAATGACATGTATTCTCTATTTGTATTTGATTGTTGCCACTTGTGTTTACCAGTATGGATGACATGTGCATTAGAGTGCAGAATGTGTTTTGAGAATGAGAATGTGTTTAGAGTTTTGCTGAAAAGTCTAAGTGAGATCTGCAAATTGTGTTTTACCATGTGAAATGGTTTAAGGTATTGACAACAGACTGCATAATTAGCTAAATGAGTCCAGGCAACTGAGAACTTTGTTCAGCCAATGGGTTTTAGTGTTTTAGCAATTGAGAAAAACTGTAAAAGGACATCATTCTCCCAAACCACTGATAATCGCAGAGAGATTCCGGTTTCATAAGAGAAATCAAGAGGAGAGGGAATCAATCTCACAATTTATGGCTGTATTGAAACAGTTATCTGAACACTGTGAATTTGGGCGATCAATGAGTGACACTATACGTGATAGGTCAGTGTGTGGCATGAGCAGCGAGGCAATTCAGAAACGCCTTTTGACTGAGAGTAACTTAACATTGAGGAGAGCAATAGAAGTGAGTACATCAATGGAAATGGCAAATAAAGACGCACAACAGCTAAGTGCATCGACCAAAGTGCATAAGGTGTCTACGTGGTTAAAAAACAAGGCAGGAGGTGGAAAGCCATGCAATCGCTGAGGGAAACCGGGTCACCAAGCAGAGGAGGGTTGGTGCAAAGACTTAGACTGCAGAAGTTGTGGGAAAAAAGGGTCACATCGAACGTGCATGTAAAAACAAAAAGACACAATCAAACAAAAGTACTGAACAAAGGAAAAGTGACTTCAGGAAGTACAAAAAGAAAGTGCATAAAATGGAGCACACAGAGGATGAACAAAGTGATACCCTGTCTGAAAGGGAAGAATCTTTGAATGTTATGTCAATTTCAGACAATGGATACGGCTACTGGGTGACACCGCTACTGGATGGAAACGCAGTACGGATGCAAGTGGACACTGGAGCAGCCATATCTTTGCTGTCTGAGGCTGTATACAAGGAGAAACTACATCACCTCACACTACAGCCCACAAAGATGACGCTGAAAACATACACCGGTGAGATTGTTCCAGTGAGAGGAAGCGTGATTGTTACAGTGGAGTTCAACAAACAGAAGGTAAAGCTACCACTCTACATTGTGAAAGGCAACCATCCAGCATTGCTAGGATGCACATGGCTGGAAAAGATCAAACTAAACTGGTAGGAAATTCACATGGTTGCAAAAGAGGACACAAACCACAAGGGATATTGAGGAAACACGCAGATGTGTTCAAAGGAGACCTTGGCAGTATGAAGGACATCACAGTTAAACTGACCGTGAAACCAGACAGCAAGCCAAAATGCTTCAAAGCTAGACCTGTCCCATATGCCATAAAACCAAAAGTTGAAATTCAGCTAAACAGACTAGTCGAGGGTGGAGTATTGGATCCAGCGAATGTTAGTGAATGGGCTACACCCGTTGTTCCAGTCATAAAAAAGATGGATCACTCAGACTCTGTGGTGATTTCAAAGTCACCATTAACCCAGTATTGACTGCTGAACCATATCCACTACCCATACTACCCTACTCATTGACAACCTATTTTCTGGTTTAGCTGGAGGACAGAAATTCAGTACGATAGACTTATGTCAAGCCTATCTACAGATGCATGTGGCCCAAGTGTCACAAGAACGGTTGACCATAGTGACTCACAAAGGACTGTACAGGTACCGGAGGCTTCCTTTTGGAATCACTTCAGCTCCGGCCTTGTTTCAGAGAGCTATGGACCAGATACTGACCGGGCTCACTGGGGTCCAATGTTACCTCGATGATCTACTCATCACCGGCAAAGACGAGTAGGAGCACATGAGAAACCTGAACGCTACACTACAGAGATTGGAGGAGTACGGTCTGAGGGTCCGGAACAAATGCGAGTTTTTACGATCCTCTGTTGAGTACCTGGGTCACGTCATCGACAGTTCGGGGCTCCACAAGGCGCCATCGAAGGTGAAGGCCGTTGTGGAAGCTCCATCCCCACAGAACGTGAGTCAGCTGAGATCATTCTTAGGACTACTGACATACTACACAAAGTTTGTGCCTAACCTAGCTAACATAAAACAAAACCAAACAGTGGAAGTGTACAGACAGATGTGAGGAGGCATTCAAGAAAACGAAAAGAGCCTTATCTCAGTCAGAGGCCCTAACCCACTTCAACCCCAACTTGCCATTACAGTTGGCATGTGATGCATCGCCTAATGGCGTTGGTGCAGTTGTCTCACGCATCATGCCATCAAATGAAGAAAGGACAATTGCTTTCGCATCACGGACCTTAAGTAAAGCCGAGAGCAATTATGCACAGATAGAGCATGAAGCACTCGCCATTGTGTTTGGAGTTAAGAAATTTCATCAGTTTCTGCTTGGCCAACGATTCACACTGCTGACGGACCGTAGACCCCTCACCCCCATCTTTGGTCCCCACACCGGCATTCCGTCGCTCGCAGCCAGCCGCATTTAGCAATGGGCGTTATTGTTATCTGCTCACCAGTACGATATCAAGTACAGAAGGTCTGAGCAGCACTGCAATGCAGAGGGCCTCTCAAGGCTTCCCTTATCTGTCGCACACACTGAGCACTCCCAGGCTGAAATCTTCTACTTCAAGGAAGTGATGAACGCCCAGGTACATCTGTCCAAGTGAAAAAGTTCTCCCACACTGATCCAGTGATGTCTGAGGTCATGGACATTGTCACTTGTGGAAAAGAAGGAGAGATGTCGGACAGCCTATAACCTTACCTGGTGAGGAGAAACGAGCTCACAGTTCAGTTTGGATGCTTGCTATGGGGTTTTCGAGTCATCATACTGCCGCCACTGAGAAGGCAGGTGCTTGAAGAACTCCATTCAGGGCACTGTGGCATGGTGCGAATGAAGAAGATTGCACGCAGCTACTTTTGGTGGCCAGGTCTGGACGCAGCTATCGAAGACAAGGTCAAGTCACGTTCTGCATGTCAAAAGATGAGGAACATGCCTCAGCTAGCGCCACTACATCCATGGGACTTCCCAGAGGAGCCTTGGCAGCGAGTCCACATAGACTATGCAGGCCCACTGGAGGATCGTATGTTCTTAGTCGTAGTTGACGCACACAGCAAATGGCCTGAGGTCACAGTGATGAAGAGCACCTCAGCGGAGAGAACCATCGAAGAGCTACGGTCAATCTTCAGTCGCTTCAGCTTGCCAACGCAACTCGTTAGTGATAATGGCCCCCAACTGGTGTCTGAAGAGTTCCGGTCATTCATGGAAGCGAATGGAATTCAGCACATCAAGTTAATGCCGTATCACCCTGCAACGAACGGCCTCGCTGAAAGGTTTGTCCAAATGATTAAGCAAGCTTTAAAATCATCACAAGGGTACGGCTTCCTCAATAGGCGTCTAAACACCTTCCTGTTAACCCACAGAAACACTCCCCACACTACAAGCAAAGTGGCACCCGCCTCAGCCATGATGAAAAGACAGCTTTGCATGCGACTCGACCTCCTGAGACCTCCAAAGATGAAACAGGTTGTACAGACACAACAGAGAGCACAGGTGGAGAGACGGAGCAAAGCAAAAGACAGAAGCTTCATAGCTGGAGAGAGAGTTCTTGCTCGGAACTACTGCAAAGGTCCAAAGTGGATACCAGCCACATTGGTTGCACAAACAGGGCCTGTGTCCTACACAGTTCACACACCGGAAAATATAATCTGGAGGAGACACGTGGATCAACTGTTGCCAGGAACCAACCTCAGAGATGACTCATGTCAAGTGACAAACCAAGATCAGCTACTGGAGACCTACCATGACTACGAGCTATCACCTGAATATCCACTGCAGCAACCTACAAATGTGGAAAGTGCTCCAGACTCACCTGAACCAGTCAGAGTGCCTACTCAGGGTACTGTTGCACCCCAGTCTGGGCATACACCATCACCACTCAGACTCAAAGATAATGTGACTGTAGACTCACCTGTACGTCGTCATTACCCTGCAAGAGAAAGACGACCCCCTGACAGGTTGACTAGTTAGTTCAGACTAACCTCCGACATTGGGACAGAATACACCCCAGGGTTAAGTCTGGGGACTGAGGCAGTCTACCCTCTATCCCTAGTTTAGAAAACGTTATTCTGAAAAGGTCATTTATTTACATTAAGAGAACTTATATTAAAAAGAAAACAATAGGCAAAACAGTGAATATTTACTTTTTCCTTATGAGTCATCAAAGGTAAAGGGGGAGGAATATGTTGTGTATTGATATTCTAGTTTTATCCCTTTAGGGCACCTGTAACCCCCCCCCCCCCCTGTTTACCTACGTTGAAATGCTTGGAATGTTCTTCCTGTGAAACGCATTAAACAATGCCCACGTTAATTTCTACTCCCGTCTCATGTCCTGTCCTTATATTAGTTGTATAAGTAATACAGTGTGCTATACAACAAACACATTTGAAAAACAGTCTTTCCAACAACAAAAATAATTAGACATATAAACATTTATTGGGTGGTAATGTGTAATATTGTGTAATAATAATAATGTGTGATTTATTTAAATGTTTAGTAAATAAAACGTTAGCGTTATCATTTAATATTGGATAGTAAAGTTTAATAATTGTAATATGCATGATTAAATGACTAGTAAAGGTTTTGAAGAAAATACAAGTTTTAAAGAAAATGTAATTTACCATTAATGAAAGCTCTCTCTATCTCTCTGCCTGTCTATCTCGCTCTACACAAGAGCCATTGGGTCCTTGGGATGTGTGCATGTGTGTGTGCATGTGGAGCTTGGTGGCCATAAATCGCTCTCTCCTCCTATCTAAGTGTCTAACAGTTAACGCCTTAATGCATTCAATTTTATGAACCTAGGGTGACCCTAGGTTCACAACATGCTTAATGACTTGGGTCCCCCAAGTGTCTTTGAACCAAATGTTTTCTGCTTATGAAGCAATAAATGACTGACAGGCTAAGACCACCTACAAAATGTCCTTGTACTCTTTAACGACGTGCCCATTACTAATGACTTAAACAGATCATTTTACCTCCTTAACCTTTTACTGCAGTGGGCTAAATCAGGGTCCCACAGAGTGTTTCTTGGTAGACTTAAACACATCTACTTTGAAACAAAAGTATACACCTAACTCATGGTTATGGGCTTAAGAAAAGAACACACCTCTACCATGTCAGATATACAGTTGAAATGTATTACATTTTGAGTTTGCATCCCAAAATGACAGTTTAAATACATCACAGAAGACTGAAATGTAACAAAACACCAAGTGTGTTTATTGAGCTGTACACTGAGATGCTCAGTTGGTCAACATTCCTCTTCAGTGATCACCCAACATTGTGTCAACATGTGCCCTAAAAATGAAGCAGATATCATATACCAATCTATTTGTAGAGATGTTTGTCCATAAGAAGGCCTAGGCGTCCCCTATAGTGTCCATAAATCTCTCAAACATGTCACATTTTAAAGCATCTTTATTTTCATGTCTATAAATCAGCAAATACAGTTATTATCTTTAACCAAATTCACATTCTTAAGTGTAGACAATATTTTTTCCATGTTTTCATGAGTGTTTGAGATTTGGTCCCTGAATGGTCAAAAACCTCTTCAAACAGAAGTATGTTTATAGCACTATTCACAACATACTGTATCTTCTCTCATCATGTCAGAACCTGACAGGCTCCCAAAGGCAGGGCCATGAAAGGTCTCACTCAGATCACTCAACTGCTCCTGTTTTTATTCCTACTGATTGTATACAATAGATTCTGCCTTCTTAAGTTCAATTTGACCTTCTTCATATATCAAAACATCTCAGACTAGAAAATATGATTATTAACTATGACCATCTATGAAGTCATGTGTGTGTGAGTGTTGATCTCTCTCTCTCTCAATTCAATTCAATTCAAGGGGCTTTATTGGCATGGGAAACATGTGTTTACATTGCCAAAGCAAGTGAAATGGATAAACACAAGTGAAATAAACAATAAAAAGTGAACAGTACATATTACATATTGGAACACAAGTTCCAAAAGAATAAATATATTTCATATGTCATATTATGTATATACAGTGTTGTAACGATGTCCAGAAAGTTAAAATAGAAAAGATAAAATAAAAAAACATAAATATGGATTGTATTTACAATGGTGTTTGTTCTTCAGTGGTTGCCCTTTTCTTGTGGCAACAGGTCACAAATCTTGCTGCTGTGACTGCACACTGTGGTATTTCCCCAAACACATATGGGAGTTTATAAAAATTTGATTTGTTTTTTTAATTCTTTGTGGGTCCGTGTAATCTGAGAGAAATATGTGTTTCTAATATGATCATACATTTGGCAGGAGGTTAGGAAGTGCAGCTCAGTTTCCAGCTCATTTTGTGGGCACATAGCCTGTCTTCCCTTGAGAGCCAGGTCTGCCTACGGCGACCTTTCTCAATAGCAAGATTTTGCTCACTGAGTCTATACATGGTCAAAGCTTTCCTTCATTTTGAGTCAGTCACAGTGGTCAGGTATTCTGCTACTGTGTATTCTCTGTTTAGGGCCAAATAGCACTTTAGTTTGCTCAGTTTTTTTGTTAATTCTTTCCAATGTGTGAAGTAATTCTCTTTTTGTTTTCTCATGATTTGGTTGGGTCTAATTGTGTTGCTGTCCTGGGGCTCTGTGGGGTCTATTTCTGTTTGTGAACAGAGCCCCAGGACCAGCTTGCTTAGGGGACACTTCTACAGGTTCATCTCTCTGTAGGTGATGGCTTTGTTCTGGAGGGTTTGGGAATTGCTTCCTTTTAGGTGGTTGTAGAATTTAACGTCTATTTTCTGGATTTTGATAATTAGCAGGTATCGGCCGAATTCTGCTCTGCATGTATTATTTTGTGTTTTACATTGTACACAAAGGATTTTTTGCAGAATTCTGCATGCAATTTGGTATTTGTCCCATTTTGTGAATTCTTGGTTGGTGAGCGGACCCCAGACCTCACAACTATAAAGGACAATGTGTTCTATAACTGATTCAAGTATTTTTTTCCGGATCCTAATTGGTATGTCAAATTTTATGTTCCTTTTGATGGCATAGAAGGCCGTTCTTGCCTTGTCTCTAAGATCGTTCACAGCTTTGTGGAAGCTTCCTGTGGTGCTGAGGTTTAGGCCGAGGTATGTATCATTTTTTTGTGTGCTCTAGGGCAACTGTGTCTAGATGGAATTTGTATTTATGGTCCTGGCAACTGGACCTTTTATGGAACACAATTTTTGTCTTACTGAGATTTACTGTCAGGGCACAGGTCTGACATAATCTCTGCAGAAGATCTAGGTGCTGCTATAGGCCCTCCTTGGTTAGGGACGGAAGTAACAGATCATCAGCAAACAGTAGACATTTGACTTCAGATTCTAGTAGGGTGAGGCCAGATGCTGCAGACTGTTTTAGTGGCCTCGCCAATTTGTTGACATGTATGTTGAGTGTGGGGCTTAAGCTGGATCCCTGTCTCACCCCCCGACCCTGTGGAAAGAATAATGTGTGTGCCTTTCGCTAATTTTAACCGCACACTTGTTTATGTACATTAATTTTATGTCCTATGTTTTTCCTTCTATTTGTATAGCAGACCCTCATGCCAAATTGAGTCAAAAGATTTTTTGAAGTCAACAATGCATGAGAAAACTTTGCTTTTGTTTTGGTTTGTCAATCAGAACGTGCAGGGTGAATAAGTGGTCTGTCGTACGGTAATTTGGCAAAAAGCCAATTTGACATTTGCTCAGTACATTGTTTTCAATGAGGAAATGTACAAGTCTCTCTCTCTGTCTCTCTTGTCATCTTGTCAAGTGCTCAATCCTGGACTTCATGGATAAACCCCCCAAAACACTAGATGAACTTTGAGGAGCTGCTCTACGGCTTCTCTGTACAGCCCCAGACAATCAAGTAGCTCCAATTTACAAGAATGGGTTTACAGGGCAGTGATGAAAACAGTTTACATGAACGCTACACAGCATTGGTAATTCAAAATTACAATAATATATATTGGATACAACTACCCATTCAATATAAAATCACTTCTCATTGTGTACTTTTCAAGGTTTCACAAACATAATCTAGTTAATATTTTACGGACTACCACACTGCTGAGTTTCCTATTTTTTAAAGAACAATCATAAAGAGAAAAAACAAGAAGTTGTAAAATAATCTGTATAGAAAACAAATCAAATTTTATTTGCCACACACACATGGTTAGCAGATATTAATGTGAGTGTAGCGAAATGCTTGTGTTTCTGGTTCTGACAGTGCAGTAATATCTAACAAGTAATCTAACAATTCTCCAACAACTACCTAATACACACAAATCTAAAAGGGGTGAATGAGAATATGTACATATAAATATGTGAATGAGCAATGGCCGAGCGGCATAGGCAAGGTGCAATAGATGGTATAAAATACAGTATATACTGTACATATGATATGAGTAATGTAAGATATGTATACATATGGTATGAGTAATATAGCATATGTTAACATTATTAAAGTGGCATTAATTAAAGTGGCATTGTTTAAAGTGACTAGTGATCCATTTGTTAAAGTTGCCAGTGATTGGGTCTCAATGTAGGCAGCAGCCTCTCTGAGTTAGTGATTGCTGTTTAGCAGTCTGATGGCCTTGAGATAGAAGCTGTTCTTCAGTCTCGGTCCCAGCTTTGATGCACCTGTACTGACCTTGCCTTCTGGATGGTAGTGGTGGGAATAGGCAGTGGCTTGGGTGGTTGTTGTCTTTGATTATCTTTTTTGCCTTCCTGTGATATGGGGTGCTATAGGTGTCATGGAGGGTAGGTAGTTTACCCCCGGTAATACGTTGTGCAGACCGCACCACCCTCTGGAGAGCCTTGCGGTTGAGGGCGGAGCAGTTGCCATACCAGGCTGTGATACAGCCCGACAGGATGCTCTCGATTGTGGATCTCTAAAAGTTAGTCAGGGTTTTGGGTGACAAGCCAAATTTCTTCAGCCTCCTGAGGTTGAAGAGGTGCTGTTGCGCCTTCTTCACCACACTGTCTGTGTGGGTGGACCATTTCAGTTTGTCGTTGATGTGTACCCCGAGGAACTTAAAAATGTCCACTTTATCCGCTGCTGTCCCTTCGATGTGGATAGGGGGTTGCTCGCTCTGCTGTTTCCTGAAGTCCACGATCATCTCCTTTGTTTTGTTGATGTTGAGTGAGAGGTTGTTTTCCTGACACCACACTCTGAGTGCCCTCACCTCCTCCCTGTAGGCTGTCTCGTCATTGTTGGTAATCAAGAACTCTACTGTTGTGTCGTCTGCAAACTTGATGATTGAGTTGGAGGCGTGCATGGCTGTGCAGTCGTGGGTCAACAGGAAGTACAGGAGGGGGCTGAGCACGCACCCTTGTGGGACCCCAGTGTTGAGGGTCAGTGAAGTGGAGATATTGTTTCCTACCTTCACCACCTGGTGACGGCCCGTCAGGAAGTCCAGGACCAAATTGCACAAGGCGGGGTTGAGGCCCTGGGCCTCCAGCTTGATGATGAGCTTGGAGGGTACTATGGTGTTAAATGCTGAGCTGTAGTCAATGAACAGCATTCTTACATAGGTATTCCTCTTGGGAATGGGATAGGGCAGTGTGCAGTGTGATGGCAAAGCAGATCACACCGTCTGTGGAGCAGATTGCATCGTCTGTGGACCTGTCAGGGCGGTATGCAAACTGAAGTGGGTCTAGGGTGGCCGGTAAGGTGGAGGTGATATGATCCTTGACTAGTCTCTCAAAGCACTTCATGATGACAGAAGTGAGTGCTATGGGGCGAGAATTGCGACTCCACTTCGTCCTTGTACCGGCATTTCGCTTGTTTGATTTCCTCGCGGAGGGAATAACTACACTGTTTATATCCAGCCATATTCACAGACCTCTTTCCATGGTTTAATCCGGTGGTTCACGCTTTCAGTTTTACGCGAATGCCGCCATCCATCCATGGTTTCTGGTTATGGTAGGTTTTAATAGTCACAGCGTATACTGTAGGTCAATGATATTCTCTGAGGTTGACCGGAACATATCCCAGTCCGCGTGATAAAAACAATCTTGAAGTGTGGATTCCACTTGGTCAGACCAGCTTTGAATGGTTCTAGTCACTGGCGCATCCTGTTTGAGTTTCTGCCTATAAGACGGTAGGAGCAAGATGGAGTCATGGTCGGATTTGCCGAAGGGAGGGCGGGGGAGGGATTTGTATGCATCGTGGAAGTTAGAGTAGCAGTGGTCTGGTGTATTACCCCCGCACATAGTGCAATCAATATGCTGATAGAATTTAGGTAGCCTTGTTCTCAAATGTGCTTTGTTAAAATCCCCAGCTACAAAAAATGCAGCCTCAGGATATATAGTTTCCAGTTTACATAGAGTCCAGTGAAGTTCCTTTAGGGCCATCTTGGTGTCTGCTTAAGGGGGAATGTACACAGCTGTGACGATAACTGATGAGAATTCTCTTGGAAGGTAATATGGCCTGCATTTGATTGTGAGTAATTCTAGGTCGGGTGAACAGAAGGACTTAAGTTCCTGTATGTTGTTATGATTACACCATGGGTCGTTAATCAGGAAGCATACACCCCCGCCCTTCCTCTTCCCAGAGAGACGTTAATCTCTGTCGGCGCAATGCATGGAGAAGCCCGGTGGCTGAACCAATTCCGACAACATATCCCGAGAGAGCCATGTTTCCGTGAAACAGAGAATGTTACAATCTCTGATGTCTCTTTGGAAGGCAACCCTTACTCAAATTTCATCAACCCTGTTGTCAAGAGACTGGACATCGGCGAGTAGTATACTCGGTAGCGGTGGGCGATGTGCACGTCTACGGAGCCTGACCAGGAGGCTGCTCTGTCTGCTCCTTCTGTGGCGCCGATGTCTTGGGTCGGCCTCTGGGATTAGATCCATTGCCCTGGGTGGTGGTCCAAACAGAGGATCTGCTTCGGGAAAGTCGTATTCCTGGTCGTAATGTTGGTAAATTGACATCACTCTTATATCCAATAGTTCTTCCCGGCTGTATGTAATAAGACTTAAGATTTCTTGGTGTAACAATGTAAGAAATAATAAAACAAAATACTGCATAATTTCCTAAGGACTCGAAGCGAGGCGACCGTCTCTGTCGGGGCCATCTGTCACAGCTGTCTGAAGAATGGGACCAAAGTGCAGCGTGTGTATCGTTACACATTTCATTATAACTGTGAAACTATGCAAGACATACAAATAAACTAATGAACAAAAACAACAAACCCTGACGAAGCGGTGCAACATACTCTTACTCAAAATAATCTCCCACAAAACCTAGTGGGAAAACCAACAACTTAAATATGATCCCCAATTAGAGACAACGATGACCAGCTGCCTCTAATTGGAGATCATCCCAAAAAACAACAACATAGAAATACAGAACTAGAACCCCACATAAAAATACAGAAACTAGACAAAAAACCCAATATAGAAAAAAGAAACTAGAACCAACATAGAAATAAATAAACTAGACAAAACCCCGTCACTCCCTGACCTACTCTACCATAGAAAATAAAAGCTTTCTATGGTCAGAATGTGACACCATCTGGCGTTCTATACTGAAAACAGTTACATTCTGAAAGATTTTGATATGATAACATAATTTGTATTCACATCTAAATTTAGGATAATACTGTTTATTTTCTTTTACTAAAATGTTATTATTTATGTGGTCTCATACCATGCTAATACACTTCCAAGCAATGCAAGTAGGTTTGAAATTAACCCCAAAACAGTTGTGGGGCTTTTTGATGAAGAATACCAATAGGCATGACCAGATTCTCTTTCCTATTCAGGCATCATATAATGCTTAGCCACATGCAAATCCATGAACTCCCCTAATTAAACATCTGACTGTAAGGCGCTACAGAGGGTAGCGTGTACGGCCCAGTACATCACTGGGGCAAAGCTTCCTGCCATCCAGCACCTTTATACTAGGCGGTGTCAGGGGAAGGCACAAAAAATTGTCAAAGACTCCAGTAAACCAAGTCATAGACTGTTCTCTGCTACCATATGGCAAGCGGTATTGGAGCACCAAGTCTAGGTCCAAAAGGCTCCTTAACAGCTTCTACCACCAAAACGTAAGAACAATTAATGAAATGGCCACCCGGACTATTTACATTAACCCCCCCACCCTTTGTTTTTACACTGCTGCTACTCGCTGTTTATTATCTATGCATTGTCACTTTACTGCTACCTACATGTAATAATTACCTTGACTAACCTGTACCCCTGCACATTGACTCGGTACCGGTACCCCCTGTATATAGCCTCGTTATTGTTATTTTATTGCTTTACTTTTTATTTTATTTTTTACTTTAGTTTATTTACTAAATATTTTCTTAACTCTATTTCTTGGACTGCTGTTTAAGGGCTTGTAAGTCAGCATTTCACCTGTTGTATTCAGCACAAGTGACAAATTGATTTGATTTGATTTAATTAACATGACTACTGGCAATGTCGTCATTACAACCAGGTCTTCCTAACATTTGCCATAACTAGTAAGCCTTATATCTTGACTCTATATGGGCTACCAAATATGTACCTGGGCACACATGGGAGGGGTGGGACCAAATGCACTTCTAAGTAATTGAGGCGAGAGCATTGTTGCTTTATTCTAATTAAAATAATTGACCCATAAGAGAACACATGACCAAAGCATAGCATGGTCCATATAGAATTAAAACAACATTATTCTTAATGAGAAATATAATAGAATAAACAAACGTTTGCATAACCAAAGACATGAAAACTGACTCCAACTTTGTATTTCGGTATAAAACGTTCATATGGCCAGGAAAGTCATTGAGAATAATAAAAGACAATAGTTATTGTTGGTAGTTTATGGATAAAGATGGTGAAGGTTCATGAATGTCAAAGATGTGTTCACAGTGGGGATTTGGGAAGAGTAGTAAGGAAGATCATAAAGGAAATTTCAGATTCAGGTTTAGGGGGGTAATAACTTTTTGGAAACTACATCATCAACTAGATTCAGCCACGCGCCAATTTCTTTCTGGAGTGGGGGCCGGAACATAATTCCAAATAATTTTGAGAAGCCCAAACAGATATGTTTGACTAAAACAATATTTTCAAACCTTGCTTACATTTGTATACAAAGACGTGTCTCTCTGCGTGGGAATACTCGGGAACAGATTTCTTAAATTAAAATCACTTGAAGCTGATTTTCTGGTGTTTTTACAATCTTTTATGCCCAACAATGAAAATTCCAAATTCTGCCCGAGGGCCGCCAGTTGGGGAACCCTGAGATTGAGCATGATCAGCAGTGGTTGCAATAGCATACACAACTGTATAGTCTGCATACAGGTGCAGGTAACAGATTTGTATTATTTGTTTTGTTGTTGTTGACAAAACAATATTTCTAATGTATACAATATAGTTGTTTATTAGACATTTAACATATACCACAGTGCCTTGGTACTAAAGATTTTATATGCAACATTTAAACAACAATTTCGACAACCCTTGGGTTATGATGTATATGACATGACAAGATACATTGACTATTTTATTAATCTTTTTATTTTTTATTTTTTTTACATGTTTATAACCCAAAAGTATGTTTTCAGAGGGGAGGGAAATATTGTTAAACTGTAGAGAAAAATAACCTTTGGGAAATCACATTCCCACCGCATCTAAGGCTGCATGCACTGACATTGACAATGTATTATGTTATGTGAAAGTAGCATAAGTATATGTAAAGAGTTTACAACTTTGTTTAAAAGTTTAGAATATGTCTCTTGTGAATATTGAGACATGGTACATGTAAAGTGTTTGAAGTTGTAGAAACATCTCAAGGATGATCAATGGAAAGAGGATGCACCTGAGCTCAATTTCGAGTTTCAAAGCAAAGGGTCTGAATACTTATGTGAATAAGGTATTGTTTTTTATTTGTAATCAATTTGCAAACATTTATATAAACCTGTTTTCAATTCATAGCAAGTAAAAAGTTATTTATCTTTACTGTTACTGAGAATGGTGTTGTAGTGAATGCGTGTTACTTGCAAATGTATTTTTGAAATTACAAAATACCTCAATATACCTGTATTTTATTTTGTATTTGTAAAAAGATACATTTTGATGGAGACTTTGCCCATTTCTGACTGTAACTGCAATTATTTGTTTATGTAAGCATTGGAAGTTTATCATGCACATATTTGATTGTCATTCTCTTTTTATCATACACATCATTTTTTTAGGTGCTTGGTAATAGTCAATCATGTTTGCAGTGATTTGCAATACATTTTTCTCACCTCAGTGACATATGTTGACTGGTAGACCTCTTTGCTGTATTTCCAACCGTCCAAGCAACTCTCCAGCTCAATTTCACTCACGTTGATATCCACATTTGGAATGATATTCAGGTTAGAGTAGTTTTTAACTGTCTCCAGTTCGAGTCTTGAGCACGAACTACGCTGTGACACACCATTCGTTGTCACCATGGGGATGGTCACATTTCTCCACATGTCACTGACATTATAATCCTCAGGAATAAAGCACTCATGTGGCGGGGTATCACCTACAAACACTATATAAATACCAGTAAATCCATTGGGCAGGATGCTGATGGCCAATGCCAAAAAGATTGTCTGCTGAAAGGGTCCCCATGTTCCCAAGAAAGCTGTAATTCCATCGTAATCTCTCATGTTGGTGCTGTGTTCAGTTAACCTTTATTTATAGTCAATTAACTTCTTCACTTGAAGAAAACTGCCTGAACTGTATAGCTGCTCCGGAGGTAGTTGTAGTGTTGTTGGATTTCATCTGTCCCCATCTGACAACGACAACAAACAGCAGAGCTCTCTCCTTTTATGGGCCATCCCCTTTATGCGGTGTGAACCGTTTGTGTGGCCTGTGCAGAGAGGAGAGAACAGGGATAGACAGACACATAGTTGACAGGCTACAGGAGAGGCTACGCTAATGCAAAGGAGATTGGAATGAAAATTAACAAAACAACTGGGGAAGCGAGAGAGCAGGGCCTCCCTCACTAACCATTCACTGAAACACTCAAATATAACTTTTCCAACTTCCACTTTAGAAATCATAATTGATGTAAACTACAGTGGTTCAATGTTTCCAGGAATAGGCTCAAACTTAGTTTATTCAGCTAGATAACTTGGTACAGTATTCTTCCGTGAAACCCACCCAGTACACCGTATCCTATGACGCTGTAGCTAAATAGCATCCAATAACACACAGTTAGCACCAATACTTGGTTTGGGATGAGTTGGACCGCAGAGTGAAGGAAAAGCAGCCAACAAGTGCTCAGCATATGTGGGAACTCCTTCAAAACCATCTGAAAAGCATTCCTCATGAAGGTGGTTGAGAGAATGCGAAGAGTGTGCAAAGCTGTCATCAAGGCAAAGGGTGGCTACTTTGACGAATCTAAAATATTGTCACATCCTGACCAGCAGAGGGAGTAATTGTATTAGTTTTGGTCAGGACGTGGCAGAGGGTTTTGTGTTGTGTGTAGGTTGGTTGCTGGACTCTCAATTGGAGGCAGGTGTTTCTAGTTGCCTCTGATTTGGAGTCCTATAAACAGGTGTGTGTTTTTGTTTGTGTTTGTGGGTAGTTGTTTTTGCATTGCTTTTCGTATAGCCTGCAAGACTGTTGTACTGTCGTGTTTCTTTGTTTCTTGTTTTTGTATAGTGTTCACGTTCTTGATTAATAAAATTCTAAGATGAACATGAACTCCGCTGCGTATTGGTCTACTTTCTCAGACGAGGACTTCTCTGTTTCGTCTGAGGACGAGGACAGTTGTGACAGAACTACACACCATACCAGGACCAAGCAGCGGAGGAATTCTGGCGAGGACTGGGGAACACGGCGGGTAAGAGAGCCCGAGAGGCAGCCCCAATAATTATTTTGGGGGGGGCACAAGGGCTGTTTGGCGGGGCGAGATTGGAGACCCAGGCCAGCTCCCTGTACCCTTTTTGGACATAAACAGACTGGACAGGTCCCGTGCTTTGGGGTAGGTGCTGTGGTGAGGCCTGGTATTTTCAGGCCGGTATGCGCAGTACCAGCGCCCCGCATGTGCCAGGGGAGAGTGAGCATCGAGCCTGAAGGGGTGATGCCAACCCTGCGCTCGAGACCGCCAGTGTGCCTCTACGGTCCAGTATTCCCCGCTACACGCACTAGCCTTGAGGTGCGTGTCTCCAGGCTGGCACGTCCTGTACCAGCCCCATGCATCAGGCGTCTAGTGCGTCAGCCCAGCCTCGCCAGTCCGGGGCCGCCAGAGCTGCCCGCCATTCAGGAGTCGCCAGAGCTGCCCGCCAGTCAGAAGTCGCCAGAGCTGCCCGCCAGTCAGGAGTCGCCAGAGCTGCCCGCCAGTCAGGAGTCGCCAGAGCTGCCCGCCAGTCAGGAGTCGCCAGAGCTGCCCGCCAGTCAGGAGCCGCCAGAGCTGCCCGCCAGTCAGGAGCTGCCAGAGTGGCCCGTCGGCCCGGAGATGCCAGAGTGGCCCGTCTGCCCGGATTTGCCAGAGTGGCCCATCAGCCCGGATCAGACAGAGTGGCCCGTCTGCCCGGATCAGCCAGAGTGGCCCGTCTGCCCGGATCAGCCAGAGTGGCCCGTCTGCCCGGATCAGCCAGAGTGGCCCGTCTGCCCGGATCAGCCAGAGTGGCCCGTCTGCCCGGATCAGCCAGAGTGGCCCGTCTGCCAGGATCTGCCAGAGTGGCCCGCCTGCCCGGATCTGCCAGAGTGGCCCGTCTGCCCGGATCAGCCAGAGTGGCCCGTCTGCCAGGATCTGCCAGAGTGGCCCGCCTGCCCGGATCTGCCAGAGTGGCCCGTCTGCCCGGATCAGCCAGAGTGGCCCGTCTCCCCGGATCTGCCAGAGTGGCCCGCTTGCCCGGATCTGCCAGAGTGGCCCGCCTGTCCGGCCCAGCCCGAGTGGCCCGCCTGTCCTCCGGCCCAGCCCGAGTGGCCCGCCTGTCCTCCGGCCCAGCCCGAGTGGCCCGCCTGTCCTCCGGCCTAGCCCGAGTGGCCCGCCTGTCCTCCGGCCCAGCCCGAGTGGCCCGCCTGTCCTCCGGCCCAGCCAGAGTGGTCCGTCTGCCCGGGTCAGCCAGAGTGGCCCGTCTGCCCGGCGCAGCCATCGGCGCCACCTAAGTGGGCGACGCCGAAGGTGGAGCGAGGTCCACGTCCCGCACCTGAGCCGCCTCCTATATAGGTGGGTTGGGGAGGGGGGGTGTAGCACAGTGCCGTCGTTGACGGCAGCCACCCTCCCTTCCCTCCCTTTAGTTTAGGAGGATTTTTTTGTTGTTTGGGTTTTTTTTGTCTTGTCTTTTAGGTGCAGTCGGGGTCTGCACCTTTAGGGGGGGGGGGTACTGTCACGTCCTGACCAGCAGAGGGAGTAATTGTATTAGTTTTGGTCAGGACGTGGCAGAGGGTTTTGTGTTGTGTGTACATTGGTTGCTGGACTCTCAATTGGAGGCAGGTGTTTCTAGTTGCCTCTGATTGGGAGTCCTATAAACAGGTGTGTGTTTTTCTTTGTGTTTGTGGGTAGTTGTTTTTGCATTGCTTTTCGTATAGCCTGCAAGACTGTTGTACTGTCGTGTTTCTTTGTTTCTTGTTTTTGTATAGTGTTCACGTTCTTGATTAATTACATTCTAAGATGAACATGAACTCCACTGCGTATTGGTCTACTTTCTCAGACGAGGACTTCTCTGTTTCGTCTGAGGACAAGGACAGTTGTGACAAATATAACACTTTTCTTGTTACTAGATGATTCCATATGTGTTATTCCAACAGCTGACCTATCAGCAAACTGATAGTTTGGCTGTTAGAATCTATAAAGGCCGCTTTACCATTCTTGGGTAGTGGAATGACTTTGTTTTCCCTCCAGGCCTGAGGACAGCATTTTTTCTAGGCTCAGATATATGACTGTTAAGAGTGGCTATCTACAGCAGTACCTTTCTCTGTAGCTTTCCATCTAAGTTGTCAATGCCAGGAGGTTTGTCATTATTCATCGATACCAATCATTTTTCCATCTTTCCCACACTAACTTTCAATGCTTTTCATTCATTATAATAAAGTTTGCCCACTTTGCAAATGAAGTAATCATTCAAATAATTGGTAAAGTCATTTCCATCTGTTTCAATGAAAGATGGAGTTGAATTTGTCTTTCTGCCCATAATTTATTTTAAAGTTCTCCCGAATTTATATAATTTGTTATTTTCTTCATAATACAGTTTATTTTTATTTTTGTTGAGTCACATAATTTCTCTATTTTAAGTTTGCCAGGATAAAAACACTTAATCCAAGACAAATCTTTTACTAATCTGTTATTGTCACGATCGTGTGGAGAGACGGACCAAGGCACAGCATGTCTTGAGTTCCACATATTTATTTAAGCAAAACTTCCAAACAAAAAGAAACAAACACTCAACGAACCGTGACATCAGAGGTGCTACATGTACTAACTCAAAACAATATCCAACAAAGCAGGTGGAAACAGGGAACCCTTAAGTATGATTCCCAATTAGAGACAACGAACCTCAGCTGCCTCTAATTGGGAACCATACCAAGAGCACCAACATAGAAATAATAAACCTAGAACACCCCCTAGTCACGCCCTGACCTACTATACCATAGAGAACCAAGGGCTCTCAATGGTCAGGGCGTAACAGTACCCCCCCCAAAGGTGCGGACTCCGGCCGCAAAACCTGAAACCAACTGGGGAGGGTGGGGGGGGGTGATTAGTGTCGGCTCCGGTGCAGGTTGTAGCCCCCGCCCAGACCCCGGATCCGGCCATAGCGCTGGGCTGAACGCCATGCCTGGACTGGGCACCGGCACAAAGGAGGGCTCCGGCCATGGATCTAGGTTGGATGCTGTGCCTGGACTGGGCACCGGCGCAATGGAGGGCTCCGGCCATGGAGCTGGGTTGGACGCCGTGCCTGGACTGGGCACCGACGCAGAGGAAGGCTCCCACCATAGAGCTGGACTGGACACCGTGCCTGGACAGGGCATCGGCGCAGAGGAAGGCTCCCGCCATGGAACGGGACTGGACACCGTGCATTGACTGGCCACCAGCGCAGAGAAAGGCTCCGGCCTATGGACCGTCGCAGGAGATTCCGGACTGTGGACCGTCGCAGGAGGTTCCGGACTGTGGACCGTCGCAGGAGGTTCTGGACTGTGGACCGTCGCAGGAGGTTCCGGACTGTGGACCGCTGCAGGAGGTTCCGGACTGTGGACCGTCGCAGGAGGTTCCGGACTGTGGCCCATCGCAGGAGGTTCCGGACTGTGGACCGTCGCAAGAGGTTCCGGACTGTGGACCGTCGTAAAAGGCTCCGGACTCTGGACCGTCGTAGGAGGTTCCGGACTGTGGGCCGTCGCAGGAGGTTCCGGACCGTGGACCGTCGCAGGAGGTTCCGGACCGGGGACCGTCGCCGGAACCCCGGACCGGGGACCGTCGCCGATAGCTCTGGACTGGGGACCGTTGCCGGAAGCTCTGGACTGTTAATGTGCACTGGAGGCCTAGTGCGTGGAGCCAGTACAGGTGGCACCGGACTAGTGACACGCTCTTCAGGGCGAATGCGAGGAGCAGGCACAGGACATGCCGGACTGGGGAGGCGCACTGGAGGCCCGGTGCGTAGGGCCGGCACAAATCATACCGAAACGATGACACACTTCGCACGGCGAGTGCAGGGAGCTGGCACAGGACGTACTGGGCTGTGGAGGAGCACTGGATACCTGGTGCGTACAGCCGGCACACATGGTACCGGACAAATGATACGCTCTTCAAGGCGAGTGCGGAGAGCTGGCACAGGACGTACAGGGCTGTGGAGGCATACTGGAGACCTGGTGCGTGGAGCCGGCACAGTTTTTATCAAACTGTTAGCACGCTCCTCAGGACGAGTACGGAGAGCTGACTCAGGTGGCATCAAACATATAACACGCTCCTTAGGGCGAATGTCGTGCATCATCCACCAACACAATAACTCTCTCATTTCTCTCTCCTCCAATTTCTCCATCAACTCACTGACGGTCTCTGACTCTCTTCGTTCACTCTCCTCCAATTTCTCCCTCTTCTCCCAGATTGGCTCTGGTTTGCTCCTCGGCTCCGCCGACCACCCCGTGTGCCCCCCCCCCCGTCCTTTGGGCTTTCCTTGTGGCCACGAACCGTCGTCGCTGTCCTCCTTTCTCTCCTTGCGTCTGCCGCCAAGGAAGGCGATCCTGTCCTACCAGGATTTCCTCCCAAGTCCAGGATCCCTTCCCATCCAAAATCTCCTCCCAAGTCTAGGATTTCCTCACCTCATGTTCACGCTGCTTGGTCCTTTGTTGGTAGGATATTCTGTCACGATCGTGTGGAGAGATGGACCAACGCGCAGCGTGTCTTGAGTTCCACATATTTATTTAAGCGAAACTTCCAAACAGAAAGAAACAAACAATCAACGAACCGTGACATCAGCGGTGCTACATGCACTAACTCAAAACAATATCTCACAAAGCAGGTGGAAACAGGGAACCCTTAAGTATGATCCCCAATTAGAGACAACGAACCTCAGCTGCCTCTAATTGGGAACCATACCAAGAGCACCAACATAGAAATAATAAACCTTGAACACCCCCTAGTCACGCCCTGACCTACTATACCATAGAGAACCAAGGGCTGTCTATGGTCAGGGCGTGTCAGTTGTCCCATAACATGTGTTGTGATGTCATATTCAATGAGTACATAAAATGACAAAACAGGCCTACTGACAAAAGCTGGATGACAAAACCTAGATCCTCAGATTCTGGAGGATTCTATTGAACATAACACTGTGAACATTGAACATTTACTTACTGACAATGTGATATACATTATATGGATACAGTCAAATTTGACAGACATTTTAACAATTTAGTCAGAGATTTTAGAAGGAAGACTAGTAGGCGACAAGTACGTTGCAATAAACTTTAGTGAACTATTAACAGAGTATATGTACAAAATAATAAATACAGTGCATTTAGAAAGTATTCAGGCCACTTGACTTTATCCACTTTTTGCTACATTACACACTTAATCTAAAATTTATTCAATTAGTTTTCTTCCTCATCAATCTACACATACTACCCTGCAAAGACAAAGCAAAAATAGGTTTTAGAAATTTTCGAAAATGTATATAAAAAAATATATAGAAATACCTTATTCAGACCCTTCGCTATGAGACTCGAAATTGAGCTCAGGTGCATTCTGATTCCATTGATCCTCCTTGATGTTTCTACAACTTGATTGGAGTCCACCTGTGGTAAATTCAATTGATTGGACATGATTTGGAAAGGCACACACCTGTCTATATAAGGTTCCACTGTTGACAGTGCATGTCAGCCAAACTGAGCAATCGGTGGAGAAGGGCCTTGGTCAGGGAGGTGACCAAGAACTTGATGGTCACTTTGACAGAGCTCCAGAGTTCCTCTGTGGAGATGGGAGAACCTTCCAGAAGGACGACCATCTCTGCAGCACTCCACCAATCAGGCCTTTATGGTTGAGTGGCCACTCCTCAGTAAAAGGCACGACAGCCTGCTTGGAGTTTGCCAAAAGGCACCTAAAGGACTCTCAGACCATGAGAAAAAAGATTCTCTGGTCTGATGAAACCGAGATTGAACTCTTTGGCCTGAATGCCAAGCGTCACGTCTGGAGGAAACTTGGCGCCATGCCTACAGTGAAGCATGGTGGTGGCAGCATCATGCTGTGGGATATTTTTCAGTGACAGGGAGACAAGTTAGTATCGAGGGAAAGATGAACGGAGCAAAGTACAGAGAGATCCTAGATGAAAACCTGCTCCAGAGCTCTCAGGACCTCAGACTACGGCGAAGGTTCACCTTCCAACAAGACAACAACCCTACGCACATAGCCAAGACAACGCAGGAGTGGCTTAGAGACAAGTCTCTGAATGTCCTTGAGTGGCCCAGGCAGAGCCCAGAACCTGATCAAACATCTCTGGAGAGACCTGAAAGTTCTGAGTAAAGGGTCTAAATACTTATGTAATATATATATATATTTGCAAATATTTTTGCTCTGTCATTATATGGTATTATGTGTAGATTTGAGGGGAAAAACTATTTAATCAATTTCAGATAAGGCTGTAACTTAACAAAATTTGGGAAAAGTCAAGGGGTCTGAATACTTTCCGAATGCACAGTACTACTAGAGTCTTCCTCTGGCACCATTTAGTGGCCTACCTTCCCACTTATAAAGGCAGCAGTACAGACTATATATTCCTTTGTTACGGTATCGATCTAGCTACTCGTACTCGGAAATGCTACTAACTTAATTATTTTCTCATTGTTATTTTTAATGTCGTAGCATTACTACTAGGCACACAATAAAATATAAACCTGAGATAAAAAACACTTTGATATATTCAGTGAAAATTGTTAAAACCATATCCAAATGTTTATGTTTACTATATCGACACACAATATAAAAATGCTAATATTTGGCCATACATAATACATTTGTCTTGGATGAAGTGTTTTTATCCTGACTTTAGAGGATGGCTAAATTTCAACAGAATGCTTTAGAAATTATGTGCATTTATTTTTGTGTCATAAATTAAAGTAATCATCTTTAATAATATAGTATTTACACTACCGTTCTCAAGTTTGGGGTCACTTAGAAATGTCCTTGTTTTTGAAAGAAAAGCATTTTTTTTGTCCATTAAAATAACATAAAATTGATCAGAAATACAGTGTAGACATTGTTAATGTTGTAAATGACTATTGTAGCTGGAAAAGGCTGATGTTTAATGGAATATCTACATAGCCGTACAGAGGCCAATTATCAACAACCATCACTCCTGTGTTCCAATGGCACGTTGTGTTAGCTAATCCAAGTTTATAATTTTAAAGGCTAATTGATCATTAAAAAACTCTTTGGCAATTATGTTAGCACAGCTGAAAACTGTTGTCCTGATTAAAGAAGCAATAAAACTGGCCTTCCTTAGATTTGTTGAGTATCTGGAGCATCAGCATTTGTGGGTTCGATTACAGGCTCAAAATGGCCAGAAACAAATAACTTTTTTCTGAAACTCTTCAGGCTGTTCTTGATCTGAGAAATTGGACCTTCCACAGTCCAATAGCATTAACAACGTTTCACTTCCCTCTGTTCCAGTCTGGGTTTTGCCAGTGGACGGTCGTATGTGCTGCCAAAACTTACCCCTTTTCCAAGCTCTGCTGCCAGTTGTCCCGGTCAGTTTCCATCCGAGTCCCGAACCGATTTGGCACACTTTGCTTTCATGGTCTTTAAATACACACCTCAATCTTGTCAAGCATCAAAAGGAATGTACGTATATAGAATTACTGATACTTGCATTTATCACAGGGGAGATGACATTCTCATGAGAGGTTGAGAATTCTGGGAAGAGATGTTCCTGTTTGTACCCTTACAAAAAAGTCCCAGAGGACCGCAGGAATTTGACCCTTTGTGAAGGAATTGTGCAGGTGTCCAGCAGGAATCTTGCAGGATTGACAAAATCCTGCAGGAAAAGTCCCTGATGCTCCTGCAGGACTCTTGTATGACTTGTCCTGCAGAATTTTTGAAAATCCTGTACAACCATGACAATCCCTGCAGGAATCCTGCAGGAGTGAACCTGCAGGATTTTGATTCGTGCAGGATATGGGAATTCCTGCAGGACCTGACGATTGCTGCACAACCAAGGAAATTCCAGCATGAATCATGCAGGATTTGGCAATTCCTGCAGGACCAATTCCAGCACAAATCCTGCAGAATATTGATATTGCTAGGGACATATCGGGTAGTCAAACCACTGAAGGAGGAGATAAAGGTGGGTGCACATAATTTTATATATAGCTAGCTAGTTTTTTTATGAAAAAAGTGTGTTGAACTCTCCTTTACAATTTATAACAAGAAGATGAATGATCATGTGACATATTGTTCACCATAGCAACAGTCAGCCTGGCTCAGAGCCATACGAAACGTAGCCTACTGTATGTATTTCTGAGCACCTCCAAGCCGTATTATACCTACTAATAGGCTAGTGGTAAGGCCCCCCAATTTTTTTGGACACCCCTACCTGAGTCAGAACATAAAACACAATCATGACTCCTATTTATTAAATGAATGGTTGTGTAAAAAGTTTTTGAGGAAAAGTGGTAAAATTGATAGATATTGTGACACACCCCATCAACTTAAAAAGTGAAGAATAATGCCTGAATGAATATGCTTCTGTTATTCAACACCAAACCCACCAGTGGTGTGCGTGGCCAAAGAGCTCTATTTTCATGTCATCTGACCATAGCTTCCGGTTCCAATCCAAGTGCTAATGCCATTTATCAAACTCCAGGTGGTGGTATGGTCAGATGACATGAAAGTAGAGCTCTTGGCCACGCACACCAGTGGTCGATTTGGCGTTGAAAAACAGAAGCATAAGCAGAAAAGTACCTCATACTGTACCTATGGTAATAGATGGTGGTGCATTGGCTATTTTGATTCCAATGGTCTCGTGGTCCTTGTTAAGGTCAACGGCATCATGACTTTATCAAGTACTAGGACACTTTAGCCACAAACCTGGTTGCCTCTGCTAGGAGGCTGACACTTGGCTGCAAGTGGCTCTTCCAGCAAGGCAATAACCCCAAGCACACATCAAAATCGTCAAAGAAATGGTTCATAACTGAAAGAGTCTTGTATGGAGGAATGGTCTGATCCCTTCTAATGTGCTCTCCAGTCTCATAAAACATTTTTGAAAAAGGCTCCGTGTCGTTATCCTCGCAAGGGGAGGGTGCTGGAGTACTGAAAAAAAGGGTGGCAATAATTTTGACCCCTATCTTTTTTATATTTGTTAAACAAAATGTCTTGCTCTGAGCAATTTATTTGACCATGCAATACTGTATAGCTCAGTATTTATTTTATATGGTATTTTTGCTCATGTTTGTCAAAGGTGCCAATAATTATTTGGCTATTGTAATTGGCTCTAAGGAAAACAAGTGGGCTCAGATATATAAATTACATTTTTGTGGGTCCAAGGTTATGGTTGAAGGATTTTGTATCTTTAACCCCTACTCTTGCAATTAAGTCAGGGGGACACCACAGTTTGTCTTTGGGGCCACCCTGGATTTTGCCCCAAATCCAATATGGCGTCCAAAATCCAATATGGTTGCCATAATACCATTTGATGGAGGTTAAATCAAGTGTAAATAGGAATTTTGTAGATGAGAGGCATTTTTCCAGAATTGTGTACATTGCCCTCCCATAAAGACTGTTTTGGTGTAAATAAATTGTATTCTGAATCCGATTTGACCAACATGATTATACTCAAACACCTTCGCCTAGTGAAAGTTTACACACCCCATGCAGTTTTCACATTTTGCTGCCTTAAATTTAAACAATAATATTTCAATTTTTTTCCCAGCGATCAATACAACCTACTCCACATTTTCAAGGTAAAAGAAAATGTATAGAAAATATCTAAAATGAATAAAACTTAAGAAACTAAGATATCTTGATTGCATCGGTCTTCACACCCCAGAGTTAATACTTGGTGGAAGCACCGTTGGCATCAATTACAGCTGTGAGTGATTTTTATAAGATTACACCAACTTATTCCACCAGCTGTGTACAACATTTTGGACCACATACACTATATATACAAACGTATGTGAACACCCCTTCAAATTAGTAGATTCGGCTATTTCATCCACACCCATTGCTGACAGGTGTATAAAATCCACCACACAGCCATGCAATCTGCATAGACAAACACTGGCAGTAGAATGGCTTACTGAAAAGCTCATTGACTTTCAATGTGGCTCTGTCATAGGATGCCACCTTTCCAACAAGTCAGTGTGTCCAATTTCTGCCCTGCTAGAGCTGTCCTTGTCAACTGTAAGTGCTGTTATTGTAAAGCAGAAACGTCTAGGATCAACAACGGCTCAGCTGCGAAGTGATAGGCCACACAAGCTAACGGAACGGGACCGCCAAGTGCTGAAGCGTGTAATGCATAAAAATCTTCTGTCCTCGGTTGCAACACTCACTACGGAGTTCCAAACTGCCTCTGGAAGCAACGTTGGCACAAGAACTGTTCGTCGGGAGCTGCATGAAATGGGTTTCCATGGCCGCGCAGCCGCACACAAGCCCAAGATCACCATGCGTAATGTCAAGCATCAGCTGGAGTGGTGTAAAGCTTGCTGCCATTGGACTCTGGAACAGTGGAAACACGTTCTCTGGAGTGATGAATCACACTTCACCATTTGGCAGTCCGATGGACAAATCTGGGATTGGCGGATGCCAGGAGAACGCTACCTGCCCCAATGCATAGTGCCAACTGTAAAGTTTGATGGTTTTGGATGAATAATGGTCTAGCGCTGTTTTTCATGGTTCGGGCTAGGCCCCTTAGTTCAAGTGAAGGGAAATCTTAATGCTACAGCATACAATGACATTCTAGACAATTCTTTGCTTCCAATTTTTGGGAAAGGCCCTTTTCTGTTTCAGCATGACAATAACCCTGTGCACAAAGCGAGATCCATACTGAAATGGTTTTTCGAGTTCGGTGTGGAAGAACTTGACTGGCCTGCACAGAACCCTGATCTCAACCCCACCGAACACCTTTGGGATGAATTAGGCCAGGCCTAATTGCCCAACATCAGTGCCCAACCTCGCTAATGCTCTTGTGGCTGAATGGAGCAAGGCCTCGTAGCAATGTTCCAACACCTAGTGGAAAACCTTCCCCAGAAGAGTGCAGCAAAGGGGCTGTAACTGGTCATTCTGGGCAAGCTGTAGAGACAAGGGCAGTATCCTTTCCTGTTTGACTGGGTTTTTGGGCCGTGGGTTGATTGATCCGTTTCCAACAGCTACAGCAGGGTTTTCCAAACTTGTTCCTGGGGCCCACCCTGGGTGCACGTTTTGGCTTTTCCCTAGCACTACACAGATAATTCAAATAACCATCTCATTATCACACTTTGATTATTTGAATCAGCTGTGTAGTCCTAGGGAAACAGGGGTGGCCCCAGGACCGAGTTTGGGAAACCCCGAGCTACACTATGGGTGGTAGCATCATAGGCACGTACATGTATGAGGGCAATGTAGGCCAGCTCTTTCCAGATGGCATTTTGGCTGTTGAATGGCCTCCTGACATATGGCAGTCCAGTTCCATGGTGTCTCTGTCTCTAGTAACTGCAAGAGTGGAGAACTAATGGTGGAGTGGGCCTATCGATGACAGTCCTGGGAGATTAAGGACGGCATTAAAAGCAGAGAGGTGAAATTCCTGTGACATGTGAAGGCCTACTAAGGGCAATTCCACGGTGACGGAAAGCTATACACAGAAATCTATAAGTATGGATATGAATGTCATTCCCTTCATGGTGATGTATCCTAAATAGGTACACAACGGTCCTCCTTTGGACCGGATCAAATCTGAACCAATCATAGACATCTAATTTTAACAAGTTTGTACAGTACAGTACAGAGAGTACAGTACAGTACATCACAGAAGAGTACAGGACAATAGAGTATAGTCAAGTAGAGTTTAATTTAGGACAGTACAGTACAGTAGAGTTTAGTACAGTACAGTAAAGCATAGTGAGCCATACTGTGTACTGATCTCTACTCCACTCTATTCTACTCCAATCCACTCTATTCTGTACTGTATAGTACAGTACAGGACACTGAGTATACAAAACATTAAGAAGCCAGGGACTTTAATGCAGGGAAACTTAAATCGGTCTTACCGAATTTCTATCAGCATGTTAAATGTGCAAATAGAGTGAAAAAAACTAGACCACCTTTACTCCACACACAGAGACGTGTACAAAGCTCTCCCTCGCCCTCCATTTGGCAAATCTGACCATCATTTTATCCTCCTGATTCCTGCTTACAAGCAAAAACTAAAGCAGGAAGCACCACTGACTCGGTTCATAAAAAAGTGGTCAGATGAAGCAGATGTTAAGCTACAGGACTGTTTTGCTAGCACAGATTGGAATATGTTCTGGGATTCTTCCCATGGCATTGAGGAGTACACCACATCAGCCACTGGCTTCATCAATAAGTGCATCGATGGCGTCGTCTCCACAGTGACTGTACGTGCACACACCAACCACAAGCCATGGATTACAGGCAACATCCTCCCTGAGCTAAAGGGTAGAGCTGCTGCTTTCAAGGAGCGGGACTCTAACCCGGAAGCTCATAAGAAATTCCACTATGCCCTCCGACGAACCATCAAACAGGCAAAGCGTTAATACAGGACTAAGATCGAATCGTACTACACTGGCTCCGACGCTCGTCGGATGTGGCAGGGCTTGAAAACTATTACAGACTACAAAGAGAAGCACAGCCGCAAGCTGCCCAGTGACGCAAGCCTACCAGACGAGCTACATTACTTCTATGCTCGCTTTGAGGCAAGTAACAGTGAAAAATGCAGGAGAGCATCAGCTGTTCTGGACGACTGTGTGATCACGCTCTCCGTAGCCGATGTGAGTAAGACCTTTAAACAGGTCAACATTCACAAGGCTGCAGGGCCAGACGGACTACCAGGACGTGTACTCTGAGCATGCGCTGACTAACTGGCAAGTGTTTTCACTGATATTTTCAACCTCTCCTTGTCTGAGTCTGTAATACCAACATGTCTAAATGACTACCGACCCATAGCACTCACATCTGTAGCCATGAAGTGCTTTGAAAGGCTGGTAATGGCTCACTTCAACACCATTATCCCAGAAACCCTAGACCCACTCCAATTTGCCTACCGCCCCAACAAATCCATAGATGTTTTAATCTCCATTGCACTCCACACTGCCCTTTCACACCTGGACAAAATGAACACCTGTGAGAATGCTATTCATTGACTATAGTTCAGCGTCCAACACCATAATGCCCTCAAAGCTCACCACTAAGCTAAGAACCCTGGGACTAAACACCTCCCTCTGCAACTGGATCCTGGACTTCATGACAGGCTGCCCCAAGGTGGTAAGGGTAGGTAACAACACATCCGCCACGCTGATCCTCAACACGGGGCCCCCTCAGGGGTGCATGCTCAGTCCCCTCCTGTACTCCCTGCTCACTCATGACTGCATGGCTAGGCACGACCCCAACACCATCATTAAGTTTGCCAGTGACATAACAGTGTAAAGCCTGATCACCGACAATGACGAGACAGCCTATAGGGAGGAGGTCAGAGACCTGGCCGTGTGATGCCAGGACAACAACCTCTCCCTCAACGTGGTCAAGACAAAGGAGATGATTGTGGACTACAGGAAAAGGAGGACCGAGCACGCCCCCATTCTCATCAATGGGGCTGTAGTGGAGCAGATTGAGAGCTTCAAGTTCCTTGGTGTCCACATCAGCAACAAACTAACATGGTCACCAAGACAGTCATGAAGAGGGCACGACAAAACCAATTCCCCCTCAGGAGACTGAAAAGATTTGGTATTGGTCCTCAGATCCTCAACAGGTTCTAAAGCTGCACCATAGAGAGCATCCTGACTGGTTGCATCACTGCCTGGTATGGCAACTTTTTGGCCTCCTACCGCAACGCACTACAGAGGGTAGTGCACACGGCCTAGGACATCACTGGGGCCAAGCTTCCTGCCATCCAGGACCTCTATACCAGGCGGTGTCAGAGGAAGGCCCTAAAATTGTCAAAGACTCCAGCCACCCTAGTCATAGACTGTTCTCTCTGCTACTGCACGGCAAGCGGTACCGGAACGCCAAGTTTACATCCAAGAGGCTTCTAAACAGCTTCTACCCCCAAGCCATAAGACTTCTGAACATCTAATCAAATGGCTACCCAGACTATTTGCATTGCCCCTCCCCCCTTTTACGCTGCTGCAACTCTTTGTTTATTATTTATGCGCACACTTTAATAACTCTACATGTACATATTACCACAATTGCCTCGACTAACCGGTGCCCCCACACATTGACTCTTTACCGGTACCGCCTGTATATAGCCTCGCTACTGTTATTTTACTGCTGCTCTTTAATTATTTGTTACTTTAATTTACTCTATTTCTTTGTATTTTTCTTAAAACTGCATTATTGGTTAAGGGCTTGTAAGTAAGCATTACACTGTAAGGTTGTATTCTGTTGTATTCAACGCATGTGACAAATACAATTTGATTTGACCTGCTCTTTCCATGATAAACAGTAGACTGACCATGTGAATCCAGTTGAAAGCTATGATCCTAATTGATGTCCCATGTTAAATCCACTTCAATCAGTGTAGATGAAGGGGAGGAGACAGGTTAAATAATGATTTTTAAGCCTTGAGAAAGTTGAGACATGGATTGTTGTAACAATGTGCGCTGAGAGTCGGTAAGCAAGTTCAGATAGTGAGTGTTCTAATAAAATAAACGGAACATAATACAAAACAAGAAACACTAACAGCACACAGACATGAAACAGAAACAATGACGACTGGGGAAGAAACCAAAGGGAGTGACATAAAGGGCAGGTAATCAAGGAGGTGATGGAGTCTAGGTGAATGTCATAATGGGCGTAACGCTGCTGACAAGTGTGCGTCATAACGAGCAGCCTGGTGACCTAGAGGCCGGAGAGGGAGCACACGTGACAATTATGTATGTGTGCCATTCGGCAAGACAAAAGATTGAAGTGCCTTTGAACAGGGTATAGTATGGTAGTAGGTGCTAGGCGCACTGGTTGGTGTCAAGAACTGCAAAGTTTATGGGTTTCCCGTGTGTATCAGAATGGTCTACCACCCAAAGGACATCCAGCCAACTTGACACAACTGTGGGAAGCATTGGTGTCAACATGAGCCAGCATCCCTGTGGTACGCTTTTGACAATGTGTAGAGTCGATGCCCGACGAATTTAGGCTGTTCTTAGGGCAAAAGCGAGGGGTGCAACTCAATATCAGGAAGGTGTTCCTAATGTTTTGTACACTGTGTATATGGAAGTAGTTTAGTGGGGAAAAAGGGGTTAAATATGGGTAAAAAAATATATAAATCCTGATCTAAATGTATATCTCTCAGACATAGGACAGACACTTTCAAATAAAGTTATTTTAGATGTATTTTTACTATCTGTATTTCCATGTATGAATCTGTTATTCAATTAATTTCGATGGCAAATAGTTTATATATATTTATATATCTTTTTTATACCTAAAGGGGACCTAAAATTCCAAATGAAATAGCTATAAGATCCTTGGCATGACCATCTTAAAACAATTCCATATGTTAGCTTAGTAACCCGAACCCCCCCCCCTCATATTGGTTGTTGATAATTGCTAGACAATCATTTTCAGGTCTTGACATAGATTTTCAAGCTTGGCCACTCAGGGGCGTTCACTGTCTTCTTGGTACGCAACTCCAGTGTAGATTTGGCCTTGTTTTAGGTTATTGTCCTGCTGAAAGGTAAATTCATCTCCCAGTGTTTGGTGGAAAGCAGACTGAACCAGGTTTTCCTCTAAGATTTCGCCTGTGCGTAGCTCCATTCTGTTTCTTTCTTTATCCAGAAAAAACTCCCCAGTCCCTAACGGTTACAAGCGTACCCATAACATGATGGAGCCCAAGCCACCACTATGCTTGAAAATATGGAGAATGGTACTCACTAATGTGTTGTATTGGATTTGCCCCAAACTTCTTATTCAGGACATTTTTTGCAGTGTCACTTTAGTGCCTTGTTGCAAACAGGATGCATGTTTTGGAATATTTTTATTCTGTACTTCCTTCTTTTCACTCTGTCTGCTTTTTTCCCCTACCTATCGACCATTAGGTGCCCTTCTTTGCAAGGCATTGGAAAACCTCCCTGGTCTTTGTGGTTAAATCTCTGTTTGAATTTCACTGCTCGACTGAGGGACCTTACAGATAATTGTATGTCTGGGGTACAGAGATGAGGTAGTCATTCAAAAATCATGTTAACACTACATTATTAGTCCATACAACTTATTATGTGACTTGTTAAGTACATTTTTACTCCTGAAGTAAACATTACATAACAAAGGGGTTAAATACTTATTGACTCAAGACATTTCAGCTTTTAATTTTGTATTAATTTGTAAACTTTTCTAAAAACATTATTACATTTTCAGGGGAAAACTGAAAACAAACTGTTATTGGCAGAGAGGTTTGGAACTCTTGTTATTGGTCTTAACGTATATATTGCCAGGCCAACACTCCACCATGCAAAACCTGCTGATTAGAAGGTCCTGTGTAGATCGCATTTTCAATTAGTAAAACTATTAGGAAATTATACGGATTACATTTTTTCACACTTTTACAGTGTTGGGGCCAGATTCAATCAAATCCGCTTTAGCCGACATCTGCATAACTGATTTCTTTATGGTATCGGAGGTAGAACTACGTTAGAGCTGTCAAATCCACAAGCGGCTCCCGGCATTATACTTAAAGCGGACATTGCCATTGGCTACACAGAGTCGCGTTAAGAGAAATCCTATGCTGGAATGTGAGATGTAATCTACACCTCGATTAACCTCTTTTAAGATGATAGAAATCCTGGTTATTATTACAATTGAGTGTAATTATTTTTATATAGCCTACACTTTCTCCTTCAGAACTTCTAACTGCGAGTGGGGTGGGTGTGGCTTCGTGAAAATGATTGGAAGAGCAACTGCTCACTGATTTGATGGCTCCAATGCAGTTCCATCTCCAACACCTTCAGAAAGATGACGGAGAAAGCGCTGAATCCATTGTGAATGGTGCTGGCACAGAGCAGGAAGAAAGTCTGTCGAAAGCATCCCCACTGCCCCAGGAAGGCTATGGAGTAAAGCTTCAACCCAGTAACCCCTGCCAACCAATCTCAACTGATTGGATGTCATTGTCTCATTCAATTTAAAAGGAAGATAAATTGCCAAATACATTTTTTTTACCAGGTTGATCATTCAGCTAAGGACCAAATACATTTCTTCCAACCAATGAGCCATTTTAAACCTTTCAATCTTAACCTAGATACAGCAACACTTTCAGGTTAATTAAAGTGTAATTCCCAGATAGCCTATACATGTATGATTAATCCTTAACATTGCTTAATCAATTCAATTTGCTTCAATTAAATTTGCTTCAATTAACTTTTGCAAGTTCATTGAAGTCCAACTCCAACATTATGCAGCTTCCAACCAGTCAAAACCCAAACTTTACAAAACAAAATAATAATTATAATTATGAGCAAGCTATCAGAGGGGGTACCCCCCATTCCCCTGCTAATAAGTGAACCCTCACCCACGGAAAGATTGATTACTGACCTCTGCAACGATGCAAACCCAAACCTAAAGGGCTGAGTATGTTAGATCACAATGCCATAAGTGAAAAACTGCAGAAATTGCGACAGACACCCTCCAAAATAGACCATCAAGCACAGGCCTTGTAAAGGTTCTCTCCAGTTTAGCCCTGAACTATGGCCTCCAGCAGAGATTGACAATTAAAAACCTGTCAAAATTTTATGACGAAGAACGAGCACAAAACCATTTTCTACAGGAACAACTCGATTTAGCCAAAAATAAATATGACGAAGTCCACGCAAAACTAGATAAATCTGACGAGCTAGCTAAAAACAAGGGCAGGCAACTTGATATCCTGCAAGCAGTTTTGTGTGACACCACTCAAGGCAATAATGTTCTATTTCAAAACCTGCAGACCAAAGATTAGCAGTTAATGAAGATAATGATCAAGTTGGATGACAAAACAGCGGAACTCATTGAAGTCGCTGTTCAAATGAATGATGAGAGAACCCAGGTGAGGAAGGTGGGAAAATGATCTCTAAGCAAGCGGAGGAAATTTCATCACTGAATTTCTCACTCTGCACTCAAGACCTTACCATGCAAACCATGACAGATAAGTATGAGGCCGAACGGAGCAAGTGCAACACTCACGTGTCCAAAATAAGTACTCTAAGCACCCAAGTGGACTGCGATGCAGCGGAAAACCACCCTTAGGTAGCATTTGGAGGAACTCCAGAACAGTCACGCGCTACAGCGTGACTACCCAACCAAGCAACGACAGAATGTTTCAGACTTTACCTCTCTCAGGTGTCCCTTAGTTTTTTCCTCTTGGCCATTCGACAGAGTAATATGACGCCTCCTCACCAAAAAAACCTAAGCTTGGCTTCTCCTCTTGGCCTTTCGTCCCAGAACGCCTTGACAAAATCATCAAAAACTTCCGCACCTTTGACCCCATTCCAGGGAAGCCAAACGACACTGAGACGTTCTTAGCAGATATAGAGGACGCCTTGGATGGCTACCCGAACGCCATGGGTACTGACAGGCTTTACCTGTTGAAGCAAATGTCGAATAGATACGTGACAAGGTTCATCCGTCTACAACAGCAACACGTGCAAAACATGTATCCCAACTTGGGCCCTACAGCCCATGTAGGTTTGCCAATCTCCGCGCTAAGAGCCCTGACATCTCAATTTTCAATATTGAGCAGGAGCACTCACTCCAGTGTTAAAGGGTGCGGCATCAAGAATAGGAGCGGTGAGTGATGACTGTCAAAAACCACGACACCAATAACCATTGTGGTAAAATATCTATAAAGAATGTCACCAACCAAACAGATACTGCAACAATCGATCTGGCCGCTACGTTCTTGCACCCAACCCACACTGGTAGGTCAGGGCACAAGGTTAACAAGGGTGACAAAGGGTTCAATGACGACCGAATCATAGACCGATGCTCTCTATAATTTCTGCTAAGAGAAGTACAAAAGCTAAAACAAAATTGAGAAAGAGGAAAAAGATAAGTCACCATGAGTAGTTATGGAATTGCCAGAGAACAGGTCCGGCAAAGTTAACACCATTTGCGAGGACATAAATGATGAAATTACCACTGCTCTCACTCGAAAACCCTATCCAGTGCCTGCTCAATCAAGAAACAAGCCCATGTGGGCTTTAAGTATAGACTCAGATACAAATATTGCAACATCGCAATAGCAGATCCACTCAAACTTCGATAGAGGACCCACTTGGTCACAAAGTATGCCAGTCTGTCTTGACAATTGACATAGATAACACACCACAACGTTGTGCATGCCCACTCCACTTTGTTGGTGATATTACAAGGAAAAACAACTCAAACAGGCAGTACCTCAAAACAGTCTTAGAGGACTGCTTAACCTGTGATCCGCTGATTGATTCAGGCTCGACAATTTACCTCATATCTCAAACCTTGCTGGACGAACTCAAACGGGTGCTGGACCCAGCAAAACATTGGTAAAAAACAGAACGATGAGACACTAAACTTCTAGGTTCCACTCAGGCTACCTTGCCTCTAACCTGGTCGGAAAAATCAGCAATCAATTTGGAGATGTTCAACAACATTTCAAAAGTGGCTAACTGCCACCCCCTTCTTCCTAAAATGTTCAGATTCCCACTGGGAACACTCCCCAGATGACACTCACTGCTTTAGGGGTGAGTGCTCTATTCAAACCGCATTGGCCCTAAGGAAGTATCTCACTACCTACTGGTTGTCGCGAACCTCCCACATACGGTCTATGTGGGAATGGACATTTTGTTGAGATTGGGTGTTAAACTTGATACCATAAACCAAGTTCTGTAGTCTTTGGCCAGCTCAACACACCTTTTCTTTCGACCCTTTGCGGTTGGCGTCCGGGCAGACTATTCCTGAAGCTTGCAAGGTGGTAACTGAGTCCGCCGTGGTGATACCGGCAAGAACCACAGAGGTTTCTGTAAGACTGAAGCTTGCGCCCGGCTACCCAATGGAAGGCACTGCTCTGTTCTTCCAACCCTCTCAGCAACTATTCGACTTGGGGCTAACTATCAATGGTCACCTGCTGTTGGAGCTAAACGCTAGATCCACTTACCTCTTGGTGCAGAATCTGACTGAAGCGGATGTTTCCATTCCTCGGCACACTCAGTTAGGAATACTGATCGATTAGTCCTTCAATGATTTTGAGCTGGTGGTTCATGTGATTGGGATAATTCCTTCCTCCCTAGACTCAAGTGGTGAGGGAGAGGCACTTTTTACTTTTCCGTCAAAGGCAATCACAATAACTCCCGTATTGTCAACTCAGACCACGACATGTTGGAATACTCCATTATCACGGAGGAAGATACCGCATCTTCTTCGGCATTTGAAGTACACACTGACAACCCATCACTAACTGAAGAAGACCTGTATGATATAACTGAACTATATCCTGGTTTCCATTTACAGGTACGGCAGCTAATGATAGGAGGCAGACGCACTTGTCAACTGAACAACAACAGTTGCAGTACTTGTTTAACTAACACAGGGATATCTAGTCGACAAACTCGCTGGATAGTTGGATTATGGGTATTCTTGAGGTGCATATTCCTACGCTACCCGGAGCAGCTCCGACGTTTGTGAGACAATACAAAATTCCGCTTTCAGTGTATGCGGTAGTACAGAAGATTATAGATTCCCTACTTGCAAAACAGATCATCAGGGAATGTTACAGTACACATAGCGCTCCCGTGTGGCCTGTTTTGAAACCAACAGGAAAATGCCGTCTTACTATATGCTCAACTCAACAATTTGGTTACGCTGTCACATTTGCCAATGACACAGCTCGACCAAGAGTTGCCAAAAGGTGGCAAATGCAAAGTACTTCTCCACCGTAGATGTGGCGAATGGTTTCTGGACTATGAAAGTCAACGCAGGTGGATGCATCCCCCTGGTGGATGCAGCCACCAGGGGGATGATAATCTATGTTGATGATGTGTTCATGAAGAGTGAGACATGGTCATACCACCTCAACGAGATGGATCACGTTCCTACCCAACTAGGTGCAGCCAGGGCTAAATTGTTAGTCATGAAAGGACAGTCGTGCAGGACCAAGTGAACTATGTTGGACTTCTGGTGGGTGTTGAGGGCATCCTGCCACAATCTAGCAGAACCCAGGCAGTCAGCAACATCAAAACACCGACAAACCTTCATGAGGTGCGCCTTTGACCCGTCTTCTTCAGAAAGATACCCCGTTAGTTTTGGATGCCGCTCATGACGAAGCTGTGACTTCCTTGAGTATCTTGCATTTTGAGGCACCCTGCCTGGTATACACCAACAAAGACAATACTTTATTTTTGGAAGTAGATTTCTCAGAACACTGCCTTAATGCTGGGTTGTACCAAGAATATGACCAAGACAGATGTGTGGTTGCTTACACAAGAAAAACACTCAACCCTGCTGAACATAAAACTCACACTGTTAAAAAGCACTGCTGTCGACAGCCTTGGCAGTCAAGCACTTCACCAGTTAAGTCGGCGGACACAAATTGATCATAGAAACATGTCACCAGCTGGTGAAATTTCTGAAGAGCCAACAACTCCGGGAGGGAGCGGTACACAACAGCAGGATAGCGGCTTTGGCTAATTATTTTAATTGTTTTATTTCACCTTTATTTAACCAGGTAGGCAAGTTGAGAACAAGTTCTCATTTACAATTGTGACCTGGCCAAGATAAAGCAAAGCAGTTCGACACATACAACAACACAGAGTTACACATGGAGTAAAACAAACATACAGTCAATAATACAGTAGAAAAATAAGTCTATATACAATGTGAGCAAATGAGGTGAGATAAGGGAGGTAAAGGCAAAAAAGGCCATGGTGGCAAAGTAAATACAATATAGCAAGTAAAACACTGGAATGGTAGATTTGTAGTGGAAGAAAGTGCAAAGTAGAAATAGAAATAATGGGGTGCAAAGGAGCAAAATAAATAAATAAATACAGTAGGGAAAGAGGTAGTTGTTTGGGCTAAATTATAGATGGGCTATGTACAGGTGCAGTAATCTGTGAGCTGCTCTGACAGCTGGTGCTTAACCTGTTGGGGGTAGGGGGCAGTATTTACACGGCCGGATAAAAAAACGTACCCGATTTAATCTGGTTATTACTACTGCCCAGAAACTAGAATATGCATATAATTATTGGCTTTGGATAGAAAACACCCTAAAGTTTCTAAAACTGCTTGAATGGTGTCTGTGAGTATAACAGAACTCATATGGCAGGCAAAAACCTGAGAAGATTCCTTACAGGAAGTGGCCTGTCTGACCATTCCTTGAGCTTCTTGCCTCTGTTTATTGAAGACTGAGGATCTTTGCTGTAACGTGACACTTCCTACGGCTCCCATAGGCTCTCAGAAGGCGGGAAAAAGCTGAATGATATCGAGGCAGCCCCAGGCTGAAACACATTTGCGCTTTTGGCAAGTGGCCGATCAGAGGACAATGGCCTTAGGCGCGTGCACGAGTCGACCCCATGCTTTATTTTCTTTCGTCTTTTTACCTAAACGCAGATTCCCGGTCAGAATATTACCGCTTTTTTACGAGAAAAATGGCATAAAAATTGATTTTAAACAGCGGTTGACATGCTTCGAAGTACGGTAATGGAATATTTAGAAATGTTTTGTCACGAAATGCGTCGTGCTCATCACCCTTCTTTACCCTTTCGGATAGTGTCTTGAACGCACGAACAAAACGCCGCTGTTTGGATATAACTATGGATTATTTGGGACCAAACCAACATTTGTTATTGAAGTAGAAGTCCTGGGAGTGCATTCTGACGAAGAACAGCAAAGGTAATAACATTTTTCTTATAGTAAATCTGACTTTGGTGAGTGCTAAACTTGCTGGGTGTCTAAATAGCTAGCCCTGTGATGCCGGGCTATCTACTTAGAATATTGCAAAATGTGCTTTCACCGAAAAGCTATTTTAAAATCGGACATAGAGTGCATAGAGGAGTTCTGTATCTATAATTCTTAAAATAATTGTTATGCTTTTTGTGAACGTTTATCGTGAGTAATTTAGTAAATTCACCGGAAGTTTGCGGGGGGTATGCTAGTTCTGAACGTCACATGCTAATGTAAAAAGCTGGTTTTTGATATAAATATGAAGTTGATTGAACAAAACATGCATGTATTGTATAACATAATGTCCTAGGTGTGTCATCTGATGAAGATCATCAAAGGTTAGTGCTGCATTTAGCTGTCTTCTGGGTTTTTGTGACATTATATGCTAGCTTGAAAAATGGGTGTCTGATTATTTCTGGCTGGGTACTCTGCTGACATAATCTAATGTTTTGCTTTCGTTGTAAAGCCTTTTTGAAATCGGACAGTGTGGTTAGATTAACGAGAGTCTTGTCTTTAAAATGGTGTAAAATAGTCATATGTTTGAGAAATTGAAGTAATAGCATTTCTAAGGTATTTGAATAACGCGCCACAGGATTCCACTGGCTGTTACGTAGGTGGGACGATTTCGTCCCGCCGACCCTAGAGAGGTTAAAGCTAGTGAGGGAGATAAGTGTTTCCAGTTTCAGAGATTTTTGTAGTTTGTTCCAGTCATTGGCAGCAGAGAAGGAGAGACGGCCAAAGGAGGAATTGGCTTTGGCGGTGACCAGAGAGACATACCTGCTGGAGCGCGTGCTACAGGTGGGTGCTGCTAAGGTGACCAGTGAGCTGAGATAAGGGGGGACTTTACCTAGCAGGGTCTTGTAGATGACCTGGAGCCAGTGGGTTTGGCAACGAGTATGAAGTGAGGGCCAGCCAACGAGAGCGTACAGGTCGCAGTGGTGGGTAGTATATGGGGCTTTGGTGACAAAAACGGATGGAACTGTGATAGACTGCATCCAGTTTATTGAGTAGGGTATTGGAGGCTATTTTGTAAATGACATCGCCGAAGTCGAGGATCGGTAGGATTGTCAGTTTTACGAGGGTATGTTTGGCAGCATGAGTGAAGGATGTTTTGTTGGGAAATAGGAAGCCGATTCTAGATTTAACTTTGGATTGGAGATGTTTGATGTGAGTCTGGAAGGAGAGCTTACAGTCTAACCAGACACCTAGGTATTTGTAGTTGTCCACATATTCTAAGTCAGAACCAGCCAGAGTAGGGAAGCTGGATGGGCTGGCAGGTGCGGGCAGCGATCGTTTGAAGAGCATGCATTTAGTTTGACTTGTATTTAAGAGCAGTTCGAGGCCACGGAAGGAGAGTTGTATGGCATTGAAGCTCGTCTGGAGTGTTGTTAACACAGTGTCCAAAGAAGGGCCAGAAGTATACAGAATGGTGTCGTCTGCGTAGAGGTGGATCAGAGACTCACCAGCAGCAAGAGCGACACCAGTAACTTCTGTAGTGTGTGTGGCCTCCACATGCCTGTATGACCTCCCTACAACGCCTGGGCATGCTCCTGATGAGGTGGAGGATGGTCTCCTGAGGGATCTCCTCCCAGACCTGGACTAAAGCATCCACCAACTCCTGGACAGTCTGTGGTGCAAAGTGGCGTTGGTGGATGGAGCGAGACATGATGTCCCAGATGTGCTCAGTTGGATTCAGGTCTGGGGAATGGGCGGGCCAGTCCATAGCATCAATGCCTTCCTCTTGCAGGAACTGCAGACACACTCCAGCCACATGAGGTCTAGCATTGTCTTGCATTAGGAGGAACCCATGGCCAACCGCACCAGCATATGGTCTCACAAGGGGTCTGAGGATCTCATCTCGGTACCTAATGGCAGTCAGGCTACCTCTGGCGAGCACATGGAGGGCTGTGCGGCCCCCCAAAGAAATGCCACCCCACACCATGACTGACCCACCGCCAAACCGGTCATGCTGGAGGATGTTGCAGGCAGCAGAACGTTCTCCACGGCGTCTCCAGACTCTGTCACGTCTGTCACATGTGCTCAGTGTGAACCTGCTTTCATCTGTGAAGAGCACAGGGTGCCAGTGGCGAATTTGCCAATCTTGGTGTTCTCTGGCAAATGCCAAACGTCCTGCACGGTGTTGGGCTGTAAGCACAACCCCCACCTGTGGACGTCAGGCCCTCATACCACCCTCATGGAGTCTGTTTCTGACCGTTTGAGCAGACACATGCACATTTGTGGCCTGCTGGAGGTCATTTTGCAGGGCTCTGGCAGTGCTCCTCCTGCTCCTCCTTGCACAAAGGCGGAGGTAGCGGTCTTGCTGCTGGGTTGTTGCCCTCCTACAGCCTCCTCCACGTCTCCTGATGTACTGGCCTGTCTCCTGGTAGCGCCTCCATGCTCTGGGCACTACGCTGACAGACACAGCAAACCTTCTTGCCACAGCTCGCATTGATGTGCCATCCTGGATGAGCTGCACTACCTGAGCCACTTGTGTGGGTTGTAGACTCTGTCTCATGCTACCACTAGAGTGAAAGCACCGCCAGCATTCAAAAGTGACCAAAACATCATCCAGGAAGAATAGGAACTGAGAAGTGGTCTGTGGTCACCACCTGCAGAACCACTCCTTTATTGGGGGTGTCTTGCTAATTACCTATAATTTCCACCTGTTGTCTATTCCATTTGCACAACAGCATGTGACATTTATTGTCAATCAGTGTTGCTTCCTAAGTGGACAGTTTGATTTCACAGAAGTGTGATTGACTTGGAGTTACATTGTGTTGTTTAAGTGTTCCCTTTATTTTTTTGAGCAATGTATATCCACAGATACACCTCCAATTGACTCAAATTATGTCAATTAGCCTATCAGCAACTTCTAAAGCCATGACATTATTTTCTGGAATTTTCCAAGCTGTTTAAAGGCACAGTCAACTTGTATGTACACTTCTGACCCACTGGAATTGTGATACAGTGAATTATAAGTGAAATAATCTGTCTGTAAACAATTGTTGGAACAATTATATGTGTCATGCATAAAGTAGATGTCCTAACCGACTTTCCAAAACTATAGTTTGTGATCAAGACATTTGTGGCGTGGTTGAAAAACGAGTTTTAATGACTCCAACCTAAGTGTATGTAAACTTCCGTCTTCATGTGAACTTGTATGTAAACTTCCATCTTGTATGTATACGGATGACTCAACACTATACATGTCAGCTACTACAGCGACTGGAATGACTGCAACACTTAAAGACCTGCAGTTAGTTTCAGAATGGGTGGCAAGGAATAACTTAGTCTTAAATATGTCAAATATTTGGGACAAATCATTCACTTAACCCTAAACCTCAACTATATATTGTAATGAATAATGTGGATATTGAGCAAGTTGACGTGACTCAACTACTTGGAGTTACCCTGGATTGTAAACTGTCATGGTCAAAACATTGGGAGAAGTCTGTCCATAATACAGCGCTAATCTGCCTTCTTAACAACACTACCAACAAGGCCCTAGTTTTGTCGCACCTGGACTTCTGTTCAGTCGTGTGGTCATGTGTCACAAAGAGCGACTTAGGAAAATTACAATTGGCTCAGAACAGGGCAGCACGGCTGGCCCTTAAGAGTACACAGGGAGCTAACATTAATCATATGCATGCCAATCTCTGATGGCTCAAAGTGGAGGAGGGATTGTCTTCATCACAACCTGTTTTTGTAAGAAGTGTTGACAAGCTGAATGCACCAAGCTGTCTGTTTAAACTACTAGCACACAGCTCGGACACCCATGCCTACCCCTCAAGACATGCCAACAGACATCTCTTCATTATCCCAAAGTCCAGAACAGACTATGGGAGGTGCACAGTACTACGTTGATCCATTTTTTACCTTTATTTAACTAGGCAAGACAGTTAAGAACAAATTCTTATTTACAATGACAGCCTAAGAACAGTTGTTTAACTGCCTTGTTCAGGGGAAAAATGACAGATTTTTACCTTGTCAGCTCAGTGATTCAATCTTGCAACCTTTCGGTTACTAGTCCAACGCTCCAACCACTAGGCTCCCTGCCGCATCTTCTTCCACATCATGTAACTGATAACAAGCAGTAGAATCAGATTTAAAACGCAGATAAAGATATACCTTATGGAACAGCGGGGACTGTGAAGAGACACACAAAGGTACAGACACACACATACAAGTCCTAGCACAAAAACCCAAGACTCATACGTTCTAATATTGTTGTATGGTGGTATTATACATTTTCTATTGTAGATATGTAGTGGTGTAATAATACTATATGATGTACTGTTTTGTCTTTTGTTTTATATGTAATATAAGTGCCTTAATGTGTTTGGACCCCAGGAAGAGTAGCTGCTGCCTTGGCAAATACTGTACATATTTTTTTTTCTTCTCACAACTTCAAAGTATACAGTATCTCTATATGGTTATTCACGTACACTATTCATCTGGAATATGTCTTGTGTGCTCTGGCATGTGTGAAACGGAACAGTTCAACTTGTAGGCCTGCATATACATCTAGGAACCTGTTTCCACCATCACAGCACACCTACGCCCAGGGTGAATCCACGGCCAAGCAAAAACGCCACAATGTCTCTAATCGCCAAGTGATTCTACAGAGAAAATCAGTGCATGGTGACATAAAGTCCTTGTTGGTATGTTTTACAGCTGAACCACAACCATAGATAACAAGACTATGCTTCTTAGAGATGCTGGTGAGTCAGGTGACATTTGTAACAGCACACACTCTCCACTAGATGGTGATCGTGATCCAGAGGTGAGTTGGGAGGGGAGTAGTAGCCAATAGCACAAGAACATGATGAGACAATGAGCAATGATGACAATCACAATATACTGTTGGAATAGAATCAAATCAGATCCAACGCCTGCACACTTCTTATGTCATCCTCTGGTAACTGTTTATTTTCTTTTGAGATCACATTGGGAATGACTTGCCAAATTACAAATAAAGATAAAGATCATTGCACCCTTATTGTGAAATGAAGCGATGTTTTCTCATCAATACATCACGATGTCTCAACAACGTCCTGCTGGGAAAGTACTAGTTAAGCATTTAGAATGAACCAGGATGGACAATATGCTGAGTTATCAGATGCCTTCTTAAAAACCCTATAGCAGGGCTATTCATTTCACTTCCTGGAGGGCGGAAACGTTTCTGGTTTTGGATTTTTGTATGGTTCTTCAAAGAATCTATTACTGAGACGAGAATTGTATTGGATTCACCGTTTGTCTGATATGTCTCCTAAAGGTCTGAACCAAAGGTTTAATATCAGACGATTTGTTCTGCAATCCTAGTCTCCACTGGGTCAGTTTTTATATATGTATATATTCGATTTTCTGTAAATACTATATGTGTTAGTTGTTTTGGAAACAGGTCATTATAATTATATCTACAGCCACCACGCGTCCTGTGCGTAATGGTCATATGGGTGGGTATTCCAACAGTTTCCAAAGCTATATATTTTTTTTTACTGTTGCCTAGGTCTTAACTTGGACCAAATTGTATGTACACTACATGGCCAAAAGTATGTGGACACCTGCTCGTTGAACATCTCATTCCAAAATCATGGGCATTAACATGGAGTTGGTCCCCCCTTTGCTGCTATAACAGCCTCCACTGTTCTGGGAAGGCTTTCCACGAGATGTTGGAGCCTTGCTGTGGGGACTTGCTTCCATTCAGCCACAAGTGCATTAGTGAGGTCGGGCACTGATGTTGGGCGATTAGGCCTGCCTCAAATCTTTGTTCCAATTCATCCCAAAGGTGTTCGATGGGGTTGAGGTCAGGTCTCTGTGCAGGCCAATCAAGTTATTCCACACCAATCTCGACAAACCCTTTCTGTATGAACCTCGCTTTGTGCACAGGGGCATTGTCATGCTGAAAAAAGGAAAGAGCCCTCCCCAAACTGTTATAACAAAGTTGGAAGCACAGAATAGTCTAGAATGTCATTGTATGATGTAGCGTTAAGATTTCCATTCACTGGAACTAAGAGGCCTAGCCCGAACCATGAAAAACAGCCCCAGACCATTATTTCTCATCCACCAAACTTTGCAGTTTGCACTATGCATTCGGCAAGTAGCGTTCTCCTGGCATCCGCCAAACCCAGAAATGTATATATTTTGGGATGTGAGCACTTAGTCTGTTTTGACCTGACAAATAAAGCAGTGAATTGGGAGCATAAACAGTGTGCTGGCCTTCCTGTTCTTCACAAGTCTTCAAAGAACAATCCCATTTAGGGTTCTTCAGAGGCACTAAAATGGTTCCCATATGGCACTGGTGTCAAACTCATTCCATGGAGGGCTGAGTGTCTGAGGGTTTTTTCTCCTCCCTTGTACTTGATTGATGAATTAAGGTCACTAATTAGGTACGAACTCCCCACACCTGGTTGTCTAGGGCTTAATTGAAAGGAAAAACCAAAAACCTGCAGACGCTAGGCCCTCCATGGAATGACTTTGACACCCGTGCACTATGACATTGCAATCAAGAACCTTGTGTGGTTCCAACTTGCACCTTTATTTTAAAATACACTGCTCAAAAAAATAAAGGGAACACTAAAATAACACATCCTAGATCTGAATGAATGAAATAATCTTATTAAATACTTTTTTCTTTACATAGTTGAATGTGCTGACAACAAAATCACACAAAAATAATCAATGGAAATCCAATTTATCAACCCATGGAGGTCTGGATTTGGAGTCACACTCAAAATTAAAGTGGAAAACCACACTACAGGCTGATCCAACTTTGATGTAATGTCCTTAAAACAAGTCAAAATGAGGCTCAGTAGTGTGTGTGGCCTCCACGTGCCTGTATGACCTCCCTACAACGCCTGGGCATGCTCCTGATGAGGTGGCGGGTGGTCTCCTGAGGGATCTCCTCCCAGACCTGGACTAAAGCATCCGCCAACTCCTGGACAGTCTGTGGTGCAACGTGGCGTTGGTGGATGGAGCGAGACATGATGTCCCAGATGTGCTCAATTGGATTCAGGTCTGGGGAACGGGCGGGCCAGTCCATAGCATCAATGCCTTCCTCTTGCAGGAACTGCTGACACACTCCAGCCACATGAGGTCTAGCATTGTCTTGCATTAGGAGGAACCCAGGGCCAACCGCACCAGCGTATGGTCTCACAAGGGGTCTGAGGATCTCATCTCGGTACCTAATGGCAGTCAGGCTACCTCTGGCGAGCACATGGAGGGCTGTGCGGCCCCCCAAAGAAATGCCACCCCACACCATGACTGACCCACCGCCAAACCGGTCATGCTGGAGGATGTTGCAGGCAGCAGAACGTTCTCCATGGCGTCTCCAGACTGTCACGTCTGTCATATGTGCTCAGTGTGAACCTGCTTTCATCTGTGAAGAGCACAGGGCGCCAGTGGCGAATTTGCCAATCTTGGTGTTCTCTGGCAAATGCCAAACGTCCTGCTCGGTGTTGGGCTGTAAGCACAACCCCCACCTGTGGACGTCGGGCCCTCATACCACCCTCATGGAGTCTGTTTCTGACCGTTTGAGCAGACACATGCAAATTTGTGGCCTGCTGGAGGTCATTTTGCAGGGCTCTGGCAGTGCTCCTCCTGCTCCTCCTTGCACAAAGGCGGAGGTAGTGGTCCTGCTGCTGGGTTGTTGCCCTCCTACGGCCTCCTCCACGTCTCCTGATGTACTGCCCTGTCTCCTGGTAGCGCCTCCATGCTCTGGACACTACGCTGACAGACACAGCAAACCTTCTTGCCACAGCTCGCATTGATGTGCCATCCTGGATGAGCTGCACTACCTGAGCCACTTGTGTGGGTTGTAGACTCCGTCTCATGCTACCACTAGAGTGAAAGCACCGCCAGCATTCAAAAGTGACCAAAACATCAGCCAGGAAGCATAGGAACTGAGAAGTGGTCTGTGGTTACCACCTGCAGAACCACTCCTTTATTGGGGGTGTCTTGCTAATTGCCTATAATTTCCACCTGTTGTCTATTCCATTTGCACAACAGCATGTGAAATTTATTGTCAATCAGTGTTGCTTCCTAAGTGGACAGTTTGATTTCACAGAAGTGTGATTGACTTGGAGTTACATTGTGTTGTTTAAGTGTTCCCTTTATTTTTTTGAGCAGTATATATTTGGTGTGACATTACAACGTTCCCATGTGTGTAGAACATGAATGTCTTATATTCTGAGAACATGGCAATCATGTACTGTGTATTTTTGGTGTGACGTTGATGGAGAATCTCCTAACCCTCAGTAAACTGGACACATAGGGTATGTTCTTGCAACGTCCAATGAAACATGTCTAGAACAATAATATCTTATATTCTGAGAATATGGCAATCATGTACTGTGTATGTTTGGTGCGACGTTGATGGAATATTCTCCTAACCCTCAGAAAACGAAATGTTCAAATAAATGTTCTTGCAACGTCTCATGAAGTGTCTGGAACATTGATATTGTATATTCTGAGAACATGGTAACCATGTTCTGGGTAAGTTCTGTTTGACATTAAGGGTATGTTCTCCTGATTCTAATGCCAAAGATGCTAAATAGGTTCTCTGGGGGTTTTTGCTAACATACATAGAATGTTCCCGTAACAAACGGAAAACTGGACACTCAAACATCTGGGGAACATTACTGGTAACATTACAAAAATATTCTCTCTCCCTAGAATAGTTTGCTGGGAGGGAATAGGGTGTAGGGAATAGTTTGCTGCGAGGGAATTGGGTGTAGTTTGCTGGGAGGGAGTAGGAGATAGGGTGCCATTTGGGACACAGACTAAGACTTTGTAGGAAAGGCCTCTGACTGAATCAACGTCCAAATGGTCTTATGGTGCATTGGATATGGGTCAATAGCCAATTGGCAGAGAGCAGGAGCAACTTCGTTGATTTGCCTCTCTCCTCTGAAACCATGGAGCTGACTAGAAAGCAAGTAGTGTCCACATGCGCAGGCTTCTTCTCTCTGACATCAGCCTCTAAGGTCTGCTGCTGTGTCAGTGTTCATGATGAAAACACCACAGTAACTTTAAACTGTTCGTTAGAGCAAAACATTCAGATACCAAGGACAAGTCAGGCATTAGACATTGATGGATTCCTTTTTGGCCCACAGATGGTTATGTTGAATCAGGGAACTTCAATCAACTTTGGTTGAAGTGGGCATGGAAGGGGGGTAGCTAGGGTGTGGATGTTGGTTATACACACGTTTTACAAGAAACACGAAGACACAGTTTCCACACACACACACACAAACGCTTGTTTTACAATCCTTGTTGGGACCAAACAATGAATTTCCATTCAAAATCCTATTTTCCGTAACCCTTCACCTAACCCTAACCCTAACCCTAACCTTAACCTTAACCTTAACCCTAACCCTACCCTCTCTTTCTCCCCTGACCCATCTGTCTATCTCCTCATTTGAATTCCATGCTGTCACAGTTACCAGCCCTTTCAAGCTTAACATCCTTATCATTTATCGCCCTCCAGGTTCCATTGGAGAGTTCATCAATGAGCTTGACGCCTTGATAAGTTCCTTTCCTGAGGATGGCTCACCTCTCACAGTTCTGGGTGACTTTAACCTCCCCACGTCTACCTTTGACTCATTCCTCTCTGCCTCCTTCTTTCCACTCTTTCCATCCCGATCCTGTAGGTTCATGCTCTACAACATTCGCAGAGTACGACCCTGCCTCACACAGGAAGCGGCGCAGGTCCTAATCCAGGCACTTGTCATCTCCCGTCTGGATTACTGCAACTCGCTGTTGGCTGGGCTCCCTGCCTGTGCCATTAAACCCCTACAACTCATCCAGAACGCCGCAGCCCGTCTGGTGTTCAACCTTCCCAAGTTCTCTCACGTCACCCCGCTCCTCCGCTCTCTCCACTGGCTTCCAGTTGAAGCTCGCATCCGCTACAAGACCATGGTGCTTGCCTACGGAGCTGTGAGGGGAACGGCACCTCCGTACCTTCAGGCTCTGATCAGGCCCTACACCCAAACAAGGGCACTGCGTTCATCCACCTCTGAGGAAGCACAGTTCCCGCTTAGCCCAGTCAAAACTGTTCGCTGCTCTGGTACCCCAATGGTGGAACAAGCTCCCTCACGACGCCAGGACAGCGGAGTCAATCACCACCTTCCGGAGACACCTGAAACCCCACCTCTTTAAGGAATACCTGGGATAGGATAAAGTAATCCTTCTAACCCCCCCCCCCCCTTAAAAGATTTATACGCACTGTTGTAAAGTGGTTGTTCCACTAGATATCATAAGGTGAATGCACCAATTTGTAAGTCGCTCTGGATAAGAGCGTCTGCTAAATGACTTAAATGTAAATGTAAATGTACCCTTAACCTTAAACCCAAAACCTTAATCCTAACCCTCAACCTAACCCCTAACTCTAATTCTAACCCAGAACCTAACCCCTAAGCCTAAAATAGCCTTTTTCCTTTTAGGGACAGGTGAAATGTCCGCACTTGTCCGAATTTTCCTTAATTGACTATCCTTGTGAGGACTTCTGGTCTCCACAAGGATAGTAAAACCAAACACACACATACACACATTGCAACTGTGTTGGTGTGTGAGGACCATGATAGATCCTTAGTGAACTGGAAACAGAGGAACTTGAATCTCTCAAGCCGCTCCACTACAGCCCAATCGATGTGAATGGGGATGTGCTCGGCCCTCCATTTCCTGTAATCCACGATCAGCTCCTTTGTCTTGCTGACATTAATGGAGCGTTTGTTGTCCTGGCACCACACTGCCACGTCTCTGACCTTCTTCCTATAGGCTGTCTCACCGCCGTCGGTGATCAGGCCTACCACAATTGTGTCGTCAGCAAACCTAATGATGGTGTTGGAGTTGTGTGCGTCCAGATGAATAGAGAGTACAGGAGGGGACTAAGCACGCACCCCTGAGGAGCCCCCGTGTTGAGGACTAGTGTGGCGTATGTGTTGTTGCCTACCCTCAACACCTGGGGACGGCCCGTCAGGAAGTCTAGGATCCAGTTGCAGAGGGAGGTGTTCAGTCCCAGGCTCATTAGCTTAGTGATGAGCTTGGAGGGCACTATGGTGTTAAACGCTGAGCTGTAGTCAATGAGCAGCATCCTCACATAGGTGTTCCACTTGCCCAGGTGGGAGAGGGAAGTGTGAAGCTCAATATTGATTGCATCATCTGTGGATCTGTTAGGTCGTTATGTGAATTGGAGTGGGTGTCTATGGTGTGATGTTATCCATGACCATCCGTCATGGCTGTGGGTAGATTGATGGTAGATAGAGCTTCACCTGGCTTTTTTTATACACAACACACGCAATATTTATTTTTTTACGTTCTTTCTGAACTGTCCTTAACCAAACATCTCTCTATCTATCTATCTATCTATCTATCTATCTATCTATCTATCTATCTATCTATCTATCTATCTATCTATCTATCTATCTATCTATCTATCTATCTATCTGTCTATCTATCTATCTATCTATCTATCTATCTATCTATCTATCTAATAAAAGTTGTGTACCGTGATCTACTGTCAGGTATCTCTGCTGCCAGAGACTTAGCACAGACAAATGTGCTAAGTTGGCAGGGTAGCCTGGTGGTTAGAGTGTTGGGCTCGTAACTGAAAGGTTGCCAGTTCAAATCCCCGAGCTGACAAGGTACAAATCTGTTGTTCTGCCCCTGAACAAGGCAGTTATCCCACTGTTCCTAGGCCATCATTGAAAATAAGAATTTGTTCTTAACTATCTTGCCTAGTTAAATAAAGTTAAAAAAATAAATAAAATGTATTCTGAATTCATTTAAATACTTGTCTATAGAGCAGGGGTGGGCAACTCCAGTCCTCAAGGGCCTGATTTGTGTCACACTTTTTCTCCATCCCTAGCAAACACAGCTGATTAACCAAATTGCATTCTAAACTGAAGATCATGATTAGGTGATTATTGGAGTCAGGTGTGTTAGCTGGGGCTGGGGCAAAACTGTGACAGCAATCAGGCCCTCGAGGACTGATTGGGGGAGATGGGGTTAGAGGGGGTGATGGTATAACTGACATGTCTCTCAGCGATGCCCTTTCTGGGCAGGATGTTGATTCGTAGCAGATATAAACAATGTGGCACCAGGATATGTCGACATATTAAAGAAGTAGATCCAGGGAAATTTGAACCAGTGTGTGGAACACCTGTAATAACAGGTGGAGCCTGGCTGGGTGCTCCTCAGGGCTCAGTACTGGGTCCCATGCCAGGAGTTTGGAGCGGTAAGTGAAAGCACCTCAAGGACATCCATTAGCAGAGCTCCTCTGTGCCCTAGCAGCATGTCTGGATCCCTGCCTTCATGCTCTGGTTCTATTAATCCAGCCACCTCATAATTACCCTGCAGGGTATTACAGCATCCTCTCTACTGGCATGCCACGATTTGTGCATTCTCACAATAACAACTCATTGTTTCAGCAAACTCTCCCTCTTGCTCAATGTTCACATTTTCAGCCTCCCAGGGCTGCGATTCTCATTTTGCCATTGGCTGGTAATGACTTCATGCTTTCTAACAACATAATATACTGACTTGGTTTTACTCAGGCTGTCTTTAGGAAACCCCAGCACATCTGCGGAGGGCTCGGCCATTATGTCATATTAACTCATCTATAATTACACCACTCATGTCATTTCGAAGAGTAGCACTCTGGATGAGAAGTATTGAGAATTTTTGTGTTCTGGATGTACATCCAAGAGGTTATTATCTTTTCATGAACTTCATATTGTGGTCAGTGTTTTAGTTGCTGCAAAAGCAGAAAGAGAGAGAAAAACATAGTAGTCATACCATGCAAAATCATACATTCCACGTAAAAAGACTATGCTCATTCTTATCAGTAGTGTGCAGCTTGGAAATCTCATGAATAAAAAGCAAGGCTAAATTAGACTAAGGCCTAGATTCAATCCATAGCGCTGAAGATCCACAGTATAGAGAGATTGAAATGTAAAGACAATGTTTCCGCATTCGCGGAGACTGCATTCATGGTAAACGCTGCATATGTCGGCTCAATCAGAAATGACCTTTGAATGTAAATTGCCCTACTGACTGAATCTAGCCCTTACTCTTCAAGCACGCGAAGTTGAAACTTGTCCAATTGTGTGATGCTCGGAGCGACAGTGGCAAACAGGGGCTAAATGACAAAGGCATACATGTCATTCTTTCTCTTTCCTCTGTCTTTAAGATCGAAAACACTCCTTGCTGTACTTTTGTTTATTTAACTAGGCAAGGTAGTTAAGAACAAATAATTATTTACAATGACGGCCTACCCTGGCCAAACCTGGATGACGCTGGGCCAATTGTGCGCCGCCCTATGGGACTCCCAATCACGGCCGGATGTAATACAGCCTGGATTTGAACCAGGGACTGTAGTGATGCCTCTTGCACTGAGATGCAGAGCCTTAGACAGCTACACCACTCAAAAGCCTAGACATACTAGGTCCAGACATGACAGCTCAGGCAATTGTATCACGGCTATCTTATTTTATGAAGTTGATGCCAAGTTGTTGATGGAAAGGGAAGCCTTGTCTCTTTTCTCATAGTGGCAGAGAGGCCAAGGTGGCAGTCCCACGGTTGGCCTGTTAATCTCAGTGCCCGCTGGTTTGGCACTTTTCATGCAGTTGCTATGGACACCACTAAAACACTTCACCCGCTGCTCTGAGAGAGAAAGGGAGAAGAGGAGAGAGAGGAGGGGTAGAGGCAGAGTGTATGAGTGTGAAAGACAAAACAGAAAGAGGGGGGTGGAAGCAGAGAGAGAGAGAGCTTGTACAAGAAATAGTCAAAGAGAGAAAGACATACAGAGAGAGGGAGAGACAGAGATTGAAAGAGAGGGCGAGCGAGTTGGTACAGGAAAGAGTCAGAGAGAGAAAGACATACAGAGAGAGAGAATTATATAGAGAGAGAAGCTCCTGCCAGTATTGTTCCTGAGAGGGGACCTCCGGCCGTACAGTCTTTTCTGGCCTAATGTTTGGGACAGCTGAGCTGGTCTTTCCTGTTTCCTGTCTCCATCAGTCCATCCCTGACTGGCCACCCCCTCAGACAATCTGCAGGAATTTGAGGAAAATACTGACTCATACTCTAACAATAAAGACCAAAAAAGCTGTTTCAAAGGTTAGTGAAAGTATCTATGCTATGTAATGTGCATGTTTGACCAGGAATCAGACTGCACATTGTCACTGATAAATGTACAACTTCGATACCAAAATATTAAATTATTCTCTAATTACAGTGAATTTTAAATGTGAATATTTGGGATATATTGTACTTGTTTGAGAGCACTTGGATGATGGTTTACTCTATCTAAGCAGTGTTGTCATAGATTGGGAAAGGAGAAACAACAAGTGGGATGATCTATGAGAATGGGATTTTTTGGTGAAAGGTACTCCACAGGAGAGGATGTGTTCAGTATCATCCCATTTGACTCATTTCCTCGTATTTTAGCCAAGTTTGGTAGAGCTGACAACTTTCTCAAACCTAAAGCCATCTGTTTGGTTTTTATATCCAGTTTTATGTACATAACTATAAGAAGGTGGATATTTACTGTATTGCATGTGTTTATAAACACATAGCTCAACTCATAGATGGACCTCAGCCACTCTCAGACCTTGGCTACTCGCGCTGGATGTAAACAAACTCCCTAGGATAGATTCCCTCTGTGTCATATTACCCACAGGGCAATGGATGATCAATGTGTACTTAACAATGCCAAAATACCATATGCATTCATGCTTGTTCCACTGATGGACAGCATTCCTTTCTATTATTCTTCTCTGGTAATGTAGTTTCTTTTCCCAAGCGTTAAGGGAGGTCAAGATCCCCGGCCTGTGAAAGTTTTCAAACCCAGGATTCTTTGTTCTCAATCCCATTTTGATGAGTCTAAGAGCACAGCTCCCCCCAATAAGAACTAGCCAAACATTTGGAGGTTCAAGGGGTCCTTTATAAATCCTCAGAAATCAGTGGGTGGAATAAACATGGTTACAAATCCAAGCCAAACGCACAAGATGAGGCGTGATGCTCCTCTAGCCTTGTTATTATTGCGTTCTTGCATTGCACCGTAATGCAATCTAAACCGAAGTGTTATTTGCAAGGCGTGTAAGTATCAAATAAGCAAGCGTTCTCTTACGTTGTGTGACAGGCGTACTGGAATGGAATTTGGTTGCATCTCAGAAATGTCCCCTGATACTGAAAAGAGAGAGAGAAATAGTTAATATCTACAACCTCTCTCTTCATCAACCAAACTATGTTTACACACTACTGTACGTATTCACTTCAAACATTTTGGAAATTGAACTATTTCAAAGAATGATCACAGATGAAGATAATTCCACCTCATTAGAAACTCTTTCATCTTTCAAGTTTTGCTGCGTCTTTCAAGCTGCATTGTTCTGATGGTGGATTGGGAATAACAAACGTACCACTCTTTAACACCCTAGCATCTAGAGCGCTTAACCCCAGGTTTCACAGCAATGTGATCTCAGGGCAATTCGTATTATTCTGTATGTAAATCTGTGACAATCCGTTTAATATAATATTTTACGTTAGGTTACCTTACGAAGGGAATAGCGGTCATACAAAATCCTACAAATTAGAGGACGTATAGTATCATACGCCTGACTTGGTCGTAGAATATCATACGAATTGGATGATGTCATTTATCTTACCTCTTGGAGGAGTTTAGTCTTTATCTGAGACCAGGTTGCTTGTTGCACTGTAGCAACAAAGGAGAATTACGTTATGTGCTAATGGACACATAGACATGTAATGATACGATACACAGCAAAAGTTAGGTGAATTCACGCAACAGGATAGTTGAATTGGGTTTCATTTAGAATAAGGGTTAGGAGAAGGGTTCAATTGCTACAGTTGAGCCAATTGCAACTCGAACATGCAACCTTTGGATTGCAAGACTGTCACGGATTACGCCCACCCATCCTCTTAGACCAACCTCCCTACTTTTCTTTCTGTCTCAAGTAACTACACCATTAGTAGGTACAGTATCATACTACTTGGAGGTGCTCAGGAATAGGTCAAGTATATTTTGTATGGCTCTGAGGCCAGGCTGTTCACAGGCACCCATCCAATAACTCACTACAAATCACAACTGTTAGAAAAAAACAGGTTGGTACCATATGGAAGGGGAGGAGAGGAATGGACTGAAGAAAAGGAGAGATTGAGTGACTGAGTGAATGATTGAGGCCTGGTTTCAGACACTACATGGAACAAAGCCCAACAGTGGGCTCCATAAGCGGATGAATAAATGGACTGACAGGAATCCTGCACATCAAGTGAATGAGCTGCGTTCCTATTTGATCCTGTTCATCAATTACACCAGGGGAATGTGGAGGGAGAGGACAGGGAACCACACACCTAATGCTTTCCAGATACAGCACTTTAATCTCCCTCTGAGCCTTGGAAGAATATATTTATTTGTTTAGGTGTTAGAAGTTAGAACCCTCCAGTTGAATCAATCTAAGACAATATCACTCGATTCAATGAAAGATAATTAGCTTAGATGTTGTATACGCATCAAATCAAAATGTTATTGGTCACATACACGTGTTTAGCAGATGTTATTGTGGGTGTAGCGAAATGTTTGTGTTTCCAGCTCCAACAGTGCAGCAATATCTAACAAGTGATATCCAACAATTTCACAACAATACACACAATACACACATCTAAAGTAAAGGAATGGAATTAAGAATATATAAATATTTGGACGAGCAATGTCAGAGCGGCATAGACTAAGCCACAGTAGAATATAATATAATACAGTATATACATATGAGATAAATAATGCAAAATATGTAAAGCATTTTAAAGTGACTAGTGTTCCATTATTAAAGTGGCCAGTGATTTCAAGTCTATGTACATAGGGCAGCAGCCTCTAAGGTACTACTGATGGCGATTTAACAGTTTATGGCCTTGAGATAGAAGCTTTTTCAGTCTCCCGGTCCCTGCTTTGCTGCACCTGTACTGACCTCACCTTCTGGATGATAGCAGGGTGAACCGGCAGTGGATCTGGTGGTTGTCCTTGATTATCTTTTTGGCCTTCCTGTGACTTCAGGTTCAGTTGGTGTCTGGAGGGCCGGTAGTTTTCCCCCGGTGAAGTGTGGATTCCGATTGGTCAGACCAGCATTGAACAGTCCTTGTTTGAGTTTCTGCCTATAGGAATTGAGGAGCAAAATGGAGTCGTGATCAGATTTGAAGGGAGGGCAGCGGAGGGCCTTGAAGGCATCCTGAAAGTTGGAGTAGCAGTGGTCGAGTGTTTTAGCAGCGCGAGTGCTACAGTCAATGTGTTGATAGAACTTCTGTAGCGTTTTATACAAATTTGCTTTGTTTAAATGACCAGCTACAATAAATGAGGCCACAAGATATGTGGTTTCCAGTTTGCATAAAGTCCAGTGAAGTTCTTTGAGGGCTGTCGTGGTAATGGCTTGAGGGGCAATATACACGGCTGTGAGTATAACCGGAGAGAATTCTCTTGGGAGATAATACGGTCGATTGTGAGGTATTCTAGGTCGGGTGAACAAAAGGACTTGAGTTCCTGTATGTTATCACAATCACACCATGAGTAGTTAATCATGAAACACACACACCCGCCCTTCTTCTTCCCGGAGAGATATTTATTCCTGTTTTTGCGATGAATTGAGAACCCAACTGGCTGTACGGATTCAGACAGTATATCCCAAAAGAGCCATGTTTCCGTGAAACAGAGTATGTTACAATCCCTGATGTCTCTCTGGAAGGAAATCGTTGCCCTGAGTTTGTCAACTTTAGACTGAACATTAGCGAGTTCTTCCTGGCTGTATGTAATAACACAAAAGATTTTTGGGACAATAATGTAAGAAATAACACATAAAAAAACAAAACCCTGCAAAGTTGCCTATGAGCTAGAAGCACGGCTGCCCTGTCTGTTGGCGCCATTTTCAGGCGTTTTGTTGACGCCAAGCGCCAAGACGGACATTTTGTTGCTAGGTTTGAAGCTCTCACAACACACTCCTCACATCAAGTTTATTCTGATGGACAGTCAGCTAGCTGATGCTGAACTAGTGACGTTGGCCACAATACACAACACAGACAGTTACTGAGAGACATGAAGTGTTTATTTTCTGCTCAGGCTCAGTGTTTAGAGTAGAACTGAGATGAGTTGAAACACTGGCGCTCAGAATTATTTCCATGGAGTAAAGGTCTCTCACTCTGTGTCTCTCCCTCTCTCTCTGTCACTTAAAGTATCTACATTACTACATACAGTGCCTTCGGAAAGTATTCAGACCCTGTCCCGTTCGTCGTAAAGATGGGACCAAGGCGCAGCGGGAATGTGTATGCTCATCTTCTTGTTTATTGAGAAGAACACGAAACAAAACACTTAATCAAAACAACAACGACGAAAAAACAGTCCTGTGAGACATACAGCTACACATGGAACAACTACCCACAAAAACCCATGAAAAAACACCCCTACAAAATAGGACCTTCAATTAGAGGCAACGAGAAACAGCTGCCTCCAATTGAAGGTCAAACCAATAAACTAAGCATAGAAATAGATAAACTAGACACAGACATAGAAATAGACTAACATAGAACATTGCCCAACAAACCCCGAAACACATTAAACAAACACCACCTGCCACGTCCTGACCAAACTACAATAACAAATAACCTCTTTACTGGTCAGGACGTGACAGACCCCTCAACTTTATCCACATTTTGTTACGTTACAGCCTTATTCAAATTTATTTTTATTTTTTTTAATCCTCAGCAATCTACACATAATACACCACAATAATAAAGCAAAAACAGGTTTAGACATTTTTGCAAATGTATTAAAAATAAAAACAGATACCTTATTTACATAAGTATTCAGACCCTTTGCTATGAGACTCAAAATTGAGCTCAGGTGCATCCTGTTTCCATGTATCATCCTTGACGTGTTTTTACAACTAGATACCTGTGGTAAATTCAATTGATTGTACATGATTTAGAAACGCAAACACCTGTCAATTTCCAAGATGGCGTAACAGTTCAGACGTCTTTGTCTTGTCGTGTCTCGTGTATATATATTTTTTTCCTCCGTGTATATTTCGTATAATTTTTATTTATTTTTAACCTCAGTTTCAACATACTCTCCTGCAACCCGTCTCACCCAATGTGGTATGGATCTGCTATTTTCTATACTTTAGAACCGGAACCCCCAACAGAAGCTAGCCAGCTAACTAGCTAGTAGTAGGTTAGCCACTGCTAGCGGTCATCAGCAAACCTTAGCCCGGTCAGCTCCTGCCAGTCTGCACAGCGCGATTCAACCTAAAGCATACCGGACTGCTTTTTCTCCACATCTCCGGTTTCCTACCGCAAGCTCTGAACCTTTTCACCTGGATTATCGCAGCTAGCTAGCTGCTATCCGAGTAGGTACCCATTGGCTAACATCTCTGTTCCGAAACAAGCACCAGTGAGCCTGGAACTAGGCCCATCTCCCGGCTAGCTGAAGAGGTCCATCAGCCACTCCTTGGGCTACAATACATATTCTGCCAATTGGTCTGGACCCTTTTTACTGCCCGACACGGAGCCCCGCCGATCCATCACAACTGGTCTACCGAAGTAATCCGCCCGAGAGGTTTCAACAGGCTCCTCCGTCGCGACATCCCCTAAAGGCCCATCCGCTAGCCTGTTAGTCGTGGCCCGCTAGCTGTCTAGATCTGTCTAGGACTGTTAGCTGAGAGGATCATCAGCCAATTTCTTGGGCTACAATACCTATTTTGCCTATTGGCCTGGACCCTTTTACTGCCTACATGGAGCCCTGCCGATCCAACACGACTGGTCTGCCTACGTAACCGTCCGAAGGGGCTACAACAGACTTCATCCGTCGCGACGTCCCCCTAAGGCCCTTCTGCTAGCCTGCTAGCCCCGGCCAGCTAGCTGTCTGAATCGCCGTGTCTCCAGCTCGCCTAGCTACCCACTGGTCCATAAGATCACTCGGCTACGCATGCCTCTCCCTATTGTCAATATGCCTTGTCCATTGCTGTTTTGGTTAGTGATTATTGTCTTATTTCACTGTAGAGCCTCCAGCCCTGCTCAATATGCCTTCGCTAGCCCTTTTGTTTCACCTCCCACAAATGCGGTGACCTCACCTGGTCTAAATTATTTCTCTAGAGACAAAACCTCTCTCATCGTCACTCAATGGCTAGGTTTACCTCCACAGTATTCACATCCTACCATACCCTTGTCCATACATTATGCCTTGAATGTATTCTTCCGTGCCCAGAAACCTGCTCCTTTTACTCTCTGATCCAAACGCACTAGATGACCAGTTCATATAGCCTTTAGCCGTACCCTTATCCTACTCCTCCTCTGTTCCTCTGGTGATGTAGAGGTTAATCCAGGCCCTGCAGCGCCTAGCTCCACTCCCATTCCCCAGGTGCTCTCATTTGTTGACTTCTGTAATCGTAAAAGCCTTAGTTTCATGCATCTCAACATTAGAAGCCTCCTCCCTAAGTTTGTTTTATTCACTGCTTTAGCACACTCTGCCAACCCGAATGCCATAGCCGTGTCTGAATCCTGGCTTAGGAAAGCCACCAAAAATCCTGAAATTTTCATCCCTATCTATAACATTTTCCGACAAGATAGAACTGCCAAAGGGGGCGGAGTTGCAATCTACTGCAGAGATAGCATGAAGAGTTCTGTCATACTATCCAGGTCTATGCCCAAACAATTCAAGCTTCTACTTCTAAAAATCCACCTTTCCAGAAACAAGTCTCTCACCATTGTCGCTTGTTATAGACCACCTTCTGCCCCCAACTGTGCCCTGGACACCATATGTGAATTGATTGCCCCCCATCTATCTTCAGAGCACGCACTGTTAGGTGACCTAACCTGGGACATGCTTAACACCCCGGCCGTCCTACAATCTAAGCTAAATACACCTCTGCTGTCTTCAACCAGGATGTCAGCGATCACTGCCTCATTGCCTGCGTCCGTAATGGGTCTGCGGCCAAACGACCACCCCTCATCACTGTCAAATGCTCCCTAAAACACTTCAGTGAGCAGGCCTTTCTAATCGACCTGGCCCGGGTATCCTGGAAGGATATTGACCTCATTCCATCAGTAGAGGATGCCTGGTTATTCTTTAAAAGTGCTTTCCTCACCATCTTAAATAAGCATGCCCCATTCAAAAAAAATTGAACCAGGAACAGATATAGTCCTTGGTTCACTCCGGACCTGACTGCCCTTGACCAGCACAAAAACATCCTGTGGCATACTGCATTAGCATCAAATAGCCCCCGCGATATGCACATTTTCAGGGATGTTAGGAAGCAAAGGCTACCTTTTTCAAACAGAAATTTGCATCCTGTAGCACAAACTCCAAAAAGTTCTGGGACACTGTAAACAGTGTCCATGGAGAATAAGAGCACCTCCTCCCAGCTGCCCACTGCTCTGAGGCTAGGAAACACTGTCACCACCGATAAATCCACGATAATTGAGAATTTCAATAAACAATTTTCTACGGCTGACCATGCTTTCCACCTGGCTACCCCTACCCCGGTCAACCACCCTGCACCCCTCACTGCAACTTGCCCAAGCCTCCCCATTTCTCCTTCACCCAAATGTTCTGAAAGAGCTGCAAAATCTGGACCACTACAAATCAGTCGGGCTAGACAATCTGGACCCTCTCTTTCTAAAATTATCCGCTGCAATTGTTGCAACCCCTATTACTAGCCTGTTCAACCTCTTTTTTGATTCGTCTGAGATCCCCAAATATTGGAAAGCTGCCGCGGTCATCCCTCTCTTCAAAGGGGAAGACACTCTAGACCCAATCTGTTACAGACCTATATCTATCCTACCCTGCCTTTCTAAGGTCTTCGAAAGCCAAGTCAACAAACAGATAACTGACCATTTCGAATCCCACCGTACCTTCTCCACTATGCAATCTGGTTTCTGAGCTGGTCATGGATGCACCTCAGCCACGCTCATGGTCCTAAACGATATCATAACCGGCATTGATAAAAGACAATAATGTGCAGCCGTATTCATTGACCTGGCCAAGGCTTTCGACTCTGTCAATCATTACATTCTTATCGGCAGACTCAACAGCCTTGGTTTCTCAAATGACTGCCTCGCCTGGTTTACTGTGTCAAATCGGAGGGCCTGTTGTCCGGACCTCTGGCAGTCTCTATGGGGGTGGCACAGGGTTCAATTCTCGGGCCGACTCTTTTCTCTGTATACATCAATGATGTCACTCTTGCTGCTGATGATGACACCATTCTATATACTTCTGGCCCCTCTTTGGACACTGTGTTAACTAACCTCCATACGAGCTTCAATGCTATGCAACTCTACTTCCGTGGCCTCCAACTGCTCTTAAATGCAAGTAAAACTAAATGCATGCTCTTCAACCGATTGTTGCCCGCACCTGCCCGCCCGTCCAGCATCACTACTCTGGACGGTTCTGACTTAGAATATGTGGACAACTACAAATATCTAGGTGTCTGGTTAGACTGTAAACTCTTCTTCCAGACTCCCGTTAAGCATCTCCAATCCAAAATTAAATCGAGAATTTGCTTCCTTTTTCGCAACAAAGCATCCTTCACTCATGCTGCCAAACATACCCTCGTAAAACAGACTATCCTGCCAATCCTTGACTTCGGCAATGTCATTTACAAAATAGCCTCCAACACTCTACTCAGCAAATTGGATGCAGTCTATCACAGTGCCCATGTTTTGTCACCAAAGCCCCATATACTACCCACCACTGTGACCTGTATGCTCTCATTGGCTGGCCCTCGCTTCATATTTGTCGCCAAACCCACTGGCTCCAGGTCATCTATAAGTCTTTGCTAGGTAAAACCCCGCCTTATCTCAGCTCACTGGTCACCATAGCAGCACTCACCCATAGCACGCGCTCCAGCAGGTATATTTACTGGTCACCCCAAAGCCAATTCCTCCTTTGACCGCCTTTCCTTCCAGTTCTCTGCTGCCAATGACTGGAACGAATTGCAAAAATCCCTTAAGCTGGAGACTCATATCTCCCTCACTAACTTTAAGCATCAGCTGTCAGAGCAGCTCACAGATCATTGCACCTGTACATAGCCCATCTGTAAATAACCCATCCAACTACTTTATCCCCATGTTATTTTTTTTGTTACTCCTTTGCACCCTAGTATCTCTACTTGCACATTCATCTTCTGCACATCTTTCACTCCAGTGTTTAATTGCTAAATTGTAATTACTTCACCACTATGGCCTATTTATTGCCCTACCTCCCTAATCTTACCTCATTTGCACACACTGTATATAGATTTTTTCTATTGTGTTATTGACTGTATGTTTGTTTATTCCATGTGTAACTCTGTGTTTTTACCTGTGTCGCACTGCTTTGCTTTATATATAAGGTCCCACAGTTAACAGTGCATGTCAGAGCAAAAACCAAGCCATGAGGTCGAAGGAATAGTTTGTAGCACTCCGAGACAGGATTATGTGGAAGCACAGTTCTGGGAAGGGTACCCAAACATTTCTGCAGAACTGAAAGCCCCAAGAACACAGTGGCCTCCATCATTTTTAAACGGAAGAAGTTTGGAACCTCCAAGACTCTTCCTAGAGCTGGCCGCCCGGCCAAACTGAGCAATCGGGGGAGAAGGGCCTTGGTAAGGGAGATGACCAAGAACCCGATGGTCACTCTGACAGAGCTCCAGAGTTCCACTATGGAGATGGGAGAAGCTTCCAGAAGGACAACCATCTCTGCAGCACTCCACCAATCAGGCCTTTATGGTAGAGTGGCCAGAGGGAAGCCACTCCTTAGTAAAAGAGTAAAAGGCACATGACAGTCCGCTTGGAGTTTGCCAAAAGGCACCTAAAGACTCTCAGACCATGAGAAACAAGATTATCTGGACTGATTAAACCAAGATTGAACTCTTTTGCCTGAATGACAAGCATCACGTCTGTAGGAAACCTGGAACCATCCCTACGCTGAAGCATGATGGTGGCAGCATCATGTCGTGGGGATGTTTTTCAGTGGCAGAGACTGGGATACTAGTCAGCATCAAAGCACAAAGAGATCCTTGATGAAAACCTGCTCCAGAACGCTCAGGACCTGACTGGGCCGAAGATTCACCTTCCAACAGGACAACAACCCTAAGAACATAGCCAAGACAACGCAGGAGTGGCTTTGGGAGACGTGAAAATAGCTGTGCAGCAACAATCCCCATCCAAACTGACAGAGCTTGAGAGGATCTTCAGAGAATAATGGGTGAAACTCCTCAAATACAGGTGTGCCAAGCTTGTTGTGGCATGACACCCAAGAAGACTTGAGGCTGTAATCGTTGCCAAAGGTGCTTCAACAAAGTACTGAGTAAAGGGTCTGAATACTTATGTAAATGTGTTATTTTATTTTTTTATTTGAATATATTAGCAAACATTTCTAAAAACCTGTTTTTGCTTTGTCATTACGGGGTATTGTATGTACTGTAGATTGATGAGGGGGAAAAAATATTTGGTACATTTTAGAATGATTCTGTACCTTAACAAATTGTGTAAAAAGTCAAGGGGTCTGAATACTTTCCGAATTTAGTGTTTATGTGCCTCTGGTATTTAAATTTTTTATTTTTTATTTAACCTGTATTTAACTAGGCAAGTCAGTTCTTATTTACAATGACCCTCTACAAAAAGACAAAAGGCCTCCTCCGGGAACGTGGGCTGGGATTAAAAATAAAATATAGGACAAAACACACATCACGACAAGAGAGACACCACTACCTATTTGTACAAATGACCTTGACTAACCTGTACCCCCACACATTGACTCGGTACCGGTACCCCTTGTATATAGCCTTGTTATTGTTATTAATTTTATTATGTTTATTTATTTATTTATTTTTTACCCTAGTTTATTTAGTAAATATTTTATTAACTCTATTTATTGAACTGCATTGTTGGTTAAAGGCTTGTAAGTAAGCATTTCACGGTAAGGTGTTGTATTCAGCACATGAAACAAATCAAATTTGAGTTGAAACTACATCAAGAGAGACCTAAGACAACAACACAGCATGGCGGAAACACATGACAACAAAGCATGGTAGCAACACAACATGGCAGCAGCACAACATGGTAGCAGCACAAAAGATGGTACAAACATTATTGGGCTCAAACAACAGCACAAAGGTAAGAATGTAGAGACAATAATACATCACGTGAAGCAGCCACAGCTGTCAGTAAGAGTGTCCATGATTGAGTCTTTGAATGAAGAGATTGAGATAAAACTGTCCAGTTTGAGTGTTTTTTGCAGCTCGTTCCAGTCGCTAGCTGCAGTGAACTGAAAGAGGAGTGACCCAGGGATGTGTGTGCTTTAGGGACTTTGAACAGAATGTGACTGGGAGAACGGGTGTTGTATGTGGAGGATGAGGGCTGCAGTATGTATCTCAGCTAGGGGGGAGGGTTTTATAAATAAGTATCAACCAGTGGGTCTTATGACGGGTATACAGAGATGACCAGTATCTCTATTATTAAAATAGATTCCACTTAATTGTACGTGCTACTGTACATTGCAAATATATGAATGAAAAGAGTACTGCATTTTAACTGTAATGGTGAAAAATGTTAAGCTTCTGTGAAATTTTCTTTTACACAAAGTTGGAAGTCTTTATCATGTTCTCCATGCTTGATTAAAGTATGAGACGACTTCCTAAACGCCATGTTCCTTGCTGCAGCTGTTTGGGGATTGACTTGTGACCAGCAGCATAACATATGTGTCACCAATGTGGAAAATGTTACCCTATGCCTGTTAAGATGAGTGTTCAAAGCCTTGGATTAGTCACTAACTGTTGGCCACGTTGCTAAACCACATCACTCTTATATTGACTGAATCATTTAAATTAATGACTGGGACTCCAAAACAGACCAATTTCTCTTCCTTCTCTCTCCCTCCCCCTGTATCTCTCTTCCTCTTTTTCGCTCTCTCCTTCTCTCCCCTTTTGCTCTCTCTCTCTCCTATCTCTCTCCCCTTTTGCTCTCTCTCCTTCTCTCCCGCTTTCTCCCCTCTTGCACTCTCTCTCTCCTTCTCTCCCGTTTTGCGCTCTCTCTCCCCCCTTTTGCTCTCTCTCTCAAGGCGTTAAGACATATTTAATGGGGTATGAAGGGCTCCCCTGCCTTCTGCTTCTGATTATAGTTAACCATTGAATCTCAGCCATACATCACAACTGTATGGTAAACTTGACATTCGATCTTAAACAAACCACAAACTTCTCATATTACATCAAGTGCCACTCAATTTTCTCCAAAAACATTTTGTGGGGGTAAAATGTGAAGAAAATCATTATGTGTAGGTTTTGGATGACACCGTTTGAACATAATCCAAAAAGGCAGTTTTGTGTTCAAAGTCTGCTTGTAACAAATTGAAACATGGAGTACTTGTTGTCACAGCCCCTAGGAAGTGGATGTCTCTGGGTTTGGATCAGTCAATTTGTGTTCATCCCAAATGGCACCAACCCACTGGGCACACACTGTTTGAATCAACGTTGTTTTCACGTCATGTCAATGAAATTACGTTGCACCAACGTGAAATAGAAGTTTAATTGACATCTGTGACCAGTGGGAAAGCAGTGCCCTATGTAAGAAATAGTGTGCTATTGGAACGCAAGGCATTGACTCCAAGCTGTAGGTCTGAATACATGCTGTGGGTAGAGTGCTTTGTCATAGCCAGGATATACAAATCCACAAAATGGAACCCTATATCTATGTAGTGTGTCCACAGGCAAGCTAAAGTACTACTCTCCAAACATTTCACAATAAATACAGCATGCCTGTAAAATAAATTCTCAATCATGGGTATGATTTTAATACTTATTTCACTTTATTATATCTTAAAAAAGAAATAGAAGAAACCAGAACAATATGTGTTGACAAAACAATAAGTTAAAAATGAGAGGATTCTGTGACTAAACACGGTAAGCACTTAAATGACACAGACGTGTGAAGGCAGAGTGACAAGTTATGTTTGTTAAACAGCCATGACGAAACAAATATGTACAATTAGAACTAAAACACCAACATCATGACAACATCATTTCACATAATTTACAAAGAACTACTGTCCTAGTTGGCATTGCAGTAGCTAAACATTAGGGTCACGGTGGATATCGAATAACAAGCACTTTGAGATTTTAGTTTTTCATTCAAATTAAAATAGCACTTTTCATGCAACTATTTTAGTTCACTGTTTGCTGTCCCTAAGGCTGCATGATTATGTACATGGCCACATATGTAAGTGATCATAATTCATCCAACACTTTCAGGGGTAGAGACTTTTTGCTCCTAACACAGATATTTTTGTCACTTCCAAAAGCACATACAGTACCAGTCAAAAGTTTGGACACACCTTCTTATTCAAGGGTTTTTCTTAAATGTTTATAATTTAAAAAAAAAATTACATTGTAGAATAATATTGAAGACATCAAAACTATGAAATAACACATATGGAATTATGTAGTAACCAAAAAAGTGTTAAACACATTCTTCAAAGTAGCCACCCTTTGCCTTGATGACAGCACTGCACACTTTTGGCATTCTCTCAACCAGCTTTACCTGGAATGCTTTTCCAACAGTCTTGAAGGAGCTCCCACATATGCTGAGCACTTGTTGGTTGCTTTTAGAGGCTAGGTCATCTGATGCAGCACTCCATCACTCTCCATGGTCAAATAGCCCTTACACAGTCTGGAAGTGTGTTTTGGGTCATTGTCCTGTTGAAAAACAAATGATAGTCCCACTAAGCGCAAACCAAATGGGATGGTGTATCGCTGCAGAATGCTGTGGTAGCCACGCTGGTTAAGTGTGCCTTGAATTATAAATAAATCACAGACAGTGTCACCAGCAAAGTAACCCACACCATCACACCTCCTCCATGCTTCACGGTGGGAACCACACGTGGAGATCATCCGTTCACCTACCCTGCGTCTCACAAAGTCACGAAGGTTGGAACCAAAAATCTCTATATTACACCAGTCTAATGCCCATGGCTCGTGTTTCTTGGCCCAAGCAAGTCTCTTCTTCTTATTGGTGTCCTTTAGTGGGGGTTTCTTTGCAGCAATTCGACCATGAAGGCCTGATTCACACAGTCTCCTCTGAACAGTTGATGTTGAGATTTGTCTGTTACTTGAACTCTGTGAAGCATTTAATTTCTGAGGCAGTTAACTCTAATTAACTTATCCTCTGCAGCATAGGTAACTCTGGCTCTTCCTTTCCTGTGGCAGTCCTCATGAGAGCCAGTTTCGTCATAGCGCTGATGGTTTTTGTGACTGCACTTGAAAAAACTTTAAAAGTTCTTGAAATTAACCTTCATGTCTTAAATGAATGATGGACTATTATTTCTCTTTGCTTATTCGAGCTGTTCTTGCCACAATATGGACTTGGTCTTTTACCAACTAGGGCTATCTTCTGTATACCTCCCCTACCTTGTCACTACATAACTAATTGGCTCAAACACATTAAGAATGAAAGGAATTCCACAAATTAACTTTTAACAAGGCACACCTGTTAATTGAAAAGCATTCCAGGTGACTGCCTCATGAAGCTGGTTGAGAGAATGCCAAGAGTGTGCAAAGCTGTCATCAAGGCAAAGGGTGGCTACTTTGAAGAATCTATGATATAAAATATATTTTGATTTGTTTAACACTTATTTGGTTACTACATGATTCCATATGTGTTATTTCATAGTTTTGATGTCTTCACTATTATTCTACAATGTAGAAAATAGTAAAAAATAAAGAAAACCCTGGAATTAGTAGGTGTGTCCAAACGTTTAACTGGTACTATAAATCCCCTCCCTCCCTCCCTCCCTCCCTCCCTCCCTCCCTCCCTCCCTGGAAATGTAGAAGTGTGATTCATTCAGTGGACCTGGCTGTGACTAGATATATGTTAAAATCAAACAAGAAATAAATGTATATTATTCCCATGTGTTTCTAGATTCACGGGTTGGATTTCAATATTTTCCATGCCCTTGTCCTGCGTCTTTGCTCGCCACAGCTTTTTAAAAGCTGCTACAGTGGAGAGACAAAAGGCTTTCTCGTGTGGCACTGGATTGCACTTCAACAGATGTAAAAAAGCTGGGGTTCTTTAATTGTAGCAGTAACAGTATGAGAAGCAGTGAAAGGTGAATTCCATTCTCAGTCAGGTGCTTGACCCTATTCCATTCCACTAACTGTATTGTAGTCGGCAGAGTTAAAAATAGAAAACCATCCCAAGATGTGAGAGGTCATTCGGTTGAATATTGCTTATGTTTCACCATCATCTAAAAGTGCTATTGACACAAAGAAAAGCCCGCAATTTGAGTAAAATAGGTTGAATAAAACAGTTTTTTTTTTACTCAGCAGGTGTAAAAATGTTAATCCGTCCGAAATAGTGTGAAAGAATTAAAGAGAGACTTAAAACCTTTGGAACATCAATTTTCTCACTCTCTAGTATCCAACTCTAAACGGATATTTCCTGGCAACAGCTTGGACATGTAGTGTATTGGAAATGGAACACATTTATACAGGCTGGAAGCTGTGGATAAGACTGCAGGCACATGTCTGAGGGGGGCTGTGTGAGAGTCAGACAAGTTCAGACCAGTTCAACCTTGGAGTTGGGGTAGACGGCGACCACGTCATATCCCTCGGGAGGCTGTACGCGGGCCATGGCGTGGGTCTCACAGTACAAGTTCTCCTCGATGAAGAAGTAGCCCCTCTGCTTGAGGTTCATGCCGCAGTCATCACACATGAAGCACTCTGTGTGGTACAGTTTGTCTCTGGCCTTCACGATGGTTCCCCTATACGGACAGAACATAACCAGGTTGTTAGTGTCATGTCAAAGATAAGGGGTTTTCAAGGTTATATAAATAAAGAGCTATTTGATTTGCATTCATTTTCTTATTTAACTATGTCACTGTGCATTCAAGTGACCAGTATTCTATTCATGGACCTGGGTATTTGCATTACCAATAAGGATTACATAGCTTCACAACAGCCAGAAGTCATTGGTTGAATTTGAATATCCCCTGTATCCGGGCCTTTATCCTAACCACTACTGCCTATAACAGTAGGTAAATGCTTTAGTGCCCTGCCTAAAAACACCTGTGTAAACAGTCTATATAACAGATCCATGGTACTAAGCCTCCACAACAGTCTCTTGTTCAAATGACATCGCTGTTTACCCATGGTGCTTTAACAGTGTGGGGATTACTGGCATCTCTGGGTTCCTGAGGAGGAGGGCGTGGCACAGAGGTTTATTCATTCAAAGTGTTATACGGAGATCATTTTCCCTCTCTGTTATTAGCTTGGGCCTGTTGGAGCAGGACTAGATAGCATCCCAAATGGCACCCTATCCCCTGTGGTCTATGGTCAAAAGTAGTGCATTTTATAGGGACTACGGTGCTATTTGTGACACACTCCTAGTGTGCAGCGTCATCTCTGTTTTTTATGACTTACACTATGCCGTTGCCACAGCGCGTGCACTGGGGGAGTTTCTGTAGGCCGGGCATGGGGCCCATGTGGCCGGGGATGGGGCTGCCCAGTTTAGGGACTGGGGATCGGTCCGGGGACCTAAGGCCTCTCACTCCAGACATGTCAGTGGGGGACACACCTGTGGACATAGACACACAAAATAACACCTCAGTTAAAAAAATGTTTTGAATTAGCATTATTATTTATTCAACTTATATAGCGCAGTTAAGGCACGTTTAGATATTGTAAATCAATTTACAACGGGGAGATGTTTCCTCTAGGTACAGATCTAGGATCAGCTTCCTGTCCCCCAATCCTAATCTACGATATCAGTTGGACAAAATGCTAAACTGACCCAAGATTTAGGGGCAACTTCACCCTATACCAGTATATGAGAGCTAGAAAGGCAGCAGTCAGCCATGGGTGAAAGCATGGAGATGGAAGAATGAATGGTGTTCACACTTGGCTCAGGGACGCACCAAGGTCAGCTACTGTCCACAACAGACATCACTCCTCAGTAAGCACTCCCTTCACTGGTGTGTTAACCTCAGAGGGCATGGCAGGGGTACAGGCAGAGGGCCAGGGTGGTGCTCACACGCTGTCAGCCTCTCTACCTCTTTCTCTCACTCTACCATACCCTCCCCTCTCTCTCTCTGTACTGTATTACCTACAGTATTGCTCCCCCTCCCCATACCTCTATCTTCCTTTCCCTATATCTACCTCTCACTCCCTATCTATCTCCCTCCATTCACATTTCAGGGATACCAGGGCTGATGTGAGATCCTGGCACACAGCAGGAACACATCAATTAGGAGAGGAGAGAGAGGCAGCTGCCTGGCAGAGCAAATATTTCACATTCTCATCACACCAGAGTGTCACAATCACACTATCCCTGAACCACGGGAGTGATGAGGTGCCAGCAGGCCCCATTGACCCAGCACGCCACTGCCTCTGGCTCTGGCATGGCCTACCCATCACACTGGTGAACTACCTGGCACAGAGAAGTTTACATCACTCCAACACTTAAACACTAATGATGTGACCGTTTAAAAGGTTGGAGTAATAATGGGGTCTATTTTTACTGTAATAATTGCTGTATTCAGCCTGGCCTCATAGCCTAGACGTAACATAGTAAATGTAAATCCGGGACACTCAAATTAGTATATGTTATATTTGGTATGGTTACATAAGACAGATGCTTACTTAAGGCAAAAATGGAAGTAGGGTGGTTGGTCGGGGGGATGGGTAGACGCAAATGTCTAGCAACCCAAAGGTTGCATGTTTGAATCTCATCATGGACAACTTTAGCATTAGCAACTTTACTTAGTACTTTTTAGTTACTTCGCAACTACATTTCATTAATAAAATAATGATAAAAAATACTCTTTCAAAATGAAGATGTTGATTTAGTTATGGATCCATAACAAATTACTATGGGAATACAGTTGAAGTCAGAAGTTTACATACACCTTAGGCAAATACATTTAAAATCAGATTTTCACAATCCCTGACATTTAATCATTGTAAAAAGTCCCTGTCATAGGTCAGTTAGGATCACCACTATATTTTAACTTTTTTAGGATAGGGGGCAGCATTTGGAATTTTGGATGAAAAGCGTGCCCAAAGAAAACTACCTTCTACTCAGGCCCAGAAGCTAGGATATGCATATAATTGGTAGATTTGGATAGAAAACACTCTAAAGTTCCCAGAACTGTTAAAATAATGTCTGTGAGTATAACAGAACTGATATGGCAGGTGAAAACCTGAGGAAAATCCATCCAGGAAGTGCCATTATTTTGAAATGGCTGTTTTTCCAATGAAAGCCTATCCACCATTTAAAGGGATAGGGCCTAAATTCTGTTCCCTATGGCTTCCACTAGTTGTGAACATTCTTTAGACATTGTTTCAGGCTTTTATTCTGAAAAATTAGGGAGAATGACCACATTGAGTGAGTGGACCCTGGGATGTCCCCAGAGCTGGTAACTGCACGCGACCGAGAGCGCACTTTTTTTGTTTTTCTTTTATATTGACGACGCTATTGTCTGGTAGAAATATTATTGATTATTTAGGCTAAAAACAACCTGAGGATTGATTATAAACATCTTTGACATGTTTCTACGAACTTTACGGATACTATTTGTAATTTTAGTCTGCCCGCTGTGACTGCATTTGAGCCATTGGATTACTGAACAAAATGCGCCAACAAAATGGAGCTTTTTGGATATAAAAATGAACTTTATCGAACAAAATGAACATTTATTGTGTAACTGGGAGTCTTGTGAGTGCAACCATACGAAGATCATCAAAGGTAAGTGATTCATTTTATTGCTATTTCTGACTTTCGTGATCTACTTGGCTGCTAACTGCTTGTAATGTTTTGTGTGCTGAGCGCTGTCCTCAGATAATCGCATGGTTTGCTTTCGCCGTAAAGCCTTTTGAAATCTGACACGTTGGCTGCATTAACCACAAGTTAAGCTTTATTTTGATGTATTGCACTTGTGATTTCGTGAAAGTTAAATATTCATAGTAATTTAATTTGAATTTGGCGCTCTGCAATTTCACCGGACGTTGTCGAAATGAGACGCTAGCATCCCACTGATCCACATGAAGTTTTAAGAATGTGAATTGTCAGAATAATAGCAGAGAGAATGATTTATTTCAGCTTTTATTTCTTTCATCACATTCCCAGTGGGTCAGAAGTTTACATACACTCAATTAGTATTCGGTAGCATTGCCTTTAAATTGTTTAACCTGGGTCAAACATTTTGGGTAGCCTTCCACAAGCTTCGCACAATAAATTGGGTTACTTTTGGACAATTCCTCCTGACAGAGCTGGTGTAATTGAGTCAGGTTTGTAGATCTCCTTGCTCGCACGCTTTTTCAGTTCTGCCCACACAAATGTTCTATAGGATTGAGGTCAGGACTTTGTGATGGCCACTCCAATACCTTGACTTTGTTGTCCTTAAGCCCTTTTGCCACAACTTTGGAAGTATGCTTGGGGTCATTGTCCATTTGGAAGACCCATTTGCGACCAAGCTTTAACTTCCTGACTGATGTCTTGAAGTTGCTTCAATATATCCACATAATTTTCCACCCTCATGATGCTATCTATTTTGTGAAGTGCACCAGTCCCTCCTGCAGCAAAGCACCCCCACAACATGATGCTGCCAACCCCGTGCTTCACGGTTGGGATGGTGTTCTTCGGCTTGCAAGCATCCCCCTTTATTATGGCCAAACAGTTCTATTTTTGTTTCATCAGACCAGACCAAAAAGTGCAATCTTTGTCCCCATGTGCAGTTGCAAACCATAGTCTGTCTTTTTTATGGCAGTTTTGGAGCAGTGGCTTCTTCCTTGCTGAGCGGCCTTTCCAGTTATGTCGATATAGGACTCGTTTTACTGTGGATATAGATACTTTTGTACCCGTTTCCTCCAGCATCTTCACAACGTCCTTTGCTGTTTTCTGGGATTGATTTGCACTTTTCGCACCAAAGTACATTCACAGAACGCGTCTCCTACCTGAGTGGTATGACGGCTGCGTGGTCCCATGGTGTTTATACTTGCGTACTATTGTTTGTACAGATGAACGTGGTACCTTCAGGCATTTGGAAATTGCTCCCAAGGATGAACCAGATTGTGGAGGTCTACAATTGTATTTCTGAGGTCTTGGCTGATTTCTTTTGATTTTCCCATGATGTCAAGCAAAGATGCACTGAGTAGGTAGGCCTTGAAATACATCCACAGATACACCTCTAATTGACTCAAATTATGTCAATTAGCCTTTCAGAAGCTTCTAAAGCCATGACATCATTTTCTGGAGTTTTCCAAGCTGTTTAAAGGCACAGTCAACTTAGTATGTAAACTTCTGACCCACTGGAATTCTGATACAGTGAATTATAAGGGAAATAATCAGTCTGTAAACAATTGTTGGAAAAATTACTTGTCATGCACAATGTAGATGTTCTAACCGACAAACTATAGTTTGTTAACAAGAAATTTGTGGAGTGGTTAAAAAAGAGATTTAATGACTCCAACCTAGGTGTAGATGAAAACTTCTGACTTCGACTGTATACAGAACTAAGATTGAATCCTACTAAACCGGCTCCGACCCTCGTCGGGTGTTATAGGGCTTGCAAACTATTACGGCCTACAAAGGGAATCCCAGCCGCAAGCTTCCCAGTGACGCGAGCCTACCAGACGGGTTAATTGCTTTTATGCTTGCTTTGAGGCAAGCAACACTGATGCATGCATGAGAGCACCAGCTGTTCCAGATGACTGTGTGATCATGCTCTCCGTAGCAGATGTGAGTAAGACCTTTAAACAGGTCAACATTCACTAGGCCGCAGGGCAAGACATATTACCAGGACGCGTACTCAGAGCATCCGTGGACCAACAGGCAAGTGTCTTCACTGACATTTTCAACCTCTCCCTGACCGACTCTGTAATACCTACATGTTTCAGGCAGACCACTATAGTGCCTGTGCCCAAGAACGCCAAGGTAACCTGCCTAAATGACTACCGCCCCATAGTACTCACTTCTATAGCCATGAAGTGCTTTGAAAGGCTGGTCATGGCTCACATCAACACCATTATCCTGGAAACCCTAGATCCAATTCACATACCGCCCCAATAGATCCACAGACGATGCAATCTCAATTGCACTCCACACTGCCCTTTCCCACATGGACAAAAGGAATACCTACGTGAGAATGCTGTCCATTGACTACAGCTCAGCGTTCAACACCATAGTGCCCACAAAGCTCATCACTGAGCTAAAGACCCTGGTACTAAACACCTCCCTCCGCAACTGCAACCTGGACTTCCTGACGGTCCGCCCCCAGGTGGTAAGGGTAGGCAACAACACATCTGCCATGCAGTTCCTCTACATGTGTGCCCCTCAGGGGTGTGTGCTTAGTTCCCCCCTGTACTCCCTGTTCACCCACAACTGCGTGGCCAAGCACGACTCTAGCACCATCATTAAGTTTGCTGAAGACACAACGGTGGTAGGCCTGATCACCGACAACGATGAGATTAGGTCACAGTGTGGTGCCAGGACAACAACCTCTCCATCAATGTGAGCAAGACAAAGGAGCCGATCATGGACTACAGGAAGTGGACGGCCAAACACACCCCCATTCACATCAACGGCACTGTTGTGGAGCAGGTCAGGAGCTTTAAGTTCCTTGGTGTCCACATCACCAACAAACTGTCATGGTCCTAACACACCAAGACAGTCATGAAGAGGGCATGACAAGGCCTATTCCCCCTCAAGAGACTGAAAAGAACTGAGGTCCCCAGATCCTCAAAAAGTTCTACAGTTGCACCATCGAGAGCATCCTGACTGGTTGCTTCACTGCCTGGTATGACAAATGCTCGGCATCAAACCATAAGACACTACAGAGGGTAGTGCGTGTGGCCCAGTACATCACTGGGGCCAAGCTTCCTGCCATCCAGGACCTCTATACGAGGCGGTGTCAGGGGAAGGCCCAAAAAATTGTCAATGACTCCCGCCACCCAAGTCCTAGACTGTTCTCTGCTACCATACGGCAAGTGGTACCGGAGCACCAAGTCTAGGTCCAAAAGGCTCCTTAACAGCTCCTACCCTCAAGCCATAAGACTGCTGAACAATTAATCAAATGGCTAACCGGAATATTTGCATTGACGTCCCCCCCTTTAATTTGTACACTGCTGCTACTCAATGTTTATTATTGATGCATAGTCAGTTTAGCTCTACCTACCTGAACATATAACTTAAATTACCTTGACTAACCTATACCCCCGCACATTGACTCGGCACCGGTACCCACAGTATATAACCTTGTATTTTTATTGTGTACGTTTTTTACTTTCATTTATTTACTAAATATTTCCTTATCTCTTATTTTGTTGTTGGTTAAGGGCTTGTAAGTAAGCATCTCACAGTACGGTCTACACCTGTTGTATTTTGCACATGTGACAAATACAAATTGATTTGTGCACAACACATCAGCTGTCTGTGACCAGGTGAGAAAACTTTTCCAAGCCAAACCTTCATAACATAATCGGTAACCACTACACACAGCTTACATTGTTGTCACCATATTAACGTCATAGTCAACATACCTATTAGAACTAATGCATTAGTAAAAACACTATAATCATGCTGTACAGTGTACAGTCAGCAGCAAACACTTTAGCAGTTACACCGGAGGGCCCCTGGTGGCAATAAATTTATAAAACCAAAAGCTTACCTTGGCTTGGAAGAGTTCCAGTGTTGGATAGCCATAGCCAGCTAGCTAAACATAGCATCCTTCTCTTTTTGAGCCGGGTATTTGAGTAGGCTAAACTAGCTTTTTTCATAAAGACTACTGACATGTAAGGTGTGCGTTACCGGTGGCAGGGAAGTCAGACTCAGGAGAGAAGAACTTGGTAATAGCCGGAGCAGATAAATCGCAAAACCAACGGCATAAAAATAACAAGATATGGGTAGATATGGGGGGAACAGAGGGTTAAATACACAACAAGTGATTGAGGGAATTGAAACAAGGTGTGAGAAAAAACAAGACAAAACACATGGAAAATGAAAAGTGGATCGATGATGGCTAGAAGACCGGAGCACCGCCCGAACAAGGAGAGGACCCGACTTCGGAAGAAGTCGTGACAGTACCCCCCCTTGACGCGTGGCTCCAGCAGCGCGCCGACGCCTGCCTCGGGGACGACCCGGAGGGCAAGGCGCAGGGCGATCCGGACGGAGACGGTGGAACTCCCGCAGCATTGAAGAGTCCAACACATCCTCACCAAGCACCTCTCCTCTGGACCGTAACCCTCCCACTCCACGAGGTACTGAAGGCCCCTCGCCCGATGCCTCGAATCCAGGATATAGCGAACGGAATACGTCGGGGCCCCCTCAATGTCCAGAGGGGGCGGAGGAACCTCCCGCACCTCAGACTCCTGGAGCGGGCCAACCACCACCGGCTTGAGAAGAGACACATGGAACGAGGGGTTAATACGGTAATCAGGGGGAAGCTGTAACCTTTAACAAACCTTGTTCACTCTCCTCAGGACTTTAAATAGCCTCACAAACCGCGGACCCAGCAACCGGCAGGGCAGGCGGAGGGGCAGGTTCCGGGTCGAGAGCCAGACCCAGTCCCCCAGTGCAAACACCGGGGCCTCACTGCGGTGACGGTCTGCGCTGGCTTTCTGGTGCAGCATGGCCCGCTGGAGGTAAACATCGGTGGCGTCCCATGTCCCCTCCACGTGCCTGAACCAGTCGTCCACCGCAAGAGCCTCGATCTGACTCTGATGCCAAGGCGCCAGAACTGGCTGGTACCCCAGTACGCACTGGAAGGGGGAGAGGTTAGTGGAGGAGTGGCGGAGTGAGAGCCTTTAGAGCCTTGACGACAGCCAACAGTTCCCGGTCCTCCACCTCATAGTTTCGCTCCGTCGGGCTGGGCTGAGAGAGCACGGCTCCTATCCCAGCCTCGGACGCGTCCACCTCCACTATGAACGCCAAGGAGGGATCCGGAATGGCCAGCACGGGGTAAACAGAGCCCTCAGGTGACCAAAAGCCCTGTCCGCCTCAGCCGACCACTGCAAACGTACCGGGCCCCCCTTCAGCAGTGAGGTAATGGGAGCCGCTACCTGACCAAAACCCCGGATAAACCTCCGGTAGTAATTGGCAAACCCTAGGAACCGCTGCACTTCCTTTACCATGGTGGGAGTCGGCCAATTATGCACGGCTGAAATGCAGTCACTCTCCATCTCCACCCCCGAGGTGGAAATGCGGTACCCTATTAAGGAGACGGACTGTTGGAAGAACAGGCATTTCTCAGCCTTGACGTACAGGTCATGCTCCAACAGTCGACCAAGCACCTTGCTCACCAGGGACACATGCTCGGCGCGTGTAGTGGAGTATATCAGAATATCATCAATATACACCACTACACCCTGCCCGTGCAGGTCCCTGAAAATCTCGTCTACAAAGGCTTGGAAGACTGATGGAGCATTCATCAACCCGTACGGCATGACGAGGTACTCATAATGCCCTGAGGTCATACTGAATGCCGTCTTCCACTTGTCTCCCTCCCGGATACGCACCAGGTTGTAAGCACTCCTGAGATCTAGTTTGGTGAAGAAGTGCACCCAGTGCATTGACTCAATCGCCGTGGCGATAAGAGGTAGCGGGTAACTGTACCTCACCGTGATCTGATTCAGGCCTCGGTAGTCAATACACGGGCGCAGACCTCCCTCCTTAGTACTTGGTGGCAAAACCCTTGTTGGCAATCACAGAGGTCAGACGTTTCTTGTAGTTGGCCACCAGGTTTGCACACATCTCAGGAGGGATTTTGTCACACTCCTCTTTGCAGATCTTCTCCAAGTCATTCAAGTTTCGAGGCTGACGTTTGGCAACTCGAACCTTCAGCTCCCTCCACAGATTTTCTATGGGATTAAGGTCTGGAGACTGGCTAGGCCACTCCAGGACCTTAATGTGCTTCTTCTTGAGCCACTCCTTTCTTGCCTTGGCTGTGTGTTTTGGGTCATTGTCATGCTGTCTGTGTCCTGTCCCCTTAGCAGAAAAACACCCCCATAGCATAATGTTTCCACCTCCATGTTTGACGGTGTAGATGGTGTCCTTGGGGTCATAGGCAGCATTCCTCCTCCTCCAAACACGGCGAGTTGAGTTGATGCCAAAGAGCTCCATTTTGGTCTCATCTGACCACAACACTTTCACCCAGTTGTCCTCTGAATCATTCAGATGTTCATTGGCAAACTTCAGATGGGCATGTATATGTATTCTTGAGCAGGGGGACCTTGCGGGCGCTGCAGGATTTCAGTCCTTCACGGCATAGTGTGTTACCAACTGTTTTCTTGGTGACTATGGTCCCAGCTGCCTTGACATCATTGACAAGATCCTCCCGTGTAGTTCTGGGCTGATTCCTCACCGTTCTCATGATCATTGCAACTCCACGAGGTGACATCTTGCATGGAGCCCCAGGCCGAGGGAGATTGACAGTTCGTTTGTGTTTCTTCCATTTGTGAATAATCGCACCAACTGTTGTCACCTTCTCACCAAGCTGCTTGGCGATGGTCTTGTAGCCCATTCCAACCTTGTGTAGGTCTACAATCTTGTCTCTGACATCCTTGGAGAGCTCTTTGGTCTTGGCCATGGCGGAGAGTTTGAAATCTGATTGATTGATTGCTTCTGTGGACAGTTGTCTTTTATACAGGTAACAAACTGAGATTAGGAGCACTCCCTTTAAGAGTGTGCTCCTAATCTCAGCTCGTTACCTGTATAAAAGACACCTGGGAGCCAGAAATCTTTCTGATTGAGAGGGGGTCAAATACTTATTTCCCTCATTAAAATGCAAATCAATTTATAACATTTTTGACATGCGTTTTTCTGGATTTTTGTTTTGTTTTTCTGTCTCTCACTGTTCAAATAAACCTACCATTAAAATTGTAGACTGATCATTTCTTTGTCAGTGGGCAAACGTACAAAATCAGCAGGGGATCAAATAATTTTTTCCGTCACTGTATACAGTATCTTTGACCACTATAAGTGGTGGATTCTTCAGTGATTGGTGATTAGCTGGTGAGTTCAGTGTAATACTAAGGTGAGAATCTCGTCATGCAAACGTCTCCTCTCCTCTTGTTTTCACCCTCCGCACTGTATGACACCACAGATGGTCAAATCAGAGCCTGTGGGGCTATATCATAACAGCGCCTCATGTTTGCGCTCCATTGAAATCCCAGGGATGCCGACATTTTCAAAACAAGAGCGTATTCCTTTTAAAGGATGAGGATGATAATATCACATGCAGTCAAATGCCCCTCTCCGTCTAAATGTCAAAGCAAAAAACTCCTTCAGCAGAAGATAATGTAAGCATTCCCACAGACAGAGAGCAACAACCAGAAACAAGCAGACAGAGCTTTAGGGCGAGTCTTGTATAAGCCCCAAGGTGCGTAAGCATCGCACCAGAAGCTTAAACCCAGTGTCAATGACGCCTTTTGCGGTCGTGAAAAAAAGAACCACTGTGCAGGAGGCGAATTGGTGCCGATTAATCTAATTCTGTTAAAACCATTATTGACTTTTCGCTCTTCCTTAATCCCTTTTCACACCTGCAAGTGATTAGCACCAAATTCAAAGAATAACATGGGACTGGTGTTGACACAAAACCATCTCAATGATCTCCAATAGACAGCATGACTTGTTCCTGGGGATAAGCCTGTCTGTTTGGGTTCTCCTTGAAGAGGTGAGATCTAGCCACGACACTGACGAAAACACAACGCATTACTTCTAAGGAAAACTGTGAAAAAAGTTTGAAAGAAACACCAGGAAGTCATTTCTCTGTTTATTGTCTTTCATAAGGCTGTGTTGCAGTAAACTTTCTTCCCCCCCCTTTATCATTTGACTTTCAGCTCTCTCGGCCTATAAAAGGAAAACTATGCCAACGCTCCCTCTCCTCTTAGGGACAACACGTGCTACAGTGCACATAGTCATGTGGCTGGAAAAGATCACACGCTCCACTTGCAGAAGAAAACTATTTATCTCAAATATACAAACATACATCTAACATACAGAAACAAGCATGTTGTTTAGGTAAACTGTAGGGTGAATGGAGACTCAAATAGAGCAACAAATAAGGGTACCTCCATCCTCTGCCTCCAATATGCCTTGTAGGTATTTGAAGGAGCCGGATTGTTTGGGTGCAGAGACTGGCTCCTCTGGGTCCTGCAGCATCTTGTACACGTCTGACTCTGTGGTGACTTCGAAACTATGACCGTTTCCATTACGGCCCATAGGAGAACGCATCGGAGGCTCAGGGCTGAAAGAGACGAAGACAAACAAATATAGTTGTTTTCAGTTTGAATTCAGTGTGACCAACAGCTTCTGTGACTGAAATGTCTCCACTAACTGTTGCACTGTTCATCGATTTAATTTGTGAATGCTGTGACTTATTTTGGGGGTAAAATAAATGCAGTTTAAAGAAGGAAAAAGGGATACCTAGTCAGTTGTACAACTGAATGCATTCAACTGAAATCTAGAGTACAACACATGAAAACATGATACAACTCTTATTTCCAATGTGGTCCTCACATTGACATATTCACATTGACATGGTGTATCTACCAGAATATCTTGAAATTACTGTAAAGGTCCTTTTTTCCATTGAAGTAAACTATGCTGCAGGTTCATCCATTCCACCTTGGTATTCCTAGTCCAAACAGGAGATAGACCCCATTTGATGTTCACAGTCTTTCCACAAAACCCACCAGAGAGAATCCTCAAGCTCCATTAGGCCAATAGTGCATAACATTTAGCACTGCTCTGTGAATATCAGCACGGCTGATCTATATTTTCTGATCCTGTCAAGATACAGTGCACTTGGTTTTCCTCCACTCCGGAGGGACCCTACAAGGTAAACTTCACTGTGAGGCCCTGGGAGGGGGAAACGTGTGCAGTCAGCACAAACAGCAGGGCCCAGAGGACATCTCTGGGCGCTGTAGGTTGTAGCCTAGGAGAACACACACATTTATCACACATCCGAGAGGCCATGCGATAACAAATGGATTTTCCACTCCACATGCCTTACCTGTGAGGGGAACTCAGGCTCAGGCCGCCCATTTGTTTTGGCAAGACCCTGTCTCTGTCTCCGTTGCTGCCGTTGTTGTGTGCGTACAGGCTGGTTGGGCTGTTGTACTGCGCATTGTTGGACTGCTTGGTGGTGCCGTTGTTGAGGTGCGGCAGCTCGGGAGTGTAGGCGGGTTTTCGGCTGTAACCGCTGCTATTGTTCCCCCTGCTGTAGCTGCTGCTGTAACCACTGGTGTAACCACTGGTCATTGGTCCAGTGCTAATGGGTCGGAAATTCTAGAGAAGGAAAGAGCAGAGGAGTCATTAAGAAAAGTATGGTTATTCCCAATGCACTTCTATGTCGTTGTCATAGTCTATACATGGCAACATTAAGGTGACTGTTTGCACAGAGGCAAAAACATTTGGCATGGACCTGCGTCAACTATCCAACGACGTAACCAAATATTAACTGCAGATACAGACTTCCACGAACTACACTGATAATCGACAGTATATTGCGTGTGACATGCGTGTTCATCTATCCAGCCAAGCCACAGATAAGGATCGGTTGCAATATTTTGTTTACGTCATCACTTTCCTAATGGCTGGTTTTAGTGGTATGACTGTCATCCAAAATAAAGTGACTTAAAGGATGTTGTGGGCTGCATACAATCTAGATCCTCTGTAAATATGTAATCTAAACTGGAGTGACTTGTTTAACAATTGTGCAATAAGAGTACTGGAGACAAAGTTGTCATTCCTCACAGCTAGCCTGTTGATTAACCTGTGTGTTCACATTGGGTGGTGGGTTAGTTTGAGTGGTTGGCCCCAGGAAGCGGAGGTTCACAGGCTCTCCAGGCAGGCAGGCAGGAGATGTGGCCTGGTCTTTGTTCCCTGGCCCAGACCACCCATGCCTGGGCCATCTCTAATCACCACTCTGCTTGGCCCTCGATCCCACACCCCACATCCCTACCCCAAGCTGTGTCGCCAACCCTGGGCTTGGTCCATACCTCCAAGCCGCCTCCCCTCTCGGCAACAACAGTAAAAGAGAGGCAGAGCAAACATTTGAGTGTATTGTATTACCAAGTGTTCCTGCAGCGACAGTAAACTTGGCCTTTTTATGACGTGTGGATGGATTCCAGCGCCTCCTTCAAATAGTTACAATAGAAGCCACAGAGCCCCGAGATCACCAAGAGGAAGAGTGAGAGGACTGCTGAAAGGCTTGGCAAACACTTTGGCTATACCATACCCTAATGAGAGTGAGTGCAGATTACATCAGTGATGATTTACTGTATCAAGCACGGCAAATGAACACAAAAGTTTTGATGTTGCCTATTTACAGTAGAGTGGTTGTTTTCACATAAACAGATGGAGCTAGGGAGAGGTAGAGAGAAAAGCCGGCTTCAAATCCTTGGCACAAGGGCCGGCGCCAAAACGAATCAGTTGGACGGCTATTTGATTTCCATAGGGGGGCATGTTTTTTTCACTGGACTTCCTATGTGTGCATGTGCTCGCTTGTGCACACATTTTTTAAATACCATAGGCAGGGTTTCAAGTTTGGGAAAGCTTACAACTTATACTACAATTTCTACCGATCTGCGTGCCAATTATGGTTTTCACATGTGCATTTTCATTTCAATAACAACTTTTACATTTTTCTAAATCCTTGTCAAGTGGTTAATCATAAAAATCTGAATTAAAATGATAAAAATTTAAAAGTAAAACTTAAACTAATGTGAGAGCACCAGCCTCTGCCATATGGACACATTGATAAACCATGATCCATTGGCGGCTAAAGAAATGGAACTGTATTCTGGGCCCTATATTCAGGGCCCTATATTCAGGGCCCTCTATTTATGACTTTTCGACTGGACATACGTATATGATCATCAGATCATGATATTTTGGTCTTTCACACCGAGGCTTGGTGATTATCGAGGCCAGGAAAGTGTTGGAAAGATTTTTCAAATACTGTAAGGAACTATTATCATACACACTGGATGTAAAAAAAACTGACTTTGTTGACTTACTGTGCGAAGCTCAGCTTATTAGTTGTGGAAGTAGTGAGTTAAAGCTTAGCTTACAATTTCGGGGCCCCGCAAATCTATCTTCTCACAAACACACCTGTAGCGTCCGAACAGTCTACAAAGTTTTATGGACACTCTATTGAAATATGAGACTCTTATGAACACGATGGCGTTCTCCGTTTTGTTCTAGGATGCCCACAAGCCTCACAAGACTTGTCTAAAGCCGGTACAGCCTCTTCTGCTAACTTCTGCCTGTAGCGTCCAATGGTTTGGGCTACAAAGTATTATGACCATTCTATTGAAGGTTGAGACTCTTACGAACACAATGTCATTCTCTGTTTTGCTCTAGGACACCCAGAAGCCTCAGGAGCCCCAAAAATTACTATCTGTTGTTCCAAGCGTTTCTGTTGGACTGACGATGTATGTTATAGAGCTTACTGTCTCACGTGGGAAAACGTCACACCTCGGCGTTATTGTGCTGCTGTGCTGTTTGTTGTGACTTGGCTACCTGCCTAATTTAGTTTTTTACTGTTTAATCAAAACTCTTCATTTAACACATTTACCAATGTCTTAGTTTTTTCCACGCTCAACTTTTTTCATTCAACTTTTTCACCCCGGACACTTTAGTACCTGGATACCAACAGCCGAGCGAGGCTACCAAGAGCTCAACTCATACAACGATCTCTATAGAACTACTATAGAACTAAGTCCTTACTTCCAGCGTGTGAGTGTGACTCCAATTGTTGGCCAGTACATACTGTAACTGTATGTTTTGTATCCCCCAAGACTACATTCACTCCCGACACAGCTCTGAGAGGCTATACCAAATGCTAACATGCAGCCGGCCGGTGTGTAGCAAGGAACAGCCGGCGAACTGTTGTCACGGTGAAAGGTCCGATGGATAACTTAATTTGTGAAAAATGTATTGATCTTGATGCAGCTAAAGAAATAATTATTACTCTTCATGAAGAAGAAAAAACATTTGACCAAGCACCTGGAAGGGAATAAGGATTCCATGAGATTATCGGCATCTTGTCCACTACTGCACTCCTCCACTAGCTTGAACCAGAAAATGGCTGCTCATTGTTTGACTCTAGGTGAGCATAAATGGATGCGTGTCGGAACCAGAAAGAAGAAGAAGAATCATTCTTGGCGCGCCTGCCTTCTTCCCCCGTGTCCGGACTTAAGACTTTCAAATCGCTTTGAGCCCCTGTACCAGCTGTCTTCTGCCAGGGACTTGGGTGTTCGTAATCAGCTTCGAGACACGGCAGAGGCCAGATCATTCTGGCTATTGTGATAGGGAGTTCGATAGTGAGGCATATACCTGTACGTTTGTGTTTTCCTGGGACAAAAGTTCATGATATCAACAGGTTGCTTCCCGAGGCTATGCGTCAGTCACCGGGGGCTGATACTGTCATGGTTCATGTGGGGTCGAATTACATTATGAGGAGCAGCTCATAATCATATGCCTATGAACCAGAGTTATACTGTTAGCACGGAGGTGGTGTGCCATAGCAGGAAGTCCACTGTGTGCAGCTCACCCTGCACTAACATAAATAACCTGTGCATGTCTACCTCTGCTAAGCCTCCCAGTAAAGCAAGAAAAGCGAGTAAGAATCCCGGAAAAGTGTTACAAATTGCCCACGTTAACATATGTAGCTTATGAAACCAGTTCATGAAATCAATAATTTGCTAGTAACAGATGACATTCATATTCTGACAATCTCTGAAACTCACTTAGATAATACCTTTGATGATACAGTGGTAGCAATACATGGTTATGAGATCTACAGAAAATACAGAAATGCTGAAGGTGGAGGTGTGGCTGTTTATATTCAGAACCATATTCCTGTAAAGCTTAGAGAGGATCTAATGTTAAATACCGTTGAAGGAAAATGGCTACAGGTTAATCTGCCTCACCTAAAGCCCATTCTGGTGGGATGCTGCTATAGACCACCAAGTGCTGACAGTCAGTATCTGGATAATATATGTGAAATGCTTGTATGTGATATCAATAGAGAGGTATATTTTCTGGGTGACTTAAATATTGACTGGCTTTCATCAGGCTGCACACTCAAGAGAAAGCTTCAAACTTTAACTGGTGCCTGCAACCTGGTTCAGGTTTTCAATCAACCTACCAGGGTAGTTACAAACAGCACAGCAATGAAATCATCAACATGTATTGATCACATCTTTACTAATTCTGCAGAAATTTGATTGAAAACAGTATCCAAATCCATCGGATATATTGATCACAGTATAGTAGCATAGGAAAACCAAAGATCCAAAAGCTGGGCCTAATATAGTGTATAAGAGGTCATACAATAAGTTTTGTAGCATTTCCTATGTTGATGTAAATATATATATTTTTAACCTTTATTTAACTAGACAAGTCAGTTAAGATCAAATTCTTATTTACAATGACAGCCTAGGGACAGTGTGTTAACTGCCTTGTTCAGGGGCAGAACGACATATTTTTACCTTGTCAGCTCGGGGATTCGATCCAGCAACCTGTTGGTTACTGGCCCAGTGCTCTAACCACCAGGCTACCTGCCATGGTGTGTAATGAGGAGCAACCAGACTCTGCACTTGACACATTTATGAAATTGCTTATCCCAGTTGCTAATAAGCATGCACCCATTAAGAAAATGATTGTATAAACTGTTAAATCCCCATGGATTGATGAGGAATTGAAAAACTGTATGGTTGAGAGGAATGAGGCAAAAGAAATGGCAAATAGGTCTGGCTGTGCAACCGATTGGCAAACGTACTGCAAATTGAGAAATCATGTGACTAAACTGAATAAAAAGAAGAAGAAACTACACTATGAAACAAAGAATGATAGTAAAAAGCTTTGTAGCACCTTTAATTACATTTTTAGGAAAAAAAGGCAAACTCAGCTCCATCATTCATTGAATCAGATGGCTCATTCATCACAAAACCCACTGATATTGCCAACTACTTTAATGATTTTTTCAAACTTAGGCATGACATGCCAGCAACAAATGCTGACACTACACATCCAAGTATATCTGACCAAATTATGAAAGACAAGCATCGTAATTTTGAATTCCGTAAATTAAGTGTGGAAGCGGTGAAAAAAGTATTGTTTTTTATAAACAATGACAAGCCACTGGGGTCTGACGACTTGGATGGAAAGTTACTGACAGAGGATGATATTGCCACTCCTATTTGCCATATCACCAATTTAAGCCTACTAGAAAGTGTGTGCCCTCAAGCCAGGAGGGAAGCAAAAGTTATTACTATCCCTACCTAAGGATAGTAAAGCCCCCTTTACTGGCTCAAATAACTGACCAATCAACCTGTTACCAACCCTTTGTAAATTTTTGTAAAAAGTTTGACCAGATACAATGCTATTTTACAGTAAACAAATTGACAACAGACTTTCAGCACGCTTATAGGGAAGGACATTCAACAAGCACTTACACAAATGACTGATAATTGGCTGAGAGAAATTGATGATACAAAGATTGTGGGGACTGTTTTGTTAAACTTCAGCGAGGCTTTAGACATTATCGATAGTCTGTTCTTGGAAAAACATACGTGTTATGGCTTTACACCCACTACTATATTGTGGATAAAGAGTTGCCTGTATAACAGAACACAGAGGTTGTTCTTTAATGTTAATGGAAGCATCTTCAACAAAATCCAGGTAGAATCAGGAATTCCCCAGGGCAGCTGTCTAGGCCCCTTACTTTTTTTCAATATTTACTAACGACATGCCACTGACTTTGAGTAAAGCCAATGTGTCTATGTATGCGGATGACTCAACACCATACACATCAGCTACCATAGCAACTGAAATGACTGCAACACTTAAGAGCTGAAGTTAGTTTCAGAATGGGTGGCAAGGAATAAGTTAGTCCTAAATATTTAAACTAAAAGCATTGTATTTGGGACAAATCATTCTCTAAACCCTAAACCTCAACTAAATCTTGCAATGAATAATGTGGTAATTGAGCAAGTTGAGGAGACTAATCTGCTTGGAGTGGTCCAAACATATTGATACAACAGTAGCTAAGATGGGGAGAAGTCTGTCCATAATAAAGCACTGCTCTGCATTCTTAACAGCACTATCAACAAGGCAGGTCCTACAGGCCCTAGTTTTGTCGTACCTGGAATACTGTTCAGCCATTTGGTCAGGTACCACAAAGAGGGACTAGGAAATTGCAATTGGCACAGAGCGGGGCAACATGGATGGCCCTTGGATGTACACAGAGAGCTAACATTAATAATATTCATGTCAATCTCTCCTGGCTCAAAGTGGAGGAGAGATTGACTTCATCACTACTTGTATTTGTGAGAGGTATTGACACTGCATCGCAGTGCTAGAGGCGTCACTACAGACCCGGGTTCAATCCAGGGCTGTGTCGCAGCTGGCTGTGACCGGGAGACCCACGAGGCAATGCACAATTGGCCCAGCGTCGTCTGGGTTAGGAGAAGGTTTGGCTAGCCTGGATGTGCTTGTCCCATCACGCTCTAGCAACTCCTTGTGGCAGGCTGGGAGCATGCACACTGACTTTGATTGCCAGTTGTACGTTTCCTCTGACACATTGGTGCGGTTGGCTTTCGGGTTAAGCAAGCATTGTTTCAAGAAGCAGTGCAGCTTGGTACGGTTGGTACGGTTGTGTTTTGGAGGACGCACGGCTCTCGACCTTAACCTTTCCCGAGTCAGTACGGGAGTTTCAGCGATGGGACAAGACTAACTACCAACTGGAGAGAAAAATGGGTATAAACATAGGCACAGACACACGCGTACACATGGATTTTGTGTTGTGGATATGTGGTAGTAGAGTAGGGGCCTGAGGGCACATATTTAACATGTTGTGAAATCTGTTGTGAATTTATTGTAATGTTTTAAAAAAAAATTATAACTGCCTTAATTTTGCTGGACTCCATGAAGAGTAGCTGCTGCCTTGGCAGCTAATGGGGATCTCTAATAAATAAATAAATACAAATTCTATTGGCTAATAGCAGCAAAGCCAAATTCAATGTTTTTTATAGGTTAAGCGGTCTTAAAATTCCAAATCAAATAGCTAAATGATCCTTGTTATGACCATCTTAAAACAATTCCATATGTTAATTTAGAACCCCCCCTCCTCCCCATCCCCTCTCCCCTGACTTAGACAGGGCTTAGACTCTAGAGGGTTAAGACAATCAGAACTCAGACATCCCCAAATGGGCACCTTCCTACATTTGTGCACAGGGCAGGTAGGCTACTTCTATGTGTGCTCAGGCGCACACGCTCCTTCAATATTATCAGGACAGAGAAACCAGAGACATGCTCATTGCTCACATGGAGCACTCCAAACAAAAGACAATGAAAAAATTGACAAAACTCGTAAATGATGGTTATGAAATAAACCAAAACGTGTTTCTCACAAGTGTAGCAGGTTGTGAACTCTGCAAACAACGTTTCCATTCCAAGAATGAGAATGTAAATGACTGTAGCCCAATTAACAGAAATATATGCAACCAAATTACGGAGATTAACGGTACACTTCATAGGCCTACTGGTGACATATGTAATGGGGAATTGATCAAAATAAACAGTCAAAGGGCAAACAATTCACACAACATAACAATGAATGGACAAGAATAGGTGGGAGACAACTGAGCGCATTCTGGAGAGCTGAGTGCATGAAATCTGGAGAGCTGCGGCATATCTTCGCCAAAATTATACTCAAGACACATTATCTTCACACATATTTTAGATGCTTTTCACTGACAGTCGCAAATAATCAGCTAGGTCTATTGCCACACGGGCTTCATAGGCCTATGCGTTTGTGAAACTATCCACAGCAAAAAAAAATTAAAGAAGCTAATGATTCTCTGTGGCTATGTCATGCTGTCTGCCAAGTATTTTTGATGATTTTATTTAAACAATTAATTCTAATTATATAATTTTATCAAAACAGGAATTCACTTTAGGGGAAGCCATGATCTGAACAGTGCTCTGTGCACATGTCAACTTTCCTTCCCAATTCGCAAGTGGCTGCCCTGAAACCAGAGATCTATATATAATGACGAGATTCTCATGTCTCTGCCCTAACAATGGGAGTCGTTGTCCCAAAGGCGGGAAGGCAGGCGGGCAAGCTTAGGTCTGCATATAAAGCCCATAGAAATGCATTGGGCTTATTCTGGATAGATTTTAGTGAGAGTGAGCCCTCCCGCTTCCTCTCTTCCTCTCTGCTGAAATGATCTCACTGAAGAAAGCATCCGAGCGAGCAAAACATCGCCCCTCTGTTTTACTACTGTATATGTAGCCCATGTATCTGATGCGGTCTGGCTAAAGAGTACGACATGCCATACTATTTTTGTCCAATCATCATCACATACATGGTCTACACATACTGAGACGGAGGGGCGCTGTTCAATTCGCTCGGATGCTTGATCTGAGATTGATGCGTCTTTCTGTCCATATTTCTGATCCATATTTCAAATATTTACTTGGAAGGATGGGCCCCCTAAAGTTCCCCCATAAAGCCAGCCCTGCTTGGCACACATTTGTTGCGTGTTTCTGTCTCAGTTGAACGCTGAGACTACTTTAGATGGCACACTTTTCCATAATATGCACTGTTGGCATCGTGTCTGCAGCAAATAGATACAGTATTTGCTCTCAGTGAATGGCAGATTTATAAGGCAGTACATCTGGTGAATAGCTTTTAAAAGTGCCAGTTTGGTAACATTCAGGACCTGTAAGTGCTTTCAAGTTGCTCTTAGGTATGTATGGAGGCTACCATTATTTTCATTAAATAAATCACAGAAAGCAGACTGTCCCATTAAACTGATTTATCGTACCTATGCCGGTCTGAAGTGGTGATTTTAAAACAGCACACATAAAATATATTTAATGGAAACTGTAGCGACTGGTGACACTCCTTCCACATAGAGTTCCTTCCACATAGAGTGTGTGCTTTGTTAAATCATATCTAATCACCAGATAAATCACTTAGTAACCTTATCTTGTTTTTCAAACTAACGCAATCAAACCTACAGTTCCAAAATGGGAAAGACTGCTGAAGAAGAAAATATATTTTTGTCAGAAGATAATCTTTGAAATACTCTCACATTCTTTGAGCCTTGACTACGACTAATAAATAAAGACTTGGAGAAAGCAGTATTTATGAGAAGCAGTTCTGTCTGCTCGTAAATTTAGACCGTCATTAGATTTCACTGACCTTTACAATGGTGGCCAAGCATGGCCCTTGGTTCTGGGTCACTGGCTGCTGAGCCTGTGTGCCTAGCCAGGGGGGGGAGGAGCTCTGTTGGAGTTATGCCTTTAGACTGGGGCCCGTTTAGACAGAACCACAGGACTCCTGGGGAAATCAGCCTGACTTAAAGCTACTCGTATTAATAAGCGCTGAGAAAGGAAGGGGAGGGCGAAGGAGATTTACTGCTGCTACCTCAGTCGACAGACTGCAGAATTTGGTCAGGGAGAGGTAGAGGAGACCAGGAGGAGGAGAAGGAGGAGGGGGAGAGGTGGAGGAGAGCAGGAGGAGGAGGAGGAGGAGGAGGAGGAGGAGGAGGAGGAGGAAGAGGAGCCTAATTGAAACCATATGTTTGCTTCTGACTGGGCCCTCAGCTCCCCTCTCTCTCTCCGATTCAACTCCCCCTCCCCCTCTCACAGTAATCCCCAGACCTGGGCAATTAAACTTTCACATGGCGCTCTGCACCGCTAACCAAACAAACCAGCTCGTTATTGTCCCTGTTCCTATCCCAGAGTGCAGGGCTAAGAGAAGCCCGGGGACGGTGGGTCCAGGGCTGGCTGGAGGCAAGCAGACAGACAAGGGGCTAGCTAGCTCTCTGCTCTCCACGGCCCCATCCGCTCCACAGCGTGCTGACAGAGAGAGAGAGACCTCTCTGGGCCAACCCAAATACAGATTGACATTTCTGGGGATTACCGTCTGATTAGTACTACTTCACCCAGGACTAGAAACAAACAACAAAATAAGTTGGGTCACAAGTTTATGATCTGAAGTCCTGGATGAATGTGGTGCAGTGAATTTGAACTCTCAATGGCACTGTGTTGATTGGATATATTTTTTTTACAGAGAACAAGGTTTTAATTGAACTGCTAAACATATTTGACAGAGGTAGGGTATGACCTCTATGGAACAGCGCATAAAATCACTATAGAAAATAACCTATAAGCACGTCACAATTAGACTCTATTGGCAGGGTTCTGTAATGTTATTTATAAGGCAGACGATCTTATGTGACAGGTATACTGGAAGACCAGCGGACTTGTTCCATTCATAAAATAGATTCTGTATCAAACGGATTCTATGAAGTGAAACTAGTTCCAAGCAATGAAAGAATTACAGTCTTAAGTCATGTATGGACCCTCGCTGTCAGCTCTCATAAATTCCAGTAAGGATAATCCTCTCCCTCTTGCCAGCTTGGCAGTACGGCTTGAGAATGGAACCTTAGTGACGTGAGTTCCAGCGTTTCCGCATTCTAAAGCGCCATACTTTCCAAGGCCACCGCTAAAGACACAACGGTGATTTTATTTAGCTTGAAGGAAATATGCAGAATAGCATACAGTGGCTAGCTGTGGCCACCTGTAGACCTACTTCAACATACTGTAGACCACAGGCCTATTCTCCCTTATTTATTCTAATAATAATTTCAAAATGAGTCATTATCTTCTTTGGTAATCTTACAATATTCTTGTCTGTTGATGAGTAAAATAAGTTTATGGAAACAACCAATATCTTCCTCCTGTTTTTCACCTCTTTCCAGTATGAGGATGCCACAAATAGCTTTAGTTTCGTAACTGTTCAGGTTTAGATCCAAAAATGTATCATTCAACTGTATGAGAATCTCCCATCTTCCGCTTGTTCAAGGAAACATCTCACCACTTCCTTGTGTCACGTCCTGCTAGCTAGAACTCCCATATGCTGGTAGGGAGTTTACATGTGGTGTCTAATGTGTCTGGAGCACCATCAGCATTGTTAGATGCCGGTAATCTCTTTCAAGTTAAATTACATTATACAAGCCTGGAGGAGGAAACAACCATGGTTATTTATTTCAAAATCGAATCAGAATCAAATCTATGTTTATTGGTTGCGTACACAGTTTAGCAAATGTTATAGCAGGTGCAGTGAAATGCTTATGTTACTAGCTCCTAAACTCGGTAAAATGTGAAACAAGTACACAAATAATCAAAATAAATAAATCAAGTGTCGTAACGATCCCAATTAAAACCCCAAATAGCACTGTAACAGTAATCCAAATGTAATCTACGTATATACACCAGATTAATTTACACAAGAATGATATGTACAGAAGTAGATATATTAGAGCCATTTAGAGAATACAGTATATAAATACAGTGTGAAACGGGAAGTGTCCAGTGGTTTAATGTCTCTACAATACGGGACAGCCGCGTTGGCTGTGTGTGACTGTGTGAGTGATGTGTGTGAGTGTATGTGCATGTGTTTGTGAGTATGAGGTATGTGTGTGTGCTAGTTTGTGTGTGTGTGTTTTGTGTGAATGAGTGTGCATCACCTAGTGATGGCTGTTCAACAGTTTGATGGCCTGGAGATAGAAGCTGTTTTTTAGTCTCTCTGTCTTAGCTCTGATGCACCTGTATTGTCTCCGTCTGCCAGGCGGTAGCTGAGTGAACAGTCCGTGGCTAGGGAGACTGAGGTATTTAATGATCTTCTTGCCCTTCCTTTGACACGAGTGCTGGAGGGCAGGCAGCGGGCCCCCGGAGCTGCGTTGGCCGCACCATTCTCTGGATAGCCATGCAGTTGAGGGTGGTGCAGTTGCCGTACCAGGTGGTGATGCAGCCCAACAGTATGCTCTCAATTGTGCATCTGTAGAAATTTGTGAGGCTCTTTAGGGGCCATGCCGAATTTTTTCCTCCTCCTGAGGTTGTATAGGCGCTGTTGCGCCTTCTTCACCACGGTCTTGGTGTGATGAGACCATTTCAGGTCCTCATTTGGCCTAACTCAAGGGACCAACCAACCAACTGTTTCCCTTTCATGTTAACAAGCCTCCACCTAAAGCAAATTAAGCAAATGCAGCTAATGGTACTTACTCACTTTGCCGTTTTTAGCTCTCAACGTTAAGTCTATTAAAAAGGAGCCCGTCTTTTAGTAGAGAGTAGAGTGGATACAAGGTTTCCAAACCTCCCTCTGTAATTTATCCAGGAGGTAGAGCAGTATTCTCCGATTATACACACACAGGAGGTACTGCTAGCATGCCTGTCTCCGTTTATATACAGAGTTTGAGTTGATAGTTCCCCTTCGCTCAGACTTCAGCTTGTGTCGAGATGGTGAAATACAATGTTCCCAATCCCCAGGACCCCTCTCAGGGAATCTGCCTGTCTCATTGGATTGCCTGAAGGCTGTAATGCGTTGGTCTTTCACCTCCTTTATCACTAGGAAGATTTATATGTTATGACTACCATGCTTACAAGAGCAGTATATCAACCATGTACTCCAAGACCATTAGGAATATTTAGAATAAGGATCAGTGGCTTTGACTTAATAGATGTCACACGTGTTAAAGCAATAAAATGTCTATGCGGCTTTCTGAAGGCAAAAAAAGACTATGTAAACTCAGGCGCAGCTACATGGAAAAAACATTCACCATATTCACCTCAGGGATAAAATTCACTTGTTCTGTATTGAACCTTCCACCATTCATATAGCTGTTTCATTCAAATGTCCACCAGCCTGTCTACTGAAGCGGAACTCAATACATCTGTCTGCTGTGTATAGTGTCAACATTCAGTTGATGAAGTGATGAAATTATTTCAGGCCTTTGTGTGACCATTCAGCCCAGTTTACAGGGATCGCTACACTGAAGAGACTGGGACATGGGAAAGCGCCCCAACATGACAACCAACGGCAACAATAAAAGATGAATGGTCACTTCTCAGAAGTCCCAGCCACAATACGCTCATTGTCTGCTTGTTTTGGTTACGCTTTGCTTCACTCTCAGTTCAGTATCGGAAAACGCTGCAAAGTTCACCGGCAACGCATCGGCTTGCATCTGGATAATTTATTTCGGGATCGAAATGTTCTGGATCGACGCGTACGACAGCGTGTTCCAGTTTCCGCCAATATCCAGCGCCATTGAAGAGGAGTGGGACAACGTTCCACAATCAACAGCCTGATCAACTCTATGCGAAGGAGATGTGTCGCGCTACATGAGGCAAATAGTGGTAACACCAGATACTGACTTGTGATCCATCCATCTACCTTTTTAAGGTATCTGTGACCAACAGATCAATATCTGTATTCCCAGTCATGTGAAATCCACAGATTAGGGCCTAATGAATTTGGTTCAGTGTATATAATCGTATCTATGGCTCTTATTTGCATGTAAACAAGTGCAGCTCATACCTGTGGTGACTCAGACTCCAATGTGGCCATGTATGGACTTGTCTTGCCATCTTCAATAACATTTGGAGACCAGACGTTGTTTCCTGACCTGAAAGACAATACCCAGGAAAGAGAGGCTAGGGTTAGATAAACAAGGACTCTGTATCTCTAAAATACTAAGGGGCTTTTAAAGTCGTCATATCTGCTGCTATCAATTTGTGTTCACAGGTTATTTGCTCACAGCAGTCACTAAGAATATGCTATTAAATTCTGTTATTACTGGATATGATTATGCTAGAGGGGAATGAAAATGGACTAAACTCATGACACAGACACCATAATACAGTTAAGTAAGGGAAAAAAAGATGATGACTTGAACTTTCGTATTAAATATCACTAACCACTGCTAAATATTACCGGGATATGGTCCGGGGATGAAATATTTCACTGTGTTCCAAAATAAGCTTCACTTCTTCATTTTACACAGTATCAAGTGTCAGGTTTCTTCTCAGCATGTGTTTTTGTTTAGCAGGCGTAACACTGGCAGCTGAGTATGATCACATTCCAATACATTTTAGTGATAAAGTCATCTCTACTGCACATCAACAGGAAAACTATCGCATGAACTCACAACCCTTGGCAAAACTTTCTCATGATTCCTTTTTTATTCACTTCAGTACAATATAACAGTCTGTGAATACAAACTGTAGGACTGAACCAAGCCTAGACAGTCAAAAATATTATCTGTGCACACCAATCTTTGCCTTGCAAAACATCCTGTGGCGTACTGCATTAGCATCAAATAGCCTCCACGATATGCAACTTTTCAGGGAAGTTAGGAACCAATATACACAGGCAGTTAGGAAGGCAAAGGCTAGTTTTATCAAACAGAAATTTGCATCCTATAGCACTAACTCCAAAACGTTCTGGGACACTGAAGTCCATGGAGAATAAGAGCACCTCCTCCCAGCTGCCCACTGCTCTGAGGCTAGGAAACACTGTCACCACCGATAAATCCACGATAATTGAGAATTTCGATAAGCATTTTTCTACAGCTGGCCATGATTTCCACCTGGCTACCCCTACCCCGGTCAACTACCCTGCACACCTCACTGCAACTTGCCCAAGCCTCCCCCATTTCTCCTTAACCCAAATCCAGATAGCGGATGTTCTGAAAGTGCTGCAAAATCTGGACCCCTACAAATCAGCCGGGCTAGACAATCTGGACCCTCTCTTTCTAAAATTATCCACAGAAACTGTTGCAACCCCAATTATTAGCATGTTCAACCTCTCGTTCATATTGTCTGAGATCCCCAAAGATTGGAAAGCTGCCGTGGTCATTTCCCTCTTCAAAGGGGGAGACACTCTTGACCCAAACTGCAACAGACCTATCTATCCTACCCTGCCTTTCTAAGGTCTTCGAAAGCCAAGTTAACAAACAAATCACCGACCATTTCAAATCCCACCGTACCTTCTCTGCTATGCAATCTGGTTTCCGAGCTGGTCATGGGTGGACCTCAGCCACGCTCAAGGTCCTAAACGATATGATAACCGCCATCGATAAGAGATAATACTGTGCAGCTGTATTCATTGACCTGGCCAAGGCTTTTGACTCTGTCAATCACCACATTCTTATTGGCAGACTCAACATCCTTGGTTTCTCAAATGACTGCCTCGCCTGGTTCACCAACTACTTCTCTGACAGAGTTCAGTGTGTCAAATCGGAGGGCCTGTTGTCCGGACCTCTGGCAGTCTATGGGGGTGCCACAGGGTTCAATCCTCGGGCCGACGGTTTTCTCTGTATACATCAATGATGTCGCTCTTGCTGCTGGTGATTCTCTGATCCACCTCTATGCAGACGACACCATTCTGTATACTTCTGGCCCTTCCTTGGACACTGTGTTAACTAACCTGCAGATGAGCTTCAATGCCATACAACTCTCCTTCCGTGGCCTCCAACTGCTTTTAAATGCAAGTAAAGCTAAATGCATGCTCTTCAACCGATCGCTGCCCGCACCTGCCCGCCCACCTAGCATCACTACGCTGGATGGTTCTGACTTAGAATTTGTGGACAACTACAAATACCTAGGTGTCTGGTTAGACTGTAAACTCTCCCTCCAAACTCATATTAAGCATCTCCAATCCAAACTTAAATCTAGAATCGGCTTCCTATTTCGCAACAATGCATCTTTCACTCATGCTGCCAAACATACCCTCGTAAAACTGACTATCCTGGCGATCCTTGACTTCGGTGATGTCATTTACAAAATTGCCTCCAACACTCTACTCAGCAAATTGGATGCAGTCCATCACAGTGCCATCCGTTTTGTCACCAAAGCCCCATATACTACCCACCACTGCTACCTGTATGCTCTCGTTGGCTGGCCCTTCCTTCATATCAGTCGCCAAACCCACTGGCTCCAGGTCATCTTTAAGTCGTTGCTAGGTAAAGCCCCGGCTTATCACCCTAGCAGCACCCACCCGCAGCACGCGCTCCAGCAGGTATATTTCACTGGTCACCCCCAAAGCCAATTCCTCCTTCAGCCGCATTTCCTTCCAGTTCTCTGCTGCCAATGACTGGAATGAACTGCAAAAATCACTGAAGCTGGAGACTCATATCTCCCTTACTAGCTTTAAGCACCAGCTGTCAGAGCAGCTCACAGATCACTGCACCTGTACATAGCCAATCTGTAAATAGCCCATCGAACTACATAATCACCATATTATTTATTTTATTTATTTTGCTCCTTTGCACCACAGTACCGCTACTTGCACACTCATCTTCTGCACATCTATCACCCCAGTGTTTAATTTGCCATACTGTAATAATTTCGCCACTTTGGCCTATTTATTGCCTCACCCCCCTTATCCTACCTCATTTGCACACACTGTATATAGACTTTCTCTATTGTATTATTGACTGTATGTTTGTTTATTCCATGTGTAACTCTGTTGTTTGTGTCACACTGCTTTGCTTTATATTGGCCAGGTCGCAGTTGTAAATGAATACTTGTTCTCAACTAGCCTACCTGATAAATAAAGGTGAAATAAAAAAATAAAACAATTTATAGACAGTGATGGCTGTACGCCGGTCTTCGTCAAGCATGAAACTTGACTATAGATACTCGAGAGCTTGGGACTATAAGGTTCTATCTGCAAAACAATAATTCTAAGATGAGACAGTTGGCTTTAAAGTTCCAAAATCCTCATTGCTTTGAATGATGTCAGCTATTTTTATCTTGCATTCTTTTTAACATAAATTGGGGGATTTAGAGTACTACGGTGCCTTCAGAAAGAATTCATACCCCCGAATTCCACATTTTGTGTTACAGCCTGATTTCTAAAGTGAAAAAATATATGGTTCACATCCATCTACACACAATACCCCATAATGACAAAGTTAAAACATGTTTGACATTTTTGCTAATTTATTGAAAATGAAGAATCTCATATACATAATTATTCACACCTGAGTCATCTTTGGCAGTGATTACAGCAGTGAATCTTTCTGGTTAAGTTACAGAGATTTCCACACCAGGATTGTACAATATTTATAAAAATTCAAGCTCTGTCAAGTTAGTTGATTATTGCTAGACAGCCATTCAAGTCTTGCCATAGATTAAGCTGATTTAAGTCAAAACTATAAATAGGCCACTCAGGAACATTTCATGTCATCTTGGTAACCAACGGCAGTGTATATTTGGCCTTGTGTTTAAGGTTATTGTCCAGCTGATAAGTGAATTCATCTCCCAGTGTCTGTTGGAAAGCAGACTGAACCCGGTTTTCCTCTGATTTTGCCTGTGCTTAGCTCTATTACATGTCTTTTTATCCTAAAAATCTCCATAGTCCTTGCTGATGACAAGCATACCCATAACATGAAAATATGAAGAGTGGTACTCCGTGATGTGTTGGCCCCAAACATAACGCTCTGTATTCAGGACATAGTGAATTTATTTGCTACATTTTTTGCAGTTTTACCTTATTGTAAAACAGGGCGTATGTTTTGGAATATTTATGTACAGGGTTCCTTTCACTGTCATTTAGGCTAGTATTGTGGAGTAACTACAATGTTGAACCATCCTCAGTCCTTTCACAGCCATTAAACTCTGTAACTGTTTAAGTCACCATTGGCCTCATGGTGAAATCCCTGAGTGGTTTCCTTCCTTTCCGGCAACTGTGTTAGGAAGGACGCTTGTATCTTTGTAGTGACTGGGTGTATTGAGACACCATCCAAAGTTTGATTAATAACTTCACTATGCTCAAAGGGATATTCAATGTCTGCTTTTTACCAATAGGTATCCTTGTTTGTGAGACATTGGAAATCCTCCCTGGTCTTTGTGTTTGAAATTCACTTAGACTGAGGGTTAAACACTATAATTCACACTGAGTGAGTCCCTGCAACTTATAATTGTAATGAATACTCAGGGAGAAAAAGGTGTAGATTCACATGCAGGTGTTTATGTTTCCAGGTGAGTAACTAACACGTGAAATCAATGAACAAAAATGAAAGACAGGGCTACGTTCAAGAACAAAGAAACAGAACACAAGGTTAACTAAGAAAATAAATGCAGTACCCCCCCTCCCCAAGGGAGGCTCCTGACGACCCAACGGCACCGGAGCAGAGGCGGCCGCCTCCCTCGGGGGCGAGGTCCAGCAGGCTGGTTCGACAAGGCCGTGGACTGACCCGACGTTCTACATTGAGGCGGATGTGGGTCTGTTCGGGGGTCGACCCCGAGGAGCGGGATGATCCGGATGGTTACGGTGGAATGCCCGAATCATCTCTGGGTCGAGGATGTCCTGGTTGGGGACTTAGGACTGGTCTTCAGGCACATAACCTTCCCAGTCCACTAGATAGTGGATGTGACCTCTCAGGCGTTTGGAATCAAGGATGGCCTGAATGGCGTAGGCAGGTTCCCCTCCGACGTCCAACGGTGGGGGCGCACTGCAGGATGGACTGTAGGTGACAAGGATTTAACAGAGACACATGGAAGGACAAGGAGATTTTATACTGACGGGGGTAACTGGAGGTAGTACATGACAGGGTTGATGCGATGGGTTATCTTGAAGGGATCAATGAAGCGAGGACAGAACTTTTTGCAGGGGAGGCGGAGCCAGATGTCTCTGGTAGAGAGCCACACATGCTCTCCGGGGTGAAAAAGTGGTGTCGGTCTGCGGCAAAGCGTTTCTGGGTATTAGAGGCTTCCTACAGATGCATACCAACTCACTACGCCGAAACCAGTCATCGACAGCTGGGACAGTGCCAGGCTCCGCCTCCCAGGGAAACATGGGGGGGGGTTGGAAACCAAGTACACACTGAAAACGGAGTAAGGCGGAGTGATGAATGCATGAGTGAGTTCTGAGTGTATGCGTCCCAGGCCATATACCGACTCCAGTCGTGTGGCGAGGCAGAACATTGTTGGCGGAGGTACTTCTCCATTTCTTGGTTCAGGCGTTCCGTCTGCCCGTTGGTCTGGGGATGGTACCCGGAGGAGAGGCTGAGGACGACCCCCCCAGTCAGTCACAGAAGGCTCACCACACCTGGGAGACAAACTAGGGCCTGCGGTCAGAGACGATGTCTTCCGGAATGCCATACAGACGGAACACCTGCTGGAACATACTCAGCTAATTCCATGGCGTTAGGTAAATGAGGAGGAACCACACACATTTTTGAAAAACGGTCTACTATGACAAGGATGGTGGTGTTACCAGAGGATTCAGGAAGGTCTGTGATGAAGTCAACTGCTATGAGGGACCAGGGTCTGTGAGGGATTGGCAAAGGTTGAAGCTTACCAGAAGGGAGATGACGAGGGCTTTGGTTTGGGCGCAGACTGGACAGGAGTACGTAATCCCTTACGTTGGATGCCAGTGAGGACCACCAGAACTTACGAGCTAGAAGTTCGGTGGTTCATGTAATGCCTGGAAGTCCTGACCCCAAAGACATGTGACACAAATGCATCAGTTGGGGGTCTAACAGCTGCTTGTACATAGCTCTTCCTAGCTGGTGTCTCAGGAGGAGCCAGGTCTGACGTTAGGGCTTCTTGTATGGCAGAGTGAATCTCTCACTGTACCGGTCCCATAATGCAAGAGGAAGGAAGAATGGGTGTAGGGTCCGAGTTACTAGTCGGAAGGTCAAACTGGCGGGATAGCGCATCAGCTTTTACGTTTTTCTTTCCAGGGATGTAAGTAACATGAAAATGGAAGCGTGTGAAGAGCCCAGCGAGCTTGTCTGGAGTTTATCCTCTTGGCCCCTCTGATATATTCTAGAGTACAATGATCTGTTAGGATGAGGAAGGGATGTTGTGCACCCTCCAGCGGCGCCACTCCTTGAGGAACAAGCTTGATGGCGAGGAGTTCTGTCGTAATTCCTCTCAGAGGAGGATAACTTCCTGGAGAAGAAGGCACAGGGATGTGATTTGAGGTGTTCCCACCCGCTGAGAGATTATGGCTCCTACTCCAGAGGCATCCACCTTCAGGGTGAAAGGAAGGGTTGGATCAGGTTGGCGAAGGACAGGAGCTGAGGTGAAGAGGCGTTTCAAGTTGCTGAAGGGTCCGGGGTCTTTTGGCTGCTAAGGTCAGTGAGGGGAGCAGCAGTAGAACTGAAGTTCAGAATGAACCGGCAATAGTAGTTGGAGAACCCAATGAAACGTTGGAGTTCCTTAACGGTGGAGGGTTTTGGCCAGTTACTGACGGCGGTGACTTTGTGCTCATCCATGCTGACCCCTCCAGGTGTCAGTACGAAACCGAGGAAGGTTACCGAGGTTACATGGAAGGTGCTCTTTTCAGTATTCAAAGGTTATTGTCAATGAGCCGTTGAAGAAACTTTTGCACATGCTGCATGTGTTCCTTCTGGGAGTGGGAGTAAGTCAGGATGTTGTTGATCATATACTGGAAAACCTTGGTCATAAAGGATTGGAAGACAGCGGCCGTAGGGCATGACCAGGTATTTGTAGTGCCCTTGTGCGGTGATGAAGGCCGTCTTCCATTCGTCGCCTTTACGTATACAGACAAGGTTATATGCCCTTCGCAGGTCGAGTTTTGTATAGATGTTGGCGCGGCCCACTTGTTCAAGGGTCGCTGGGATCAAAGGAAGAGGGAAATGGTTCTTGATCATGACGTCATTCAGAGAATGGTAATCAATACATGGACGGAGACCACTGTCCTTTTTTCCAATGAAGAAGAAGCTGGACGCAGTCGGGGAAGGAGGACGAATGAAACCGTTTGAGTGCGTCAGTGTAGTTCTCCATTGCCTCCTTTTCCAGGATAGGTGGTAAACACGGCTCTTCGGTGGGGACACTCCAGGAAGTAAGTCAACAGCACAGTCCCCTGGGCGATGTGGTGGCAGAGTGGAGGCCTTGATTTTGCTGTACTGGTTGGATTCAGATGGTATGGTGGGTGGCACTGCAGAGGCCTCAATGGTGGTGGCTCTGCAGGGTAGGTGGAGACAACTGATGAAGCAGCTAGAAGACCAGGACAGTAGTTCACCTTGTTGCCACGAGATGGCAGGGTCGTGATGACAAAGCCAGGGGTGTCCGAGGATTAGTGGCTGTTTGGGGGATGAGAGTTCCATGAGTTGAATGGTTTCGGAGTGGAGGACTCCAATCTGGAGGGTGACACTGTCAGGTGCATAATGAATCACGTGCCACATGGCTGCCTGTCCAGGGTGTTAATCCTTAAGGGAGGGGTGACAGTGTTAGATCAATGTCAAGCTCTTGTACTAGCTGGTAATCAATGAAATGACCTGCTGCTCCCGAATCTATCAAGCCATCTACATACTTAGTAACCCCCTTCATGGTTATCAATACTGGGATGGAGAATTGCTTCTGGGAGATATTTAGAAGTAAGGACATGCCTACCTGCATGGCAGCAGAGGGACCCTTCTCATCTTTCTGTGGGAGGGGGGGCGAACAGGGCAATGGCTGAGTAGATGATCTTTCCCTCCACAGTATAGGCAGAGCCCTTCTTGGATCCGCCTTTGACATTCGATACACGGGAGTGGAGCATGGCCCAACTGCATGGGCTCTGGAAGACTCGGACGGGATGGGGGAAATCATGGAAAGAGAAGGTTTCGGGTTCCTGGGTGGCAGAGTTCGTCGGCGATGAATTGGCCGATGGAGATGGAAATACGAATGTATTGATTTAAATCCTGAAGAAGGTCACCGCCACAGGCCACCTCCGCTTGAAGTTCCCTGTTGAGCTCTCGTCGGTAGATGGTAAGTAAAGCAGCCTCACTCCATCCACTCCCTGCAGCCTTTGTGCTGAACTCGAGGGCATACTCGGCAGCTGAATTACATCCTTGTTGAAGTTCTATGAGGAGGTCTCCTATAGGACGACCGGAGGGAGAGTGATCGAATACCTCTTTGAAGAGGGTGTGGAAATGGGTCTCGGATCCGAGTTTTGTGCTGTTGGCAGTCCATATGTCGGTGGCCCAATCCAGGGCTTTGCCTGTGAGTAGAGACAAAATCCACCCTGCTCTTGTCGGTGGCGAAGTTAGTGGGGTTGTGCTCAATGAATTTGCTGCATTGTATCAGAAATCCCTGACATTTCCCAGGTGAACCGTTATATTTTCCAGGCATGGATATGAATGAAGGAGGGCTATGGGTTACGATACCTGGCATTGGAGGAGTAGGGATAGGCTGGCGGAGAAGATGGCAGATTTCCTCCATACAATCCTCTTACCGGGTTAGGCGCCGCTGTATTTCACTGAATCCATTCCGTTTTTAGGTGAGGTATTCTGTAATGAATACTCAGGGAGAAAAATTTGTAGATTCACGCACAGAGCACGGCAGGTGTTTATTTCGCCTTCGCAGGAGGCAGGAATCGTGGTCACAGGCAGGCAATGGTCATACACAGGTAGTCAAACAGGCAGGGAATCAAAACTAGGACTGAAGGCTATAACTGGTTCTCACAAACGAGCTAAGAAAAGGCTTCGTAGAGTCAAAACGAACAATACCTCATAAAGGCACAAACAGAATGAACTGAACTAAATAGGAGCTGATGACACTAGGCGAGTAACTAACACAGGTGAAATCAATGAACAAAAATGAAAGACAGGGCTACGTTCAAGAACGCAAAGAAACAGAACACAAGGTTGACTAAGAAAATAAATACAGAACCTTACAATAATTTGACTTGTTAAGCACATTTTTACTCCTGAACTTATTTAGGCTTGCCATAACAAAGGGGTTGAATACTAGTTGACTCAAGACATTTCAATTTTCATTTTGAAAGAATTTTTGAACATTTCTAAAAACATAATTCCACTTTGACATTATGGGGTATTGTGTGTAGGCCAGTGACCAAAAAAACTGCAATTGTTCTGGCTGAAACGCAACAAAATCTGGAATTAGGCAAGGGGTGTGAATACTTTCTGAAGGCACTGAAGGTAGATAACATTGAACAGAACAAGACTATGACAATAACTCAATTTTGACAAAAACGCGGATAGAATCTTATAGTCCCAACCTCCTGTACTTTGTCTAACACGAATACAGGCACCGCTATTTGTAGCGTAATCCCACAGTATTCCTTGTTATTAGTTTAGTTCACCATGCTGAGCCAGCCACCTGAGTGAACAGAAACAACAGGATGGTAAAGGGGTCAAAAAAGTATTGTGTGCTCTCTGTGTCAGGTGACTGTACAATAAACCCCATTGTCTTTCATTTATCACAAAGTATTTTGCCTATCATGGCTGGGCCCATCCATGTACTGTAAATACAAAATATTTTGCCATTCTTATACTGTATTGTACTTGTTTCCTGTGTTAATACAATAGACTAGTCTTAATTTATGGCCTGCGCTCCACACCCCAGACATGGAGAAAATTGCTTCAGCAAGATTTAGAACTTCCTATAAAACCATAGGGTTATAAAAACGTGCAATACAAATGAAATGACATTATATAGCTTGTTTAATGGCACACCGTTGGGAAGGGGGAAGTAAATGACTATCGCCTCCACATAGAGAAACAGACTTCTGAGGGAGGAGTTTGTAATGCTTTTTGGAATTCCTGAATCATGTCGGGGGGGGTCCCGTTGCTAGACCATTTGCTGTTACAGTATATGGGCCAACCGCCCAGCTTTCAAAAGGGCAATGCCATGACATCACAATGGCCCCAGCGAGGCAGCAGAGTGCAATGTGCGTGTGCAGAGGAACAAAGACGTTTCCCTCCGCTCATTCTTCACCTGGTCAGTTGGTCAGTAATCTCACCTACGCACGTGAACGCAGGCAGGCCTCTGGAGCAGGAGGCAACAATGAGGCCTCAGTTCTCCACTAGTGGAAACTTCACAACTGAAGGATGAGGTCACTCCGGATTCAGCTGGCAAGGCTGTGGCGGGTGAGGCAATGCCTCAGAAATTATCACAGAGGTGTTCGTATCAAGGCTGCTTTATGGGTACGTGTTTGATAGATGAGCTGCAGACAGCGTGGGGCGATCTATGCCTAGGACATCCATCCAACCCTCCCTCTTTTCCAAGGATACAACACTTTATATCCCAGGATGTTTGTTTCCTTGGATACATAATAAGAATTCATATTATGAACGCTCTATTGAGCAAGTCAATTGGTGGCATATTATATTTGCTTTAATACAAGGAACCATAGAACATGTCAAGGAGGACATACACTATATATACAAAAGTATGTGGACAGCTCTTCAAATAAGTGGACCCGGCTATTTCAGCCACACCCGTTGCTGACAGGTGTATATAATTGAGCACACAGCCATGCAATCTCCATAGACAAACATTGGAAGTAGAATGGCCTTAAGAGCTCAGCAACTTTCAACGTGGCACCGTCATAGGATTCCACCTTTCCAACAAATCATGGCATCCTACAGCTGCCCCGGTCAACTGTAAGTGCTGTTATTGTGAAGTGGAAACATCTAGGAGAAACAACGGCTCAGCTGTGGTAGGTAACTCATGCTCACAGAACAGGACCGCCGAGTGCTGAAGCGCGTAAAAATTGTCTGTCCTCGTTTGCAACACTCAGTACCGAGTTCCAAACTGCCTCTGGATGCAAGGTCAGCACAATACCTGTTTGTCGGGAGATTCATTAAGTGGGTTTCCATGGCTGAGCAGGCGCACACAAGCCTAAGATGACCATGCGCAATTCCAAGCATCTGCTGGAGTGGTGTAAAGCTCACCACTATTGGACTCTGGAGCAGTGGAAACACGTTCTCCGGAGTGATAAATGATGAGCAGGTGTCCACATACTTTTGGTCATGTAGTGTAGATTTATGAGTGGAAACTTTGAGAGAGGCAGAGAGACTGACGGAGTAGGCAGCAGACATTGTGATACGCACCAATAGGACAGGCACAATGGAGCATATTGTTTTTCGTGATCCAGTTTAGCGTGTCCCTGCAATATTGAGTCAGTGTGTGAGGGATTAGTGGAGACGGTCTGCGAGCGATCAGAGCCGAGCAGACCAACGGCCTTTTACTCTCTCCTCGCTGGCCTCCAGTGCCAAGAGACAACTGGTCAATGAGCACGCTTTTATTTCACGTCAAATTGAATATCCTTCTCCTACTCCCCTTGCTCATAAATGAGCATGTGTGTGTGTATATCACTGTCGAATAAAGACGATAGAAGTCTCTCAAATGAAATGGCCCAGTGTCAGGGTATCATTATGAGTTTCGACAAGCCTTCCCTTCGGTCAGATTTTCCGCTGTCTGACTCTGCTGGTTTTTAATTTCCTGATTTGGTTGAGGCGGTGGATGTGGATGGTTTATTTTGGCTGTGCAGGGATTTCATGCTGCATTGACTAAAGGGGAGAAACTACCCTCAGAACAAGATGCTGATCAACAGCATTACCTCTTGCCAGATTGAGGCCTTCCTGTTGTTATCAAATGCTTCTCAACTCCTCTTGATCCCTAACTGAAACCAGTTTTTTTAATAATACACTGTTATAAATCAAAACCATCAAGCTGCTACTTCGCTATTGGTGTAATATGAGACGAGATCAAATGTAGTCTCTGGTCTCGGAGACAAAGTGGTTTTTAAAACCACACGTATGGAGTCTTCTCACCAGACCTGGGGTTCACTTAGTAGATTATTGGTCTGTGAGATGACAAGATCAGTGACTGCAGCAAAGCTGTAGTCTCCCCTCCCAACTCCACCGGCTCCCTTGAAGTGCCATTTACGACCACAACAGAAGTGGAGGACAGGGGAGGGATTTTCCCTATCTTTGGCTGTTTATTTTCTCTTTCCTAGTAGGAGTACTATATTTACAATCCCTGTCCCATTCATAATTCCTCAGCTCTGACTCACTGTCCAGGCAGTCAGACCAGGAAATCAGAGGCACCTCCACCAGGCTATCTTTCTCTCTTTCTCTGTTTCCCTCTCAAATCAAATCAAATATTATTTGTCACACGCACTGAATACAACAGGTGTAGACCTTACTGTGAAATGCTTACTTACAAGTCCTTAACCAACAATGCAGTTAAAAAAATACCACAAAAAAAGTAAGCGATAAGAATAACAAATAATTAAAGAGCAGCATTAAATAACAATCTCCCTCGGTCTCCCTCTCTCCCTACTGTCTCTCTCCTTCCTCAGGTCTCATTACTTCTCTATGTTGAACCTGCCAGCCCAGCAGGGCTCTTTCCACAGGCTCTGACCACTCGTGGAAACGAATAACCGTTGTCTGTCTCGCAGCTCTTCGTAACCACCACTGCTTTCTTCAAGGGAAAGAGGAGGGATCAGTGAGAAGGAGGGGGAGAGGAGGAGTGTGGGCGTGAGGAGGGAAGACTCAGGGGTTGGGAGGTGAGATTCGCCACAGCTGGTCCATGTCTTCATTGAGACTCAATAGGCTGAAGATATACAGGCCAGCTAAGGGAAACTTGACATGTTTCAATAAGACCCTGGCCTGCCGGGTTTCTGTCCGCCCGGCACTGACACCACAGTGAACTTGGAGCAGGGCCTGTTTAGAAACAACCTTTTGATCAGGCTGCTAGAAATACTGAACCAGCAGAGCCATTTTGCCTCACAGCGCAGTCCCGAGGGAACCTGTCATGGACTGGAAATGGAGCAGCGAAGTTGGATGGGTTGAAGTGGTGACTCAGTGTCAAGCTTTACTAAAGCTGGCCAGTTGCTCTCTTCCTCCTCCTCTCTCCTTCCTTCCTTCCTTCCAACTGATGTGTGACAAATGCATTAATAACACTATTTCTTGATTCAGAGGCAGTGTCATTTACAAAAACAGATGCTCTTCCAAGCCCAAGTTTATTGAACATTTATTAATTTGACTCTTGCTTTTACGAGGCTCTCTGGTCAACTACCAAGGGCTCATAGGCACTTTAAAAATGGGTTATGAAAAAAGTATTTAAAAAAATAAGGTCATGAAAGTAATGAATTCAGTGGCATAAGTAAGACATTCTTGTACATAATGCCTCATGCTCCGCTGCAGCCAATGTAATTTGGGTTAACAAGCAGACCTGTAGGCTTATATACAGTATTTATCCAATGGCAGCACCAGAAAATTACAGGCCTCAGCAGCCTGACAGTTTGAGTCCTTTATAGCTGAGACTTTTAATGAGGGCTTGGTCTGTTGTTCTCAAAAATATTATTTTCTGGGTAAGTCAACTTGGCCCCCGCCTCTTCTGGTCATTCCAAACCAAAATATTACTTCATTTTGGTTGCACTAGTTCAATACTCTCCCGTGAACATTACCCAAGTCATTTTACATATAGCACAACATTCCTGTTGTCAAGAAATTAATCATGTCAGCTTTATCTATATTGAGACACGCAAAATCTCCCCTCCCTTGTGCTTACTGTAAGTGTGAATGGAATTTCCCTTCCGTCTTCCAACTGACTGAGGTTACATGCAGTTAAAATATGTATTAAAAAAAACATGACATAAAGTGAAGGACTTGAAGTGCCCTATATCCTCTAGGTCTAGGAGAGAAATCCAATGCTAAGCTACATGATGCATGCAATCTATGTAATTGAATTTCCATCCACACACACAGTGAAAATCTGGGCCGTAAAATAACATTCTTATGCCCAAGTGGATTCTCTTGCTCTCGCTCCCTTGCTCCCTCCTTCCCTCCCTTATACCTCTCACTGAAACTAACTGCACATGTATGCTAGCCGCTCATTTCAGCTGGGGTTGGAGAAAAGGGTACATACTCATCTGCGCAACACACACTCCCTGGATTCAGCAGCCCTGGCCAACAGCAATTACCCAATGGTGTAGTGAAAAAGGTCACATACCAGTAAATACCAGGGCTGCTGCTGTGTTCACCATGCCGTCATGTGACCTGAATTTCAAATGTTCTCATTAAACCATGAAGAATAGTAAAGAATGCGAAAAAGCATTAACTTTTTTGCTCCTGCAGGAGTGGTTGGTTGGCATTTCATCTCTAATCTCCAGTCATGGTTTCCCTAATCATTTGCTCATGACTGATTGAAAAGTGCATGAATTTCATAAGGTAGAGGTTAATAAAATAAAGATACATTTTTATTGATGCAGGTTATGATTAAAGATCAGTCAAGATCCATTTAAAAGCATGAAAGTATATTTATGTAAACTCGACATTGATGTGGCTTTCTACAGCAGCGGACCATTCGGTTCCCACTCGAGATTGCACTAAACTCAACCTCGTGTATCCTTAAATAAATGTCCTACTCCTATGTGGATATACTGTACCACTTAACGCTCATTCTGATTTACGGACCGCTTCACAGAGAGGCTGGAGCATTTCGAGGGAAAGCACATTCTGGATTCTACACAGAAAACTGAAAGTTTCTTCTGACAGGATAAAACGTTGAGCTCAGACACATCTCCATGTCTCCTGCTCATCTGATGGGTCAGGTTACCCATGGATGTGGAAATCAGGCTGATTCTCCTTTCCTTTCCACTGCATGTGCAAAGTCTGCTCCAGGCTGACGAGTATCATTCTGGGTCTAATGTTCACTTCACTACCCTAGAAGGAAAGAGGACATTTTCATCCTGGATCTGTTGTCATCCCAAACCTATTCCAAACCGCAGTAGGCTACTCTTCTCATCTGGGAATTTCAAACCGTCTGTTGGAAAGCTGAGAAAAATACTAATCTTCCACTCTGCTTCATCCCCATTTCTGAGTTCTCCCTTCTAAATGGCAACTGGCTGTTTAGACTGATGATTTCCATTGAAATAGAGAATTTGCTGTGTTGCATTACATTATAATGCTCCTGTCCTCTCCAATATCAAAGACTCATCCCCAATGTTCCTGAACTAAGAATTATGCATTGCTGTAAGCAGTGGAAAAAGCCATTTCACCCATTATAAGCTGCTGAATATACAATATCAATCTAACTGTTCAATTAGGAGTCCATGCTCTGCCACAATGTGTATGCCTTACTGAATGTGATGCAAGGGTGCTCTGTTGGGGTAGAGAATTGTTCACATTGACTGGCTTCCACGAGTGATTGAAAAGAGCATTATACACTCTATTTACAAAACTATGTGGACACCCCTTCAAATTAGTGGATTTGGCTATTTCAGCCACACCCATTGCTGACAGGTGTATAAAACCGAGCACACAGCCATGCAATCTCCATAGACAAACACTGGCAGTATAATGGACTTACTGAAGAGCTCAGCGGCAGTCTGACAGACAAATCTGAGTTTGGCGGATGCCAAAAGAACTCTGCGTGCCCGAATGCATAGGGCCAACTGTAAAGTTTGGTGGATAAGGAATAATGGTCTGGGTCTGTTTTTCATGGTTCGGGCTAGGCCCCTTAGTTCCAGTGAAGAGAAATCTTAATGCTACAGCATTCTAGACAATTCTGTGCTTCCAACTTTGTGGCAACAATTTGGGGAAGGCCCATTCCTGTTTCAGCATGACAATGCCCACGTGCACCAAGCAAGGTCCATACAGAAATGGTTTGTTGAGATCGGTGTGGAAGAAGAACTTGACTGGCCTGCACAGAGCCCTGACCTTAAACCCATCGAACACCTTTGGTCAAATTTTTTATTTTATTTTTTATTTATTTAACCTTGTTTTAACTAAGCAAGTCAGTTAAGATCAAATTCCTAAATACAATGATGGCCTACCCCGGCCAAACCCTAAACCGGACGATGCTGGGCCATTTGTGCGCCGCCCTATTGGACTCACAATCACGGCCGGTTGTGATACAGCCTGGAATCAAAGCAGGGTCTGTAGTGACACTTCTAGCACTGTGATGCAGTGCCTTAGACCTCTAATCGCCCAACATCAGTGCCAAACCTCAGTAATGCTCTTGTGGCTGTATGGAAGCCCGGCAGTAATGTTCCAACATCTAGTGAAAAGCCTTCCCAGAAGAGTGGAGCTGTTATAGCAGCAAAGGGGGGACCAACTCCATATTAATGCCCATGGTTTTGGAATGAGATGTTCGACAAGCAGGCATCCACATACTTTTGGTAATATAGTGTATATAAACACAACACGCAACAATTTCAAAGATTTTACTGAGTTACAGTTCATATAAGCAAATTACTCAATTGAAATAAATTCATTAGGCCCTAATCTATGAATTTCACATGACTGGGAATACAGATATGAATCTGTTGGTCACAGATACCTGAAAAAAAGGTAGGGGCTCAGATCAGACACAGCCTAGTGTATAGGTCCTGGATGGCAGGAAGCTTGGTCCCAGTGAATAATGGCGCCGGAGGGGATGGCTGCCGTTTTACGGGCTCCTAACCAACTGTGCTATTTTGTTTGTTTTTTCGCATTGTTTGTAACTTATTTTGTACATAATGTTGCTGCTACCGTCTCTTATGACCGAAAACAGCTTCTGGATATCAGAACAGCGATTACTCACCTCGAACTGGACAAAGATTTTTTCTTTAATGAGTCTGACGCGTAGAACTTACTAAAGACCAGGCTCAAATCCCTGTCATTCGTGTGAAGAAAATATGGAAATACAGGGGGCGGAGATTGGGGTGCAAGCTGTAGACCACACTATCTACCAAGAGAGTTTATCTATATGATTCGTAGCTGTCTATTTACCACCACAAACCGATGCTGGCAATAAAACCGCACTCAACGAGCTGTATAAGGCCATAAGCAAACAATAAAATGCTCATTCAGAAGCGGCGCTCCTACTAGCCGGGGACTTTAATGCAGGCAAACTTAAATGAGTTTTACCTAATTTCTACCAGCATGTCACATGTGCAACCAGAGGGAAAAAAAGACCACCATTATTCCACACACAGAGACGAATACAAAGCTCTCCTTCGACCTCCATTTGGCAAATCTGACCATAATTCTGTCCCCCTGATTCCTGCTTACATGCAAAAGCTGAAGCAGGAAGTGCGAGTCACTCACTCAATACGGAAGTGGTCGGATGATGCGGATGCTACGCTACAGGACTGTTTTGCAAGAACAGACTGGAATATGTTCCGGGATTCATCCAATGGCATTGAGGAGTATACCACCTCAGTCACCGCCTTCATCAATCAGTGCATTGACGACGTCATCCCCACAGTGACCGTACGTACATATCCCAATCAGAAGCCATGGATTACAGGCAACATCCGCAACGAGCTTACAGCTAGAGCTGCCGCTTTCAAGGAGCGGTACACTAATCCGGACACTTATAAGAAATTGTGCTATGCCCTCAGACGAAGCATCAAACAGGCTAAGCATCAATTTAGGACCAAGATTGAATCCTACTACACCGGCTCTGATGCTCGTCAGATGTGGCAGGGCTTGCAGACTATTACAGACTACAAAGGGAAATCCAGCAGTGAGCTGCCCAGTGACGCGAGCATACCAGACAAGCTAAATGCCTTTTATGATCGCTTCGAGGCAAGCAACGCTGAAGCATGCATGAGAGCACCAGCTGTCCCCGACGACTGTGTGATCACGCTCTCCGTAGCAGATGTGAGTAAGACCTTTAAATTCACAAGGCCGCAGTGCCAGACGGATTACCATGACGTGTATTCAGAGCATGTGCGGACCAACTGGCAAGTGTCTTCACTGACATTTTCAACCTCTTCCTGACCGAGTCTGTAATACCTACATGTTTCAAACAGACCACCATAGACCCTGTGCCCAAGAAAGTGAAGGTAACCTAACTAAATGACTACCGCCCCGTAGCACTCACGTCAGTAGCCATGAAGTGCTTTGAAAGGCTAGGGCTTCCGGGATGATGGTGTTTTTAATAAATGTTTTATTTATTGAATATTCGAAACATACAATATACTTGCAGTGAAGCCTACATCATACCAGTCATCCAACAGATTCTCATTCAGAGCGACACACAGAAGCATCCAGGGTCAATGCCCTGCTCAAGAGTACGTTGACCGATCTACTACCAGGCCAAAAAACGTGAACCCGAACCCTTCAAGATCCCCCCCACAGTTCCCCAATAGCTGTCCCTCAACCATTCGAGACCCCTCCCACAGTCCCCCCCAAGAAGAAAAAAAAAGTACAATTAATTCCATTCCCCACCCCCAAGAACCCTCCAATGCACCAACAACCAAGATAATGAACTAAAGAGAAAAAAGGAAAAGACAGAAGAAAACAGCAAACAAAAATGCTAAAAAATTATAAATAATACATTTAAAACAAAGGACATCAAGGACAACTAAAATCATAACAATGCCAACTATATACACTGCTCAAAAAATTAAAGGGAACACTTAAACAACACAATGTAACTCCAAGTCAATCACACATCTGTGAAATCAAACTGTCCACTTAGGAAGCAACCCTGATTGACAATAAATGTCACATGCTGTTGTGCAAATGGAATAGACAACAGGTGGAAATTATATGCAATTAGCAAGACACCCCCAATAAAGGAGTGGTTCTGCAGGTGGTGACCACAGACCACTTCTCAGTTCCTATGCTTCCTGGCTGATGTTTTGGTCACTTTTGAATGCTGGCGGTGCTTTCACTCTAGTGCTAGCATGAGACGGAGTCTACAACCCACACAAGTGGCTCAGGTAGTGCAGCACATCCAGGATGGCACATCAATGCGAGCCGTGGCAAGAAGGTTTGCTGTGTCTGTCAGCGTAGTGTCCAGAGCATGGAGGCGCTACCAGGAGACAGGCCAGTACATCAGGAGATGTGGAGGAGGCCGTAGGAGGGCAACAACCCAGCAGCAGGACCGCTACCTCCGCCTTTGTGCAAGGAGGAGCAGGAGAAGCACTGCCAGAGCCCTGCAAAATGACCTCCAGCAGGCCACAAATGTGCATGTGTCTGCTCAAACGGTCAGAAACAGACTCCATGAGGGTGGTATGAGGGCCCGACGTCCACAGGTGGGGGTTGTGCTTACAGCCCAACACCGTGCAGGATGTTTGGCATTTGCCAGAGGACACCAAGATTGGCAAATTCGCCACTGGCGCCCTGTGCTCTTCACAGATGAAAGCAGGTTCACACTGAGCACGTGACAGACGTGACAGAGTCTGGAGACGCCGTGGAGAACGTTCTGCTGCCCGCAACATCCTCCAGCATGACCGGTTTGGCGGTGGGTCAGTCATGGTGTGGGGTGGCATTTCTTTGGGGGGCCGCACAGCCCTCCATGTGCTCGCCAGAGGTAGCCTGACTGCCATTAGCTACCGAGATGAGATCCTCAGACCCCTTGTGAGAACATATGCTGGTGCGGTTGGCCCTGGGTTCCTCCTAATGCAAGACAATGCTAGACCTCATGTGGCTGGAGTGTGTCAGCAGTTCCTGCAAGAGGAAGGCATTGATGCTATGGACTGGCCCACCCGTTCCCCAGACCTGAATCCAATTGAGCACATTTGGGACATCATGTCTCGCTCCATCCACCAACGCCACGTTGCACCACAGACTGTCCAGGAGTTGGCGGATGCTTTAGTCCAGGTCTGGGAGGAGATTCCTCAGGAGACCATCCGCAACCTCATCAGGAGCATGCCTTGGAGGCCACACACACTACTGAGCCTCATTTTGACTTGTTTTAAGGACATTACATCAACGTTGGATCAGCCTGTAGTGTGGTTTTCCACTTTAATCTTGAGTGTGACTCCAAATCCAGACCTCCATGGGTTGATCAATTGGATTTCCATTGATTATTTGTGTGTGATTTTGTCATCACATTCAACTATGTAAAGAAAAAAGTATTTAATAAGATTATTTCATTAATTCAGATCTAGAATGTGTTATTTTAATGTTCCCTTTATTTTTTTGAGCAGTGTACAGTGTATATATATATATATAGAGAGAGAAAAAAAGTACATTTTGTTGTCCATTAAAATAACATCAAATTGATCAGAAATACAGTGTAGACATTGTTAATGTTGTAAATGACTATTGTAGCTGGAAACGGCATATTTTTTTTATGGAATATCTACATAGGCGTACAGAGGCCCATTATCAGCACTCCTGTGTTCCAATGGCCCGTTGTGTTAGCTAATCCAAGTTTATCATTTTAAAAAGGCTAATTAATCATTAGAAAACCCTTTTGCAAATATGTTAGCACAGCTGAAAACTGTTGTGCTAATTAAAGAAGCAATTAAACTGGTCTTCTTCAGACTAGTTGAGTGTCTGGAGCATCAGCATTTGTGAGTTCGATTACAGGCTCAAAATGGCCAGAAACAAAGAACTTTCTTTTGAAACTCGTCAGTCTATTCTTGTTCTGAGAAATGAAGGCTATTCCATGTAAGAAATTGCCAAGAAACTGATTATCTCATACAAAGCTGTGTACTACTCCCTTCACAGAACAGCGCAAACTGTCTCTAACCAGAATAGAAAGAGGAGTGGGAGGCCCCGGTGCACAACTGAGCAAGAGGACAAGTATATTAGAGTGTCTAGTTTGAGAAACAGACGCCTCACAAGTCTTCAACTGGCAACTTCATTAAATGGAACCTGCAAAACACCAGTCTCAAAGTCAACAGTGAAGAGACGACTCCGGGATGCAAAGAGAGTTGCAAAGAAAAAGCCATATCTCAGACTGTCCAATAAAAAAAAAAGATTTAAGATGGGCAAAAGAACACAGACACTGGACAGAGGATTAAAATGAAGTCTCTCAATTAAGGCTTTTTTTGTCTGCCCAATGCAATCGCAAAGTAGTCAAGACTCACCAAAGCTTTATTAAAATATCAAGTTTGAGAGGAGTAAAACAGTGAGCTGACATTCCCTTTTTATCAATGCATTTCTCCATGGGGAGAAATGATGGTGCCTGTAAGTGTGACATAGCCTATTTAAAACAAGGTGTTATTTCATTTTGAATAGAATTTGATTAGAATTCTCTTTTTAGGCCTTATCAATAATTCATTTAACCTTGCTTATTGACAATGTTTGGCATGTCCATGCTCAGCCATAATGCAATTAACAGTAGGCATAGCCCCTATACAGTGGGGGAAAAAAGTATTTGATCCCCTGCTGATTTTGTACGTTTGCCCACTGACAAAGAAAGGATCAGTCTATAATTTTAATGGTAGGTTTATTTGAACAGTGAGAGACAGAATAACAACAAAAATATCCAGAAAAACGCATGTTTGAAATGTTATAAATTGATTTGCATTTTAATGAGGGAAATAAGTATTTGACCCCCTCTCAATCAGAAAGATTTCTGGCTCTTTTATACAGGTAACGAGCTGAGATTAGGAGCACACTCTTAAAGGGAGTGCTCCTAACCGCAGCTTGTTACCTGTAAAAAAGACACCTGTCCACAGAAGCAATCATTCAATCGGATTCCAAACTCTCCACCATTGCCAAGACCAAAGAGCTCTCCAAGGATGTCAGGGACAAGATTTTAGACCTACACAAGGCTGGAATGGGCTACAAGACCATCGCCAAGCAGCTTGGTGAGAAGGTGACAACATTTGGTGCGATTATTCACAAATGGAAGAAACACAAAAGAACTGTCAATATCCCTCGGCCTGGGGCTCCATGCAAGATCTCACCTCGTGGAGTGGCAATGATCATGAGAACGGTGAGGAATCAGCCCAGAACTACACGGGAGGATCTTGTCAATGATCTCAAGGCAGCTGGGACCATAGTCACCAAGAAAACAATTGGTAACACACTACGCCGTGAAGGACTGAAATCCTGCAGCGCCCGCAAGGTCCCCCTGCTCAAGAATACATATACATGCCCGTCTGAAGTTTGCCAATGAACATCTGAATGACTCAGAGGACAACTGGTGAAAGTGTTGTGGTCAGATGAGACCAAAATAGAGCTCTTTGACATCAACTCAACTCGCCGTGTTTGGAGGAGGAGGAATGCTGCCTATGACCCCAAGAACACCATCTCCACCGTCAAACATGGAGGTGGAAACATTATGCTTTGGGGGTGTGTTTCTGCTAAGGAGACAGGACAACTTCACCGCATCAAAGGGACGATGGACGGGGCCATGTACCGTCAAATCTTGGGTGAGAACCTCCTTCCCTCAGCCAGGGCATTGAAAATGCGTCGTGGATGGGTATTCCAGCATGACAATGACCCAAAACACACGGCCAAGGCAACAAAGGAGTGGCTCAAGAAGAAGCACATTAAGGTCCTGGAGTGGCCTAGCCAGTCTCCAGACCTTAATCCCATAGAAAATCTGTGGAGGGAGCTGAAGGTTCGAGTTGCCAAACGTCAGCCTCGAAACCTTAATGACTTGGAGAAGATCTGCAAAGAGGAGTGGGACAAAATCCCTCCTGAGATGTGTGCAAACCTGGTGGCCAACTACAAGAAACGTCTGACCTCTGTGATTGCCAACAGGGGTTTTGCCACCAAGTACTAAGTCATGTTTTGCAGAGGGGTCAAATACTTATTTCCCTCATTAAAATGCAAATCATTTTATAACATTTTTGACATGCGTTTTTCTGGATTTTTTGTTGTTGTTATTCTGTCTCTCACTGTTCAAATAAACCTACTATTAAAATTATAGACTGATCATTTCTTTGTAAGTGGGCAAACGTACAAAATCAGCAAGGGATCAAATACTTTTTTCCCCCACTGTATCAGTGCGAATGCTATTGAAACCATGCAATTACTTAGAACAAAGCGGACTGCAAATGGGTTCAAGTTAACCTATTTAGCAAAAATGGGATAGGTCTAGATGTTGTTATTTCATTTCTTTAAGCCATTTAACAAACTATAACATTGGAATTGGAGTTGATTTCAAGACCATACATAAAAGACCATAAATACACAACCTGAAGCAGCCACATTTTTGGGCTCCCGAGTGGTGCAGCGGTCTAAGGCACTGCATCTCAGTGCTAGAGGTGTCACTACAGAAACCCTGGTTTGAATCCAGGCTCTATCACAACCAGCAGTAATTGAGTCCCAAAGGGCGGACCACAATTGGCCCAGCGTCGACTGGGTTTGGCCGGTATAGGCCGTCATTGTAAATAAGAATTGGTTCTTAACTGACTTGCCTAGTTAAATAAAGGTTAAAAAAAGTATATACATTTCGCCAAGGAGCATGTTCTGACTGGCCAGTGAGGGGCCAATCCTTGATTCACCCACAACTTGTTTATTCATTACAACCCAGCCCTTTTGCGCCAGCACCAGCAAATGCACCGATTATAGTGATAATAGCAAAAATATGTCTGCCCTGAACCTATAGTGCTACCGCGTATGCATAGATTTACCATGGCGTTATGTTTGTTCAAATAGAGCCCACAGTCACACCCCCATGTAGACATACCTGCTGATGGCCAGTGTGAGCTCCCCCATGCAGGCTTTGATCCTGTTCTGGGCCTCCATGTGTGTCATGGTCTCTGTGCTGTCCCCATTGATGACCAGGATGGTGTCTCCAGGACACAGGTCCCCCTGTGCTGCCTTACTGCCTGGTGTCACCTTACCACCAAACAAAAGAGAAAATATTAGGGTGGATGTGCCACACCCAGCCAAAATACAATAATACAGCCGGTCTATTCAGGCTGTAATGTGACCCACCCCAGAACTATAGGTTTACATTTTCTAATGCCAGTTGCAGTGAGTGACACAGCAAAATTAGAAAGCAGGCAGTTAAAGCGTTATTGGTAAGCCTGGGAGTTTGAACTCTTTGAAGTTTGACAACATTAAAGTGAGTGTCAATACAGTGATAGCAGTCAAGGCAGCAGGTAGCCTAGTGGTTAGAGCGTTGGGCCAGTAACCAAAAGGTTGCTGGACCGAATCCCCGAGCTGACAAGGTAAAAATAATCTGTTGTTCTTCCCCTGAAGAAGGCCCTCTGTTCCTCGGTCGGCAGTCATTGTAAATAAGAATTTATTTTTAACTGACTTGCCTAGTTAAATAAAGGTTAAATAAAAAAATTGCCTCCATGTTTTTATGACTTGCAAGTGCTAAAACAATTAAATTCAACAGTGGAAGATCAAACACAAAACGTGCCTCACTACTTTCATGAGTTATATAAAAGAAAATGTTTTGTGTGAAATCAGGATGATGTCAACTGAAGTCCATGTCTGTTTCCCAAATGGTACTCTATTTCCTATATAGGGTACTACTATGACCCATAGGGCTCTGGTCAAAAGTAGTGCATTATATACAAAATAGGGTGCCATTTGAGATGCACTAAGCCCATGAGTGCTGTCCATCAGAACACACACATAGCCTCTGTCTAATACTAGGAGATACATTGCAGGTTCCTTTCCGTCATCTCTCACTCCAGATATATAAAGCCCCTGTGGATGTCTTTCTGGGCCCCATAAGAGGGGCGGGAGAGAAAGAGAGAGAGAGAGGGAGAGAGAGAGAGAGAGGGGAAGAAAGAGAGAGCGAGAGAGAGAGAGAGATTTCTCCTCCTTCCTCTGGGTACATTTTACCTTTACAGAAACAATTGTTTACACATGACAGCAATTTTCCATAATTATCCCCCTCCCTCCCTCCATCCTCCCATCTCTTTCTGTGCCTGCATCACCGGACATCTGGATTTGGCAGTTAAACGAAACCACCAAGCATCCCGATGTTCCGTCCCCCTCATACAACCAGGCCAGTCTTACTCTATGACCTGCCCGTATGAATGGATTATTTTAACCTCCCCTGCAACATGTCAACTTTCTGTTGGACCGAGCCCAAACCAATCTATACATCAGGCCGAAGGAAGATGTTTAGTAACCGGTCACACAACTAATGGATCTCCGGTTTGTTAAATGTCAGACGCACTATTCTGTAATCAATGTCTTCAAGTGTTTCACAGCCATTAATCTTTATAGAAGAGCAATCACAACGTGATCTCATAACAAACATGACCTATTACGCTGAATGTTGTCTGCAAGTTACATTAGGATGTATTATCATTGGAACCAATGGTTGAAAAGCAACTTTGTGTTAAAGAACATTTTGACCAAATAAATCAAATAAATGGCAGCCAACTGTTTAATGATTTGAGTACATGAACTGTGAAAACAATGTTAATGTCTCACATTATGCAAATGCAATTGCATTTGAACAATGACCTGAAGATTATCTACATCACCTCACATTATCTACAGAGGAAAAAGTGCTTCTGCAACAGGAGAGCAGGCTGGCACACTGAGCAGCGCTTTGCTTTAAAAATAGAAAAGCACGTAAATTCATTGTCCATGAAAAACTAATAGCTGAGACGTGTTTCAGTGTTGAATGCAAAATCTACAGTCTCTGACTCCCTTCTCAGTCACAGGCAGTCTCAGTTTCAGTAAACTGATGGGTCACTGCCGTGGGATCTGACTAGGTCTGAGTAAACAGAGCTACAGTTCATTCAGAAAGCATTCAGACCCGTTGACTTTTTCAAAACAAATTTACATCACAGCCTTATTCTAAAATGTATTAAAATGGGTTTTTTCCTCATCAATCTACACACAATACCCAATAATGACGAAGCAAAAACACGTTCTTAGACATTTTTGCAAATAAAAAATAAAAAAGGAAATATAACATTTACATAAGTTTTCAGACCATTTACTCAGTACTTTGTTGAATCACCTTCGGCAGCGATTACAGCCTTGAGTCTTCTTGGGTACGAAGCTACAAGTTTGGCACACCTGTATTTGGTAAGTTTCTCTCCTTCTCTGCAGATCCTCTCAAGCTCTGTCAGATTGTATGGGGAGCGTTGCTGCACAGCTATTTTCAGGTCTCTCCAGAGCTGTTCGATCGGGTTCGGGCTCTGGCTGGGCCACTCAAGGACATTCAGAGACTTGTCCCGAAGCCAAATCTGTGTTGTCTTGACTGTGTGCTTAGGGTCATTGTCCTGTTGGAAGGTGAACCTTCACCCCAGTCCGTGGTCCTGAGCACTCTGGAGCAGGTTTTGATCAAGGATCTCTCTATACTTTGCTCCATTCATCTTTCCCTCAATCTTGACTAGTCTCCCAGTCCCTGCTGCTGAAAAACATCCCCACAGCATGATGCTGCCACCACCACCATGCTTCACCGTAGTGTGCCAGGTTTCCTCCAGACGTGACACTTGACATGCATTCCAAAGAGTTCAATCTTGGTTTCATCAGACCAGAGAATCTTGTTTCTTATGGTCTGAGTCCTTTAGGTGTCTTTTGGCAAACTCCAAGTGGGCTGTCATGTGCTTTTTACTGAAGAGTGGCTTCCGTCTGGTGACTCTACCATAAAGGCCTGATTGGTGGAGTGCTGCAGAGATGGTTGTCCTTCTGGAAGGTTCTCCCATCTCCACAGAGAGCTCGGTCAGAATGACCATCGGGTTCTTGGTCACCTCCCTGACCAAGGCCCTTCTCCCATGCACTGATAACTGTGGGACCTTATATAGACAGGTGTTTGCCTTTCCGAGTCATGTCAAATCAATTGAATTTAACAAAGGTGGACTCCAATAAAGTTGTAGAAAAATCAAGGATGATCAATGGAAACAGAATGCATCGGAGCTCAATTTCGAGTCTCAAGGCAAAGGGTCTGAATACTTATGTAAATAAGGTATTTCTGTTTTTAATTATTAATACATTTGCAAAAGAAAACAACCAGTTTTCACTTTGTCACTATGGGGTATTGTGTGTCGATTGATGAGGACTTTATTTATTTAATCCATTTTAGAATAAGGCTGTAACGTAACAAAATGTGGAAAAAGTCAAGGGGTCTGAATACTTTCCTAATGCACTGTATGTTGTGGATGATGTGGCTTTGCTGCTGTGTCACAGTGTAGGAGGTTGTGTTGTTATTGCAGAGAGACAAAGACCACCTCAGGGTCAGGCCATGAATGGCCATCCAGACATGACTCACTCACGTTCCCTCACTAAATCTCCACAACAGGCCTTTAATTATCGCCAATACAAAACATTTCAGAGTCCAGACCCCTTCTTAGGCATATTTAACTGACTTTGATTGCATCAAGATCCAGTGCGTTGCTGGAGCAATCTAAACAATCTGAGTCACTCTATGAGGTGGTCCCTTTACAGAACGACACAGTTAATCAGTAACACATTCTGTCGGTGGTTAGCATATGACATTATAATGTCACACAGATAAGCCATGGGGCCTGCCAAAGACTGAGCTCCCCCAAAATAGGAGTAGTTTTTTTTTCTAGGATACTGCAAGATTAACAGTTTTGGTGGGGTGTGAAAAAGGGGCAGGGTCATAGTATTGTGTCGTGTCATCATCGTGTGCCAAAATACAGGCGAAATTCATCTGAACCGTTAACTCTGTGGTCCCGATTGGCTGTTAGGCAAGGTTACATACTTTGCCATATACAGGCTCACATGGTGCAATAGAGGAATAATGCTGGCAACCGGACAAACAACCACTTTTGTTTGCTTGCTTGTTGGATGATGGAAACTAAGGTTATTGCCTTGGCCTTGAGGACATTTGGGAAAATCATTACTTTTTAGGTTACAAAATTCCCAACGCCGTTTGATTGTTGCACTCTAACAAAGAAGTTCAAATGTGCCAGTGCCATAAACAATGGAGCAGCTGTCGAGTAAATGCATTGGCTCTTTCTTTAATGAGAATGCAAGGCCAGGGAGAGCCTGCTTGATCTTCAATGCAGCCGAGGAATAATGCCGTCGCCCATTATGCTGCGTGTACGACCGCGGCGTTAGTCATTGAGTGTAATGTTCTGAATCTAATTTGTGTAGCCGAATGTCTGTTCCTTCCTTTGCAAGTGAAAGTCCACTCCTTTGTGGTCCATTGACTAATATCCATCTCCTTTCTTTGTGACGCTTCACTGAGTAATACGGTAGTACGTGCCTGAATTGTATAAATTAATTTGCCATTTGTATGAAGGTAATTGAAACCATTTTGAATGTGTTAAGTGCTGATAGAAGTGGCAGCTATTTGTGCCTCGTTCTAGAGGTGCTCATGTCACGTCTTTCAAACCTGGAGGAAGTGGCGGCAGGAAAGTCTTGGCCAACAATATGTAAGTAAATCTCATTTGGCTGTATGTCACATGGCTCTTCTTAGGTATGTGGCACAGTGACAGACAGAAAACTTTGGGGCACAGGGACAATGTGTTCAGCACTATGGTATTAGGGAAGCACCGATCATAAAACAGCAAGGGAACGAGAAAGGCCTGTAAATCAAATTTAGGAGGAACTAGGAGGAGAAAGGAAGAATCTACTGTACAGTGGGATCCGGCATTATTGACACCCTTGATAAAGATGAGAAAAAATTACCGTATAAAATATATATTTCAAGTACTGAACTACTGTATACTGAACAAAAATATAAACACAACATGTAAAGTGTTGGTCCATGAGCTGAAATAAAAGATTCCATACATTTTCCCTTGGCACAAAAAGCTTATTTCTTTCAAATTACGTGCACAAATTTGTTTACATCTCTGTTAGTGAGCATTTCTCCTTTGCCAAGATAATCCATCCACCTGATAGGTGTGGCATATCAAGAACCTGATTAACAGCATGATCATTACACAGGTGCAACTTGTGCTGGGGACAATAAAAGTCCACTCTAAAATGTGCCATTTTTTAACCCAACACAATACGTCTCACGTTTTGAGGGAGCATGCAACTGGCATGCTGACTGCAGGAATGTCCACCAGAGCTGTTGCCAGATAATTGACTATTCATATACCATAAGCCGCATCCAACATCGTTTTAGAGAATTTGGCCGTTCGTCCAACCGGCCTCACAACCACAGACCACTTTAACCATGCCAGCCCAGGATCTCCGCATCCGGCTTCTTCCCCTGCGGGACCAGCCACCCGGACAGCTGATGAAACTGAGGAGTAGTTCTCTGTAATAAAGCCCTTTTGTGTAGAAAAACAAATTCTGATTGGCTGGGTCTGGCTCCCCAGTGGGCGGGCCTGGCTCCCAAGTGGGTGGACATATGCCCTCCCAGGCCCACCCATGGCTGTGCCCCTGCCCAGTCATGTGAAATCCATAGATTAGGGCCTATTGAATTTATTTCAATTGGCTGATTTCCTTATATGAACTGTAACTTTAGTTGATTTTATATTTTTGTTCAGTATATATTGAATGTTCAAATAATGGGGAAATTGCTCAGAGAATTTTAAAAAAAAATCTAGATTTTGTTTAACAAGTAATAAAAAACATTCTCAAAACGGTAGGGATCAAAATGATTGACACCCCTGTTGTCAATACCTTTAAATACTTCAATTGCGAGGATAATGGCACTGAGCCTTTTTCAAAAATGTTTAATGATTTGGAGAACACATTGGGAGGGATCTTAGACCATTCTTCCATACAAAATCCTGCCAGATTCTTGATATCCATTTTCTGCACATATGAACTGCCCTCTTCAATTCAAACCACAGGTTTTCAATGGGTTTTCAAGTCTGGAGATTAAGATATCCATCGCAAAATGTTTTGTGGTCAATTAACCATTTCATTGTGGATTTTGAAGTGTTAATTGGGTTATTGTCTTGCTGGGAGATCCACTTGTGGCCAAGTTTCAGCCTCCTGGCAGAGGTAACCATGTTGTCAACAGTCTAAGCCAACCCTGTCTGTTTTGCCCCATAGTTGCACCCACGTTGATTTTGTTGCTAAACAACCAACCCGTCTATTAAAACGGGAGTTTATTTCACGTAACAGGGTTGACCTTTTTTTACCTTAAAATGAATCACTAATCACATGAAATAAATAATATTCTTCAGAAATTACTTTGTCAACGCAACAAAATAACTAGAGATTTACAATGATGGTGAAAACTGAGAAATGTTGTGGTTAAGTGGGTAAAATCTTCCTAGAAGAGTATCCTTAGAGGGACTTGTCAAAAGGCAGAATTTTGACACTTCAGCAAGTCTTTATTTATATATATTTTTTAAAAACAGATTTATAGAATTTTCCATGTGGTCTATTTTAAAGGGCACTTCATCTAATACAGGGATGGGTAACTCCAGTCCTCAGGGGCCGGAGTGGTGTCACTTTTCCCCATCCCTAGCAAACAAAGCTGATTAAACTAATTGCGTCCTAAACTGAAGTCAGGTGTGTTAGCTGGGGCTGGGGCAAAAAAGGGGGGACACCAATCAGGCCCAAGGACTGGAGTTGCCCATCCCTGATTTAATATAACATATTTGTGCACAAATTCTAACAAAAGGCACTCATTTCATGGAAGGACCCAGATACATTCCTATCTCTGATAAAAGATAACTTCAGAGGAAAGGAAAATATAACAGAGTCCAAATGTCGGTGAAGTAAATCTCTCCTTGCATTTGAAAGAAGGAAACTCAGACATTGGGGGGAGTCAAATACAGAAGACTTAACTGCTCAGATAATATTTCTCTGATAAAGTAAACATCAGTGACCCCATTCAGTAGAGAAAATACATAAGAACATTGATTGAAATGTCAAATATATAGAAAAGGTTTGATAAACCTTATGCACAGGATCTGACCTTGACATAAGTGTATAGATCTACTACTGTATAGCCTTCCTAGCTAATGTTGGTTCCCAGAACACTTTGGGAAACTTATTTGTCAAATGTCCAAAGGAGAATCTTTAGGGAAATCATACATTTTCAGGACCACACAACAGGACATACAGCTTGGACTGGAGCGTTTTAAAGGAAACTCGTGAAAAATTCGTAACGAGAAACACATTTTAGTTTTTAGTTACATGACATTGAACTGTGAACTACTGTCCAAGAGGAATTCTGTTTATGAATTAGCACCATTAGCTGGTCTTGACTTATGTCACCTCTTGCATGGGAGTTAAATTGACATTGATTTAACAAGGTTTTTTCCCCTAACTGATATTTTCTGCACATCCCTTCAAAATGCTTTGACAATTACATCAGAGATCTGGCTGGCTCCCTTGGTTGGCAATTTAGATGCATGATTCCTACGGACTTCCTACTCACAACTCAAGCCTAATTAGCCCCTTAGCTACAAACCAGCTATTGCAATCGGGATGGTGTACTGGGACCCAGAATTTCATTGTTTAAGGATGCAGGTGTTCTAGATCATTAACTCAGAGATATGCAAAGGCATATCTGCAGTCTGTGTACAATAGAGGGCCGCTGAGGACCTGGATTGAAATTATTTACACCCTTAATAAAGATGAGCAATAATGACTATAAAATAAGTTATTCAAATACTGAGCTATATGCCAAAAAAAACTGAAATTATATTATTTTATACTAATAAAATTGCTCAGAAAAAAATATGAAGTAAAACTTTTTTAATCAAAAAAGGTATGGGTCAAAATGATTGAAACCCCTAAAAGATTCTTATAACTAAAGTAGTTATAAGTGTCATATTTGGTCCCATATTCCTAACACGCAATGACTACAAGCTTGTGACTCTATAAACTTGTTGGGTGCATTTCCAGTTGGTTTTGGTTGTGTTTCAGATTATTTTGTGCCCAATGGAAATGAATGGTAAAAAAATGTATTGTGTCATTTTGGAGTCACTTTTATTGTAAATAAGAACAGTATATGTTTCTAAACACGTCTACATTCATGCGGATGCTACCATGATTACGGACAATCCATAATAAATTGTGAAAAATGTTGAGTGATAAAGGTAAAAGATCATACCCCCAAGACCTCAGAACCTCCCCTGTTATTGTAATGTTGAGAGGTCAGCATGTCTTGGGGGGTATGATCTTTGACCCTCTGCATCTACTGTGGTTTATACAGTGCCTTCGGAATTTATTCAGACTGCTTGACTTTTCCACATATTGATACGGTACAGCCTTATTCTAAAATTGATTTTTTTTTTAAATCCCCCTCAATCTACACACAATACCCCACAATGACAAAGAAAAAACAGTTGTTTTCTTCATTCAAATGTATTAAAAATAAAAACTGAAATATCACATTTACATAAGTATTCAGACCCTTTACTCAGTACTTTGTTGAAGCACTTTTGGCAGCGATTACAGCATCGAGTCTTCTTGGGTATGACGCTACAAGCTTGGCACACCTGTATTTGGGGAGTTTCTCCAATTCTTCTCTGCAGATCGTCTCAAGCTCTGTCAGGTTGGATGGGGAGCGTTGCTGCAAAGCAATTTTCAGGTCTCTCCAGAGCTGTTCGATCGGGTTCATGTCCGGGTTCTGGCTGGGTCACTCAAGGACATTCAGAGACTTATCCTGAAGCCACTCCTGCATGGTTTTGGCTGTGTGTTTAAGGTCGTTGTCCTGTTGGAAGGTGAACCTTCGCTCCAGTCTGAAGACCTGAGCACTCTGGAGCAAGTTTTCATCAAGGATCTCTCTGTACTTTGCTTTGTTCATCTTTCCCTCTATCCTGACTAGTCTCCCAGTCCCTGCCGCTGAAAAACATCCCCACAGCATGATGCTGCCACCACCATACTTCACCGTAGGGATGGTGCCCGGTTTCCTCCAGACGTGATGCTTGGCATTCAGGCCAATCTTGGTTTCATCAGACCAGAGAATCTTGTTTCTCATGGTCTGAGAGTATGAGTGACTACCGTTTGGCCACTCTACAATAAAGGCCTGAATGGTGGAGTGCTGCAGAGATGGTCGTCCTTTTGGAAGGTTCTCCCACCTCCACAGAGGAACTCTAGTGACCATCGGGTTTTTGGTCACCTCCCTGACCAAGGCCCTTCTCCCCAATTGCTCAGTTTTGTGGGTTGGCCATCTCCATGAGAAGTCTTGCTGGTTCCAAACGTCTTCCATTTAAGAATGATGGAAGCCACTGTGTTCTTGGGGACCTTCAATGCTGCAGTCATTTTTTTGTACCATTCCCCCGAACTGTGCCTCGACACAATCCGGTCCTGGAGCTCTACAGACAATTCCTTCGACCTCATGGCTTGGTTTTTGCTCTGACATTCTCTGTCAACTGTGGGACCTTATATAGACAAAGGTCTGTGCCTTTCCAAATCAAGTCCAATCAATTGAATTTAGCACAGGTGGACTCCAATCAAGTTGTAGAAACATCTAAGGATTATCAACTGAAACAGGATGCCCTCGAGCTCAATTTCGAGTCCCATAGCAAAAGGTCTGGGTTGTTTTTTATATTGGAGTTGACTACATTAGACACTTTCATTGTGTGTTATGGTAAGCATTTCACTGCAAAGTCTACACCTGTTGTATTCAGCACACGTGACAAATAAACGTTGATTTGATATGGAGTGGATCTGATGTTATTTTAAGCACTGTAGATAAGATACTTAGGTGCTTACATTTGTCATATTTCACACATGTACAAGTGAGAATTGAAAATGTGTTTTTTTCATTCCTTGACAGGAGTCACTAGAGACTCAAAGCAACAAGAGGATAGAACACATTTCAAACTTTCCTTGTTAGGGTGAGGTTGCAGAAACAATGGAATGGAGAGAGGGGTCAGAGATCAGCCATTATTGATGGCGACCCTGGAGCAATTATGGTTAAGTGCCTTGCTCAAAGGCACATCGACAGATGTTTCACCTAGGGGAATTGAACCAGCAAACCTTTTGGTTACAGGCCCAACGCTCCTAATCGCTAGGCTACCTGCCACCCTGTGATTGTCAGTGGGCACATCCCAAATCACACCCTATTCCCATAGTGCACTAATTTTGACCAGATCCCTATGGGCCCTGATCAAAAGTAGTGCACCACATAAGGAATAGGGTGTCATTTGGGATGCCACCAGTGACATCTGCATCTGCCATGATTGAGGTCTGCCTTTTTATAGTGCCAGCAAAGCAGTTTGTGTATGGGTCTAACTGGCCTAAGGAAGATTTTCTGAGAAAGCCTTGTCTAATAATGTCTTGGTACAATAAAAACCACAAGCATGATATCAGATGATCAGCACTTGCAGTGCACAAAGTCATGGTACTGTAAACCCTTGAAAGCTATTATTTTTTTTCAAGTACGCTTAGCAAAGATGTCAATGGCCTAGAACAGTGGTTCCCAAACTTTTTATAGTCCCGTACCCCTTCAAACCTTCAACCTCCAGCTGCGTACCCCCTCTAGCACCGGGGTCAGCGCACTCTCAAATGTTGTTTTGTCGCCATCATTGTTAGCCTGCCACACACACAATATACGATACATTTATTAAACATAAGAATGAGTGTGAGTTTTTTGTCAGAACCCGGCTCGTGGGAAGTGACAAAGAGCTCTTATAGGACCAGGGCACAAATAACAAATAAATAATAATCAATAATTTTGCTCTTTATTTGACCATCTTACATATAAAACCATATTTGTTCATCGATAATTGTGAATAACTCACCACAGTTTAATGAGAAGGGTGTGCTTGAAAGGATGCACATAACTCTGCAATGTTAGGTTGTATTGGAGAGAGTCTCAGTCTTAAATCATTTTCCACCCACAGTCTGTATTTAGTTTTCATGCTAGTGAGGGCAGATAGGTAGAGTGAGTGGTTGCAAAGGGCATCAGTGTCTTAACAGAGCGATTTGCCAAGGCAGGATACTCAGAGCAGCCCAATCCAGAAATCTGGCAGTGGCTTCTGATTCAATTCAATTTTCACAGAACTGCTTGTTGCAATTTCAATGAGGCTCTCTTGTTCAGATATCGATAAGTGGACTGGAGGCAGGGCATGAAAGGGATAACGAATCCAGTTGTTTGTGTCATCCGTTTCGGGAAAGTACCTACGTAATTGCACACAAAACTCACTCAGGCGTTTCGCTATATCACATTTGACATTGTCCGTCATCCAGCTGTAACGCATAGAATTCACTGGCTTGTATGCAAAGCAGTAATTGTTTCAAAACATCTCCTGCCATGTCACTGATGCGTCATGAAACAGTGTTGTTTGATGAAGACATTGTCTGTATAGTTCTTTGGCCTTTTCCTCCAGCATTGTCCCAGCCATATCCGCAGCAGCAGGAAGAATTAAGTCCTCCACAATAGTATGGGGCTTGCCTGTCCTAGCCACTCGGTAGTTCAACATATAAAACGCTTCTATCCCCTTCTTATTAATGGTATCTGTTGCTTTTATACATGTCTTACTACTCGAAAATCGTCTTAATTCTCGCTCAAAAAACGCCCGTGGCTTATTTTTGAAATTGGTATGTTTTGTTTCTAAATGTCTGCACAAGAGTGAAGGTTTCATCGAGTTGTGAGATAGTACTTTTGCACATATTACACACTGTGGCTGAGGAAAGGCACTACTCTCAACATAAGTGAACCCCAAATCAATGTAGTTCTCATCATATTTGCACCTCTTCGATGGTCCAATATCCCTGTCTGTTGTTTGGTGCTTTCCCGGGTAAGTGGGCAGTAGCTCTTCGGCTGCATCAGAATCACAACTGTCAGTGTCCATGCTAGCTGGACTAACACCAAATGTAGAATTACTGATGCTAGCATTGGATTTGCTCGTGGAAGCAGAACAACTTGTGTCATCGACAGGTGCAGTACTGCTGGCATGTGTCTCTATGTTTTTACCATTTATCCATTATCGAGCAAACGGAATGAGCAACAGCTACATTTGGCTACATACGGACCGTTAGTGGAATTCCCACGACAGAGTAATGGTTAACGTGATTGGATGTTAATTATTTGACTAGGCTACCTGAATATGACATTGTGTTGTTATTTTTCTGAACACTAGATGGTTTCATTTTTTTCCCCAGTGAAACGAGGCTACTCAGGCAAGAAAAAAACCTCACCCAAATGTCTTGCCCCGTTGGAAAATATAAATGAACGATTTGAAAATGTGAAGATATTCCCAGTTTGGGAATATCTGGCCTAGAACATGAAAAAGACTACTTCAGGTGACCTTGAGTCAGTCTCCCCTCGTGAATCTAAAAATTACACCCCTGGTTGCAGTGGTAGTTAAAGAGTCTGGAGGCTTGCAGCTGAGACAACACCTGGAATCCCTCAGTAGCACCACAATCTCTGATGAAAAACAAATGTCAACGCTCGGCCCACTCTAGGACGCCACCACTGTTTACCCTGACTGACTATTGGCTACTGCCAAGTCCCCTGCTGGCCCCCTGACTCTTTCAGAACCTTAGAAATCGACCATATGACACATATTTTGAGGTAAAGTAAGGGTGTTGATGAGCTTTTAGTCAGTTATGAAAATGTATGTATATATATATATATATATATATTGTATTATACATTTATATTATACAGGATTAAAGCTTATTATATTGATATTATTTGACCCCCACAGTAAGCTACTGTCTTGTTAGTAGCCTCATCATAATGTGGGTGTTGAAAAAAGAACAACAGATATGCCAACATAGACAGTCTGTCCTGTGCCATGTAGCAAAATTGTAGCAGGTTTGTTTGGGAATTCTTGACAGAGCAGAATTATGTGGTAACGGTCACATTTCACAATGAAAGCATGGCAGCACGCTACACTTCATTCATTCAACACTAGGCTACTTTCCCATGTGAGAGGGCCTCACCACTTCAAATTGTATAATAAATGGAAAGTGAACAGAATACCTAATAGATACAGACTTTGTGGGTGTTTGGGCTAACAAACCGCAGCCATAACGACACAAAGTGGTGAGTCTGGCACACTTGATTAAACTTTGAAGCATGAGCTGGTGGATAGTTGCAACACAATCTCACACTCAATTCGTGCAAATATGTACAAAAAGTATTTCAGCAGATTTTGTGCATTTTTGTGTGGCTTAATTGGTGTGAAAAGACACATTTTTGTGCGACCTAATTTATCGAAAAATACACCAATTTTTGTGCCACTTCATTCACAGGAAAATTATTTTGGGGGTGGCAAACTTCGGAACAATCTTTCGAAAGTTATTAGAGCAATGCACGATGTGCAATGGTCTTCTACACTGCCTTTTTTTTGTCTCCCACGTATTTATGTAAAGAAACAAACGGGTTAACAAGCCCAATATTGTTAATCAACCAGGTTGTCCCCAAAATAATTATAATATAATAGTAGCAGTTTTGTATTTTTATTCATGCCAATACTGTTTTCTTTGCTTGTTTTCAGTTAATACTTTGGGATACTGGGACACTTGTAGTAGCCCTACATGATTTCCTTCATAACGCATTTCATTTTTCAGGGAGCCTACATTACACCATTTTCTTCAAAATGCATTTAATACAAGGCTCCACTTTTTAGTGTACATTACACAACTTCTTTCATAATGCATTTTATCTAAGGCCATGTCGAGTTTTATGAGGGTTGCCAGATTAGAGAAAAACAAATAGATACACCACGGTCAAAAGTTTTAGAACACCTACTCATTCAAGGGTTTTTATTTATTTGTACTATTTTCTATATTGTAGAATAATAGTGAAGACATCAAAACTATGAAATAACCCACATAGAATCATGTAGTAACCAAAAAAGTGTTTTATATTTGAAATTTTTCAAAGAAGCCACCCTTTGCCTTTATGACATCTTCGCACTCTCTTGGCATTCTCTCAACCAGCTTCATCAGGTAGACACCTGGAATGATTTCAATTAACAGGTGTGCCATGTTAAAAGTAAATGTTTGAGCCAATCAGTTGTGTTGTGACAAGGTAGGGGTGGTATACAGAAGGGAAGTTAGGAACCAATATACACAGGCAGTTAGGAAAGCAAAGGCTAGCTTTTTCAAACAGATATTTGCATCCTGTAGCACAAACTCCAAAAAGTTCTGGGACACTGTAAAGTCCATGGAGAATAAGAGCACCTCCTCTCAGATGCCCACTGCACTGAGGCTAGGAAACACTGTCACCACCGATAAATCCACAATAATTGAGAATATCAATAAGCATTTTTCAACGGCTGGCCATGCTTTCCACCTGGCTACCCCTACCCCGGTCAACAGCCCTGCACCCCCCACAGCAACTAGCCCAAACCTCCCCCGTTTCTCCTTCACCCAAATCCAGATAGCTGATGTTCTGAAAGAGCTGCAAAATCTGGACCCCTACAAATCAGCTGGGCTAGACAATCTGGACCCTCTCTCTCTAAAATTATCCACCAAAATTGTTGCAACCCCTATTACTAGACTGTTCAACCTCTCTTTCATATCGTCTGAGATCCCCAAAGATTGGAAAGCTGCCGCGGTCATCCCCCTCTTCAAAGGGGAGACAGTCTAGACCCAAACTGCTACAGACCTATATCTATCCTACCCTGCCTTTCTAAGGTCTTCGAAAGCCAAATTAACAAACAGATCACCGACAATTTCGAATCCCACCGTACCTTCTCCACTATGCTATCTGGTTTCCGAGCTGGTCATGGGGGCATCTCAGCCACGCTCAAGGTCCTAAATGATATCATAACCGCCATAGATAAGAGACAACACTGTGCAGCTGTTTTCATCGACCTGGCCAAGGCTTTCGACTCTGTCAACCACCACATTCTTATCGGCAGACTCAACATCCTTGGTTTCTCAAATGACTGCCTTGCCTGGTTCACCAACTGCTTCTCAGACAGAGTTCAATGTGTCAAATCGGCAGGCCTGTTGTCCGGACCTCTGGCAGTCTCTATGGGGGTGCCACAGGGTCCAATTCTCGGGCCGACTCTTTTCTCTGTATACATCAATGGTGATTCTCTGATCCACCTCTACGGAGACGACACCATTCTGTATACTTCTGGCCCTTCTTTGGACACTGTGTTAATAAACCTCCAAACGAGCTTCAATGCCATACAACTCTCCTTCCGTGGCCTCCAACTGCTTTTAAATGCAATTAAAGCTAAATGCATGCTCTTCAACCGATCGCTGCCCGCACCTGCCCGCCCACCTAGCATCACTACTCTGGATGGTTCTGACTTAGAATATGTGGACAACTACAAATACCTAGGTGTCTGGTTAGACTGTAAACTCTCCCTCCAGACTCATATTAAGCATCTCCAATCCAAACTTAAATCTAGAATCGGCTTCCTATTTCGCAACAATGCATCCTTCACTCATGCTGCCAAACATACCCTCGTAAAACTGACTATCCTGCCGATCCTTGACTTCGGTGATGTCATTTACAAAATTGCCTCCAACACTCTACTCAGCAAATTGGATGCAGTCCATCACAGTGCCATCCGTTTTGTCACCAAAGCCCCATATACTACCCACCACTGCGACCTGTATGTTCTTGTTGGCTGGCCCTCGCTTCATATTCGTCGCCAAACCTACTGGCTCCAGGTCATCTATAAGTCTTGGCTAGGTAAAGCCCCGCTTTATCTCAGCTCACTGGTCAACATAGCAGTACCCACCCGTAGCACGCGCTCCAGCAGGTATATTTCACTGGTCACCCCCAAAGCCAATTCCTCCTTTGACCACTTTTCCTTCCAGTTCTCTGCTGCCAATGACTCGAACGAATTGCAAAAATCACTGAAGCTAGAGACTCATATCTCCCTCACTACATTTAAGCATCAGCTGTCAGAGCAGTTCACAGATTACTGCACCTGTACATAGCCCATCTGTAAATAGCCCATCCAACTACCTCATCCCCATACTGTTATTTATTTATTTATTTTTGCTCCTTTGCACCCCAGTATCTCTACCTGCACATTCATCTTCTGCACATCTATCAGTCCAGTGTTTAATTGCTAAATTGTAATTATTTCGCCACTATGGCCTATTTATTGCCTTACGTCCCTTATTTTACCTCATTTGCACACACTGTATACAGACTTTTTCTATTGTTTAATTGACTGTATGTTTTTTTTATTCCATGTGTAACTCTGTGTTGTTGTTTGTGTCCCACTGCTTTGCTTTATCTTGGCCAGGTCGCAGTTGTAAATGAGAACTTTCTCGACTGGCCTACTTGGTTAAATAAAGGTGAAATAAATAAATAAATAAAGAATTGCCCTGTTTGGTAAAAGACCAAGTCCATATTATGGCAAGAACAGCTGAAATAAGCATAGAGAAATTACAGTCCATCATTATGTTAAGATATGAAGGACAGTCAATATGGAAAATGTCAAGAACTTTGAAAGTTTCTTAAAGTGCAGTCGCAAAAACCATCAAGCGCTATGATGGAACTGTCTCTAATGAGGACCACCACAGGAAAGGAAGACCCAGAGTTACCTCTGCTGCAGAGGATAAGTTCATTAGAGTTAACTGCACCTCAGATTGCAGCCCAAATAAATGCTTCACAAAATTCAAGTAGCAGACACATCTCAACATCAACTGTTCAGAGGAGACTGCATGAATCAGGATTGCTGCAAAGAAACCACTATAAAGGACACCCATAATAAGAAGAGACTTGCTTGGGCCAAGAAACACGAGCAATGGACATCAGACCGGTGGAAATGTATCCTTTGGTCTGATGAGTCCAAATTTGAGATTTTTGCTTCCAACCGCCGTGTCTTTGTGATACGCAGTGTGTGTCAACGGATGATTTCCGCATGTGTATTTCCCACCGTGAAGCATGGAGGAGGAGGTGCTTTGGTGTGGGGGTGCTTTGCTGGTGACACTGTCTGTGATGTATTTAGAATTCAAGGCACACTTAACCAACATGGCTACCACAGCATTCTGCAGCGATACGCCATCCCTTCTGGTTTGCGCTTAGTAGGACTATCATTTGTTTTCAACAGGACAATGACCCAACACACATCCAGGCTGTGTAAGGGCTATTTGACCAAGAAAGAAAGTGATGGAGCGCTGCATCAGATGACCTGGCCTCCACAATCTCCCGACCTCAACCAAATTGAGATGGTTTGGGATGAGTGGAGTGAAGGAAGAGTGAAGGAAAAGCAGCCAACAAGTGCTCAGCATATTTGGGAAGCTGGTTGAGGGAATGCCAAGAGTGTGCAAAGCTGTCATCAAGGCAAAGTGTGGCTATTTTGAAGAATCTCTTTGCTTACTACATTATTCCATATGTGTTACTTCATAGTTTTGATGTCTTCACTATTATTCTACAATGTAGAAAATAGTCAAAATAAATTAAAACCTGGAATGAGTAGGTGTGTCCAAACTTTTGACTGGTACTGTAAATATGATGTATTTTCACTGAAAAAAGCAATAATTAATCAACACACTACTGTAAATAAATGGAACCTACTTGTTAAACAATGGAAATGGCTATCGGTAAATAAATGGAAGCCATTTGGCTATGGGTTTCACAGCCCTATAATAATAATAATGATATCACTTTAAAAAAGCTTTATTTACAACGTATGGGTTATAAGATGTTGAGAATAGTGGCATAGAAGAGTCTGAAATGAATGAACATAGCTTAGGGTGAGGGTATTTCAATGTCAGCAGCAACTTCCAGTGAGAAATGCTCAGTCTGAATCTTGGGTTTTGTTTTATTTAACCAGGCAAGTCAGTTAAGAACAAATTCTTATTTACAATGCCGGCCTAGGAACAATGGGTTAACTGCCTTGTTCAGATGCAGAACGACAGATTTTTACCTTGTCAGCTCAGGGATTCCATCCACCAACATTTCGGTTACTGGCCAAAGGCAGTGTAGAACACCATTGCCCAAAATGCGTTGCTCCAATAACTTTCAAAAGATTGTTCCGAAGTTTGCCCCCTTAATACATTTTTTCCTAAGAATGAAGTCACACACAAATGTGTGTATTTTTCTATGAATTAAGTCACACAAAACACACAAGAATGCACAAAATCTGCTGAAATACTTTTTGTACATATTTGCAAGAATTTAGTGTGAGATTGTGTTGCAACAACAGGTGTCACTGCGCACACACACACACACACACACCAAGTTTCCGCCTGGCAACTTCAGACTACAGGCGTACACTATTAAAACGGACATGATACATGATGAGCACATCCAAATGAAGAAACTCTCCTGGCACTGTCCCTGACCGTGAAGAGACATGGGACTGAGCCCCTGTCAGTCTGCCCTCCAGATTCGCTGCAAAGTTCTGCTGCGTAGCCTCGGCAAATACCTTGCATAGCCTACAGTAGCTTAAAAAGTCTAACAGCTAGGTCTATATGACGAGAGGGACGTTCAGAAAAGAGGGGAACAAAACATCTGTGTGTAAAAGAAACTACAGACCTTATCCATGGTGCTTTATTAACAGTATCGCCCCTGGCAAGTATCCTTCTAACGACTGTAGGTTGATTATCTTGTGACCCTGGAGACCAGGAGCTATGAGTGTATATATGTCCGTTGTCCAGCTGCCCTCCAAATTTTCTACAACACTGCTATTTTGCAGCCCATTATAAACCAAGACTAAACTAAGCCGTCCACTAGATTGAGTACCCATAACCCGTAGACTAACAGTAGGTTAAAGTGGGCAAGTGAAAGTAAATTAGACTATAGCATATCGGCCTTATAGGCCTATAGGCCTATCCAACAGCTGCGAGAGGAGTGAAGCAGGGATTTTAAGTGTCTGTGGAAGGAGAGGCAACTCAAGGATCACTCCTACAAAAGCAGCATATAGGCGCTGTTTAAATATATTCATGGGTGGAATCTCCCATTCTTGAAATAATCATTGATCTAATATATACTGTATATTTAGATCAATGATTATTTCAAGAATGGGAGATTCCACCCATGAATATATTTAAACAGCGCTATATGTCTATAGACTATGATCAATGATCATAGTCTATAGACATAATCACTGATCCGACATGACTTGGTTGGTAGCCTAGCGTAAAATCTCCTTTCACACATCTATCTATCGGTGATGTCTTCAAGGATGGGAGGAATGAAGGATGCACCGGTTATCTCAAAACATAGTCTCCATTATAGGCTTGCATTTGTCTCAGCTATAACGCAAACTTAAGCTACTTGATCATCGTATAGAGGCTAGTGTCAACTCTAGACCTATAACAGGCTATAATAATGGACCGTAAAATTGCTGTCTCAGACGTGGCTATGCAGGCTGCAAGGTGTCTTCCATCACAATGGTTCGGGGGTAGCCCGAGAGCCAGACAGGGACTCACAATTCTTCTCGGTGCAATCTGTGCATTCGGCTACATTCACAAGATAATAAACCTAGGCCTATGAGGCTACTTCACTGGAAATGTGCATAAAACACCATGCCATTTTGCACAGATTTGTAAATTAACCTTCCGTTTCAACATAATAGGCTAGGCCTAGCTGTTAGACTCTCTATGCAAAGTGTTGGCATAGGCACAGGGGATTAAGGATACTGTTGTAGCGAATTTGAAGGGCAGCCTGCAGGGACTGATGCACACAACTTCATGTGTTCCCAGTCAGTGACAGTAAGAAGAGAGTAAACTCCATTTGGTGGCCTGACAATGCACCATGGCCGTTAGAATGGTATAGCATTACTTTGGGGATATCTGGTGTGTGTGTGTGTGTGTGTAACTTCACCTAAAAGGACCACATTAATTTACCACTTTATTGTATAGTGTAGGCAAGACTAATCTCTCCCCAAATTGAAGCGTCCAAATGGTAGCGTCCAAATGAACCACAAACTTAGAAAGCACCCGTTTCCCCAGCCACACCAATATAAAAAAATATATTTCACAAACGAATCAAAATAAATTAGAAAACGATTAAAATCTCAATTTTACAGTGTAGAAAAATGTGAATTTTAAAACAGTTTTCCATTATTAAATTTAAACAAGTAGATCAGAAAATGGAGAACTTGAGAAATGTAAACTAATATTCTATTATTAAATTTGAAGGAGGGCATTAGATCATTAGACTGGTAAGCATTACATGGATCCCCATCTGTATACATTTTGGTATTATTCCATGGCCAATAGCCATCTGAATTCACAATTAGGGTAGTAGACGGTAACTAGCCCCCTGGGGTAACTGCCCCCCTGTAATTCATATAAAGACCATAGGATGTCCCCAAATTACTGTTCTTGCTTAACAAAAAATGTCCTCTGTGTCATCACAACTTTTGGAGATATTTCAACAAAACAATTTTGTGATAAGTTGATAAAAAAAATTGTAGATATATTCCAATGAGGTTAGATTTATAATTTGTTTTTAATATACAAGAAGGAAAGCCTTAAGATACACCCCCCCCCCCCAACTAGCCCCTGTTTCTACCTGTCATTTAGAAAATGACTAGCCCATTTAGCGCTAGTTTATGCTGACTTGCTAGTTAGCAATTTCACTAGCAGTAAATGCTAGCCAGCTAGCTAGTTAGCATAATATGCTAGGAGTACTAGCTAGCAATCTTACTACCAGATCGTCTGAGGTAAAATACATTAAAAAAGGATAACACAACTTAATTTCAGTTGTAAATGTTTCCACTTGTGACTGATAGCTTTACAGTTAATGCAACTTTATAGCCTTTTAGCTATTTTACAAAGTATTTTATGTCATATAGCTAGATAGCTACCTACATTTTTAAGAGAGAGCTTTTCAATTGACATCTCTCCCCCTGTTTTCAGTCACAGGTGGGGACTGGATTAGGTGTGAGCAGTGCAGGATGTGGGCTCATGAGTTGTGCTCCAGTTTTACTAGTGACCAGTTTTACTACTGACCTACAGGTACAAATTACAATCGTGCAATAGCAGAGCATAAGAGAGTTGCCACATCAATTTTACACTGAGTTAAGTTATTGTTATTAAATGTTATATTCCAATGTCATTTAATGGTATTATTTATATTCAATTCCAATGATTTACCCCGGTAGGAGATTATGGCATAGGGGTTTCACACAAGTGTGTTAAAATCCATTTAATCAGTTTTACATATAAATTATTTTTAAAAAACACCCCTTCTCTAAAAACAACATATCATGAAAAAACAAAGAAAGTGTAAACTGTAGCCATTTATTTCCCTTTATAGTTTATTTGCCTAACCACATACCATTTTTTTTTTCAAACGTTGCTTTTTTTGTGTCAGCAATTAGACATTGTTCTTAGGTGGGGCTTGGGGCTAGTTACCCCCTAGTACCCTATGCGGTGGTGCCAAATTAGGCTACATGAAAGACATTAGACCAAACGCATTATGAGGGTAAAGCAATCCTATTTCGACATGAGAATAAATACATGGGAACACATTTACATACCCTCGAAATAGTTAACGGTGTACTGAAGTCCCTTCCACCGACCAGTCGAAAACCCCAAGGTGAGGGTCCATTCAATGTCACGGTGTGGGGCATAGCTGATCTATAAAAAATAATATCCGTAAGAACTGGGCGATAAACTGTGCGAAATAACTAGGTCCACTACCTAGGAGCTGCTTGGCAACACTGTCTGTCGCAAAACTTTCTACCCTACTTGATTCAACCTTAAAGAATGATGTCGTCTCTGACGTGTGATGGGGATTTGCGCTATGAAGACGCTTGACTGCCCGCCTCGTACAGCGTTGATGAATGGGAGGGACGTGAGCGCAACGAAACGCTTGCCTGACGACTCACCCTGAATTTAATTCCGCTGCTCCATCGATCGTTACAAAGAAACGTCAGTTGACCGGAGTGATGTGGATGTGTAGCCAGGCAAACGCGGCTCTATGGAAACAAGTCCACTCTTTATGGGTTGAGGATGACAGACGCACTAGTCTAGAAGTGCCTACTGTATTTTTTTTACTAAAGAAAAGAAAAGTAAATGATTGGGATGGCTACTATAAAACAGTTCCCAGGGTCCAGTTAGGGGTGGTGTGTGTGTGTGTGTGTGTGTGTGTGTGTGTGTGTGTGTGTGTGTGTGTGTGTGTGTGTGTGTGTGTGTGTGTGTGTGTGTGTGTGTGTGTGTGTGTGTGTGTGTGTGTGTGAGTGTGTGCGAGTGTGGGACAGCATTATTTGTTCAAAACACCACCATCACCATTACTCAGACTACGGAGAGAAAATCCATTGTGGACTATAACCTACCCAGATAAAGCAACTGAACAATAGATAGAACTGAAAAATTATCATGTCAGCAGCTGAGATTGATTTAAAAAATTACAATGTGGATGCATTCAAAAACACACAATGTCAATTTATTATGGGATCCTCTGGTCTCTTCCCTCATTTCCCCAGGCAATTATACAGTGACTCACAGAGTATGATTTCTGTGTGTGAGTCTATGACCTCATAGACATTCCAGCATGGCTAGGCTAGCCCTGTCTCCAAACAAAACAGACATGGGAAGTGAAGATGTGTCTTAGTGCATACTGGTGAATACTATTGAGTCAGAGTGAGTCAGAGGGAAACATATCTATACCTGCCTCAGAGTAGCCTGACTGATGTAACTGATGTCTAATGATAACATGTTGAATGGTATTGGACAGTGTGTGTGTGCCTGCGTGCGTGCGTACGGACGTGTGTGCATGCTTGCGTGCGTGAGTTTGTCTGTGATCACAGTCGTTGGCAGGATTTTGCTGTTCTGTCTCTTTTCTCAATCAAATATGATTCAATGGGTTTGAAAGGTATACACACTGATTAAAAGGAATGTGATTGTCAATGAGAGCCTATCAAACCAGTGATATTTGAAGTGTCCTACATGCTAAGGAGCCATAGTACACTTGTAGGAGACTGAGATGAGTCATTTTGTGTTGCAACCTGGAGCTGTTCAGCTCTATCGCAATGCCAGTGTCTGGAGAATGACTTAATCTCTGTCAATGCAAGTGTTGCACAAATTATTGGTCATTAACCCTTCTGTTTCTAAACAATATATTTTAATTATGCCCATTCTTCCTTTTAAACACAGTCGAAATGTCTCATCACCACCAGTTTAAGGCCTTGTTTTATGGCCTGCAGATGTACAATAGGTAACATTTTCGGCTAAAGTAAAAAATCAAAGGTTTGTCTTTGTGTCTCACAGCTTGTTTGAGAGATTTATGTCGCCAGCGTTGCGGATGCTTCGTGGTACAGTATGAGACAGTATTACAGACAGTGGGAACAATGGTGGCACTGCAAATTCACTGTCTAAAGGTCCCATAGGGAAATTAAAACATTTATGGAAATGATGCAGTTTAATTCATGTGGTTAGAAAATGCTGAGTGGAACATTAGAAGCAGATGTAATGGTTAGACAACCACAGAGCTTAATGATCTCTAGTTAACCTCAGTTTATAGAGTAGGCCTATACAATGTGCCCATCAGCCACGACTCATCAGGAGAGGGAGTTAAGGTGATAGTGACAATGAATAGGAATGTGATGATGGTAAAGATGAAAAGGAACTATTTGCAGCTTTTCCCTGCTTGCTGAGGGTCAATTTACTTTGCTTAGCATCACTGTATTTGAAGAGTTTCATTCCAAAATGCTATATATCAATTTTCAGAAATATTGGTAAATGAGCTTTTATTGTTTAAAGAAATTATGAAAGATGGGTGTGTTTTTTCATGATCTAATCATGGCATGGGGTTGATCAATGACAGACACGTATTTGCTTAAAATCTATCACTTCACACTGAGAACACACTGGTTGTCACGCCCTGACCTTAGATAGACTTTTTTTATTCTCTATTTGGTTAGTTCAGGGTGTGACTTGGGTGGGCATATCTATGTTTCTATTTCTTTGTTGGCCTAGTATGGTTCCCAATTAGAGGCAGCTGTTTATCATTCTCTGATTGGGGATCATACTTGGGCCGCCGTTTTCCCACCTGTGTTTGTGGGTAATTATTATTTTCTGTGAGTGTTTGTGTGCGCCACAGTTGCGTCACGTTTGATTTCTGTTTACCTGGTTTTTGTGAAAGGTTTCACTTCCATTAAACATGTGGAATTACATGCACGCTGCGCCTTGGCTCATTTATTACAGGGAGTTTGAAGACAGTGATCGTGACACTGGTTAAATCAATGTTTTTTCCACGTCATTTCAACTAAATGATTAAGGACATGATTCAGGACATCAATATTATAAAGATTTCATTTACAATAATATGAAATTTGTATGTAAAACATTTACATTTTACCTTTTAGTCATTTAGCAGATGGTCTTATCCAGAGTGACTTACAGTAAGTGCATTCATCTTAAGATAGCTAGGTGAGACAGTGCATTCGGAAAGTATTCAGACCCCTTAACCTTTCCACATTTTGTTACGTTACAGCCTTTTTCTAAAAAGTATTAAATAATTTTTATCCCTCATCAATCTAAACACAATACCCCATAATGACAAAGCCAAAACAGGTTTTTAGAAAATGTTGCTAATTTATATATATAAACAATTTTTACTTTGTCATTATGGGCAATTATGTGTAGATTGATGAGGGAAAAAATATATTAATCAATTTTAGAATAAAGTTGTAATGTTACAACATTTGGAAAAAGTCAAGGGGTCTGAATACTGCGCTGTACCTGTCAAATATACAGTATACGAACATTCCATTCCAGCTAAAGAAAAGAGCGTTTTGTAAAAAAAATTAAAACAATATGTTTCTAAAATCTATGAGTAAAAAATCTGAGAATAAAAATATTTAACACACACACGTGAAGGTACCCATAAGCAATCATTTTTGAGAAAAAAACAAATGTGAAACATTATGGATATAGCATTTTGGAAATAAACTCTTCATATGTAATCAAACAGTTGTGTTTTTCAGTCACCCATACACACACCAGGTGTTCCAGTTGAATGTTTAACGTAGCGCTTAGTTAAGGTTCCCGGAACAATAAACAGGTGTGAGTGGATCTCTGAGCATGCACATTCATATTTTATTTAATCAAATGGAAGTAAGAGCAAGGTCATGCGTCAATGTGTTTGTTTTAACCCAAGGATCAGGCATCACTGTAAACACTACACATGCACATACACACACTAGTTATACACAAACTAGTTATACATGCATAGGAAGATAGGCTACTTTAATAGTCTACTAAAGAGTTCATTTGAACCCTGTACTCTGATAACCTCTATCTTGGCTTCAGCTGCATCTCACCATATAAACTTTTAATAACACCAAGCCCTCTCATTAACTCCCGCTTGTGGATGCTTCAAATAAACCATGACCAAAACCCCTGTTAGTGATGGAGGGAGAACCATATAGACTAGACTTGGCTATGATGCAGGTTCTGGCTAACACACACACACACACATGCACGCACGCACACATATACCACCCCGGTGCTGGATTCTCACTGCTTTGTTCTTCCCTCAAAACTATACAACTGAGTGCCACTGATGCCAGCTCCCTCTCGCTCGTCAACGGTGGCCATCTTGGATGAGTAGTCCAAACAGATTGTGTAGCAGCTGGTGGTCAAAGAGCTGTGGTTAATCATTTTATTAACAAACACCACAGTAGGTCATTCATTGGATTGGGACTTTTATAATGTCCACTGACATCTCAGATAGAGGGGTGAGGAAAGGAGAGGAAATTATGTCATTATAATCTTTGCTAATCAGGTCAATTTTAGAGGTAGGTCAAACAGTAGTTTTCATAAACAAACAGATACAGTATGCATGCTGATTTAGCTTCCATTATGTGTACACAATGCTTGTTAGGTAACACTTGTTTAATCCAGTGAACTTGACATTACAAATACATGATACACTGCACCAAATGGAAAATTAGGAGTAGGCCTAAGTAACATTACTGTAAACCAACAAAGTATTTTGCAATTACACCAATTAGCAGACAGTGGGATTAAGTATAGTAAGCATTCTAAATCTCATAATAAGCATTAACGATCAGTGGTTGAAAATTATTAAGGCATAGCTTAAAGGCCCAATGCAGCTGTTTTTATCTCAATATCAAACCATTTCTGGGTAACAGTTAAGTACCTTACTGGGATTGTTTTCAATTAAAATTAACAAAAATAAATTGTTAGCCAAGAGCAATTTCTCAAGCAATAACTTTTCTAGGACTGTCTGGGAGTGGTCTGAGTGGGGAGGTGAAAACGGGAAACTTGCTGTTATCTGCAGATAAGTTTGGAACTCTCTTTCTTATTGGTCTATTAACTAATTTATCGCCTGGTGATGTCACCAGGCAGGCTCAAATTCCATCCCACCAAAACATGCTGAGATTTCAGGCAGTCTATTCAAGCAGCTCTTATACTAAATCAAATCAAATCAAATTGTATTAGTCACATGCGCCGAATACAACAGGTGTAGACCTTACTGTGAAATGCTTACTCTCGAGCCCCTAACCAACAGTGCAGTTGGTTAGGGGCATTATCATAATTTTCACAATTTTACAGTTTTATTCCAACCTCATAGTGTGGAAATACACAGATTATTAGGTGCACCACCCCGTTCACGAAAATGTTTCGCTCCTACAGAGAGTGAGTCACGTGGCCATGGCTTGCTATGTAAAGTAGGCAGACAGGCATCGAGGCATTCAGTTACTGTTTGATTGGATGTTAAAATGGGCAAAACGAGTGACCTAAGCGACTTTAAATGTGATATGATCATTGGTGCCAGGTGCGCCGGTTCCAGTATCTCAGAAAGTGACAGTTTCCTAGGCTTTCACACACAACAGTGTCTAGGGTTTACCGAGAATGGCACGACAAACAAAAAACATCCAGTCAGTGGCAGTCCTGTGGGCAAAAACAGCTTGTTGATGAGAGGTCAAAGGAGAATGGCAAAAGTCGTGCAAGCGGGCCACAAACACGCAAATAATGCTGCAGTACAACAGCGGTGGGCAGAATGGCATCTCGGAATGTACAACTCGTTGGTACTTGTCACAGAAGAAGAAGCGGCTCCAGTGGGCACATGATCACCAACACTGGACAATTGAGGAGTGGAAAAACATTGCCTGGTCCTAAGAATGTCGATTCCTGTTGCGTCATGCTGATGCCAGAGTCAGGAATTGGCGTAAGCAGCCAGAGTCAGGAATTGGCGTAAGCAGCATGAGTCCATGGCCCCATCCTACCTTGTGTCAACGGTACAGTCTGGTGGCCATGATGTAATGCTGTGGGGAATGTTTTCCTGGCACACGTTAGGTCCCTTGATACCAATTGAGCAATGTTTCCATGCTCTGAAGAATTCAGGCTGTTCTGGAGGCAAAGGGGTCTGACCAAGTACTAGTTGGGTGTACCTAATAAACTGAAAACACAGAAAATCACGTTTTTGACTGCACTGGGTCTTTAAAATCTGGTGTGAACTTTTCTCATTGTATGTAAAGCAACAAACAAATTACACACATATTTAATTTGACTGTGACAGTGTAGGGGAAAGCTCTAAAGGAAGGACAGTAACCAGACAATTCATCTCGAACAAGTCCTTTCAAACCGCCAGACACAAAATGGACTCCTAAAGACCAAACAACATTATCTTTGACAAGCCGCAGTACAGAAACAGGTGTTCAGGAGCATTACAGATTATACATTACACAGGCTACAAACCAAAAGGAAGCGCTTGATGTGAATGTTTTACAGGGAATTCGTGGTTAAAGTACTATAGAGGTTATTCTCTGATACATTTAAGGAAAGTAGCTGATTTCAGGAAAACGTAGTGCTGAAGTTAAAAGTGACATTGTAAGCCCTATGATTACACAGACGTATGACTAAGGAGATAACCATGAGCAGTGTAGAAGTGGGTGGACATTTGTTGTTCTTCAGTACTCTAGTGATGCGCAGGTCAGCTGTTTGTTCCAACTAGCTCTTACAGTCTCATATCAGAATTAGAAGTTGAACATCAAATTTCAAAGTGTGTCCGGCAGTGGCGAAGCTCTAACAAGACGTGTCACGGTTTACCTGTTCATTAATAGTGAGTTGTTAGTTTAAACATCTATTGTATCGCCAAAGCAAAAGATGCCCAATATGTCAAAGCCTCAGACGAGGCATGGAAAAATGCCCCTCTCTGAAAGCCCTTCTTCGGCCTCGGCGGATGCTAGCTCGGAAGAAGCATCAGCATGGTTCAGAATGGAGATGGACAAGGGTATAACAAAAATCCAAGAGACACTTTCTGAACGCCTCAGCAAAATGTATGTACTGGTCGATAAACTCCACGAAGACCAGAGAGTCACAAAGGGATGAGTGACAAAGTTAGAAAAAGACCATGCTGACCACCAGGCTGCCATCCTGGATGTCCGCGAGGAAGTGGACCAAAAATACAAGAACTTGGAAGATGCCATCTCTAAACTCGAGGAGAAATTTGATTATTATGAACATTTACAATGGCGCTCGAATTTGAGACTTCAAGGTTTCCCGGAGGCCATGGAGGGAAGAGACGCGATCTTCTTTCTACAGGAATGGATTCTCAAAATTCTGGATCTACCCCCTCCCGCGCACCCACTGGAGATTGAGAGGGCCCATCGCACCCTACAGAGGCGGCTGCCTGGCCAGGTTGCACCCAGGGCATTTGTCATTAAATTTCTACGGTACCAGGACACTGTTCGCATCCTTTCTGCTGCCCGAGCAAAGGGAGAGCTCAAGTACGGAGATGCCAGAATCATGATCTTTCCGGATCTTTCTCCCATAACGTTACTACACAAGAGGAGGATGGCTTTCTCCCCACTGAAGAGGCTTCTGCGTCAGGCTGGCTTGGCATACGGTCTGCGCTACCCAGCGACTTTTTGGATCAAAACCAAGAATGGTGAGCACACATTTGACTCTGTGAAGATGGCTGAAACATACATCAGGAAAGAACTTCCTGACTTGTTCACGTCTACTACACCCTGAGGAACTGTATTTTGAACTTGGATACAGTGGGTAGAGAACTGTTAGCACATGAGGAAACAACAAAATCACTCATATGATTGACTGGTTGGCTGGTTTGCTGACTGGATGGCTGGCTAGATGGCTAGCGTGAAAATGACTAGCGAGGTAAAGTTGGATCATAGCTAATTTTGGCTGTGCTATTTAGCCAGCTCACTAAGTTTACAAGGGTGTAGCTATAGCTACTATACATCCACACTATGCCAGGCAGTTACATTTCTGCTGTATACTTTTATTTTACGCAGAGCGGTCCAGTCTGGTTTGGTTAAATAGTTATGTGGCTTTTGACTGGGTTTCAAGCCTAACTATGTTGTTTAAATTACTTCAGGGAATTTTAGCTACTATTAAATTTGCTGGCTTGTTTATTGTTTAGATGTATGCTAGCGTTAGTGATACCGAGGCAGGGATAAGTTACTCACTGGCTGGCCGCCTAATTGCCAGCTAGCTGATAGCTTTACCCCTGTGTATGTGCGTAGATGTGTGTGTATATATAATATTTTGGGGGGGAGGGTGAACTCAGGAGGATGATGATTGTTTAACTACTTGCCCCTATTTTATATTTGAGAGATGATAGTTATCGTCTGGTAAAAGTTTTCATTTATACATCATAGCTTGATGGCTTTTCTCCTGACCTGCTGGGGTGCGTTTGTGGTCATCACTTTTGTCGCCGCGGTGCACAGGTTTCAGGGCACATTGGGGAATGAATGCCGATTGGTTGACATTTGGGTGTGCGGGTAGGCTCTGTTCGTGACTATGAACGCATGTTGTTGTTGTTGTGGTTGAGACATGCTCAAGTGGGGCTAAATAATCCAGTCATTATTGTTGTAATGAAATTGTATTTTGTTACTTGACTAACAATATTTTCATGCTACAAGGAACAGTCAATGTACTTCTAATTCCATATACATATAATTTAGAATGAACCTAATTCAAGCGATGCTATGCATAGCAGGTACATCTAGCTTATAGACTAGTGTCTAAGGGAATGGGTTCTTTAACTCCCTCAGTGTCACGCCCTGACCTGAGAGAGCCTTTTTTATGTCTCTATTTAGGTTTGGTCAGGGTGTGATTTGGGTGGGCATTCTATGTCCGTTTTCTATGCTTTGTATTTCTTTGTTTTGGCCTGGTATGGCTCTCAATCAGGGACAGCTGTACATCGTTGTCGCTGATTGGGAGTCATACTTAGGCAGCCTGTTTTCCTTTGGGGTTTCTGGGTAGTTAATTTCTGTTTAGTGTGTTAGGATACCTGACAGGACTGTTTGGCTGTTGTTTGTTTTTCTTTGTGAAGTGCCTTTTTCATCCAAAATAAAAGATGAACAAATTCCACGCTGCACCTTGGTCCTCTTCTTCCAAAGACAGCCGTTACAGAACTACCCACCAACAGAAGACCAAGCAGCGTGGTTTGGAGCATCGGGGGGAAGGATGGACATGGGAGTTGGAACATCAACTCTGGGAGGACAAGCGAAGGGAGCTATAGGAACCTGAGAGGCAGCCCCAAAACATTTTTTGGCGGGGGCACGCGGTTAGTTTGGCAGGGCCAGGGTTGAGCCCTAAGCCAACTCCCCGTGCTTACCAGAGGCAGCATGGTACTGGTCAGGCCCCGTGCTGTGGGGTGATGCGCACGGCGTCGAGGCCGAGTATCCACAGGCCGGTGTGCTCGGTGCCAGCGTCCTGCATTTGCCGGGGGGAAGTGGGCACCCAGCCAGTACGGGCGGTGCCAGTCCTGTGCTCAAGACCGCCAGTGCGCCTCTATGGTCCAGTGTATCCTGCTCCCCGCACTAGCCCTGAGGTGTGTGTCTTCAGTCTGGCGCCTCCAAAGCCAGCACCACGCACTAGGCTTCCAGTGCGTCAGCCCAGTCCAGTACGTCCTGTTCCAGCTCCTCGCACTAGCCTTGAGGTGCGTGTCTCCAGTCTGGTACCTCCAGTACCAGCCCCACGCACCAGGCCTCCAGTGCGTCAGCCCAGTCTAGTACGTCCTGTTCCCGCTCCTCGCACTAGCCTTGAGGTGCGTGTCTCCAGTCTGGTACCTCCACTACCAGCCCCACACACCAGGCCTCCAGTGCGTCAGCCCAGTCCAGCTCATCCTGCTCCTCGCACTAGCCCAGTGGTGCGTGTCTCTAGGCTGGCACTTCCTAAGCCAGCCCCACGCATCAGGCCTTCAGTGCGCAGTCCCCGTCCAGAGCTTCCGGCAACAGTGCCTTGTCCAGAGTGTCCGGCAATAGTGCCTCGTCCAGAGTGTCCGGCGACAGTGCCTCGTCCAGAGTGTCCGGCGACAGTGCCTCGTCCAGAGTGTCCGGCGACAGTGCCTCGTGCAGAGTGTCCGGCGACAGTGCCTCGTGCAGAGTGTCCGGCGACAGTGCCTCGTGAAGAGTGTCCGGCGACAGTGCCTCGTGAAGAGTGTCCGGCGAGAGTGCCTCGTCCAGAGTGTCCGGCGACAGTGCCCCATCCAGAGCTTCTGACGACAGTGACCCGTAGAGAGACGGCACTACAGTCCGGAGCTCCCAGAGTCGCCCTAAAGTCCGGAGCTCCCAGAGTTGCCCTACAGTCCGGAGCTCCCAGAGTCGCCCTACAGTCCGGAGCTCCCAGAGTCGCCCTACAGTCCGGAGCTCCCAGAGTCGCCCTACAGTCCGAAGCTCCCAGAGTCGCCCGCCTGTCCTCCGGCGCAGCCAGAGTCGCCCGCCTGTCCTCCGGCGCAGCCAGAGTCGCCCGCCTGTCCTCCGGCGCAGCCAGAGTCGCCCGCCTGTCCTCCGGCGCAGCCAGAGTCGCTGCCTATCCTGCGGTGCAGCCAGAGTCATCCTCCAGTCTGGGGCCCGCGGTGAGGGACCCCACTCTAGAGGCGCCACCTAAGTGGGGTGAGCCAGTGGTGGAGCGGGGTTTGCGTCCCGCTCCAGAGCCGCCACCGCGGAGAAATGCCCACCCAGACCCTCCCCTATAGGTTCAGGATTTGCGGCCGGAGTCTGCACCTTTGGGGGGGGGGGGGGGTACTGTCACGCCCTGACCTGAGAGAGCCTTTTTTATGTCTCTATTTAGGTTTGGTCAGGGTGTGATTTGGGTGGGCATTCTATGTCTGTTTTTCTATTCTTTGTATTTCTTTGTTTTGGCCTGGTATGGCTCTCAATCAGGGACAGCTGTACATCGTTGTCGCTGATTGGGAGTCATACTTAGGCAGCCTGTTTTCCTTTGGAGTTTGTGGGTAGTTAATTTCTGTTTAGTGTTTTGCACCTGACAGAACTATTTGGCTGTCGGTTTCTTGTTTTTTGTTTAAAGTGTTTTATCTTTAATAAATTCATGATGAGCACTAACCACGTTGCGCCTTGGTCTACTCTCTTCAACGACGGCCGTTACACTCAGTTGGGGAGGGGGTTGGGTGGTTTTGTGGTAGGGTCAGGGTATTAGCTCACGAGATGTTTACTACTTTATACTTTCATCATTTCATTTTGTACAAGTTGTATACACTCAACGCAATTTTGTTTCTTTCCTTTTCCCTATTTCTTATTTTCTTCAAAGATGTCGGCACCTAATAACTATACATTTATGACACTTAACATGAGGGGTACTAAATGCCCAGTCAAGCGCAAACGCATTCTGAATTATCTAAAGCAGCATAAGGTTGATATAGCTCTTCTTCAGGAGACACACCTGACTGACTGAGCATGATAAACTGAAGAGAGAGTGGGTGGGTCAACTGTACTATTCATCTTTCACCTCTCGGGCAAGTGGGGTGGCCATACTCATTAATAAGCATTGCCCCTTTCAGATACAATCTCAGATTAAAGACAAAGGGGGTAGGTTTGTGATCATTCAAGGTTTCATTAACACTGAGCCCATTACCATTGTGAATGTGTATGGGCCTAACCATGATGATCCTAAATTTTACCAAGACATCTTTTTGAAGTTAACATGCCCATCATCAGAGATAATAATGGCAGGGGATTTTAACTTGGTACTGGACCCATCCAGTGATAGATCTTCCTCTAATAGTATTAGCCTCACATAGGCAGCTAAAATGTTAAAAGCAAAAATTAAACATTTTGGACTTGTGGACCTATGGAGATTTCACAACCAAAAGGTTAAAGAATACTAATTTTACACCCCTGTCCATAACAGTTACTCTAGAATTGACTTATATCTTATTCCTGCAGCCAAGGGAAGTTTAACTACTGGGTGTAAGTACTTACCAAGATGCACTGTATATCAGATCATTCTGCCCTGCTGGCTTCAGTACCAGTCAGTAAAACACAACCACCCTCAAGAAGATGGAGGTTTGGCACATACTTACAAAATAATCCCACATTTGTAAAATTTCTGAACACTCATATAAACATGTTTTTTTTAGCACCAATAACAATTCTGCCTCCCCTCTAATTTTATGGGAAGCTCTCCTTGCATATCTGAGGGGGCAAATCATATCCTTTAGTTCAGGTGCTCGTAAGAAGTATAAGGCTCAAGTAGATTCGTTGGAGAATGAAATTAGAGATCTGGAAAATGAACATAGTGTCACGCCCTAACCATAGAGAGCCTTTTATTCTCTATGTTGGTTAGGTCAGGGTGTGACTAGGGTGGGTAATCTAGGTTGTTCTATTTCTATGTTGGCCTGGTATGGTTCCCAATCAGAGGCAGCTGTTTATCGTTGTCTCTGATTGAGGATCATATTTAGGCAGCCATTTCCCCACTGTGTTTTGGTGGGATCTTGTTTTGTTTATGTGTAGTTGCCTGTGAGCACTTCTCTTGCGTCATGTTTCGTTTGTTCGTTTATTGTTTTGTATTTGCTGAAGTTTCACTTTATAATAAAGATGTGGAACGCTACGTACGCTGAGCCTTGGTCCAGATCTTACAACGATCGTGACAGAAGATCCCACCACAACAGGACCAAGCAGCGTGCCCAGGGGGAGAGAGTATCCTGGACTTGGGAGGAGATTTTGGATGGGAAGGGATCCTGGACTTGGGAGAAAATCCTGGCAGGACAGGATCGCCTTCCTTGGCGGCAGACGCAAGGAGAGAAGGGAGGACAGCGACGACGCCGGGGTTCGCAGCCACAAGGAAAGCCCCCCCAAAAAATATTTGGGGGGGGGGGCACACGGGGTGGTCGGCGGAGCCGAGGAGCGAAACAGAGCCAATCTGGAAGAAGAGAGAGAAATTGGAGGAGAGTGAACGGAGAGAGTCAGAGACCGTCAGTGAGTTGATGGAGAAATTGGAGGAGAGAGAAATGAGAGAGTTGTTGTGTTGGTGTATGATGCACGACATTCGCCCTAAGGAGCGTGTAATCTGTTTGATGCCACCTGAGCCAGATCTCCGTACTCGTCCTGAGGAGCGTGCTAGCAGTCTGGTAAAAACTGTGCCAGCTCCACAGACCAGGTCTCCGGTACGCCTCCACAGCCGTGTACGTCCTGTGCTAGCTCTCTGCACTTGCCTTGAGGAGCATATCAGTTGTCCGGTACCATGTGTGCCGGCTCTACGCACCAAGTCTCCAGTACGCCTTCACAGCCCAGTACGTCCTGTGCCAGCTCCCCGCACTCGCCGTGCGAAGTGTGTCATCGTTCCGGTACAATTTGTGCCGGCTCTACGCACCAGGTCTCCAGTGCGCCTCCACAGCCCAGTACGTCCTGTGCCAGCTCCCCGCACTCGGCGTGCGAAGTGTGTCATCGTTTCAGTATGGTTTGTGCCGGCCCTACGCACCCGGTCTCCAGTGCGCCTCCACAGCCCAGTACGTCCTGTGCCTGCTCCCCGCACTCGCCCTGAAGAGCGTGTCACCAGTCCGGTGCAACCTGTGCCGGTCCCACGCTTCAGGCCTCCGGTGCGCCTCCCCAGTCCAGTACGTCCTGTGCCTGCTCCCCGCACTCGCCCTGAAGTGCATGTCACCTTTCCGGTGCCACCTGCACCGGCTCCACGCACTAGGCCTCCAGTGCGCATCCACAGTCCAGAGCTTCCGGCGACGGTTCAAGGTCCGGAACCTCCTCTGACGGTCCACGGTCCAGAGCCTCCTGCGACGGTCCACGGTCTGGAGCCTCCTGCGACGGTCCACGGTCCGGAGCCTCCTGCGACGGTCCACGGTCCGGAACCTCCTGCGACGGTCCACGGTCCGGAACCTCCAGCGACGGTCCACGGTCCTGAACCTCCAGCGACAGTCCACGGTCCGGCGCTTCCAGGCAAGGTGTCCAGTCCAACTCCTAGGCCGGAGCCTTCCTCAGCGCCGGTGCCCAGTCCAGGCACGGCGACCAGTCCAGCTCCAAGGCCGGAGCCTTCCTCTGTGCCGGTGCCCAGTCCGGGCGCGGCATTCAACCCAGCTCCATGGCTGGAGCCTTCCTCTGTGCCTATGCCCAGTCTTGGCACGGCGTCCAACCCAGCTCCAGGGCTGGACCCAGGGTCTGGGCGTGGGTTACGACCTGCACCAGAGCTGCCACCAACACTAGATGCCCACCCGGACCCTCCCCTATTGAGTCAGGTTTTGCGGCCGGAGTCCGCACCTTTGGGGGGGGGGGGGGTACTGTCACGTCCTGACCATAGAGAGCCTTTTATTCTCTATGTTGGTTAGGTCGGGGTTTGACTAGGGTGAGTAATCTAGGTTGTTCTATTTTTATGTTGGCCTGGTATGGTTCCCAATCAGAGGCAGCTGTTTATCGTTGTCTCTGATTGGGATCATATTTAGGCAGCCATTTCCCCACTGTGTTTTGTGGGATCTTGTTTTGTTTATGTGTAGTTGCCTGTGAGCACTTCACTTGCTTTACGTTTCGTTTGTTCGTTTATTGTTTTGTATTTGCTTAAGTTTCACTTTATAATAAAGATGTGGAATGCTACGTACACTGCGCCTTGGTCCAGTTCTTACAACGATCGTGACACATAGTGTAACATTTGACGACTCAACTCATCAAAAATTTGACTCAAAGCGATTGGACTATAACACCCTGACGACCCATAAAGCGGAAAATGCTCTTAGGAAAACAAAACTACTACGAACATAGAGATAAAGCAGGAAAGTTGCTTGCTTGGCAGATAAGACGAGAGGATGCTAGTAGAGTTATTAGCTCTATTAAGCTACCCAATAACGCAGGTGTTCACAGTCCTGAGGAAATTAATCTAGTCTTCAGGGAGTTTTATGAAACATTGTACAAGTCTGAAGGGGATGCCCCTGACACAATGCATGAGTTTTTGAATAAACTCAATTTACAAACTTTAACTGATGAGGATAGAGAGCACTTGGAGAAAGAGATTACATCAGAGGAACTTAGGGAATCCATTTTCAACACTTCTGGGGGAAAATCACCAGGGTTAGACAGATTCCGTATATTGAATTCTATTGATGCTTTTTACCCAAACTAATTGAGCCTCTTTGCAGTATGTTTAATTATGCCATAGAGACAGAAAAGCTCCCAGACACACTTGAACAGGCACTGATCACAGTTTTGTTAAAACCTGGGAAAGATCCTCTGCTTTGTGGGTCGTATAGACCAATATCTCTATTGAACACTTCATATAAGACTCTTGCGAAACTCATAGCTCTTAGACTGGATAAGGTTTTTCCAGGCTTGGTTGATATGGACCAAACAGGCTTTGTAAGAAACTGCTCATCTCCTGATAATATCAGAAGATGATTTAATATTATGCATTATGTAGAGAATGACCAAGAACCTGTAGTGGCGGCTTCATTAGATGCGGAAAAAGCATTTGACCGCATAGAATGGAACTACCTGTTTGAAGTTTTACAGAGGATGAATATTGGACCTAAGTGTGTAGGTCTGATTCGATTACAGTACAAATGTCAGGTAGCTCAGATCCTGACTAATGGAAACATTTCCTCACAGTTCTCCCTATCACGTGGCACAAGACAGGGTTGTCCCGCTAGTTCGCTCCTTTTTTCTTTGGCTATAGAGCCACTGACAGAAGCTTTTAGATCTCATCCATCCATCCATGGTGTTCGTATAGGTGGGCGTGAACATCTGGTCTCGCTATATGCCGATGACATTTAGCTTTTACCTCACTAAACCAGAAATTTCACTCTGAACAATAGTTGACATCCTGAAAGTATATGGGACCTTTTCAGGATATAAAATAAACCTATCGAAGAGTACAATTATGCCTTTTAACAGTACAGCTATGCATAACCTAATCTTAGAACAGCTGTTTTCTTGGAAACCACAGAAAATGACATATCTTGGATTGCAAATTCCTTCTGAATTTTTTAAGACATATCAACTGAACTATACTCCACTTCTCAAAAAGGTTGAGGAAGAATTGGATAGATGGCAGGATTTACCAATTTCTCTTATTGGGCGGGTCAATTGTGTAAAGATGAATATATTACCAAAATTCTTGTACCTTTTTCAAACCTTGCCCTTTCCTATTCCCAAAGTTTTTTTCAAACAACTTAATAGGAAGGTTTCTTCATTTCAGTGGAAAGGGAAACCCCCCAGAGTGAAACTCACAACTTTATGCAAACCATACTCAGAAGGAGGACTTACTCTATCTGACTTCCAGTTGTATTACTGGGCATCTCAGTTAAAGGTTGTGTGGGTATGGCAAGATACAACAACAAGTTCACCCTCCTGGACACAGATAGAGGAGTGTCTGACCCCTGCTACATTTATTATTATTTTTTCATTTATTTTATATATTTTTTTTATTTTTACCTTTATTTAACTTGGCAAGTCAGTTAAGAACAAATTCTTATTTTCAATGACGGCCTAGGAACAGTGGGTTAACTTCCTTGTTCAGGGGCAGAACAACAGATTTTTACCTTGTCAGCTCGGGGATTCAATTTTGCAACCTTTCGCTTACTAGTCCAACACTCTAACCACTAGGCTACCTAAAGCTTTGCTAGGTCTCATAAACAACCCTTTCATTAAAAACACTTTAAATATATGGATTGAAGTCTGTAAACATACAGAAGGGCTTAGATCTATATATGAACAAACACCTTTCTATAATAACCCCATCTTACCCAAAACCCTGAGAGATGGTATTACATTTTCTTGGTTCAACAAAGAAATTAACATATTTGGTAATCTCTATAGAGATGGTGAACTACTATCCTTTCAACAACTGGCATCTCATTTTCAGTTACCTCAAACTCATTTCTTCAAGTACCTACAGATTAGGCATTATATTGCCTCTCAGCAGGGAGGTAGGATTCAGCCCATGAGTAAACCTATTACTGATAAACTATGGCTGAAAAGGAAAGGGGTAAAAGGTTTCATTTCTTGTATTCTAGGCTTCAAGCTCTGTTGGGGAACGATGAATCTCTGAAAGCTTGCATGAAGTGGCATGATGACCTTGGTCTCATTGTTGAGGATGAGAAATGGGGAAAGCTCTTTTTAGATGCTCAGAGTCTTTCATTTAACACAAGGCACAAGTTGATGCAATTCAATATTTTACATAGGGTCTACTTTACACGAGAGAGACTGTATAAGATCAATTCTAAATATTCAACATTTTGCCCAAGGTGTAAAACGGGAGTGGGCACACTTATGCATATGTTTTTGTCCTGCCCTGAACTAAGCAATTATTGGAAAGATATTATTCAGATCTTATCACAGGTCACTAATATGACGGTACCACTAGATCCTTCCCTTATTCTTCTTGAAGATGATTGTGTTCTACCAATTAATATTTGTAGCAAAACCAGATTCATTAAATTGGCAGTCATTGCAGCCAATAAATGCACAGCTATTATATGGAAGAGTGACACTCCGCCAAGCAAGCAGATGTGGCTAAAGAATAACATACAATTTACGTAATAAACCCTTGGAATTTACTGATGTCTGGGGGGGACTTTCAGCAGTTTCTAGAGACGTCACATTAGCTGCCTCATTACTACTTTCCTCATTAATGTATTATTATTTGTTTTTGTGTTGAATAATGTATTGTCTAGCATGGAATGTGAAGGTCATTCTGTTTATTTTGTTGTTGTTAATCATTGACGCTAATACCGATAGAGGGGAGGGAGGGGGGTGTTCCTGTGTTGGGGAGGGAAGGGTTTTGCACTATGTGCTCCCATGTAGCATGGTGTTTTGTGTAGGTGGAAGGAATAACAGGGTATTATCTGTGTCATATTTTGTTGATTGTTAAATTGTAGAAAAAAAAAGAAATACCAATAAATATATATATATTTTTAATTAAGGTTAGAGTTATGTTTAGGCATTTAAAGGGACATTCACCCTGGGCAAATCTGGGCTTGTTTTCATAATGTCTGAGGAATTTCTAGGACAGTGAGATGTGTTTCACACATAATTGCCCAGGAGGAAGGCAGGTCAGGGCTTTGCTCGCTGAATGATACACCCTATGACAAAATACATGTAGTCCTGTTTTGTGGCATTTTGTGAAGGCTCCATGTTATACTGATCGCACTATACATTTTTGTGGGTGTAGATATGGTTGTCCTTGTTCGATAGAGCCATTGGACGTCTTTCAGCGATGTTCCTATCGGCGGATTCATTGCTAAATATATAAGCAGACATATTTTTTCCATTCTCTGAAAGACTACAACTTGTAATGTTCGGTGTTACATGCTCTGGCCCCCGCCCCTCCCCCAAGGTGGGCTTTTTTGAAAAGGAGGTTGACACTAACAACAATCCCTTGGGCAAAACTAAAAGAATTGACCAGATGCAATGGCTTCAAGTGATCCCTCTGATCAACACAAATTAAACGATGGAGCATCTATTAGCTAAAAAAAGAAATGTCCCTTTTTCAGGACCCTGTCTTTCAAAGATAATTCATAAAAATCCAAATAACTTCACAGGTCTTCATTGTAAAGGATTTAAACACTGTTTCCCATGCTTGTTCAATAAACCATAAACAATTATTGAACATGCACATGTGGAACGGTCGTTAAGACACTAACAGTTTACAGACGGTAGGCAATTAAGGTCACAGTTATGAAAACTTAGGACACTAAAGAGGCCTTTCTACTGACTCTGAAAAACACCAAAAGAAAGATACCCAGGGTCCCTGTTCATCTGCGTGAACGTGCCTTAGGCATGCTTCAAGGAGGCATGAGGACAGCAGATGTGGCCAGGGCAATAAAATGTCCGTACTGATTGTCCTCGCAGTGGCAGACCACATGTAACAACACCTGCACAGGATCGGTACATCCGAACATCACACCTGTGGGACAGGTATAGGATGGCAACAACAACTGCCCGAGTTACACCAGGAATGCACAATCCCTCCATCAGTGGTCAGACTGTCCACAATAGGCTGTGAGAGGCTAGACTGAGAGCTTTAGGCCTGTTGTAAGGCAGGTCCTCACCAGACATCACTGGCAACAACGTAGCCTATGGGCACAAACCCACCGTCGCTAGACCAGACAGGACTGGCAAAAAGTGCTCTTCACTGACGAGTCGTGGTTTTGTCTCACCAGGCGTGATGGTCGGATTCGCGTTTATCGTCGAGGGATTGAGCATTACACCGAGGCCTGTCCTCAGGATCGGGATCAATTTGGAGATGGAGGGTCCGTCATGGTCTGGGGCGGTGTGTCACAGCATCATACGACTGAGCTTGTTGTCATTGCAGGCAATCTCAATGATGTGCGTTGCAGGGAAGACATCCTCCTCCCTCATGTGGTACCCTTCCTGCAGGTTCATTCTGACATGACCCTCCAGCATGACAATGCCACCAGCCATACTACTTGTTCTTTGCATGATTTCCTGCAAGACAGGAATGTCAGTGTTCTCCCATGGCCAACGAAGAGCCCGGATCTCAATCCCATTGAGCACGTCTGGGACCTGTTGGATCGGAGGGTGAGGGCTCGGGCCATTCCCCCCCCAGAAATGTCCAGGAACTTACAGGTGCCTTGGTGGAAGAGTGGGGTAACATCTCACAGCAAGAACGGGCAAATCTGGTGCAGTCCATGAGGAGGAGATGCACTGCAGTACTTAATGCAGCTGGTGGCCACACCAGATACTGAATGTTACTTTGATTTTGACCACCCCCCCTTTGTTCAGGGACACATTATTACATTTATGTTAGTCACGTGTCTGTGGAACTTGTTCAGTTCATGTCTCAGTTGTTGAATGTTGTTATCTCCATACACATGTAAAGTTTGATGAAAATAAACGCAGTTAACAGTGAGAGGACATATCTTTTATTGGTGAGTTTACATGGACACATTCAACCATACATGTTTCAACTGGAATATAGAGAAGAGGATTCTAAACAAAGAGTTGGATTTATCCAACATTAGAAGCTCAGCTACAGCCGATGCCAGCACCAAAAGGGCAGATGACAAATATGGTGCCTAGCTAAGTAAGTTATTTTTCCTGCAAACCACCTAGCTAGCTTTAGTTTATCTACTGAAACCCATATTGTGTATTGGTGGCTAAAATGCTACTGTGTTACAATGGGGGAAAATCTAATGATTGTTCTGTTTGCTATCTTAGCTAGCTAGGTAGCTAACTAAGTTAGCTATCTAATCAACTACCGATAGCCATATCTATGCCAAAAAATAAAGCCTATAATTTTTTGGTCGTAGATATGGCTAGCTATTAAACAGCAAGCTACAACGTTACAACCTGCCACCTAAAGTCAGGTTTACCAGCAAACGTTAGCACCTGACTGGAGTTGGCTAACTAGTTAGCCTGACGCCTGCTAACTTGTTATGGGCCACAACTCGCATTTGTAACTTGTTAGAAAACATGTACTGTGCCTAGCTACCTAGGCTCATTTGTACGGTCTGGTCACTGTGCAAAAGTTGAGGGTTATGCCACATTTATATATATTAGGCTAGATACTGTTGTAAATGTAATCTCTGTGCCTGTGCACATGTATGCATGTTCAACTAGTCTACCCTAATGTTAATGTTAGGCTGGCAAGGTTCAACTGTTGACCAAACTGTACAATATAGTATAATTTTGTTTGACAATACCGTGTGGTGCCTGGGATTCTTCCTGGAGTGGATTATATTCCTGCATGTGTCATTGTGGCAGAACTGTATCCCGTGAACTGTATCCATCTCGAGGTATTAGACATTATGCTGGATTTCAAGCAGAAGACTCATGAGTAGCTGAATGGCAGTTTGATCATGACAACACTCCTCCCACAGCTTTACAAGTTTTCCCTAAACTGACTGAATGTTTCTTTGGAATGGCAATTTCATCATGACCACCTCTTCCATCATCTGCTGACCACCAGTTCTATTAGCTACAGATTGTTACACCAGATAATGTGAGTTAATCAAAGATTTTTGGTATACAATTCCTGGGAGTTACGGGACAGGTACTGTTTGGTGAACACGGATAATTTTCGACCTACCTTAGCGATGCCGTCTTCGTCCTCGATTCGGGGAAACAGGAGTCCCATTAAATGTCAGTGTCCAGTTGCAGGGGGTCAATTTGAATTTAGAAAAGGCTCCGTTTATTAAAATAAATACATTTCTTGCTCCATAAGGTAATCCAACAATATGTGCGCCGCCATCGTGTCTATTTCAAGTCTTCTGGCTCAATGATTGAGACAGGTCTCTGTCATCATGACATGCAGTACTTTGGGGGTGCACACCCATCTGTCTTGATCAATGAGAGAAGACTTGAAATAGACAAGGTGTCAGCAAATATCTTTGTGTAAATCTCATTATCTGGTGTAACAATCTGTAGCTACAGTTCTCCGTACTTGTGTGTCTTTACACCGGAGACACACTCAGACACACTGAACTGTACTATACATCAAAACATTTTGCATGTTACTTTTACCATATAACATTCTTGTTGAATATCCAGTTCTCTTGAGTTAGCATTAAATATTGTACACTTCCCTGTATTTTAGATTTTGACAAATAAACATACATTCTTTGGATAGCTGAATGCCTAGCGTCCGTTTCATGCTACAGAGCCCTGTACAGCTTATATAAATATATTCTGTGAATCAATAAGGGCAGACAAATTTAGGAGATTGATAGAAAATATCCATATATATTTTATGGTGGTTCTACATCAGGGCTCTCCAACCCTGTTCCTGGAGAGCTACAGTCCTGAAGGTTTTCACTCCAACCCTAATCTAGCACACCTGATTCTAATAATTAGCTGGTCGATAAGGTGAACCAGGTTAGTAACAACTAGGCTTGGAGTGAAAACCTACAGATTTTACAACCTTTATAGGCTGACACCTAACTGCTCATTCATTCTCTCAATATGCTGAAATAAATAAATAATATTTATCCACTCCTGTTCCTGAGTCAAAATGTACATTTGGGGTATCATTTTACTGCATGAAATGCTTAATTCTGCAGTAGTTGATATTATATCAGTGAGAGTCAGTGTCCAGTCATTGTCCAGATTTTAGTTAGGCAACTATTTCATTTAAAGGCCCACCTCGGAGGGCGTTCAAGTAATTCCTATTTCAAGTCAAATCCTGTCCTAGAGCGGAAATTCTCGTTTAGGTTCTACCTCAAAGACGGACGCAGGCTGGAAATACATATTCAGGAATTGGGGGTGGGAATGTTGGGGTGATTTCCACATGTAGCAGAGAAATAACAACAAATAGGGAACAGACTGACAGTTGTAGTGTAACTAGCTAGCATGCTAACCTTAGCCAGCTAATGAAAGTTATGTGAGTACCTTTTGAGTTAATGGGTAAGCTCTGGCCATCGTCTTTCAGCTCGAAAAGGTGGATTTCTTCTGGTGTGGGCGTTTAACCCATTTGAACAGTACAGTTCCCTCAAAGTGCCATTTTGAAGTCCCCATCTTGCGACTGTCTATTTTTTATACCCCTCATAATCATCACACATAACATATCCGGCACTGCTATCGTTCTCTTTTACCACTTCACCAAATATTTCCCAAACATTAGACTACTTTACTGGCTACTGTACTGGCCTTCCCTTCTATTTATTTTCAACTCTCCATTTCACAGCTTTACTCTTATTGAATTAAACTCCAACATTGTCCTTTTTGTCTCAGTGGATCAACTTTAACTTTTTCTGCCCGAGGTCACAAAAGCAAGGAGTGTATTTGTCGTGCTACAATTAGACCCTAAAGCAGGGATCATCAACTAGATTCAGCCGTGGGACAATTTTTGGTCAGGGGGCCGGAACATAATTACAAATACTTTGTAGACTGCAAATTCACCACAAGAATTTAATAATAATTATTATTATTATTTTTGCTCAGAAAACTTGTGGGGCCAAATAAAATATGCGACAGTTGGCGAACCCTGCCCTAAAGTTTAGGCTTAGGCTACACACTAATGGCAGATACTGTACAAATTATGAAAGAAAAACCTCAATGCAGCCTATAGATATGAATTGCATAGCATTATACATTTATGGATTTTTAATGCCCGCCACCCACCTGCCCTTCATCCACACAATATTTCATGACCCTAAATCCGCCCAACCCATGCATCATTAGTCCCCTCCCCTTTAAGTCACTCCAACAATCCGCAACTGACAAAGCAACTGACAAAGCAGAGTCAGAATGGAAGTGGAATAACAGTTGTCACAGTATAGTCAGCCAGACTCAGCTACATCTTAACCAGTCTAAAGTGAAGTGCCCACACAGGACACAGGACAGGACAGCAGGGTGTTTGACACAAGTCTGGTCCTGCATTTGAGATAGGCTATTATACAGTAGACTTAGCAGGAAGGCCAGGCAGGGTCACGGTCTTTCACTGAGAGTAAGAGCTCTTCACCTATGAGAGAAGAGCAGGACAATGTCCGCACACAGGAGTCGTGTTACCTCCAAGGCCCAGCCATAACAGAGGTAGTTAGCTAGTAGTGACTTCCCCTCAGGTCATGTCTTTCCCAACGGAGGTGTGTGTGTACGAATGGCTGGTACAGTAGCTGTAGCTTTGTCCATAATGTGAGAGCATACCTTTGAGGGGCAGTCAGCAGAAACCTGGTCTACAACACTGGATGAAATACTGCCGGACTTCAACAGCTGCCACATTTAAAAGAGCCGATGAAGGAGAGAGAACAGAACAACAGGGAAAGGACTAGTTAAACCAGCGAGGGGTCCCTGTTTAGACAAGGAGTTTGGTATTAGCCAATCACGGTTAACAAGGTTTGTTTTTCTCCCAGATATATTTTAAAAACCATCTGTGAAATCACCGGCCTACTTTCAAAGACAAAGCAATTGAAAGGGTTTGAAACAAGAAGAAAAAACAACAACTGTGAGGCTGAAAAAAGCACTGTCTGTCTGTTTATCCTAGTGTCCCTCTCTATCCTCCGATAACAGAGGGCAGGTTCCAGCCGAGGAGCCACGGTCAACAATAGCTATCCCAAGGAGACATTCATCCTCCCCATGCCCAAGCCTTTGGTCTAGCCTTCCTCAGAAATGCCAAACAGCACGTGTGAGAAAGGAACAAAGGTTCTGCCAAAGGTACACACCTACAGGAAATGGCTAGTGTCTGGTTTTTATTTCCACAATCCATTTTTTGGGATGCCGTACCTGCCTCACCGACGAGCCTGGTCTCATAAACTACACATAACATAGTACATGTAAATCTGGGACACTGAAATGAGTATGATATGTTATGTTTGATATGGTTACATAAGACAGAAGTTTACTTCTCCACAAAAATAAAAGTAGGGTGGTTGGTCGAGGTGGATGGGTAGGCGTATAATGTGAATGTCTAGTTAATCCAAAGGTTCCTGACTCAAATCTCATCACGGATACCTTCTGCAACTACTTAGCACGTTTTTCTTTGATTTAAAAACAAATATTTAGGGGTAGAACAGCTTTAATATTGCAGATAGATTGTGGCTTTACAAATGTATTTGTCTGCATCATTCCTCATACATGTTTTTTGTAAATAATTGTCCTCTGAAAGTATTCAGACCCCGTCACTTTCAACATTTTGTTACATTACAGCATTATTCTAAAATTGATTACATTGTTTTTTCCCCCTCATCAATCTACACACAATTCCGCATAAAGACAAATCAAAAACAGGTTTAAGATTTTTTTGAAAATGTATAAAAAATAAACAACTTAAATATCACATTTATATAAGTATTCAGACCCTTTACTCATAACTTTGTTGAAGCACCTTTGGCAGCGTTTACAGCCTCGAGTCTTCTTGGGTATGATGCTACAATACCAGCTTGGCACACCTGTATTTTGGGAGTTTCTCACATTCTTCTCCGCAGATCCTCTCGAGCTCTGTCAGGTTGGATGGGGAGAGTCGCTGCTCAGCTATTTCAGGTCTCTAATGAGATGTTCGATCGGGTTCAAGTCCGGGCTCTGGCTAGGCCACTCAAGGACATTCAGAGACTCGTCGAAAAGCCACTACTTAGGTGTCTTGGCTGTGTGCTTAGGGTCGTTGTCTTGTTGGAAGATGAACCTTTGATCCAGTTTGAGGTCCTGAGTGCTCTGGAGCAGGTTTTCATCAAGGGTCTCTCTGTACTTCGCTCTATTAATCTTTGCCTTGATCATGACTAGTCTCCCAGTCCCTGCAGTTGAAAAACATACCCACAGCATGATGCTGCCACCACTTTGCTTCACCGTAGGGATGGTGCCAGGTTTTCTCCAGACGTGATGCTTGGCATTCAAGCCAAAGAGTTCGATCTTGGTTTAATCAGACCAGAGAATCTTGTTACTTTTACTGAGGAGTGGCTTCCGTCTGGCCACTCTACCATAAAGGCCTGATTGGTGGCGTGCTGCAGAGAAGGTTGTCCTTCTGGAAGTTTCTCCCATCTCCACAGATGAACTCTAAAGCTCTGTCAGAGTGACCATCGGGTTCTTGGTCACCTGACCAAGGCCCTTCTCCCCAGATTGCTCAGTTTGGCCGGGCAGCCAGCTCTTGGAGATTCCAAACTTCTTCCATTTAAGAATGATGGAGGTCAATGTGTTCTTTGGGACCTTCAACGCTGCAGACATTTTTTGGTACCCTGCCCCAGATCTGTGCCTTGACACAATCCTGTCTCTGGGCTCTACGGACAATTCCTTTGACCTCATGGCTTGGTTTTTGCTCTGATATGCTCTGTCAACTGTGGGACCTTATATAGACAAGTGTGTGCCGTTCCAAATCATGTCCAATAAATTGAATTGACCACAGGTGGACTCCAATCAAGTTGTAGAAACATATCACGGATGATCAATGGAAATAGGATGCACCTGAATTAAATTTCGAGTCTAATAGCAAAGGGTCTGCATACTTATGTAAGTCAGGTATTTCGTATTTTTTATGTTTTCGCTTTTTCATGATGGGGTATTGTGTGTAGATTGCTGAGGATATTTTTTTATTTAATCCATTTTAGAATAAAGCTGTAACGTAACAAAATGTGGAAAAAGTCAAGGGGTCTGAATACTTCCCGAAGGCACTGTATATATATACAGTACCAGTCAAAAGTTGTGACACAGTGAATAGTGAAGACATCAAAACTATGAAATTACACATATGGAATCATGTAGCACCCAAAATTGTTAAACAAATCAAAATATATTTTATATTTGAGATTCTTCAAAGTAGCCACCTTTTGTAATAATGACAGCTTTAAACACTTTTGGCATTCTCTCAACCAGCTCCCCCATGCAATGCTTTTTCAACAGTCTTTTAAGAAGTTCCCACATATGCTGAGCACTTGTTGGCTGCTTTTCCTTCACTCTGCGGTCCAGCTCATCCCAATCATCTCAATTAGGTTGAGGTAGGGTGATTGTGGAGGCCAGGTCATCTGATGCAGCACTCCATCACTATCCTTCTTGGTCAAATAACCCTTGCACAACCTGGAGGTTTGGTGGGTCATTGTCCTGTTGAAAAACAATGATAGTCCCACTAAGCGCAATCCAGATGTGATGGCGTATCACTGATGTGGTAGCCTTGCTGGTTAAGTGTGCCTTGAATTCTAAATAAATCAATGACAGTTTCACCAGCAAAGCAACCCCACACAATCACACCTCATCCACACCATCCCACCTCCTCCGTGCTTCACGGAGAACCACACATGTAGAGGTCATCCGTTCAACTACTCTGCGTCTCATAAAGACACAGCAGTTGGAACTCATCAGACCAAAGGACAGATTTCCACCGGTCTAATGTCCATTGCTCATGCTTCTTGGCCCAAGCAAGTCTCTTCTTATTATTGGTGTCCTTAAGTAGTGGTTTCTTTGCAGCAATTCAACCATGAAGGCCTGACTCACACAGTCACCTCTGAACACTTGATGTTGAGATGTATCTGTTACTTGAACTCTGTGAAGCATTTATTTGGCCTGCAATTTCTGAGTCTGGTAACTCTAATGAATTTATCTTCTGCAGAAGAGGTAACTCTGGGCCTTCCTTTCTTGTCGTGGTCCTCATGAGAGCCAGTTTCATCATAGCGCTTGATGGTTTTTGTGAATGCACTCAAAGAAACTTTCAAAGTTCTTGAAATGTTCCACATTGACTGACCTTCATATCTTAAAGTAATGATGGAATGTCATTTCTCTTTGTTTATTCGAGCTGTTCTTGCCCTAATATGGACTTGGTCTTTTACCAAATAGGGTTATCTTCTGTATACCCACCCCTACCTTGTCACAACACAACTGACTGGCTCAAATGCATTAAGAAAGACTTTTAACAAGGCACACCTGTTAATTGAAATGCATTCCAGGTGACTGCCTCATGAACCTGGTTGAGAGAATGCCAAGAGTGTGCAAGGCTGTCATCAAGGCAAAGTGTGGGTACTTTGAAGAATCTAAAATCTAAAATATATTTTGATTTGTTTAACACTTTTTTGGTTACAACATGATTCCATATGTATTATTTCATAGTTTAATTAATGAATTAAATAAAAATAATTAAAGATTCATTTTAGAAATTAAAGAAAAACCATGGAATGAGTATGTGTGTCCAAACTTTTGAATGGCACTGTATATTGAACAAAAATATAATCGTAACATGTAAAGTGTTGGTCCCATGTTTCATGAGCTGAAATAAAAGATTCCAGAAATCTTCCAGACTTACAAAAAGCTTCTTTCTCTCAAATTTTGTGCACAAATCTGTTTACATCCCTGTCTGTGAGCATTTCACCTTTGCCAAGATAATCTTTCCACCTGACAGGTGTGGCATATCAAGAAGCTGATTAAACAGCATGATCATTACACAGGTGCACCATGTGCCACATTCAATAAAAGGCCACTCTAAAATGTGTAGAAATGGAATGTATATTTCTATACCAGTATGTCCACCCGGCCTCACAACTGCAGACCACGTGTAAACACGCCAGCCCAGGACCTCCACGTCCAGCTTCTTCACCTGCGGGATCGTCTGAGACCAGCCAATCGGACAGCTGATGAAACTGTGGGTTTGTACAACCGAAGAATTTCTCCACAAACTGTCAAAAACCGTCTCAGAGAATGTCATCTGCATGCTCATCGTCCTCACCAGGGTCTTGACCTGACTGCAGTTCGGTAACAGACTTCAGTGAGCAAATGCTTACCTTTGATGGCCGCTGGCTCGTTGAAGAAGTGTGGTCTTCACAGATGAATCACAGTTTCAACTGTACTGGGCAGTTTGCAGACAGCGTGTATGGCGTTGTGTGGGCGAGAGGTTTGCTGATGTTGTGAACAGAGTGCCCCATGGTGTTAGTGGGGTTATGGTATGGGCAGGCATAAGCTACGGACAACTAACACAATTGCATTTTATCGATGGAAATTTGAATGCACAGCGATACCGCAAAGAGATCCTGAGTCCCATTGTCGTGCCATTCATCCGCCGCCATCACCTCATGTTTCAGCATGATAATGCACGGCCCCATTTTGCAAGGATCTGTACACAATTCCTGGAAGCTGAAAATGTCCCTAATGAATTTATTTCCATTGACGGATTTCTTTATATGAACTGTAAAACAGTAAAATCTTTGAAATTGTTGTATGTTGCGTTTATATTTTTGTTCAGTATGTATGTATGTATGTATGTATGTATGTATATATATATATATATATATATATATATATATATATATATATATATATATATATATATATTCCTTTATTATTTTCCCCTAACCGTATCACCCCTCCCCTAATTAGAGTAAACTAATGGACAACAACACTTAGGCTTCTACTTCCGGCTTATACATACTATATACATTTTACAGACACAGTATATTTAACTACTTAGCATGTTAGCTAGCCCTTCCCCTAACCTTAACTTCTAACTCGAAATGTAACCCTAACCTTAACCCCTAAACCCTAGCCTAGCTAACGTTAGCCATCTAGCTAACGTTAGCATTAGCCTACTGACCACCTAACTAACATCAGCCACAACAAATTGTCAGTTGTAACATATTGTACGAATTGCAATTCGTAACATACCATACAAATTGTAATTTGTAACATATCATACGAAATGGATTATGGACATCCACAAATGAATACAAACCATACGAAATGTAACATACCATACTAATTGTGTCCCGGATTTACATTTACTATGTTACGAGTACCCCTGAGTCCAGGTTTCACCGACCAACTGTGCTTCAGAGGAATTAACTGTACCTAGCTAGTGGCCTAATTGTGTTCTGTAGGCTACCACAAGTACGTGCATTTCTAAATAGAGAGAAGTGGAGGACAGAGAAAGAAAGGATACACTGTTTGTTGTTTAATGTGGTTTGGGCAATCAATCTCCCTCATTGAGACATCTTTCCCCCACACGTTGTCCATTGTGAGCCGCTAGGCTTTCACTGATGCTCTCCAGACTCAATGGGTTTGTTTGTTTGCTGGTGCTCAGCTTGTCTCCAGTTTGTTGGTTCCTTCTGCTATGTGTTTGGGTATGGGTGGTAGAACTACTCAAATGCTGCAACCCAAATGGCATCCTATTCCCTATGTTGTGCAGTACAAAAGTAGAGCTCTGCACAAAGGTATTGCACTATAATTATAGGGAATAGGGTGCCATTTAGGACACAAACTAAAGGTATCTTTGACTGATGGAAGTGTATGTAGCTGTGTACCTTATTTGTGGCCTCAGGCTCCAGCTATGGAAGGACTTTTGTTGCATTAGGGGAAGTTTGCAGGAGAATGCCTTTACCTTCTTTGCATAATTACTTCCAGACTATCGGCTGTTTCCATCTCATTAAGCTGCATTCCTCTGTCAAGGAACATCAGTGAGTTGATCTTCAGTGAGAGACGTCCTCAATAACCTTTTATGGCCAACTTCAGAGATTCGAACAGATGAGCTTCAAAAATCTGTCCACTGTACTGTCCTCGTCTAACCCTTTGGCGAAATGCTATATTCAATATCTGTGGAAATCTAATCTCCACAACTGCATACAAAGGAAATGTAATTATAGGTGCACAAATGTTTGCCATTACATTCTGCTTATTCTCTCAGGTACAGTACTTTACATATTTTATTCATGTAGGTATGACATAACATGTCTTGGTATGCTTCATATTAGGTAGCCAGTGAAACAAATGCCCAAAACAATATCTCTGAAATGTTTATTTCCCTTCAATTTGCGGTGTGCTGGCTTGGGTATCTTAGAATTGGCTACTCATTTAACGTATTACAATTGCATGTTTGTTTTGAGTGGCAGGCCTTAAGGGTTTTGTGCCGAGTGGCAGAAGCTTTCACTCAGGAAAGAACTACATTGGCTTCTTCTATCAGGTTGTGGTTACACATGGTTTCTGGCCTTAAGTGGTCAAATACGATTTAGAGTGAAATGCACAGAAGACCTGGGGGTCTGGATTCCCTCTCTAAGCTCCTCTTTGAAAGGCTGCCCATGCCTCCTCTTGGCTGCTGATTACTACAGCACATGTCTCAGGAAGTATATTTTTCTATTACTCCCTGAGTGTTGCTAGTCAAGCACTCGTTCCAAAAGAGAATAGCCATATACCGTAGATGTAATTTGAAGGTAAAAGTGCCTGCCCCAAACCTAAGGTCAAGATTTTTGCCATTATCCATACGCTAGCCAGAAAGGAAAGCAGTTGTTCAGCAGTGCTTGTCAATCTGTCTTTCTCATTCATTGTTTATATTGCTGTGGGGACTTCTGGGGATGCCAGAAGGGTGGTTTCCAATCCTTGTGTGGTACTAGCGTATAGTGCACGCACCCTGGCTGGACTTGAGTGGCCCTCCGGAGTCTCTTTAGGTTGTCATATTTCAAGCGCATGTTCTTCTTATTCTTGGGTCCTCTGCCTTAGGTGTTCTAACCACTATAAACCACTTAGGAACATTTTCATTAGAGGCTTTTGAATTAGAGGCTTGGTTCTGAGAGCTACTCCCTACTGGGAGCTCCTCCTCTGACCTGGGTCAGTGCACAGTGGTTATTTTGGTATAAGGACAAGCCTTTCCTCTTGTTTTCACCCGTATTTCACCAAGGTAATGGGTGGCAACCTGCTTCTACATCTGGTTTAGCTACATGTCCTTTCAGGAAAGAACTGAGTCAATATTAGTGAAGCCGTAACTCAGTGATGTGTTGAACAGTAAGGGATGCTTGTGTGACAGGGCCGTTACTCAAGTGACACACACACACAGATACATACATACATACATACAGACAGACAGACAGACAGACAGACAGACAGACAGACAGACAGACAGACAGACAGACAGACAGACAGACAGACAGACAGACAGACAGACAGACAGACAGACAGACAGACAGACAGACAGACAGACAGACAGACAGACAGACAGACAGACAGACAGACAGACAGACAGACAGACAGACAGACAGACAGACAACTTCAGATAAAAGTACTAGCATCAGGACCAGAAAAGTCTGCTCACCATATGAACACATTCACAGAAATCTTACTTTATTTATCTGCCAATGAGTGATTTCACCAATTGACTGAAGGAATCGACCAGCTCAATGTCAACAACAAAACTTTTAGCCCTACTGCTGGAGAGAGAGTGTGAACACCACTGTCACTTCTTTCCCCAGGGAGCTAATTTTGGCTGTGATGACTGGCACAGCTTGTAACCCGATCCTCCTCTTTGAGGGATCGCCCTTGAGTCATTCTATGGCTGGGCACCTGGACACACTAATTCCCCAGCCTAAATCTCCCTGTTCCCTGCCTTTTGTTTTTATGTTTTGTTCTGTGTTCTGGAGGCCAGGCAGAACAATCAGCTCTGGAGAAATGGTGCTGGAGTAGTAGAGGTATACATACCTTCAAGTACCATCAGTTCAACTGATGAAAGTTGATTACAGTGGCTGAAACCTGATGCTGGCTGTGTGTCCCTCCTCAATCATCATTCCTGACTCTGTAGCAGAGTGCGTCTTTGACCTTTTGGCCTTGCTTGTGCATGACTAACCAGGCAAACTCAAGACAAACCAGCGTCTGGAACCATTTGCACATCTGGAAAAACGTAACTTAAGTATAAATTAATGGGTGGAAGGGATGCCACTTTTCGAGCAAATTCTGTCACAATATGCACAGTACTTTGCTACCAGATGCCAAAGTAGACAAAGGCATCATCATCAGATGATGGAACATACTATATCAATCAGCTTTGACACATTCCACAATCTCTATTCTCTACATTCACGTCCCTATGGTAATTGGTTTCTGTATGTCACTATGCGTGACATACCATGCATTCACCACGTCTCAAGAGCTTTCAGAGCCTCTGCTCAGGTGTAAAAATAAATGCCCAATGACATGTTTAAATCCAACAGAGGTGACTGAACACCTTTGAGTTTAGCTGAGAATAAATTAGACAACTGTTTCAACAAGCTGTGATTCATGGTTCATCGGCACATTGAGAAAGCCCGAAAGGCGAGGCTTTATGTAAATAAATTATTACAAATATGTTACTTGTTCACAGCTCAATACAATCACACTGACACAGATTACAACTCATACTATATAGCCTACGTTACACATAAAAAAACAACTAAAAGTAAATAACCAATACCATGACGGAAAGCTTTACTCCCGGTACAGTTGGGAAAGAACATGGTCCTTTACTTGAGAGATGACTGACCGTTTCAGGCATAAGTCTTCTCTCATACAAAGAACATTGCTGACACCTAATGGACATAAATTAATAATAGCCTGATACTGTGTGGGGAGATACTGATATATAGTTGTACTTTATTCTGCCCCTCAGTTATTACTGTTGGACAGGAAGAGATTGTGGTACTTTGATTAACTTTGATGAAAGGTAAGGTAAGTCTTACAGTACTATCTAGCAAAGCATCCAATGTGGTCAACTGGTTTCAATTGACAGTTTTGGTGCCAGCAGTTTTGGGTGTTGCTTTGGGGATCTTTGCCCTGCCTGGAAAATAATCTGGGGTAAACACTGAATTACATCTATCAAATCATGGACACACTAAGGAAAGGTTTTAAAACATCTACTGTCATAAAACATCAACTGTCTGATATCGTCCTGAGCTAGTGGTGAGAACAATATGCCCTCTGCTGGAGTACAACACTGCTGTCTTTTTACGCCTACTAAATGAGGTTACAGCTAAGGAGGATGCACTCAGAGGAACCAAAGTGACGTCTACTGGACACAGAACATCGCAAAGATAATGTATTTCTCTCAAAAACGGAACATGACCCCTTAAGTCAATGGTTGAAGAGAGGAATAAAGTAAATAATAGTGAATATATCAGTTTGACATATCCATAGATAAGGATAGTAAACTCAGCAAAAAAGGAAACGTTCTCTCACTGTCGACTGCGTTTATTATTAGCAAACTTAACATGTGTAAATATTTGTATGAACATAACAAGATTCAACAACTGAGACATAAACTGAACAAGTTCCACAGAGATGTAACTAACAGAAATTGAATAATGTGTCCCTGAACAAAGGGGGGGGGTCAAAATGAAAAGTAACATTCAGTATCTGGTGTGGCCACCAGCTGCATTAAGTACTGCAGTGCATCTCCTCCTCATGGACTGCACCAGATTTGCCAGTTCTTGCTGTGAGATGTTACCCCACTCTTCCACCAAAGCACCTGCAAGCTCCCAGACAATTCTGTGGGGAAGGGCCCTAGACCTCACCCTCCGATCCAACAGGTCCCAGACGTGGGACCCACTGGAATTGTGATACAGTGAATTATAAGTGAAATAATCTGTCTGTAAACAATTGTTGGAAAAATTACTTGTGTCATGCACAAAGTAGGTGTCCTAACCGACTTGCCAAAACTATAGTTTGTTAACACGAAATTTGTGGAGTGGTTGAATAATGAGTTTTAATGACTCCAACCTAAGTGGATGTAAAGTTCCGATTTCAACTGTATATAAAATTGTAAATTTGCAGAAGGGCATAAACTTTCCTCTTGTTCTTTCATTACCCCTCTGTATATAGTCTCGCTATTGTTATTTTACTGCTGCTCTTTAATTATTTGTTACTTTTATTTCTCATTCTTAACCGTATTTAAAAAAAAAAAAATGTTACTGCTTTGTTGGTTAGGGGCTCGTAAGTAAGCGTTTCACTGTAAGGTATTCGGCGCATGTGACTACTACAATTTGATTTGATTATTATATTACCGTAATTACGTTCGGTCCAGAGAGCATTATGCATTTGTGAAGGTTGCATCATGTAACATAATATACCCAAATGTATTTCTTCCTCCAAGACGTGTCGAACTCATTCTGTACAGAATATTCCAGTTTAACTGGCTTCGGAGAAATGTCAAGTACAGACAAGTTCCAAAAATAATTTTGACCATTCCACAGACGGTTTCAAAATGTAATTTGATGCACTAGGTAGGCCTTCTGTTTTATCATACATAACTTTGGTAATAAGGATCTGCCTTCCAGGTGCAACATGATAGCCCTTATTTTATGGCTGTCATCAGTAGCCAATATATATGGCTCTGATTTAGCCTACTGTTGTAATGCAAAGACCACGGTTTGAGCTGAGGGGTCCCAGAATGATGTGCGCATTTTGTAGAAGGTTTTTGACCAGGGTCTGTACGTGGCAGAGAAAGAATCTCTGCAGATCACTAACTCGGGGCGTCTACAATAGATTTGTACATACTGTTAAAGGTGTAGGATTATTTTACAATCACAAAGGAACGAAAAGGTAAGCTTACATGTACATTTTAATGTGCCAGATGCATACTGTCATGATATCTTTTTTTTTTTTTTTTAAATGTGTGTTGCACAGAGGAGCGCAGCATGTAAATCCTGTAACATGATGTCTAGGCCTATTGTTGTCAATAACAACTGACCCCTTTTTCGGACATTCTTGTTGCCAAACCTGAGATTTCAGGAATAATAATTGAATGAAATTGTGAATTGGGTAGGCTTAATACTGGCATGCTCGTTTTTGCGCATTCGCTTGCTTACATGCCTTGTTCGCAACTGTAGCTGCAGCAACAACGTATCCACTGTTGGAAGGTTTTACCAACATTACAGAATTCCATTATAACTTCAGGGTTTTCAGGGTTAGGTAGGCAATATGTATTTAGAACGTAACATTGACATTCACCTTTCTCTCAACTGTTTTTATGATAATTTTTTTTTCAAACAACTTTTTCACACGGTGATTTATAGAAACATCGCCGTCTTCGCTGACGTCTCAGGCATTATAACGGAGTGAAGTACTGTAGCAAGAACCCTTGGGCACAGACGTCAGTTCAACGTCTAGATTTGTTGTCAGCTAACGTGAATTTAATGTGAAAAAACGATTAAATGCTCTTACATTGATTACTTTTTGCAAATCCAGTCAGTTTTCCATGTTGGTTCAATGACATCACATTGATCATTTTGGTTGAAAGACTGAGGGAAAAGGGTCAATACCTTTGGGATATCTTTATCAATATATGTCTGACATTTTATTACACGAAAGGAGTAGACCTACTCCAGATAAGCATGTCTTTAATTTCATAATACGGAGCTAGGATATTCTCTGTAATGGGACAGTTTCTACATGCATCCAATCCGGACTTCTGAAATCTCCTTGCTACGGTATGAATCCAGGGAGATATTTGGGGTGAGATAGGTTCAAGACACGCGCCTGAACTCCGGAAAGGGTGTGTCAACATGCTGACATGTCTAAGCCTTTATATACTCAGGCATGAACGAATCCACATATTTTCAGAAATGATTCATATCTCTGTAATCATTACCTGACCTGATTTATTTCAATAGATATCCTTACATGATATGTGAATCAATGTGGATCATGGATATTTTAATGTTTCATCATTGTATGTCTGATCGAAAATAGGCTAAATCTGATTTATGAAATGTCCATCACCCAAATTATTTTGCCTTGTTCAGGCGTCGGAAATCAACGCACTTCTTCACATGAAGGTGACATATCTGAGCATACATTTGCATCATATTCAGTAGTAGGCTACACAAGGCACAAAAAGGCAACCTATTTCATCCAAGTTGCTACTTCCAAAGCACATCTGCTTTTTCTATTTAAATAAATGCAGTATAGCAAATTCAGAGTACCAATCCCAACACTAGAAAAAAAATGCCTGGAATGTAAAATATCGTTATTAACCGGTTCCCATGCTTCTAAAATAACGGTTCTGTTCCCGGAACAATATGGATCCCTTTCTTTTCAGCTTCAGTTTCTGTTCCTAGAAAATAATATATATTTTCCGGTTTTCAGTTCTGTTCCCTGAACCGGTAGCAACCCCTGCTAGTTACCACTTAATTTAAGGTTAGGCATAAGCTTGACAGTGTGGTTAAGGTTAGGTTTAAAATCAGATTGTAAGAAGGGAAATTCTTGAAGTAGGCGGGTTTAGAATTTTGTGGCTGGGGTAAATAGTGACAACTTTTATCCAGAGGGAATAAAACATTATAGTGTCTGAAAGATTTATATGGATTTAATATTTGTCAAATTATTGAGCATGTCCTCAAAACTCAAACAAACATTACATTGTCCTTATTTAGTATATCAAAATCCTGAGAAGATATGCTATATAGGCCTACTGTTAGTGCTTGTCAACATATAGAGAAAATAAAATGTCCACATAGACCTATCTCAGGATATCAAATGAGTCCATATCCGGCCATACCATCTATGATATCCGGAGGGAATTCAAAAATGATATGTTCATGAAAGAAAAATATGGATTTCATATTTGTCATTATTGAGCATGTGATGATAACTCAGAAAATATTCAGAAATCATACTTATTTTCAGCATATCAAAAAGAATCGCAAGATCCGGATATGGACCTCAGCCAAGAGATGCATATCTTGACTCAATATAGCTTCTTATCTTGAGAATACAGTTGATATTTGTCAACATGAAGAGTGAAAATAGGATGTCACACATCTCTGGATATCGAATGAGTCCATATCCGGCCATAGGAAAGTGCCATGTGTGATATTTGGATTAATCCCCAAATCATATACATTCCAAAATCATGGGCATTATTTTGGAGTTGGCCTCTCACTTTGCTGCTCTAACAGCTTCCACTCTTCTGGGAAGGCTTTCCACTAGATGTTGGAACATTGCTGTGCGAACTTGCTTCCATTCAGCTTCAAGAGCATTCGTGAGGTCGGGTGATCCGACCTGGCTCGCAGTCGGTGTTCCAATTCATCCCCAAAGGTGTTCGATGGGGTTGAGGTCGGGGCTCTGTGCAGACCAGTCAAGTTCTTCCACACCGATCTTAACAAACCATTTATGTATGGACCTTGCTTTGGTTGATTGAGACTGCTGCCTTATCTAAAAATGTATGTTGTGTAACATTGTACAGCCTGATGGGAGACCTACTTCCTTGTTCTCACCCTCGAAGGCAGGCTATGTTACTGTGTACTGTCTATCCGAGATTTCTAAATAATTAGCTATAATGGCTGCTTCTGATGATTCCTCTTTCCAAGATAAGCTGGACGACGAAACATTTTTAGATTGTCTTTCACATAAGAACATACAGCCCTATTTATTTGAGCTGGAATAAACTGAAAAGGAGTTGAGACAGCGAGGGAAAAATAATTGCGAGACCAGCAAGCAGTGGCACCAGCCAAGACCAGCTGGACCAGGAGTTGTTTTGCTGTCTGTAACTAGTTAGCAATATAAGGTATCTTTTAACCTAGGCAGTGTTGTACAGTACAATTTGGTGATCGTTTCGGCCACAACGGGAAATGCTAGTACCACTACAAACCAAGCTATTCAAGTTAAGCTAGTTAGCTAGCTGTGTTTGCTATACCTAAAATGTACTGTAGTCTAACTTTATAGGTAACTAGCTAACTAACCTAGCTAGCCTCAGTGCTTCACGTTAGGAGCAAAGCTCAAGTATAGGTAGCTGTGTCCTGGACTGGTCTCGGAGTAATGGCTGTGTCGAAAGGAATGGGTGTGTCAAAGTTTCATTCCAACCCTAATTTAGCGCACCTGATATTAATCATTTTCTTGTCATAAGCTGAATCAGGTTAGTTACAACTGGGGTTGGATTGAAAACCTACAGGAGGGTAGCTCTCCGGAAACAGGGTTGGAGAGCCCTGGGTTAGACGCTCTTGACTGAACGGTGTTGTCTATGCCAATGAAAGTGTTCCCATTGGTCAACTTTTTCCACATTTAACTACAGTACAGCCTTATTCTAAAATGGATGAGAGAAAAAAAGTGTGCATCAATCTACACACAGTACTCCATAATGACAAAGCGAAACCGGTTTTTAGGAATTTTTGCAAATGTACTAGAAAAAAAAGAAAAAAAGAACTTATTTAGATAAGTATTCAGACCCTTTGCTATGAGTCTCGAAATTTAGCTCAGGTGCATCCTGTTTCTATTGATCATCCTTGAGATGTTTCTTCAACTTGATTGGAGTCCACCTGTGGTAAATTCAATTGATTGGACATGATTTGGAAAGGCACACCTGTCTATATAAGGTCCAACCGTTGACAGTGCACGCCAGAGCAAAAACCAAGCCATGAGGTTGAATGAATTGTCCATAGAGCTCCGAGGCAGAGATCGTGGGAAGGGTACCAAAACATTTCTGCAGCATTGAAGGTCCCCAAGAACATGCCAATAGAATGTTGGAACCACCATACTGAGCAATCGGGGGAGAAGGGCCTTGGTCAGGGAGTTTACCAAGAACATGATGGTAACTCTGACAGAGCTCCAGAGTTCCTTTGTGGAGATTGACCAAGAAAAATGGTGATATGACCCACTGGCCAGGAATCCAGAGGCAGTTGAGGGTCCACTATCATTACTACTTGGCCAGTGTCCAGGCTGGCTGTATTTCTCCGCAATTCCCTCTGTGCTGTAGGCTTGGTAGGTAATCCCGAATGAATTGGGCCCAGAAATGGTCAGCCAAGATCTGGCTGTGCCTCCACCAGCATCTGCCGATGAGGTTGGTATCAGTATACATGGCTTGAGGAAGTAATGCATCTCGGCGTCCCATCAAGAGCAGATTCGGTGTGACCGGATCTAGGTCAGCGATGTCTGCAGAGAGATATCCCAAGGGTTTGGAGTTCAGTATCCCTTCCACCTCTATCAGGATGGTCCACAAGACTGTTTCGGTCACATTTTGGTCACCTAGAACAACTCGTAGCGCTGTCTTCACCGATTTGACCTCTTGCTCCCATGTTCCTCCGAAATGAGGAGCTCCTAGAGTGTTGAATTTGAAGGAGATTTGTTGAGCCTATGCCTTCACTATGGTGAATAACTAAAATACTACAGAAATAGACTACGGAAAACGAAGAAACAGCACTTCAAAAATCAGCTCAATGTAATTGAAGAATCCATAGAATCTAACAACCTCTGGGAAATTTGGAACACACTAAACAAACAACAACACAGAAAGTTATCTATCCAAAACAGAGATGTATGGATAAACCACTTATCCAATCTTTTTGGCTCTATAACAAAGAACAAACAGCAAAAGCATGTACAAGATCAAATACACATCTTAGAATCAACTATTAAAGACTACCAGAACCCATTGGATTCTCCAATTACATTGAATGAACTACAGGACAAAATACAAACCCGCTTACCCAAAAAGGCCTGTGGTGTTGATGGTATCTTAAATTAAATGATAAAATATACAGACCACAAATTCCAATTCGTTATACTTAAACTCTTTAACATAATCCTCAGCTCTGGAATCTTCCCCAATATTTGGAACCAAGGACTGATCACCCCAATCAACAAAAGTGTATACAAATATGACACCAATAACTACTGTGGGATATGCGTTAACAGCAACCTTGGGAACATCCTCTGCAGGAGCATTAACAGCAGACTTGTATATTTCCTCAGTGAAAACAATGTACTGAGCAAATGTCCGTACAACTGACCACGTATTCACCCTGCACACCCTAATTGACAAACAAACCAAAACAAAGGCAAAGTCTTCATGCTTTGTTGCTTTAAAAAAAGCTTTTGACTCAATTTGGCATGAGGGTCTGCTAGACAAATTGATTGAAAGTGGTGTTGGGGGAAAAACATACAACATGATTAAATCCATGTACACAAACAAGTGTGCGGTTAAAATTTCCACAATGACATATGGTGAGACAGGGTGCAGCTTGAGCCCCACCCTCTTCTCTATATATATATATATATATATATATATATATATATATATATATATATATATATATATATATATATATATATATGTATATGATGGAGATTTCAGGGTTTTTGGTGGTTTTCCTAAGCCAGAATTCCGACATGGCTAAGACATCCAGGTTGGCAGAGTGTGCTAAAGCAGTGAGTAAAACAAACTTAGGGAGGAGGCTTCTAATGTTAACATGCATGAAACCAAGGCTTTTACGGTTACAGAAGTCAACAAATGAGAGCCCCTGGGGAGTGGGAGTGGAGCTAGGCACTGCAGGACCTGGATTAACCTCCACATCACCAGAGAAACAGGAGAAGTAGGATAAGGGTACGGCTAAAGGCTATACGAACTGGCCGTCTAGCACGTTCGGAACAGAGAGTAAAAGGAGCAGGTTTCTGGGCACGATAGCATAGATTCAAGGCAAAGTGTACAGACAAAGGTAAGGTAGGATGTGAGTACATTGGAGGTAAACCTAGGCATTGAGTAATGATGAGAGAAATATAGTCTCTAGAGACGTTTAAACCAGGTGATGTCATCGCATATGTAGGAGGTGGAACAACATGGTTGGTTAAGGCATATTGAGCAGGGCTAGAGGCTCTACAGTGAAATAAGACAATAATCACTAACCAGGACAGTAATGGACAAGGCATATTGATATTAGAGAGAGGCATGCGTAGCCAAGTGAACACATGGGTCCAGTGAGTGGTTGGGCTGACTGTGGACACGGCGATTCAGACAGTTAGTAGGCCGGGGCTAAATAAGCTAGCAGTTAGCATACCAGGGCTAGCAAGCTAGCAGTTAGCAGACCGGGTTAGCAAGCAAGCAGTTGGCAGACCGGGGCTAGCAGTTAGCAGGCCGGGTTAGCAAGCAAGCAGTTGGCAGACCGGGGCTAGCAGTTAGCAGACCGGGGCAGGCAGGCTAGCAGTTAGCAGACCGGGGCAGGCAAGCTAGCAGTTAGCAGACCGGGGCAGGCAAGCTAGCAGTTAGCAGACCGGGGCAGGCAAGCTAGCAGTTAGCAGACCGGGGCAGGCAAGCTAGCAGTTAGCAGACCGGGGCAAGCAAGCTAGCAGGTAACAGACCGGGGCTAGCAAGTTAGCCTTTGGGGGACATCGCGATGGGGGTAAGTCTGTTTTTGCCTCTTCGTGAGGTGATGTCGATAGACCAGTCGTGAAATTAGTTGGGTTCCAAGTACCTCTAGGTAGCTAGTAGGCCGCGGTTAGCAGAATGGGCCTTCAGCGGACGTCGCGCCTGAGGGGCCTGTTGGAATCCTCGGGCAGATTATATCGGTATTCCAGTCGTAGAGGATCAGCGGGGTTCCGTGCCCCGTACCAGCAGTAGAAGGGGTCCGGATATTGTAGCCCAGGAGTGGGCTTCGGTGGTAGCACAGGAGCCCTGGCTGGGCTAGCTTCAGGCTAATTGGTGCTTGCTCCGGGATGGAAATGCTAGCCAGGAGTAGTCACCGAGGATTGCGGTTAGCTAGTTGCGAAGATCCAGATGAAAATGTTCAGAGTTTGCGGTAGGAATCCGGGGATATGGGGAAAAAATATTATAATATGTCCGTTATGCTCTGGTTTGAGTCACGTTGTTCGAACTGGTGAGAGCTTTCCAAGCTAAAGGTTGGCTGATGACCGCTAGCAATGGTTTGCTGACTGATAGCTGGTAGGTAGTTAGCTTTCTAGCTTCAGTTGAGGGATTCCAGATCCGAAGTAAATAGAAATACTTTAGAAAAAAACCCAGATCCACGACACATTGGGTGAGGCGGGTTGCAGGAGAGTATTACGAAGTTTTGAGGTTTAGGAAAATATTCTAAAAAGATATGCGAAGAAAAATATGTAAAAAGATATATACAAGGGACACGACAGGACAAAGACGTCTGACTGCTACGCCGTCTTGGATTTCTATGCCATCAAATGGCATATAACATTCAACATACCAGTTCGGATCTGGTTAAAAATAGTTGATTCAGTTATAGAACCCATTGCCCTTTTTGCCTGTGAGGTCTGATGTCTGCTCACCAACCAAGAATTCACGAAATGGGACAAACACCATATTGAGACTTTCCATGCAGAATTCTGCAAAAATGTGCAATGTAAAACACCAAATAATGCATGCAGAGCAGAATTAGGCTGATACCCGCTAATGATCAAAAACCAGAAAAGAGACATTAAATTATTTTACCACCTAAAAGGAAGCAATTCCCAAACCTTCCATAACAAAGCCATCACCTACAAAGAGATGAACCTGGAGAAGAGTCCCCTAAGCAAGCTGGTCCTGAGGCTCTGTTCACAAACAGACCCCACAGAACCCCAGGACAGCAACACAATTGGACCCAACCAAATCATGAGAAGAAAAAAAAAGATGATTACTTGACACATTGGAAAGAATTAACAAAAAAAACGTCGCAAACTAGAATGCTATTTGGCCCTAAACAGAGAGTACACAGTATTCTGCATACCTGACCATTGTGACTGACCCAAACTTAAGGAAAGCTTTGACTATGTACAGACTCAGTGAACATAGCCTTGCTATTGAGAGAGGCCGCCATAGGCAGACCTGGCTCTCAAGCGAAGACAGGCTATGTGCGCACTGCCCATGAGGTGGAAACTGAGCCTCACTTCCTAACATCCTGCCAAATGTATGACCATATTAGAGAGACATATTTTCCTCAGATTACACAGACCCACAAAGAATTAAAAAAAACAAATCCAATTGTGATCAACTCCCATATCTATTGGGTGAAATACCAGTGTGCCATCACAACAGCAAGATGTGTGACTTGTTGCCACAAGAAAAGTGCAAACAGTGAGGAACAAACACCATTGTAAATACAACCCACATTTATGTTTATTTATTTTCCCTTTTGTACTTATTTTTATTTGCACATTGTTATAACACTGTACATAGCCATAATATGACATTTGAAATGTCTCTATTCCTTTGGAACTTTTGTGAGTGTGATGTTTACTGTACATTTTTTGTTTATTTCACTTTTGTTTAACCCTTTCACATGTACCATCACATGGGTGTGATCATTCTACAGTGGTCCCTGTAGGGTATGATCACACCGGTGTGATTAGAATGCTTATTTAGAACGGCCAGTTTCGAATGACACAACAATCAGCATTTGAGCTGGCCACATTGTTTTTTTCAGAAACATTTTGCACAAACACAGTCCTTACAAAGTTGTGTCCAGAATGTGAGCAGTTTAGTTTTGGATGCAATGTTCAGACATTTACAGAAGTATCTACAGCATAAAACAATCATCCAAACTGGAAAAAATGTAGGCTACATTTGTCAAATCAAAATCAAATCAAATCAAATGTATTTATATAGCCCTTCATACATCAGCTGAAATCTCAAAGTGCTGTACAGAAACCCAGCCTAATACCCCCAAACAGCAAGCAATGCATGTGAAAGAAGCACGGTGGCTAGGAAAAACTCCCTAGGAAAAACTCCCTAGAAAGGCAAAAAACCTAGGAAGAAACCTAGAGAGGAACCAGGCTATGAGGGGTGGCCAGTCCTCTTCTGGCTGTGCCGGGTGGATATTATAACAGAACATGGTCAAATAATAATCATAGTAGTTGTCGAGGGTGCAACAAGCACGTCCGGTGAACAGGTCAGGGTTCCATAGCCGCATGCAGAACAGTTGAAACTGGAGCAGCAGCATGGCCAGGTGGACTGGGGACAGCAAGGAGTCATCATGCCAGGTAGTCCTGAGGCATGGTCCTAGGGCTCAGGTCCTCCGAGAGAAAGAAAGAAAGAAAGAGAGAAAGAGAGAATTAGAGAGAGCATATATAAATTCACACAGGACACCGGATAAGACAAGAGAAATACTCCAGATGTAACAGACTGACCCTAGCCCCCGACACATAAACTACTGCAGCATAAATACTGGAGGCTGAGACAGGAGGGATCAGAAGACACTGTGGCCCCATCCGATGATACCCCCGGACAGGGCCAAACAGGCAGGAAATAACCCCACCCACTTTGCCAAAGCACAGCTTTGTCCTAGCGCTAACTGAGGAAAGATTGACTAAACACAAACCGGTCATATTTGTATTACTCTCAGCTGACAAACTACAAAATGAATTAGCTAATAGAAATTACTATTTATAATTAATCACATCACGTGTGAGCTCACCATTGATCGAAATAATTGAGTAAAACACTTTAGAAATCGAAAGTAATCCGACGATGGGTAGTTTCTGCTCGCTGCCATGCTTTTTTCTCTCACAGAAACCAAAGATAATAAGAGAAGACAAGATGAGTTTGGTCTGTTTATAGTATGCATGTTGAAGGGGGTGTGTTGTCTACCATCGTTCACATCCCACCATTCATTTCCGGAAGTTCTCAAAAAATGAGTGAACCCTTACTCACCTCATTTATAACATCTTTGGTCCGACAGACAATTACGTGAAACCCAGAATGCATTGTATGTCAACAAACATGGCTCCACACACAGCTGGAATTTGCTTAGCTCATCATAATCAGTACAACCTTCAAAAAAGTATTTTACACACATAATATGTACCCATTACAATCTATGCAAGAATCGAAATGCGTGATTTGTCACCGGTAATTGAAAACACGTGAATAAAACAGTAAATATATAAGTAATTACCACACAAAACATTTTCTGATAGTGATTTATTGATACAAGTGGCGCGTGCCGGGCAGTCAGTCACATAACATCTCACAGTGTTGTTTATGTATGTAGCTAGTGAGCTAAGCTGTAGCATTAGCAATGTCTTTCAAAAGGAGACCACTCACAAATGCAGATATTCTGGATATTTTTTTCAATTCTATGAAAGTCAGGAATCAGATTCTGAGAGTGAGGAGCTTCCCCCCAACCTTGTAGCCATTGAGAACCCTGAATCTGAGGACTCCTTGTCCACTGACGAAGTCCCAGGTCCCTTTTGAAGATGCTGGTGGTGATGGAGGCAGACCGACAGTGGATGAAGTACAGGAGTTCTGTGGTCGCTGGAAGGTCGCCAGCCACTTCACCCCTCCTGGCCCTGCTGTTTGCTTTGATGAGTCCTAGTCTAGAGTGCCATTTCCATCTAAGGCAGAGGGCTTCAAGTTGTTTCTGACGGAGGAGCTGGTGGGAGACATAGAAGAGGAGACCAATCGCTATTGCTTCCCTCTCCTCGCCCCTACCTGGGCTCGAACCAGGGACCCTCTGCACACATCGAGTGAGGGGAAACTTGCTAAATGGGTGACAACCACATTTAGTGAGATGTATACCTTCCTGCTGACAGTCCTTCTCATGGTGATAGTAAAGAAGAACTCCCTAAGAGAATACTGGAGCACAGATCCTATGTTTGCCACCCTCTTTTCCCAAGACCGCTTCCCAGTACTGATGCGATGCCTGCATTTCGTCAACAATGCTACTGCCATCCTAAGTGACCCATTATACAAAATAAGAAATGTTCTTACCAGCCTGACATCAGCATTTGGTTAGGTCTTTGTGCCATACAAGAACCTATGCATTGATGAGTACCTGATGCTAGGGAAAGGTAGGCTGGCGATGCGTAAATATATTCCCTCCAAAAGGCACAGGTTTGGGGTCAAGTTCTTTGTCATGTGCGACGTGAAGACAGGATTCTGTCCAGGACATTATAGTTTACACAGGGTCCACCACTGACATCCAACATTATGAGGGGCTTGGGGTGTCCGAGTCCGTGGTGATGACCATGCTGGCTCCTCATCTCAGCAAGGGACACACTTTGTATGTGGACAATTGTTACTGCAGTCCCACACTCTTCCAGCATCTGCTCTCCAACAGCACAGGGGCCTGTGGGACAGTCAGGTCGAACAGGAAGAGGATGCCGGCATTCGGATGCAGGAAGATGCAGAGAGGGGAGGTGGAGTTCAAGGAGAACGGTCAACAGCTGGCAGTAAAGTGGCATGACAAACGAGACGTCCATGTCCTCTCCACTGTCCATACAGCAACCATGTCGGCCACAGGGAAGGTGGACCACCTGATGGGAGAGAGAAAAATCAAACCAGACTGTGTACTTGACTATAACCTCAACATGGGGGTAGTGGATAAGGCGGACATGATAAACAGCTTTGTGGAATGCACTCGGAAAACGACCAAGTGGTATAAGAAGATATTTTTCCATCTGATCGACACTGCTGCCCTCAATGGCCACATAGTTCACCACCAACTAACAGGTGAGATGATTACTGAACATGGTATTTTTTGTAATTGGACATACATTTCACATGCAAATCACATATAGATACTATTAACCTAATAAGGCACTTACTTTGATAGAAACGCAGCCTGGATTTGAACCAGGGTGTCTGTAGGGATGCCTCTAGCACTGAGATGCTGTGCCTTAGACCGCAGCGCCACTTGGGAGTCATAAGGCCAGGGTAGCTTTAAAATACAACACAAGCTAATACTTCTCTGATGCTATTAGCATTGTTTTACAGAGCTAATAGAAGAATGTAGCTAGCTACATAAGCACGATTGAATATAACACCATAAAGGTTATGAAATGAGTAACGTTACCTCGCGTGTCCACGGTTATAAGGAATATACACAAATATACTATGCTCCATACATAGAGTGAGCTACAGTAGAAACGACATACAGAAACTATTATAACGTAATAAGGCACTTTGATAGAAACGCACACATTAACAAAGTTGTTAATGGTAACGAAAACAATGACTGCGATGCGGGCAAAAGACGGAAAATGTGAAGACGTGTGCAGATCCTGTTCTGACGGGACATGCGCAAATGTCTGCAGACTTGAACTGCGCAAATAATTTGCGAAGTGGTTGGGGAATTTTTTTCCGGGTCAGAAATGTCAACAACAACAAAAAATATTATCCGCAAAAGTAAAAATGGCTACTTTTGTGTGAATGAATGAGGCGGAACACACCTCAATTCAAACTGTTTTTAGAAAATACAAAACTTGTTAGAAATAATTTGAAATTGACAAGTTGAAAACAGCCTATAAATAAAAACAGGCTTGCGTGCCTTTGGTTTGAGGGCAGCGCGGATTAAATGTACTGTTGCGTAACGATCACATTCTGGAATGGAGAGAACGTTCTAACGTCACGTGCATAAAAAAACTCACGCTGGGGCGACCGTTAGAGATATTTGGAACTCACACTTGAAAGGTTAATATTTATTTCACTTGCTTTGGCAATGTAAACATATGTTTCCCATGCCAATAAAGCCGTTTGAATTGAATTGAATGGAGGGATAAAGGAAGAGGAGAGCGTGGAGGGAGAGGTAGAGCACACCCAAGAGGGGAGCCTACGTTTCCATGGATTGTCTCTGCCCCAAGTACCACCATTCACCCTTGTGCCACACCGCCTAGGCCTAAAGTGACAGAGGCAGGAGTTTTGGAGTTGTTTTTAAAAGTGGTAGTAATTTATTTCTGTTCCTGTGCTTGTAATGAATTACAACAAGAACATTAGTGGGGTTGACCAACAGGAGCTATTTACAAGGATGCACAGGTGGAAAATGGTGGAAGTATGTGTTTTGGGGGATGCTCAACATTGACATCGTAAATGTGTACATTGTTTTGGAGACCCTGCAAAGGCCCCCTCCCAGAAACCTGCAGGCGCTGGTCCCTGAAGGCATTCAAATGCAGCTTGTGCATTCACTTTGTGATGTGGCAGAAAGAGGGGAAGCAAAAGTGTGGACCAGGGTGTGTGGACGGAGTTGTAGCTCATTTGAAAGCAGCTGAAGTTTGAAGGGTGCCATAGAGGGTGTGTGTGGTGTGCATTCAGAGTGGACGCAGGGCAAAGACTGGGAGATGTGTAGAAACCTCCTTTGGGCGCTCTAGGTGTTCTGTGCCACTTTACAGGATGGGGCCATGCTTCCAGAAGTTCCATGACATGTTGTAGGCTAAATGCAAACACTAAAGTCACCGTGTGAAATATGAATTTGTCCTACAAATATTTTGTCTCTGACCAGTTGTGTTTTGTATCTTCTCTCTTTATTCAGTCTCTATCTAATACTCGTTGCATTCACTGAATTGTTGTCAAAGCGGGCTACTATTATAACATTTTGTGTCAGGCCTAGTCTGCACTAAATCTTATTGAGAGAGGTTACCTACATTTTGAAATAGTCTCAAAATAGTATTTAGCATTTTTACAGAAGAATCGTTGTCAATCAAATAGCCTGCGTGGGTTTTGAAATACTTTCTGAATATTGTCCTTTGGTCACATTTTGGATAATCTTTTAAACGTGTGTGTGTGTGTGTGTGTGTGTGTGTGTGTGTATATGTGTGTGTATGTATGTGTGTGTGTGTGTGTGTGTGTGTGTGTGTGTGTGTGTGTGTGTGTGTGTGTGTGTGTGTGTATATATATATGTATATATTCTGAGTGAGTAATTTAGTCAAATTGACTCATTTCAATACACTAGGGTTTTTTGTTGTTGGGTGTTAATCCTTTTTCGATAGTGAGTGAATACAAAATGGAAGACAAAATGACTGTTCTTCCTATTGACATGAATGTGGTGTTCATGATTTTTTTTTAGCTTAATTAAATTGATTTACATATGGTGTTTCTATTCAAAGAAAAAATGTATATTTTCAGTAGCCAATATATTGCCTACCTAAAACCATAATTTAATACATTTTAAGTCCTTCAAAATATAAACTACATATCTTGATGGTAGAAAGTAGAATAGACACTAGATATTGGCTACTGTGGGTGGGGTCACAGTAATTCAAAGAATAGTGATAAAGGAAATGAAAAATGCTAGGCAGAGCATGCCCAGAGTGAAATTGGAGTAGAAGAGAAGGCAAACCATTTTTTTTAATCTGCTGAAATTATGCTCTGCTCCTCGCTCCACACTCGCCCACCTACATGCTCTGGTATTCAAAAGCAGCCCACTCATGTCAATGGATAGAATCAGTGTATGAACTGCTGCAGCAACCGTTACAAGGTCTGACAAGCTGCATAACAAAAGATGTCTATATAGACAAAAGAACAATTAAGTCATTCAAACAAGATAAGTCGTTCAAACGACTTAGTATCTTGTTTGAACAACATATTATCTAATTTGAAGAATTTAGTAAAAACATTTTTTTACTAAGTTGCTCAAACGAGATACTAACTAAATAATTCCAAGAGTCTAAGTGACTTTTTTTTTGCCTTGGGCTTCAGGGCTTCCATAAGAAAGTTCAGGGAATCCTCCTCTTTTAACAGTTGCCATCAAAAAAGCTTTCAAAGGTGTTTTTTTCTCCCTCGAATGCATTCATAATGTTATAGGCTACAATAACTGGGCATGCATATTTCTCTCCATCTCCCACTCGCAATTTGAATACACCTTGAGAGGAATATTATTTTCTCGCACAGAATGTGACAGGCTGAACAGTTGAATAGGTCAACTATTCTACCATGGAGTTTTCTGATTCCGCTGTTGCTTACCCGTGTTGTTGGCTGTGGAAAATGTTGTGTGGACAACAAGTGAAAGGTTTCAGCTCTGCCTGGCTCTCATTTGGATCACAGGTACCAGGTCCCGGAACAATTTAACCCCTGGGGCTTACTGGATCACAGCTCATAATAAATACTGGAAAGGTCACACACTACATTATCCTGCTCTGGAATGGTTCAGAGCTGTGTTCTTGTCAACTCAAGTAACACCTAGAGAATGTGGAAAAAATATGACTGAAAATAGGACCGGTGTGCTGCAGAGATGGAAGGGAGCAATCGGTCGGGCCTCCCTGTTGGGACCTCCATAGGTGAAAGGGGTTGTGGGATGTATGTTCTAGCAGTGTGTTGTGAGGAATGAGTTAACATTAGGCTATGACAGAAATCTGGAAAGGTGAAGTCTGAGGCTTGAGTGGGTTGTCTCTGCATTATCTCAGCCTGGGGAGGGTGTGTGTTTGTGCATGATCATGCCCTTTATCCATCTTCACTGATTCACTTGACAGGATGATAGATTGACACAACAGTTTCACTGTGAGTTCATCCCAGCCCGAGGGCCAATGTTAAGTTGAAAGAAAAATGATACAGTATAAGCCTGTTTGTATTAATGCAAAATGTACTGTAGTATTTTTCACTTGTATCAGTACACGAAGAGTACGGTAGTGTATTATTTACTCTCTAATTGGACTTGTGAATTGGAGATGTCCCCTACTGGAATCTGACTGGCCGTAGACAACCATTGCGTGTACAAGCCAGATGCTCTTCCATGGAACTTTCTTTCAGCTGAGCTCCAACAGCATTAGAACATGCCCCAGATGGAGACATCTGCTGAGTAAACTTTTCCTGATTTCTCAGTCAGAAACCTTTTACTATGCTCTCCAAAGTAAACTCCTACCTGCACACGTTGTCCTCCGTCCTTTCAATACCAATGGTGGCAATAATTACATCATATTCTTTGTAGCGGTGGCAAGGCAACAGTTTAGCAGCCGCTGCTAAATTAATATAGGGGGAAACCTTGCCAATGGTCAGAACTGCAGGACTAACCCATGACTGGCCAAACTGGGAGTGGGAGGTCAGAAGAACTAGAGGCGGGAGTGATGCGTGGCATGATGCTGCTGAATTCACAGTACACAGTATTCACTTACTCAGCAATTCCACATCTACACACTAGTTCGGACATTTGGTAAATACCATTTAGTTATGGTAAGCTGCTCTCTAACTAAATATCTGCCTTTGTCATGAATGTATCAAATTCCACAATTGCTTTACAAAAAGTCATTTTGTTTTTTCATCTGTTAAATTTTTCAAAGACTGCCACAGTCAGCTACATAGTGCTTTAGCTAGAACTTCTAGTTCCTCCTCCGCTCCTCTTTCTCATAGCATATGTCATTGTCCCGGATGGATCTCTTCTTCTGGGAAGTGACTGTTACTCTCCGTTGATCACAAATATGTTGTTGGACTCATCTGGAAAGGCTCAAGGGATTGGTTTTATTTAGATAAAAACGACTGTCTGCCAAAACATAGCATATTCTGCACATATAAATCTATCCATACATTCTGCCCCCTATCAGTGTTTCACTTTCAAAAGTATAGCATAGTACTAAACAATTTCAAGCATAATGTAAGACTAGTGACAAATATTTAAGAATGTTTAAATCTATTGTCTCAACTTTGTCAAAACCTGACACAATCACTTAGAAATTAGGCTAGTCTTATTCTTCTCCAGATGCTTAGTATGCTTCAAGCGAGGTATTTTTTGACAGTTAGGTATCACACTGTGTTTCAGCAGTTCGTTGGCGATAATCCAAAAATTAGAGTTGGATTAAGGAGAAGCTAGGGGGGTAGTGGTTCAGACGGCGTGTGAAGTGAGCTGTGCTTAATTAGACAGACCTGCGTTAAACAGCCCTCACTGAGGAGTGCTGTGGTGAAGCAGCTGGGGAGAGTTTAGACCCTCTGTGCAATGCTGCTTTACACCCTGTATAACCTCCCTGTAATCTCTCTCTCTCTCTCTCTGAACGATGTCACGTGTGTCTATGTCAACAGTATTTGGGATTTTATACAGGAAAGAGAAAGTGGAAAATGTTGTTTTGTCTTTAGTCGAAATACTATTTTTATCAATCAATTGCTGTAATTTCTCCGTATGTTATGAGCCAGACAGGTTTACAGACTAGTTAACCATTAGGGAAGCAGATGTGACCGCTTTTTAATAATACACTCTGCCCTGTCCCCTAACCCAGACATACAGTAGTTGGTAACCAGACCTTTTACATTGAACATTTTAAGTCATTTAGCAGACATTCTTATCCAGAGCGACTTACAGGTGCAATTAATGTTAAGTGCCTTGCTCAAGGGCACATTGACAGATTTCTAGCCTAGTCGGCTCGGGGTTTGAACCACCGACTTTTCGGTTACTGGCCCAATGCTCTTAACCGCTAGGCTACCTGCCGCCTTTTAGCAGGGAATTTGTGAGTCTTCTCCTCCAGTGCTCTGCTACAGATGTAAGATTTTAATTTGAGTCCGTTTGCTACAGCAGGAAAATCATCCTGCAGCAACAGGAAATGGGAATCATATGGATTATAATGAATGGACATTGTTATAGGGATTGACCAATTTTTCATAAGGGGAAAATCAAGTCTGAGATTTCAAAGTGGACATTTCCAACTCTTTTTAAACCTCAAATACACTACAAGTTAAAAAGGTCCTGCGCTGCAAGAAAGTTCTCCTGCAACAGGGTGATCAAATTAAGATCCTATGATCAACGAAAAGACTGATTTATAGATTCACCCTATGAGTCATAATTTCTCATTAGTCATGTGGCGGGCCAGCCCTCAGTTTTGCTTTTGCAGCCATTTTTAGACTCGGATGACAAACCACCAGACCGCACAGGGCCTCCCAGCTGGTGGGTAATGGCTAACAGAATAGTAAAAAGCCTGTTGGAAACTATGTACAAACAGCACCGTAAACTTTTTCATAATGAAGACATTGCCTGTTTTTTAAAAATTGTTTCAATATCACATCTCTGATAGTACAGTAGCCTAATGTAATTTGTTGTGTGGATCATTAAAATGCATATGACCAACTGACTTGCCTGTCTTAATTGCCCATGAGAGGATACATCAAGTTGTATTGAATTAAATATAATGACTAATTGATGTGATTGTATGATGTCATTGCAGGTCTTATCTACCGGTACAATGAGGAAACACCTGTTTCTCCTAGCCCTGGCTCTGGTTTGCTGCTGCTTCTGGAGCGTTCAGGCTGAAGTCTACACCTCTATAGGTAAACCTACACTAACGTTCAAAAGTTTGGGGTCACTTAGAAATGTCCTTGTTTTCCATGAAACCATACATGAAATGAGTTGCAAAATGAATAGGAAATATAGTCAAGATGTTGACATAATTGTGTCCTTCAAACTTTGCTTTCGACAAAGAATCCTCCATTTGCAGCAATTACAGCCTTGCAGACCTTTGGCATTCTAGTTGTCGATTTGTTGAGGTAATCTGAAGAGATTTCACCCCGTGCTCCCTGAAGCCCCTCCCACAATTCAAATCAAATGTATTTATATAGCCCTTCTTACATCAGCTGATATCTCAAAGTGCTGTACAGAAACCCAGCCTAAACCCCCAAACAGCAAGCAATGCAGGTGTAGAAGCACGGTGGCTAGGAAAAACTCCCTAGAAAGGCCAAAACCTAGAGAGGAACCAGGCTATGAGGGGTGGCCAGTCCTCTTCTGGCTGTGCCGGCTGGAGATTATAATAGAACATGGCCAAGATGTTCAAATGTTCATAAATGACCAGCATGGTCAAATAATAATAATCACAGTAGTTGTCGAGGGTGCAACAGGTCAGCACCTCAGGAGTAAATGTCTGTTGGCTTTTCATAGCCGATCATTGAGAGTATCTCTACCACTCCTGCTGTCTCTAGAGAGTTGAAAACAGCAGGTCTGGGACAGGTAGCGTGTCCGGTGAACAGGTCAGGGTTCCATAGCCGCAGGCAGAACAGTTGAAACTGGAGCAGCAGCACGGCCAGGTGGTATGGGAACAGCAAGGAGTCATTATGCCAGGTAGCCCTGAGGCATGGTCCTAGGGCTCAGGTCCTCTGAAAGAGGGAATTAGAGAGAGCATACTTAAATTCACACAGGACACCGGATAAGACAGGAGAAATACTCCAGATATAACAGACTAACCCTAGCCCCCCGACAAATAAACTACTGCAGCATAAATACTGGAGGCTGAGACAGGAGGGGTATAACCCCACGTCACAGGCAGGATATAACCCCACCCACTTTGCCAAAGCACAGCCCCCACACCACTTGAGGGATACCTTCAACCACCAACTTCCCATCCTGAGACAAGGCCGAGTATAGCCCACAAAGATCTCTGCCACGGCACAACCCAAGGGGGGGCGCCAACCCAGACAGGAAGACCACATCAGTGACTCAACCCACTCAAGTGACGCACCCCTCCTAGGGACGGCATGGAAGAGCACCAGTAGGCCAGTGACTCAGCCCCTGTAATAGGGTTAGAGGCAGAGAATCCCAGTGGAGAGAGGGGAACCGGCCAGGCAGAGACAGCAAGGGCGGTTCGTTGCTCCAGTGCCTTTCCATTCACCTTCACACTCCTGGGCCAGACTACACTCAATCATAGGACCTACTGAAGAGATGAGTCTTCAATAAAGACTTAAAGGTTGAGACCGAGTCTGCGTCGGATTGGCTTGATTGGCAAACTGCTCCCACAACAGCTCAATAGGGTTTAGATCCGGTGACTGTGCTGGCCACTCCATTATAGACAAAATACCAGCTGACTGCTTCTTCCCTAAATAGTTATTGCATAGTTTTGAGCTGTGCTTTGGGTCATTGTCCTGTTGTAGGAGGAAATTGGCTCCAATTATGCGCCACCCACAGGGTATGGCATGGCGTTGCAAAATGGAGTGACAGCCTTCCTTCTTCATGATCCCTTTTACCCTGTACAAATCTCCCACTTTAACACCACCACTAAAGCACCCCCAGACCATCACATTGCCTCCACCATGCTTGACAGATGGCGTCAAGCACTCCTCCAGCATCTTTTAATTTTTTCTGTTTTTTTGTGATCCAAACACCTCAAACTTAGATTTGTCTGGCCTTAACACTTTTTTCCAATCTTCCTCTGTCCAGTGTCTGTGTTTTTTTGTCCATCTTAATCTTTTCTTTTTATTGGCCAGTCTGAGATACTACTTTTTCTTTGCAACTCTGCCTAGAAGGCCAGCATCCCGGAGTCTCCTTTTCACTGTTGACGTTGAGACTGGTGTTTTGCGGGTACTATTTAATGAAGCTGCCAGTTGAGGACTTGTGAGGCGTCTGTTTCTCAAACTACACACTATAATGTACTTGTCATTTTGCTCAGTTGTGCACCGGGGCCTCCCACTCCTCTCTCTATTCTGGTTAGAGCCAGTTTGTGCTGTTCTGTGAAGGGAGTAGTACACAGCGTTGAACGAGATCTTCAATTTCTTGGCAATTTCTCGCATGGAATAGCCTTCATTTCTCAGAACAAGAATAGACTGATGAGTGTCAGAAGAAAGTGCTTTTGTTTCTGGCCATTTTGAGCCTGTAATAGAACCCACAAATGCTGATACTCCAGACACTCAACTAGTCTAAAGAAGGCCAGTTTTATTGCTTCTTTAATCAGTACAACAGTTTTCAGCTGTGCTAACATAATTGCAAAAGGGTTTTCTAATGATCAATTAGCCTTTTAAAATGATAAACTTGGATTAGCTAACACAACGTGCGATTGGAACACAGGAGTGATGGTTGCTGATAATGGGCCTCTGTACGTGTATGTAGATATTCCATTAATAATCAGCCGTTTCCAGCTACAATAGTCATTTACAACATTAACCTCTCTGGGGTATGTGGGACGCTAGCGTGCACTATTCAACAGCCAGTGAAATAGCAGGGCGGCAAATTCAAATCAACAAAAATCTCATAATTCAAATTTCTCCAACATACAACTATTATATCCCATTTTAAAGATAATCTTCTCGTTGATCCAACCACATTGTCTGATTTCCAAAAGGCTTTACGGCGATAGCATAACATTAGATTATGTTAGGACAGCGCCGAGACAAGAAAAACCACACAGCCATTTTCCAAGCAAGGAGAGGCGTCACAAAAACCAGAAATACAGCTAAACTTAATCACTAACCTTTGATGATCTTCATCAGATGGCACTCATAGGACTTCATGTTACACAATACATGTATGTTTTGCTCGATAAAGTTCATATTTATATCCAAAAACCCCATTTTACATTGGCGTGTAATGTTCAGAAATGTTTTGCCTCCCAAAACTTCTGGTGAATGAGCACATCAATTTACAGAAATACTCATCATAAACGTTGATAAAATATTCAACAGTTATTCAAAGAATTATAGATACACTGCTCCTTAATGCAACCGCTGTGTCAGATTTCAAAAAAGCTTTACGGCGAAAGCAAATTTTGCAATAATCTGAGTACAGCGCTCAGATATCAAAACAAGCCATACAGATACCCGCCATTTTGGAGTCAACAGAAATGACAAAAATGACATTATAAATATTCACTTACCTTTGATGATCTTCATCAGAATGCACTCCCAGGAATCCCAGTTCCACAATAAATGTTTGTTTTGTTCGATAAAGTCCATAATTTATGTCATTTTCTCACTCATCTACTTCCAGGAGCTCTTATTCTCCCCCTATTCCCAGTAGAAGCATGAAACAATGTTCTAAAGACTGTTGACATCTAGTGGAAGCCTTAGGAAGTGCAAAATGAACCCTAAGTCACTGTATACTGTATAGGCAATCACTTGAAAAACTACAAACCTCAGATTTCCACACTTCCTGGTTGGATTTTTTCTCAGGTTTTTGCCTGCCATATGAGTTCTGTTATACTCACAGACATCATTCAAACAGTTTTAGAAACTTCAGAGTGTTTTCTATTCAAATCTATATCCTACCTTCTGAGCCTGAGTAGCAGGCAGTTTTCTACGGGGACGCCTTTCATCCGGACGTCAAAATACTGTCCCCTACCCTAGAGAAGTTAACAATGTCTACACTGTATTTCTGATCAATGTGATGTTACTTTAATGGACAAAAATGCGCTTTTCTTTCAAAAACAACGACATTTCTAAGTGACCCCAAACTTTTGAATGGTATTTTATCCTCACATGCTGTATGGCTATACCATTACGCCTCTGTAGGTACCCTTTACCATTACACATCTATAAGTAGGCCTATACCATTACCCTTGTATGTCTGACATGACACCAGTCAACCTTAGTTTCTGCATGCCCTAATTCCTGTCATAAAATCATCTCTTTTAGAATTCAGGATTCCTGCTTTTCCAAGCATGTTGATGGCGCTGTATTTGCTGTGTACAGTATGCTATTGAGAAGAGAGAGCTTTACACCACCAGCTTACGGTGCCTCTTTGTCTTACGGTTGACTGACGTTCTTTCTCTCGCCAAACCTCCAGTGTTCAACAGGCTTCTAAAAAGTATCTGGAAAACAATTAGCTAAGTTTCTGAACTCTCCTCACATCTGTCCAGCATAGCTATCAAATGAAGGAAACACCTGCTATAGACAAGGCTTAGGATAGTTTACAGGATAAGCAAGTAGCAGCAGTTCTTTTTGAGTCCAATTTCTAAAATAACATGGTGAGCATAATTTCACAGAAAGTGGCACCATTAGCCTGCATAATGTCAGTTCAAGTAATCTGTGTAATTTATATACTTACTTTGGCTGCCATTACCCTAAGATATAAATATTGCGTGAAGCTGTTTCGCTTTCCTTCTGGCAACAGAATTTAGTTCACTTTTAACTGTCTAGTGTTGCTATGGAATTGTTTTCTGCAAACAGCAGCATTCCAACCCCCTTACCCCAAGAACCATGGGTATTTAGAGTGGTGTTTGGTTGGACACATTCTATACAATCACAGCAGAGAATGCTACAGGTGGAAACCTTTCACTTTCTGAAGCCTGTGTGAGGAAACTTTATTTTCCTGACAATTAAACCAAAGCGTATTCTAGGTCCCCCACTTTCCCTCAGGAAATGATGATCATGGGAAAATACTTGATCTGGTTGCCGAACACATTTATTACATATGTGCAGTAGTCTATAACACAGAACACAAAAGCTTCAGTATATTTAATGATTCATCTCCAGTTTCATATTCAACATGGCCCTTTTTTCTTTCCACTTTCCATTAGGTCAAATGACAGACCTGATATACACAGAGAAGGAGTTGGTTCAGTCCTTGAAAGAATATATTCAAGCAGAGGAGTCCAAACTTGCTGCTGTGAAAAGGTGAACACTACACTCTATAACCATAGTGCTAATAAAGGCGACTTTGATAGCCATGTTTTCAATTATGTTAATTTGTCAAAATAAGACTAGACCGAATAAGCCCATTTGATTAATTATCAATAATCAGATTGTAGCACGATTGGAGCTCATTGTGTACTGTACTGAACCTGACTGTTTTCTTCCCTGTGCTGTGTTGTAGCTGGGCCAACAAGCTGGACGTGCTGACACGTGCCTCCACCTCAGACCCAGAGGTCTACCTGGCCCACCCCGTCAACGCCTACAAGCTGATGAAGAGACTCAACACCGAGTGGTCCGAGCTGGAGAGCCTTGTGCTGCAGGACCCCTCAGATGGTAAGATACGGTCGGCGGGAGGGAGAGGTTACAGCTTCTATAGAGCTCCTCTGTGTGTGGGTGTGAGGAGGCTTGTGGAAAAGAAGGTGTGAGGCCAATTCTGATCCATCATGCTCCACCCCAACATCTGCAGAGTAGAGTTAGGGTGAGTAGAGTGGAGCTGAGAGAGAACACAGGCTGCCGTCTTTCATGTGCAGCTGCATCTTTCCTCTGTTTACATTTTGCCACGTCTGCAGTGTATGAGACCGCATACCACTGGTATGACAAAACATTTATTTTTACTGTTCTAATTAAGTTAGTAACCAGTTTATAATAGCAATATGCACCTCAGAGTTTGTGGTATATCAAATGTATTTAGAATTGTATATGGCCAATATACCACGGCTAAGGGCTGTATCCAGGCCCTCCATGTTGTGTTGTGCATAAGAACAGCCCTGAGCCGTGGTATATTGGCCATATACCACACACCATCGTTCCTTATTGCTTAATTCTATCAGCTAGTCTCCCCTGTGTGTCCCTGGAGAGCATCACAGTTTACTAATTCCAAAGAGTTTTGGGACACCGTAAAGTCCATGGAGAATAAGAGCACCTTCTCCCAGCTGCCCACTGCACTGAGGCTAGGAAACACTGTCACCACCGATAAATCTACGATAATTGAGAATTTCAATAAGCATTTTTCTACGTCTGGCCATGCTTTCCACATGGCTCCCCTACCCCGGCCTGCAGCTCTGCACCCCCCGCAGCAACTTGCCCAAGCCCCCCCGCTTCTCCTTCACCCAAATCCAGATAGCTGATGTTCTGAAAGAGCTGGAAAATTTAGACCCCTACAAATCAGCTGGGCTAGACAATCTGGACCCTCTTTTTCAAATTTTATCAGCCGAAATTGTTGCAACCCCTATTACTAGCCTGTTCAATCTCTCTTTCGAATCGTCTGAGATCCCTAAATATTGGAAAGCTTCCGTGGTCATCCCCCTCTTCAAAGGGGGAGACACTCTAGACCCAAACTGTTACAGACCTATATCCATCCTGCCCTGCCTTTCTAAAGTCTTCTAAAGCCAAGTGAACAAACCGATCACCGATCATTTCGAATCCCACCGTACCTTCTCCGCTATGCAATCTGGTTTCCGAGCTGGTCGTGGGTGCATCTCAGCCACGCTCAAGGTCCTAAACGATATCATAACCGCCATAGATAAAAGACAGTACTGTGCAGCCGTTTTCATCGACCTGGCCAAGGCTTTCGACTCTGTCAATCACTGCATTCTTATCAGCAGACTCAATAGCCTTGGTTTCTCAAATGACTGCCTCGCCTGGTTCACCAACTACTTCACAGATAGAGTTCAGTGTGTCAAATCGGAGGGCCTGTTGTCCGGACCTCACAAGGTTCAATTCTCGACTCTTTTCTCTGTATATATCAATGATGTCGCTCTTGCTGCTGGTGATTCTCTGATCCACTTCTACGCAGACGACACCATTCTGTATACATCTGGCCCTTCCTTGGACACTGTGTTAACAAACCTCCAAACGAGCTTACCTCCAAACGATGCCATACAACTCTCCTTCCGTGGCCTCCAACTGCTCTTTAATACAAGTTAAACTAAATGCATGCTCTTCAATCGATTGCTGCCCGCACCTGCCCACCCGCCTAGCATCACTACTCTGGACGGTTCTGACTTAGAATATGTGGACAACTACAAATACCTAGGTGTCTGGTTAGACTGTAAACTCTCCTTTCAGACTCACATTAAGCGTCAATCCAAAATTTAAATCTAGAATCGGCTTCATATTCCGCAACAAAACCTCCTTCACTCATGCTGCCAAACATACCCTCTTAAAACTGACTATCCTACCGATCCTTGACTTCGGCGATGTCATTTACAAAATAGCCTCCAACACTCTACTCAGCAAATTGGATGTAGTCTATCACAGGCCATCCGTTTTGTCACCAAAGCCCCATATACTACCCACCACTGCGACCTGTATGCTCTCGTTGGCTGGCCCTCGCTACATATTTGTCGCCAAACCCACTGGCTCCAGGTCATCTATAAGTCTTTGCTAGGTAAAGCCCCACCTTATCTCAGCTCACTGGTCACCATAGCAACACCCATCCGTAGCACGCGCTCCAGCAGGTATATCTCGCTGGTCATCCCCAAAGCCAACACCTACTTTGGCAGCCTTTCCTTCCAGTTCTCTGCTGCCATTGACTGGAATGAATTGCAAAAATCACTGAAGCTGGAGACTTATATCTCCCTCACTAACTTTAAGCATCAGCTGTCAGAGCATCTGTAGCAGAGCATCTGTAGCAGCTGTAGCCCATCTGTAAATAGCACACCCAACTACCTCATCCCCATACTGTTATTTTTTTTTTGTTGCTCTTTTGCACCCCAGTATCTCTACTTGCACATCATCATCTGCACATCTATCACTCCAGTGTTAATGCTAACTTGTAATTGTTTTGCCACTATGGCCTATTTATTGCCTTACCTCCCTAACCTTACTACATCTGCACACACTGTACATCGATTTTTCTATTGTGTTATTGACTGTACGTTTGTTTATGTGTAACTCTGTTGTTGTTTTTGTCGCACTGCTTTGTTTTATCTTGGCCAGGTCGCAGTTGTAAATGAGAACTTGTTCTCAACTGGCCTACCTGGTTAAATAAAGGTGAAATAAAAAAATTTAATAAACATTCTCTAGTTGTCTTGACCTCACACACTACATTATCACACATCATAGCAGTGCACACCAGGCAACTCCAATGCAGATGTTCTGTGCTGTGAGTCCTTCGACTCATTGTTTGCATCGCACATGGTACCCTATTCCCTATATAGTACACTACTTTTGACCAAAGTCCCTATCAAAGCCCTGTCAAAAGTAGTGAGTTGTGTGGTATTTGGGACGCAACCTTTTCACTGCTTCACTCTGTGTCCTTATCACTGTGTTCCCTCCTCAGGGTTCATCTCCAACATGACTGTACACAGGCAGTACTTCCCTGACGAGGAGGATGAGAAAGGTGCTGCCAAGGCACTGATGCGTCTCCAGGACACGTACAAACTGGATTCAGAGAGTTTCTCCAAGGGCAAACTGCCTGGTGAGGCTCTATCATCTCCTTGACTCACCCCTACTCTTTGTGTGTGAACAGTCACTGAAACCCTGCCATGGAAGATTCCAGAAGCCGCCAGATGTGTTATCACAGTGGGTCGCATCCCAAATAGCTCCCTATTCCCTACACAGTGCACTACTTTTGATCAGAGCTCTGATCAAAAGTAGTGCACTATGCAGGGAATAGGGTGCCATTTGGGATGTAGACTGTGTGTGAGCTGAGCATTTCTCAGCCTGCCCTCAGCCTACCAGACTGCAGAGAACGGTTGCTCTTTCGTCCAGCCAGATGTTTACCCTCTCCAGAAATGCAAGCTCAAACAGAACAGTCTTGATACCGGGAGCAAATGCTGTGGCCACACATTCACTATGTATATCTTTTATGACAAATGTGCATCCTATCCTAGTATTGCACACCCTACCAAGTCTGGGAGGTCTGTCAGAAAAAGGTTGCAAAAGCAAAATGTTTTGATATGACCCTCTTACCGCTGCTATAGCAACGTACACTACAGTATCATAACACCATTGTGGATTTATGGAGCACTCTTATGGAGTAACCTCATAAACAGTTGCTAAACTACTCATAAACAGCTGTCTTATTAATGGATGTTATTATCATGCTACTGGGAAACCTCAAACAGAGCAGAATGGTGCTGTATTGCCAAAAGGGTGCATTATACTATACTATACTATACCATACCTGCAGGTATGCACCACAACGCCATCCTGACAGTGGATGACTGTTACGACATGGGGAAGACGGCGTACAACGAGGCAGACTACTACCACGCGGTGCTGTGGATGCAGCAGGCCCTCAGGCAGATGGATGCAGGGGAGGAGCACGTGGTGTCCAAGGCCGATGTCCTGGACTATCTCAGCTACTCCGTCTACCAGATGGGAGACCTGCCCCGCGCCATCGAGCTGACACGCCGCCTAGTGGCCATCGGTAGGACACACACGACATACCGCTGTTTCATATCCAGGAGCTTATTTTTAGGGGTGTTTGACAACAGGAGAGACGTCTTACTCTCTCATACCATCTCTCACACACATTCTTACTTTCTCAATCTCTTCTACTCTCACTCTCCCTCACACATTCTCATTCACGCGCTCACTCTCCCTCACATACTGTCATATTTTCGCACATTCCTGACATAATCACCCTCTCAAAACCTTTCCTATATGTCCAGAGTTACAGGGTGTAACTCTGAGTGCTCATGGTTTACTAATTTGAACTGTATCAGGAATGTTGTTGTCTGTTAAAGGCTGCAATTGTGGAGTTCTGGTTACTTTGCTTAAATGTGAAGTTTAATGAACCGAACCCAAGGTCAACAACTAGTAAGATCTACTAGCATATTTACCAAGTAAAGAATCAGATTTAAAATAATAAAATGAGCTGCTGTAGTTAGCTAGAGGAACATATTGTTGGGTAGTTGTCTCTAGTTTGGGTATCTTTTTTTACAGCTGTCTGTGACCCCCAATCCCCAGTGTGATTGTGGCAGGAAAAGTGCTACTTTTAACTCTTCAAAGCCTTTGAAGTAAACAAAGGGAAATACCGTACTAGGGAGTTGGTATAACATTTTTGTTGTAGAGGTTCCTGTAATTCAAACTGAAAAGACAACTTGATCTAACTAAAGTAACTGAATGCCTTTTTGCTATACTGAATTAAATCCTTTATCATGTCTCTCATCTCATAACATGTACTGGCAATTTTGAAATAACTGACTCCAAACACCACAAGTGGGCATCTTATTTCAGACATTCAATGTTAGTGTTTAGGCCTATTTCCCTTGATACTCAAAACAGATTCATTTTGTATGGTTGAAGTAGCATCACACAGAGAGACAGTTCCTTTTCACTCAAACCATTGACGAGAGTTAAATGTTGTTGAATTGTGCCATGCCGTCACACAATCCCCTCACATTCCCCGTGTCCTGTTAATCTGCTGAACTGCATTACCCATGGTGTCCTTACAGACTCCAGCCACCAGAGGGCAGGAGGGAACCTGCGTTACTTTGAGAAGCTGCTGTCCAAGCAGCTGAAGGAGCTGAACCAAGAGGTCCAGGAGCCGGCCACAGAGGAGCCCATCCAGCTGGGGACATACAAGAGACCCAAGGACTACCTACCTGAGAGGGAGATTTACGAGGGCCTGTGTAGAGGAGAGGGAGTCAAAATGGTGAGACCGACTGACTTATAACGTACAGATAAGGGGTTTTTAAAAGTAAGGAGCATGTATGTGATATCATGTCAACTCCTTGTCACTCGTTGTCATGGTGTGACGAGGAGTGACATGGAGTTGACAAGAGAGCAGAAGCAGACGGGGAGCTAAATGAGATGGTGTCAAAAGGGTGATGTCTGAAAGAGACACTTAGTTATTGTGAGGGAACTTTTAGAGAGGTGAGGTAATTTGACAGGGTTTCGGAGAGGAGCTGTGAATTCCGGTCTAACTCCCACACCCTCGACCCATCCCACCCCATCCAGACCAGTGAGAGGCGCAGCCGGCTGTACTGCCGCTACCATGACGGGAACAGGAACCCTCGCCTGCTGCTCCAGCCCATGAAGGAGGAGGACGAGTGGGACAGCCCACACATCGTCCGCTACCTCAACGCCCTTTCAGACTCAGAAATTGAGAAGATTAAGGAGCTGGCCAAGCCCAGGGTGAGAGGAGCAGAGGAGCAGCAAACAGGACCAGAGGGACCACTATTACCTCACAGATGATCTATGTTTTTAGATATAACACTATACTGTGTGTCTCCGTGGTAGTATTAAAACATTGTATCATAAGGTGGTGAACGTCCAAGGAAAATTAGATGTTACAAGTCCTGTATGTCAATATGTATTCCTACTTTGTATAGCTTGCGAGAGCTACTGTTCGAGACCCCAAAACAGGCGTTCTGACCACGGCAAATTACAGGGTATCAAAAAGGTGAGTCATTATGCATAAGTGGGGTTTTGGCGCCCTCTGTGGTTCATGTTTAACTATGCTTCATGTCTGGGTGAGTGAGTGTTGTTGTTGTGTCGAGTCAGTGGATCTGTTGTCCTTCAGTGCCTGGCTGGAGGGGGAGGAGGACCCTGTTATTGAGCGTGTCAACCAGAGGATAGAGGACATCACAGGCCTGACAACGCAGACTGCCGAGTTACTCCAGGTACACACCACATACTATATAGGACTGTACACGCATTCTACCTGTTAAGACATGCATATTACTTAACACTGGATACTATTTTCTGCTGGCTCACTGCTAGAATATCCCTGTTCACTCTTTGAAACATTACTGACAATCTTAACAGACACTTGGTTTTGTGTGACTAGTCTTAAGCTTCAGATGTTTTTAAATAATTCAGCGTCTTCTCTTTTCTCTGAACAGATTGCTAACTATGGGGTCGGAGGACAATACGAGCCACATTTTGATTTCTCCAGGGTAAGGGTAACCTCTAGACGGCCTAAAATTGCTCTCTGTTGCATCTGAAAAGGGATGCCACAGGCATGCAATGGTTTATCCTGCTGGGTTCTATGGAGAAGTATGTTTTCACATGTGGATGTTGACCTGCGATTTAAAAAAAAAAAAAGACTTCCGTAGCACACACATTTACCGCTGCGCTGTTGACGGTGTTAGCAGTCAACATGCAAGACATTGTCTAAGACAAATGTAGACCTATAAAGTTTTGTTGGGGTTCTCCATCTCGTTGATCGTCCACTGCTAGAATAGTGTGTAATCTAAGAGAGGCCCTGAATTCCTATATGGCAGATTGCCAAACGAGACCTAGGTATTATCTCCAATGGCACCATATTCCCTATATAGTGCACTACTTTTGACCAGGGCTCTTGGACGCGGTCCTAGATGATGGGTTGAGTCACAGTTCAACCATGTCCATAACTCCCAAGTGCATATTCCTATAAGGAGGAGAGTCTCTAGTAATAATATACAATTGTAATTAGAAAATCATCACATTTTCAGACATATTCAAGTTTGTCCATGCACCTTTTGATATGTGGTGATTGAGCTATGGAATTCTTTTAAAACACGTTCCATGCACGGTCAGATGTTGTTTTATTTTACGTTTCTGGCAAAAATCACAGCAGGATGAAGATTGCATTTTTAAATTCGGGCACAGTTTAAGGTTTTATAGTGAAGTACTGTGCAACGCAAGATTCCCGGGGCCACCACCCATTTGTAGACAGTGCCTATGGGAGGTGCACAAAGTATCAATTAACTTCATGAAAATATATCCATATAGTCAAATAGTTAATCTAATCATCTACATTATTCTATATTATATTCAATATACTAAATATTCAGTAGTAGCTCATATTTTGTGAAATTGGTTAGGCCTCACGGATTTTTCAATAACTACGTTAAGTCAAACAGTTAATAATCAATTTAGTTATAGATGATTTATTTAGTGCCCTAGTGGCGGGATCCTAGTTATTCATTTCAGTCTGGGTTAAAAGTTATAAACATTTGTTGCAGCGTCCTCAGGACATCATGGTCGATGGAAATAGACTTGCTACCTTCCTGAACTACGTAAGTACATGTCTCTGTGTATATTCAACTTGTGTTTTACTCTCAAATTTTATCTTCATAGAAAGATGAACCTGATGCTTTCAAAACATTAGGCACTGGAAATCGTGTGGCTACTTTTTTAAATTACGTAAGTATGCGTAGCAGTAGCAGTTACTGATTTTAGATTTTGACTCTTCTTTTTTGGGTCTCCATTTTGCATAATTGTTGTTTTTGGCAGATCCATGAACTCTATTTGAATACTGGACTTCAATTGATTGACATTTCCATGTTTCTCAACCATTTGACCATCGGTGTTACCGCATACTCATACCATCACTAACCTAGTAGATGGTTGTCGGAAGAAAGGTGATCAAAAACAGGATATTTCTCTGTCAGTCAATTTCAGTGCATATTGCGGCATGTTGTACCCCCCCCACCCCACAACATGCTATCTTGTTTCTTGGTCCATGCTAATACTGTATGCATGATGTGAGTGTGTAAATAGAAGAAGAATGCCACGCTTTGCAAAACTACAGCGCTTTTGGACCACTCAGTGTTCTGCTGAACTTCTGTCTGGTTGAATGACTGGCTGTTATGGACTTGGTGTTGCTGTATAATATTATACTGGTGTGTAATAAACATTATGTTTAGTGTCATTAAACAATTTGTCATAGTTTCAAGACTTTCAAGACACTTATTTAGATCGTCAGTAGTCTTTACATTGCTACATGTTCTTTTTTTATTTAGATCGTCAGTAGTCTTTACATTGCTACATGTTCTTTTTTTTATTTAGATCGTCAGTAGTCTTTACATTGCTACATGTTATTTTTTTAAATTAAGATCACTTTATTCGTCCATTGGTCACATGGTCCAATAGAAATGTCACTTTGCTTTATCCCAACCCCTCTGAAAGACACCAGTATACATGTACAGGTTGGAGCAGGGGGCTGCCACACTGGGCACCAGGGGAGCAGTTGTTGTGGCTGGTTAAGTGCCTTGCTCAAGGGCACAACAACAAGCAATATCATCTAGGATTTGATACCGTCAGACCTGGGATTATAACTGGCAACATTCCGGTTGCTGGCTCGCCTCTCTTACCACTAGCCTACCTGTAACTTGTATCATCCTTTTAAAAGCAGTACACATTTCTTACAGTATAGTAAATTCAGAAGTGCAGTTACTGTATATACGTAAAGCCAGCTGACAGGGTTGTGTTTTCCCTGACAGATGAGTGATGTTGAAGCGGGAGGAGCAACTGTGTTCCCAGACTTTGGAGCAGCTATCTATCCCAAAAAGGTGAGCGAGAGAAACCATTTACCTACTCTTAGACACGTACAGCCCTCATCACTATAGGGCCAGGAGCTTTTCCTGACCATGTGACCTGGTCATGAAAAACTCTTGGCTCTAGATTTTCCTGGTCAGGTCACATGGTCAGGGAAAACTCCTGGCCCTTTTCATCAAATATATGGAACCCTGGGTTGAGAGGGCACACGCTATCTTATAGGGGGCCATCATGTCGATGGAGTGGTGACTTACCTGTACTGAACAGGGTATGTCTCATCTATGTGTGTCCACAGGGAACTGCAGTTTTCTGGTACAACCTCTTTAGGAGTGGAGAGGGAGACTACAGGACTAGACACGCTGCCTGTCCTGTGTTAGTAGGATGTAAATGGGGTGAGTTGGATGGAGAGTTTAATCCAAACTCGCAAGCAGCCTCTAATCTCAATATCAATCAATGAATTGGTGTCAGTCATTTGATGTGTTTCTTTGACTACTTCCTAGTCAGTGCTCCTTGTATGTATCTGTCACATAGGCTGCAATCAAACCTTCATAGGAATGTTACCGCAGGGTCGTTCCACATCAAAAAGCACAAGAAAGAAGATTTCGACACCCACCATCTCAGATTGTTCTGAAATCGTTTCTGTAGTTAGAAACTGGTAGGATTTGCATTCCTGAAACATTATTATGTCAAAATATAATTCAGTCTTTGAGAAATTAAGACAATTGATTGCACCCAAATTGGCAATTTTTAAATGTATATGATTCATATACTATTCAATAGATATAGTACCTTACATTTGATTTGGACCTACATTCTTCCAAGCAATGAGAAAGCCATGAGGAATCCAAAAAAATTGACGAAAGCCACACCCACACCTCACACCAATCCCACCCCAACAACCAGTGTTCAGTATCAGTTCTCTGTGTTTGAAAAGTAGTATGGAGCTGCATCTTGGAGTATTGTTTATTCATACTATGTAATGTATTCCCTGTGAATCTGGTGACGGTTATTTCCCCCGTTCAGATAAATTAGTCATTGAAGTCACTTGCCTTATTTCCAGTTAAACTTTGTGAAAGTACCAGGTTTTGACCACTAAATGGTGCTGTTGCTGCTATACTATCACACCTTTTTACCAATTTTGCTGGTCACTTGTATTTATTAAATGGATCACAACATTTTCTTTGCACCTTTGGGTAGAAAACGAATTGCTCATGATAAAAATACTGTAAATTGTGTGGTCCTACAAGTCAAGACAGTTCTCCATGAAATAGATGTTGACCTTCTCTTAGCAACCATTTTTGGATTCCTCATGTCTTACTCATTGGTATGAAGAAGTTTGGTCCAAATCGGAGGTTGGGTACTATATTTATTGAATAATATATGAATCCTATCAAATAAAATGGCCAATTTGGGTACAATCAGTTAGCTTAAATTCTCAAAGATCAAATTATATTTCAACAAAATAATGTTGAAGGAATGCTTATCTTATCTGTTTCTAACAATCTGAGATGGTGGGTGTCATGGCTTGTGGAAATGACATGGAACGACCCGCAGTGTTTGTTTTTTGAAAGTTTGCCTGCACATACACTTACAGTGCCTTCAGAAATTAATCACAACCCTTGACTTTTTTAAATTCAGATTTTTTGTCACTGTCCTATACACAATGCCCCATAATGTCAGTGGAATTATGTTTTTTTTAAGTTAATTAAAAATGAAAAGCTGAAATATCTTGAGTCAATAAGTATTCAACTCCTTTGTTATGGCAAGCCTAAATACATTTGCTTAACAAGTCACATAATAAGTTGCATGGAGTCTGTAAAAAAAATGTGGCAAAGCAATTAACCTTTTTGTCCTGAATACAAAGTGTTATGTTCAGGGCAAATCCAATAAAACACATTACTGAGTACCGTATTTTCAAGCATAGGGATGGCTGCATCATGATATTGGTATGCTTGAAATCGATAAAGACTGGGGAGTTTTTCAGGATAAAAATGAAACGGAATAGAACTAAGCACAGGCAAAATCCTAGAGGAAAACCTGGGTCTGTCTGCTTTCCACCAGACACTGGGAGATGAACTCACCTTTCAGCCGGACAATACATCAAATGTTATTGGTCGCATACACATTTACAGTACAAGTCAAAAGTTTGGACACACCTACTCACTCAAGGGTTTTTCTTTATTTTTACTATTTTCTACATTGTAGAATAATACTGAAGACATCAACACTATGAAATAACACATATGGAATTGTGTAGTAACCAAAAAAGTGTTAAACAAATCAAAATATATGTTATATTTGAAATTCTTAAAAGTAGCCACCCTTTGCCTTGATGACAGCTTTGCACGCTCTTGGCACCAAGTCGTGGCTGAACAAGGACATGGATGATATACAATTAGCTGGGTAAGACAGAACAGCAGCCTCCATTAAGATCGGGGGGGGGGGGACTTTTCATCTAGAGAGACTTCATCTACAGTGCCTTTGGAAAGTATTCAGACCCCTTGACTTGTTCCACATTTTGTTACGTTACAGCCTTATTCTAAAATGTATTCAATTGTTGTTTTTTTCTCATCAATCTACACACATTACCGCTGAATGACAAAGCAAAAACAGGTTTTTAGAAATGTTTTCAAATGTTAAAAAAATCTAAAAGTTCTATTACATTTACATAAGAATTCAGACCCACCCGGCCAATTAGGGGAGAAGGGCCTTGGTCAGGGATGGGACCAAGACCCCGATGGTCACTCTAACAGAGCTCCTGAGTTCCTCTGTGAAGATGGGAGAACCTTCCAGAAGGACAACTATCTCTGCAGCACTCAAACAATCAGGCCTTTATTGGTGGAGTGCTGCAGAGATGGTTGTCCTTCTGGAATGTTCTACCATCTCCACCATCGGTTTCTTGGTCACCTCCCTGACCAAGGCCCTTCTCCCCCGATTGCTCAGTTTAGCTGGGCGGCCATCTCTAGGAAGAGTCTTGGTGAGTCCAAACTTCTTCCATTTAAGAATGATGGAGGCCACTGTGTTCTTGTGGACCTTCAATGCTGCAGACATTTTTTGGTACCCTCCCCCAGATCTGTGCCTCGACACAATCCTGTCTCAGAGCTCTACGGACAATTCCTTCGATCTCATGGCTTGGTTTTTGCTCTGACATGCTCTGTCAACTGTTGGACCTTATATAGACAGGTGTGTGCCTTTCTAAATCATGTCCAATCAACTGAATATACCACAGGTGTTCTCCAATCAAGTTGTAGAAACATCTCAAGAATGATGAATGGAAACATGATGCACCTGAGCTCAATTTCGAGTCTCATAGCAAAGGGTCTGAATACATTTGCTAACATTTTAAAAGCCTGTTTTCGCTTTGTCATTGTGTGTAGATTGATGAGGGGGAAAAATTATTTAATACATTTTAGAATAAGGCTATAACGTAACAAAATGTGGAAAAAGTCAAGGGGCCTGAATACTTTCCGCTGTAAATACTTTACTTTTTATGTAAATATTATTTAAGTGACCAGTGTTCCGTTATCAAAGTGACCAGTGATTCCATGCCTATGTACATAGGGTAGCAGCCTCTAAGGTGCAGATTTGAGTAACCGGGTGGTAGCCGGCTAATGACAGTGACTGAGTTCAAGGCAGGGTACTGGATGGAGGCCGGCAAGTGATGGCTATTCAACAGTCTGATGGCCTTGAGATAGAAGCTGTTGATGCACCTGTACTGACCTTGCCTTCTGGATGATAGCTGGGTGAACAGGCCGTGGCTCGGGAGGTTGATATCCTTGATGATTTTTTTGGCCTTCCTGTGACATCAGGTGCTGTAGGTGTCCTGGAGGGCAGGCAGTGTGCCCCCGGTAATTCGTTGGGCAGACTGGTCTCAATGGTGCATCTGTAAAGGTTTGTGAGGGGCCAAGTCAAATTTCTTCACCCTCCTGAGGTTGAAGAGGCACTGTTGCACCTTCTTCAGCACACTGTCTGTGTGGGTTGACCATTTTAGATTGTCAGTAATGTGTACGCCGAGGAACTTGAAGCTTTTTACCTTCTCCACTACGGCCCCATCAATGTCGATGGGGGCGTGCTCCCTCTGCTGTCTCCTGAAGTCCACGATCAGCTCCTTCGTTTTGTTGACATTGAGCGAATGGTTGTTTTCATGGCACAACTCCGGCAGAGGCCTCACCTACCCGTGGGCTCTCGTCATTGGTAATCAGGCCTACAACTTTTGTGTCATCTGCAAACTTGATGATTGAGTTGGAGGCGTGCATGGCCACGCAGTCATGGGTGAACAGGGAGTACAGGGCGGGGCTGAGCACGCACCCTTGTGAGGCCCCTGTGTTTAGGATCAGCATAGTGGAGGTGTTGTTTCCTACCATCACCACCTTGGGGTGGCCTGTCAGGAAGTCCAGGACCCAGTTGCACATGGCGGGGTTCAGACCCAGGGCCCCAAGCTTAAGGAGGAGCTTGGCGGGTATTATGGTGTTGAAGGCTGAGCTGTATTCAATTGAACAGCGTTCTTACATAGGTATTCCTCTTGTCAGGATGGGAAAGGGCAGTGTGACCAGTGTTCCATCGCACTGCATGATGGTGATTGCATCGTCTGTGGATCTATTGGGGCGGTATGCAAATTGAAGTGGGTCTAGGGTGTCAGGTAAGGTAGAGGTGATATGATCCTTAAGTAGCCTTTCAAAGCACTTCATGATTACAGAAGTGAGTGCTACGGGGCGATTTAGTTAATTAGTTCAGTTACCTTTGCTTTCTTGGGTACATGAATAATGGTAGACATCTTGAAGCAAGTGGGGACAGCAGACTAGGATAGGGAGAGATTGAATATGTCCGCAAACGCGTGCTCTGAGGAACCTAAAACACAAGGACAAATCTACACTGGAGTTGCTCACCAAGAAGACAGTGAATGTTCCTGAGTGGCTGAGTTACAGTTTTGACTTAAATTTACACTGAACAAAAAATGTTAAAGCAACATGTAAAGTTTTGGTCCCATGTTTCATGAGCTGAAATCAAAGATAGCAGAAATGTTCCATATGCACAAAAAGCTTATTTCTCTCAAATGTTGTGCACAAATTTGTTTACATACCTGTTAGTGAGCATTTCTCCTTTGCCAAGATAATTCATTCACGTGACAGGTGTGCCATGTCAAGAAGCTGATTAAACAGCATGGTCATTACACAAGTGCACCTTGTGCTTGGGACAATAAAAGGCCACTCTAAAATGTGCAGCTTTGTCACACAACACAATGCCACAGATGACAAAGTTTTGAGGTAGTGTTCCATTGGGATGCTGACTGCAGGAATGTCCACCAGAGCTGTTGCCAAAGAATTGAATGCTAATTTCTCTACCATAAACTGCCTCCAACATTGTTTTAGAGAATTTGGCAGTACTTCGAAGCGGCCTCACAATCGCAGACCATATGTAACCAGGCCAGGACCTCCACATCCGGCTTCTTCACTTGACGGATCATCTGAGACCAGCCACCCGGACAGCTGATGAAACTGTGGGTTTGCACATCTGAAGAATTTTTGCAAGAAATGTCAGAAAACGTCTCAGGGAAGCTCATCTGCATGCTCGTCATCCTCGCCAGGGTCTTGACCTGACTGCAGTTTGGCGTCGTAACCGACTTCAGTGGGTAAATGTTCTTCTTCGATGGCCACTGGCACACTGGAGAAGTGTGCCCTTCACGGATTAATCCCAGTTTCAACTGTAGAGATAGCAGTGTATGGCGTAATGTGGGAGAGCAGTTTGCTGATGTCAACGTTGTGAACAGAGTGCCCCATGGTGGCGGTGGGGATATGGTATGGGCAGGCATAAGCTACGTACAACAAACACAATTGCATTTTATCGATGGCAATTTGAATGCACAGAGATACCATAACGAGATCCTGAGGCCCATTGTCGTGCCGTTCATCCGACGCCATCACCTCATGTTTCAGCATGATAATACACGGCCCCATGTTGCAAGGATCTGTACAAAATACCTGGAAGCTGAAAATGTCCCAGTTCTTCCGTGGCCAGCAGACATGTCACCCTTTGAACATGTTTGTGATGCTCTGGATCGACGTGTACAATAGCATGTTCCAGTTCCCGCCAATATCCAGCAACTTCGCACAGCCGTTGAAGAGGAGTGGGACAACATTCCAATGCCACAATCAACAGCCTGATCAACTCTACGCTGCATGAAGCAAATTATGGTCATGCCAGATACTGACTGGTTTTCTGATCCCTACCTTTTTTTAAAGGTAGGGATCAGGTAGATGCATGTCTCTATTCCCAGTCACGTGAAATCCATAGATTAGGGCCTAATAAATGTATTTCAATTGATTTAATTTAATTATATGACCTGTAACTCAGTAAAACCTTTGAAATTGTTGCATGTTGCGTTTTTATATTTTTGTTCAGTATACTGAAAACTATTGTCTAGGATTGATCAACAATCAATTTGACAGAACTCGAAGAATTTTGAAAAGAATAAATGGGCAAATGTTGCACAATCCAGGTGTGGAAAGCTCTTACAGACTTACCCAGAAAGACTCTCAGCTGTAATTGCTGCCAAAGATGCTTCCACAAAATATTGACTCAGGGGTGTGAATACTTATGTAAATAAGATATTTCATTTTCAATAACTTCGCCAGAATTTCTAAAAACATGTTTTCAGGTTGTCATTATGGAGTATTGTGTGTAGATGGGTGAGATTTTAAATGTTTTATCCATTTGGATTTTAGGCTATAACACAAGAAAATGTAGAATAAGTCAAGTGGTATGAATACTTTCTGAAGGCACTGTAATTTGGGAATAGGGAGCATCTACCTGTGCGTGGAGTCTTCCTGGTAGTTGTAGGTTTTAACCGAGCCCTAATCTCACACATTGGAGATAATTGAGACAGACATTGACATACTGTACTTCTTTTTTTTGTTTTTATGTATCTGTTCCCAGTGTCCAACAAATGGATCCACGAGCGAGGTCAGGAGTTCAGGAGGCCATGTGGCCTGACAGAAGTGGACTGAACTTGACCTCTCACCCCTGACCCCTGGCTGGAGGAGTACACTCCACCTGCAGTGCCTGAACTTTTGATTGAACACACACACACACACACACACACACACATACACACATACCTACCTACCTACTGTGGTATCCATTATGGCTTTTAACAATGATCTGAAGCTTGGGAGTCTGCAGTAACTATGCAGATAAAGAGAAATGGATATGTAGCATTAAAGTATCTGATTTCTTGTTTTGTTTACATGTTTGTTTTAGCATTCAGATGTTTCATACAAAAATGACTTATGCATAACCACATACTGACTGCACAACCCTATCAGAACATACTGCTTCATCTATTCCTGTCCATTTACGTTTGTATTTATAGACTGCTTAAATTATTACACTGTATGATTGTGACATTTTTAAAAGATGGAAAATGTGGAGCAGAATAAACAGTGTATTTGATTATTGTTGTGATGGCTGTTCTCTCTTTCCCGGCTCTGTCAAATTTAAGTTGTTATGTGGTTTTGCCTAGACCTAACCTATTTTATGATTACATTTTTCTAAATTAGCCTAAAATTGGCTAAGGCTCATGATTTATATCTGACTGCCTGATGAATCCCATCAATGCTGCCTGCATGATCTAAGTGCACGAAAAAAGGACTACCGACTATAAGCCGCAATCTTTTTCCCAGGCTTTGAACCTCGCGGCTTAAACAATGACGCGGCTAATATATGGATTTTTCACGCTTTCAATTTTTTTTTCTCCAAAAAAACACATTCTGTGACGTGCTCAGTTTTTTGGCGGCATGAAGCTTTCATTAGACCAATGAAATTGCCGAACGGGTTAAGGTCAAACAACTTTTTTTTTTACTGTTTAGATTAAATCAAGCGCTCTCAAACTTCCCATCATTCTGATTACGGTAGTCATTTTGTCACCCTCATCATGGCAAAGACACGGAGAAATGCACATGATGCAGCTTTCAAGTTGAAGGCGATTGATCTGGCTGTTGGAAAAGGAAATGGAGCTGCTGCACGGGAGCATGGTCTTAATGAGTCGATGATAAGACGTTGGAAACAGCAGCGTGAGGAATTGACTCAGTGCAAAAAGACAACTAAAGCTTACTGCTCATTTTTTATTTTTTGTTACAAGCTGTGTTTCGTTAAAGCCTGTGTAAAGTTAATTTGTTTCAATATACCGGTAGGCACCTGCGGCTTATAGACATGTGCGGCTTATTTATGTAAAAAAAAATACAAAATTATTCAGTGGGTGCGGCTTATATTCAGGTGCGCTCAATAGTCCGGAAATTACAGTAGTCATCATCAGATATAAACCACTTCAGGAGTTAGCCACTAGCTGATGGGCAGCTGACTGAGGGTCAGTCTGTTTGTGCTATTATGCCAACTCCTTGTCAGTCATTGTCAAACAGATATGACACCAGGCTAGATTGGAAGGCCTATATTGTAACCTTGTGAACAAGGTTGTGTAACATTACTGTTTCATAATGTCATCACCACCACCATTGAGAAAAGCCATTCATGTGTGTAACCGGGCGTGATTGGGAGTCCCATAGGGCGGCACACAATTGGCTCAGCGTCGTCTGGGTTTGGCCGGTGTAGGCCGTCGTTGTAAATAAGAATTTGTTCTTCTCTCACTTGCCTAGATAAATAAAAAAATAAATAAATGTAAAGCCATGCCATCATCACCACCTAGTAAGGATGACATGTTTTCCAGATTAACACATCCCAACTGTTCCCGACAGAGAATTGTAGCAAAGCGGTGATGAGGGTGCCATTTTTCCTACACACATGGGGCGTGTTCCTCTGCCCAGGCGTTGATGATAAATGCCAGATCTTACAACGACTGGATAGGTATTTTAAGAATCATATGTTATAGCAATGTGGTGTCCAACAGCAGAGTTGATGACTTGGTACGCAACTGTTGGTGGATGGATGCAATGTCTGAGCAGGGGAACGGGACCAAACTCTATGGGCACGTTCAACATTGCAGTCGACTTTAAAGGCAAGTCAAGGCTGAATAGTCAAATCACCTATAAAATAACTATTCAATATTATTTGTAGATCAGTCAGTCACAATTTGCCCATGCTACATCACGGTTTTGACGCTTTCAAACACGGCCTCTCACTTTGCGAAAGTCAGTCAGACATTCACTATTAAAATGTGAAGCCTTTTACGCACCACACTGAAAACATTGAGTGTTTTGCCGCATGTCATATTGATTATTTAAAACACTGTTCGAGAATGGTCGGACAAGAGCTCATGGACAGGGACTCATTTCCGAGCAGACTGCGATTTGGTAACATCTCAGCCTTTACCCTGTAACTCATTACAGTAATGTTGGTGTCAACATTTTCCATTTCCACCTTCCTAATATTGAGTTGCACCCCCCTTTGCCCTCAGAACAGCCTCAATTCGTCAGGGCATGGACTCTGCAAGGTGACGAAAGCCTTCCACAGGGATGTTGGCCCGTGTTGACTCCAATGCTTCCCACAGTTGTGTCAAGTTGGCTGGATGTCCTTTGGGTGGTGGACCATTCTTGATACACACGGGAAACTTTTGAGCATTAAAAACCCAGCAGTGTTGCAGTTCTTGACACACTCAAACCGGTGCGCCTGGCACCTGCTGCCATACCCCATTCAAAACCACTTAAATCTTTTGTTTTGCCGATTCACCCTCTGAATGGCACACATACACAATTATTTTCTCAATTGTCTCAAGGCTTAAAAATCCTTCTTTAACCTGTCTCCTCCCCTTCATCTACACTGATTTTCATTTGAATTAGAAATGACATCAACAAGGGATCATAGCTTTCACCTGGATTCACCTGGTCAGTCTATGTCATGGAAAGAGCAGGTGTTCCTAATGTTTTGTACACTCAGTGTCTTTGGGAACCCATGTACCGTAGATGAGATCAGCTGTGGGCCTACAGGTAAAGGTCTCATTCCCTCCTCTCTGCCATGATATCTCCAAGCTGTCTTGTTCCATAACTTGCCCTTAACCTACTATGACCGTGGGCCATCTTACCATGTGCTTTTATTTTAGTATTGACTGAACGCAGGAAAGTTCATGTCACCGCACAAGTCTAATTTACTGTCCGTCCACACTCATAAATACCTTTCTCTCTACCGCTCCCTTAGCCTTGTTTGGATATTATGTCAAATTGCTGTCAAAATTCCCTAGAGATCCTCTCATGACAGGTTTGTATGTTGATGAGGGTGCACTTTGTGGTTCATTTGAGACAAACAGATGACACCCTAACAGAAGAAATGTGTTGGGTAAGAGAGTTGAAGAGTTTGTGTAAGAGGGACTCAGCCTATGATTCATGTTGCTAAGCATGGCTTTATGTCTTCTGGTGTTTCACCATAAATGAAGCCATGTTTAAAGGATTAAACTAAATGCATTTCTACTTAGGTGTTATGACACATACGCCAACAGGGAGTTACAGTAGTAGGGGTTTAGCGCCTACATGGTTTTGCACAACTTCCTGGCACTTTACTACCTCTGTCTATCTCTTGTTTACAGCATTTGTAAGACAATGTGGCTAGCACGCTCTTACTAGTGTTGTAATCTGTGGCCTTAAACTGTACAGTAGGTTACTCAATTGAGATTAGTGCGAATGAAAAGATCCTCTATTTGCCATGACTGTGCTTTATGAAAACTGGAGGTGCAGGTGACTCAAGATGTAAGGGTTTGACCAGACTCATTGACGTGGACATGTTTGGCTTCTAGACTGACTTTGGAGTAGTGTCTTTCAGAGCGTAGTAGTTGTATTTTACCACATCATTTCTTCTTTGGACTCTCATCTTGGAATCTGAGAAGAATACGATTGTATTTGCTGGTTCAACATCAACATTGGGTATACCTTAATGTATATATAACATATACATTGGGTATATGTGGAGTTTTACTGAAATAGGGCAAGAGCTGTGTGACTGGCCAGGAAATGGAAGCAAATTGTCTTCGACGTGTGATTTTATTATTGTTGATAGGCTGGACTTTCTGTGCTGAAGAGACTGAGTTCTACTCCTCTACAGGTAAAGTTATATTACTTTTTAGATGCACATTAACTGAATCAATATTTTATAGTCAGGAATGAGGTCATTCACAGATTTGTGATTTAAGATGATTCGCTATTAGTGTATGTGCACCTCTGTGTCTATGAGCGTCAGATGATATTCATTGGGAATGTTATTTTCCCTTTCCTGACAGATCACATGATGGAACTGCTTGTCATGGAGCGGAGCCTCATACAGAGCCTCAGAGATTACATCACAGCGCAAAAACAATGCATTGACAGATTTAACAGGTGAGTGGGTTAATGGGAAATGTCCACTTTGTCACATAACATTCAGCAATTAACCTCATCTATCCATTGAGGGAAACTGGGTACTTCTGATTGAACTTAAAAGTGATATCTTTTGGCACAGTCATGAAGTCTAAGTCCTGTAAAAAGAGAGTTGGAATTCGTTTTTATTGTTTTATTGATCTTCTTGGAAATAAAGAAAAAAAACGGAATAGTCCTAGATTTCTGTCGGAAATCTTCATATTATGATAAAGAAAATGTAAATTTTGAATGTGTGGTTTCGGCCCCATTCTGTCCTTCACCAGGGTAGGTGGACATGTAGATACAGTATGTGGCTGTTGAAAGAAAATGAACATTTTCAACCGTAATCTAGGAGTTACTTGGTTTTTCAAAACAGAATGTATTTTCTCTTTTTTTTTGTGGCCTCTGGTGCCATAACTCCTACATACTCTGCTGCTGGTCTTAGAAATGGGCTTTCAGTTAATCATATTTTCTAATAATCCAACACAGTGTTGTTGAAGCCTGTGAAAATGCCTCTGGAGACTTCCCAGAGGATCTGGAAAAACACATCAGCAACCCTTTCACTGCATACAAGCTGGTGCGAAGACTGAGGCTGGAGTGGAACATGGTGGAACAAGTTACCAAGACATGTTCTTCATATATTGAAGGTAGTGATCTAATATCTTGAATTTGAATCAACATCATTAGATGTATACAGTATCCACATAGTATCTATCTGCTTGATATACACACTTCTGTTGTTGATTTGAGCCTTGAATTTAGGAGGGATGATCTTTGTTTTCAGTGTGCGCGTGTTAATACAACGTCATGTTTTTATGGATTGATGATGCAGATACAGTTGAAGTCGGAAGTTTACATACACTTACATACACTATCATTTGAGTCAATTGGATGTATTTCAAGGCCTACCTTCAAACTCAGTGCCTCTTTGCTTGACATCATGGGAAAATCAAAAGAAATCAGCCAAGACCTCAGAAATAAAATTGTAAGCCTCCACAAGTCTGGTTCATCCTTGGGATCAATTTCCAAACGCCTGAAGGTACCACATTCATCTGTACAAACAATAGTACGCAAGTATAAACACCATGGGACCATGCAGCCATCATACTGCTCAGGAAGGAGATGCGTTCTGTCTCCTAGAGAAATCCCAGAACAACAGCAAAGGACCTTGTGAAGATGCTGGAGGAAACAGGTACAAAAGTATCTATATCCACAGTAAAACGAGTCCTATATCAACATAAAGGAAGCTCTGCAAGGAAGAAGCCACTGCTCCAAAACCGCCATAAAAAAGCCAGACTACGGTTTGCAACTGCACATGGGGACAAAGATCGTACTTTTCGGAGAAATGTCCTCTGGTCTGATGAAACAAAAATATAACTGTTTGGCCATAATGACCATCGTTATGTTTGGAGGAAAAAGGGGGATGCTTGCAAGCCGAAGAACACCATCCCAACCGTGAAGCACGGGGGTGGGAGCATCATGTTGTGGGGGTACTTTGCTGCAGGAGGAACTGGTGCACTTCACAAAATAGATGGCATCATGTGTAAGGAAAATTATGTCTATATATTGAAGCAACATCTCAAGACATCAGTCAGGAAGTTAAAGCTTGGTCGCAAATGGGTCTTCCAAATGTACAATGGCCCCAAGCATATTTCCAAAGTTGTGGCAAAATGGCTTAAGGACAACAAAGTCAAGGTATTGGAGTAGCCATCACAAAGCCCTGACCTCAATCCTATAGAAAATGTGTGGGCAGAACTGAAAAAGTGTGTGCGATTAAGGAGGCCTACAAACCTGACTCAGTTACACTAGCTCTTGTCAGGAGGAATGGGCTGAAATTCCCCCAACTTATTGTGACAAGCTTGTGGAAGGCTACCCAAAACGTTTTACCCAAGTCAAACAATTTAAAGGCAATGCTACCAAATACTAATTGAGTGTATGTAAACTTCTGACCCACTGGGAATGTGATGAAAGAAATACAAGCTGAAATAAATCATTCTCTCTGCTATTATTCTGACATTTCACATTCTTAAAATGAAGTGGTGATCCTAACTGACCTAAGACAGGACATTTTTAATAGGATTAAATGTCAGGAGTTGTGAAAACCTGAGTTTAAATGTATTTGGCTAAGTCGGCTAAACTTCCGACTTCAACTGTATGTTCACCAATTATTGGTTGTATAAGTGAGTCTTAAATAACCTTGTTCAAACTTACTCAAGCTTACACAAGACCCTTACTAAACCAGTTATGCTTGGGCATATTAAGTGTGACTACAAGACCCAAGTTATGTCCCAAATGGCCCCATATTCCTAATATAGTGCACTACTTTAGGGCTCTGGTCAAAGGTAGTGTACTAGGGAACAGTGTGGCATTTTGGACGCAGGCTTATTGAACCATACACAACTCCATTACTAAATCTGTTATGTATGCTTGGATATGAACGTGTTAAAAGTGACTAGACCCAGTGTCCATTAACTCTTGTTCCATTTTTCCCTGCCGTGTTTAAACCTTTCCATAAATCTAGATTTCCTGACTAATGTATCATTGGTCTCCCAGCGGCTCCCCAGTGAGAAGGACGTGGATGGGGTTGCACTGGGTCTTGTACGTCTACAGGAAATATACAGACAACTGCAAATCATTACAGTGGATGTGTCAGGTGAGACTAAACTGGGAACTGTACGTCTAGGAACATTTGGTAAATAATCACTCTGGTAAATCAGACCATTGCAATTTAAGCCTCCTATGAATAGTCCTTTTCAGAGTCATTTTCTCCTGATAGCAATATACCTAAATGGATCATTTAATGGTCACAATTGCTTGAAATTTTCTGTAAGATGAATCATTATTTAGCTTTATTGGGCAAAAAAAAAGAGTCATTTTAGTAGTATATTTCCTTGAATGTAACATTGGGCTTATCACGTTTGAAGGTAAGACCCAGGTGCAGACAATGTCGAAGTAAGGAAAGTGTATTAATTCGAACAAGGGCAGGCAAAGGTACCAGACGGCAGGCAGGCTCAGGGTCAGGGCTGGCAGAAAGGACAAAACAGGAAAATAGACACGGCAGGAGCAAGGGGAAACACGCTGGTAGGTTTGAGGAACAAAACAAACTCGCACAGACAGACAGGCACCAAATGATCGACAATTGCGATAGAGCTTTGATCATTTCCAATTAAATTAACTAAACATCTCCATGAATAAATGCATAATAACACAAGGCTACTTGGCCCGGAATCAAAATGAATGTCTGCCCATAATCGGCCCCAGTACATCGGACCGTTTCCGACCGGAATTCAGCTGACTTTGCCTGCATCTTACCAGAATCCCCCCAGAAGCAGCATGATGCAATTTTAAATAAATGTATACAAAATTAAACGATTTTAGTCATTTAAAACATTACTATTATACATTTTATACATACAAATTGTATACATCCACAATTTTTATTTATTTATGTATTACCCCCTTTTCGTCATATCCAATTGTCTTGTCTCATCGCTGCAACTCCCGTAACACTGCTTCTTGACACAATGCACGCTTAACCCGGAAGCCAGCCGCACCAACGTGTCGGAGGAAACACCATACACCTGGTGACCGTGTCAGCGTGCATGCGCCTGGCCCGCCACAAGAGTCGCTACAGCGCGATGGGATAAGGACATCCCTGCCGGCCAAACCCTCCCCAACCCGGACGACGCTGGGCCAATTGTGCGTCGCCTCATGGGTTTCCCGGTCAAGGCCGGCATGGGTGTCGAACCAGCATCTGTAGCAATGCAGTGTCTTACACCACAATGCAGTGTCTTAGACCACTGCGCCACTCGGGAGGCCCCATCCACAAAGTTTTTAATGCTTATCAATTGCCCAAAGTATCAAAATACTAAAATAGTACTTAAACAGGACTCTTAGAATTTAAGAATCTATTTATTATTAAATGGGTTTGTAAGCTCCAAGTAGGCCACACAAGTGGCACAAATTGATTTGCAATGACTCCAGTGATATTGTAATTTCAACATATTAATTGTATCAAAAAGAACCACCGTTTTCTTTAAGCAGTCAACATTAGAATGCAGTTTAAACCACCTCCTAGTGAATTTATGTAATGAGCTCTAGTGCGCCCAAAGTCATTTTCCAGTGCTCTGTCTCCATTATTTCTTGATGTGCATCAGTTCTCGCGTATTAATATGTTTTATGGAAAATATGTTTCAAATATTTGTCTCAATGATGACAAACGATAAATAGTCTACCTACAACTGGTAAAAAGTTGTCACAACATGCACGAGTGCTGCTCTCTCGTCTTGCTCATTTGACTCGTAGTGCTCTCTCAAAACACACACACCCCTACGGCCCTCCCCACCACTCACTCAGCAGCAGCCTGCCTCACTGCCTGACAGTCAGTAGCAGCAGGTCACAGTGAAATATATATTTCAACTTAGAAATAGACAAATACATTTTCACCTGCAAAATCATTTTCAAAGAAGCCAAATGTGCAGGAAAACCCTAAACATGGCAACACTGCCCTCGTCCCCAAACATTACTGCAGCTCATAGATCATAGACTGTCTGTCCATAAAACCCACTTAAAAATGATGGGTGACCTAGCATTCTGCCCTTTCTGCCCCCAGCTGTGGAACGAGCTTCCCCTCCGCCCAGACAATCACAGCCTTCAGTGTGGGCTAAAGACTCCTTTTTACCTACTGGTCTTCGTCTAATGTGGTTCTATGTTAAAACCCCCTAGAGTCGATTGATGCACCCGTTTATCACACGGTGACATAATTTAGAATATTGAATAGCTCGCAGTGTGTTTACGGTAATTTCCGGACTATTAAGCGCACCTGAATATAAGCCGCACCCACTGAATTTAAAAAAAAAGTATTATTTTGAACATAAATAAGCCGCACATGTCTATAAGCCGCAGGTGCCTACCGGTACATTGAAACAAATTAACTTTACACAGGCTTTAACGAAACACGGCTTGTAACAAAAATAAATAGGCTTTAATGAAACACAGCTTGAAAACAAAAAATAAAAAATTAGCAGTAAACAGTAGCCTACCATTGCTCCAGACCAAGCTCCCGTGCAGCAGCTCTATTTCCTTTTCCAACAGCCAGATCAATCGCCTTCAACTTGAAAGCTGCATCATATGCATTTCTCCGTGTCTTTGCCATGATGAGGGTGACAAAATGACTACCGTAATCAGAATGATGGGAAGTTTGGGCGCGCTCGATTTAATCTAAACAGTAAACAAAAAAGTTGTTTGACCTTAACCCGTTCGGCAATTTCATTGGTCTAATGAAAGCTTCATGCCGGCAAAAAACTGAGCACGTCACAGAATGTGTTTTAAAAAATAAATACATTTGAAAGCGGGAAAAATCCATATATTAGCTGCGTCATTGTTTAAGCCGCGAGGTTCAAAGCCTGGGAAAAAAGTAGCAGCGGCTTATAGTCCGGAAATTACGGTATGTTGGAGACTTGCCATTTCTTCTAGTGGCTGCACCTCAATCCCTTCCTTACTCTGAAATAAAGTTAGCTCCTATTCAATTACATGGGGGCTTGTGAAAGCGACTTTTTCCTACATGAGAGAACCCGGACAAGAAAATCGTCATGAAATCGTCTGTAAAATCCGAACCATGTGAGCTACAAACTAATATGTCACCAGTGGCGACCAATCATTCAGGGCAGAGCCCCACCTGTTTTGAGCCCCACATTTTTAGCAAAAAAATTTATAAAGCTTACTATATTTGATGATTGTATTTCTCTAAAACAGGTTATAGGCTACAGTAGAACAGTCGGCGAAATTAAGAGGGTTAAATATACCAAATTATTATCTACTAACATCTTACTACTCAACATACACTTAGTACTACTTTCTTAGCAACAGTATACATATCTACAATACATTTTTGGTCTTGAACAGGAAGTTGGCGTGCCTGTCCTTCGTGGGGCAAATTTTGTCATCAAAGTCTGGCATTCTCTGGATTTATGTTGCTTCCAAAACAACTGGAGGACGGATTTACAAATCCAAGTTGGATGACCATTCAAAACGTATTTTCCCAGTCGGAGCTCGTTTATTCCCGACTTCCCAGTTCACTTGACTTCAGTGAGTTCAACACTTTGCAGTTCCGAGGTGAACAGTTGTTTTGAGCGTGGCACAAATCATGCTTCATTGACAACGGGGCCAATGTTGAATGTTTATCATTTTTAATTTGGAAAAGAGCCCCTTAATCCCAGATTTGGGACCACACAGTCACTGTCACTGTTGAATTTGCGATTTCCAACTTGTTGTGTAATGTTTTTGTCCAATGGCCGATGAGCACCGATACATTTTATCTATAATTTCTCTTCATTATTTCTCTTCATATGACAAGGATTAAAAAGGATTTGCCAGCAGATTGACTTGATTCATGATGATGACTGCTAGCTAAGATTGTGAAAGTAAGATGTTGACATGGTCAGTCCAATCAAAGCTACTGTACATATAACGTGATTTGACGTCATTTTATCTGTGGCCAATGACCTTGAGCCTTCTTGGATGGGCACTTCTAATGTAACTCTATTGCAGAACCCGAAGGGCTAGAATGTTCAAGGTCTCTTCTTACGCTTGGCAGTGACGTAAACTCCCCATGAGTGACAGAACTCTGAGCCAATCACGGCGCAACTCTCCGTATTTTCTGCCGGCTTGCCCCACCACCACAGAAAGCACTGAGCTAGGCTGAAACATCTGCATTTTGGAGCTGCCTTTCTCAAGAAAACAAAAAAGAGACCATGTTTGTATGAGGCTTTATTAACTTCTTTGGGAAAGGGGGGCAGTATTGAGTAGCTTGGATGAATGAGGTGCCCAGAGTAAACTGCCTGCTACTCAGGCCCAAAAGCTAGAATATGCATATAAATAGTTGGATAGAAAACACTCTGAAGTTTCTAAAACTGTTTGAAGGATGTCTGTGAGTATAACAGAACTCATATGGCAGAGAAGAAATCGAACCTGAGAAGAAATCGAACCAGGAAGTGGGAAATCTGAGGTTTGTAGTTTTCAAGTGATTGCCTATACAATATACAGTGTCTGTGGGGTCATATTCCACTTCCTAAGGCTTCCACTAGATGTCAACAGTCTTTAGAACATTGTTTCAGACTTCTACTGTGAATGGGAAGAGAATAAGAGCTGATTGTATCAGGTGTCTGGCAGTAGGCCATGAGCTCAGTCTCGCGCGCAGCCATGAGTGCAAGCCACATTCCCTTCCCTTTCCTTTCTGAAGACAAAGGAATTGTCCGGTTGGAATATTATTGAAGATTTATGATAAAAACATCCTAAAGATTGATTCTATACATCGTTTGACATGTTTCTACGAACCGTAATGGAACTATTTTGACTTTTTGTCTGGACTAAACGCGCACGCTTTGAATTTGGAATGCTGGACTAAACGCGCGAACAAAATGGAGGTATTTGGACATAAAGATGAACTTTATCGAACAAAACAAACATTTATTGTGGAACTGGGATTCCTGGGAGTGCATTCCGATGAAGATCATCAAAGGTAAGTGAATATTTATAACGCTATTTCTGACTTCTGTTGACTCCACAACATGGCAGATATCTTTATGGCTTGTTTTGGTGTCTGAGCGCTGTACTCAGATTATGGCATGGTGTGCTTTTGACGTAAAGATGTTTTGAAATCTGACACAGCGGTTGCATTAAGGAGAAGTCTAGCTTTATGTAAAACACTTGTACCTTATATCAACATTTATGATGAGTATTTCTGTAAATTGATGTGGCTCCCTGCAAAATCACTGGATGTTTTGGAGGCAAAACATTACTGAACATAATGCGCCAATGTAAACTGAGATTTTTGGATATACATATGACCTTTATCGAACAAAACATACATGTATTGTGTAACATGAAGTCCTATGAGTGCCATCTGATGAAGATCATCAAAGGTCAGTGATTAATTTTATCTCTATTTATGCTTTTTGTGACTCCTCTCTTTGGCTGGAAAATGGCTGTATGTTTTCTTGTGATTAGGCGCTGACCTAACATAATTGCAAGGTATGCTTTCTCCGTAAAGCCTTTTTGAAATCAGACACTGTGGTTGGATTAATGAGAAATTCATCTTTAAAATGGTGTAAAATACTTGAATGTTTGAGGAATTTTAATTATGAGATTTTTGTTGTTTTGAATTTGGCGCCCTGCTATTTCACTGGCTGTTCACGCTAGCGTCCCACATTTCCCAGAGAGGTTAACTCAATGATATATAGATTATTATTTACATTGTTTGCAAACTGATATGTGACACGTATTACTGCCAAAATAACATGCAAAACAAGCAAGCCCCCCCAAATGTGGGGCTCAAAACAGGTGGGACCAAATTCAATATTTTATCAAATCTATTTTGTGTAATTTTTTTTTATACCTATAGGGTCCTACAATTCTAAATCAAATAGCTAAATAATACATTTTACGATCTGTGATCTGAGAGGGTAGATCTACAGGGGTTACGTTTTTAAAGTCCTGCCATTTAGTCTGATGCTGCCTCCAATAGTCTGTGTTTCTTGTACAGTATCTGACCAATATCCTTTGAAATAAAAAACATTACATTTTTTATACATTTTTAAGGTTGTTGCTGTGTTCAGAGCTTTTTGATTTCTGTCTTAAATTAAAAGTGCTGTACAAATAAAATGTAGCATTATTTGCTTTGCATTACAGGCCAGGTAAATGTGGCGCCCTTGGATCCAGATGAGTCCTTCCACGTTGCCATGGTGGCCCTGCAGAACAACAAGTTCCAGTATGCCCTGCTCTGGCTCCAGGAGACCTTCAGGCAGCTGGAGGATGGCATCCCAGCCCTGGTGACCAGGAGAGAGGTTCTGACCTACCTGGGTCCCCTAGCCTTTCAGATGGGTAATCTGCCTCTAGCATTGGAGCTAACGCAACAGTTGCAGGAACTGGGTATGTGGCCTTTGTTACATAAAGGTGCATTTGTTTCTCTTATGCAATGGTTTCAAAAACAATACAGTGATCATTCATCTCCAGAGAGTAAGCCCAAATTCCTGTGAAGTATTTTACCATGTTAATTTGATATCTGGACTCAAGTATGAGAGTTAGCTAAGATGTGCTTCATAACAGTGTGTGTCTGTCAAAATACTTCCTCCCCTTAGACCCCAGTTGCATGCAGACCATGGTGCACCTGGCCTACTACAGAACCCTGAGAGAGAGCATCCGGTGTGGGAGTCAGACACAAACACCCTCATTGCCCTCAGATGCACCAGTGGACATCTTAACACTAATCAAACCAGCAAGCAAAACCTCATACGAATCTCTTTGCAGAGGGGAGGGCATCAAAATGGCAAGTCCCTCGTACTCAATAACAAATAGCGACATACTATGAATGTAAATGAACAGTCTGTCCTTAACATCCGTAACAAAGCTGGCCATAGTTCAGCGTTCACACAAGAGTTGGTTCTGAGCTGCCAACATGAACTTTCCCATGAATTCTGTACTCATTGTCTACCTGTCTTGTGAGTGTATAAATAAAATATGCTGTCTCTGTGATGGTCAGACCCCGAGGAGACAGAGGACATTGCGGTGCAGGTACAGCACTGGTAGAGGCAACCCTCGACTCATCTATGCCCCTATAAAAGAAGAGCAGGAATGGGACCATCCACTAATAATACGATATCATGACCTTGTATCTGAAAGGGAGATTGAGACCATAAAACATCTGTCCAGATCAAAGGTACTGTAGCTTGATTTTAAACTACTAAGAATATATTCACAAGTGTCTTTATTTTTTGGACTCCATTTTGTGTCGTGCGTTGTGACCAAGCTTCACAGAGCAAAGGTGTCAGACCATGTGACAGGAGAAAGATTTTCAGCTGAAACCCGTGTGGCTAAAAGGTTGGTTGTTTTTATGTTGTTATGAAATAGTGCATTTTTATTAGTGTATTGACTTCCACTATGCATTAAGCAGACAGGATGTAATGTGTAACTTCTATTTGAATAGCTACTTATACACAATAAAGCCTTCCTCCGTTTTTTTTTCTATACATTCTCTATTTTTGCAAGTTCCACTTGTAAAGCTTGACAATCAGGATCGATCATAGACCAAAGATTCTGTGATATCCTCTGACCTTATGTGACTTTATCTAAACCTTTTGTGTGGTGTGGCCAGTGCATGGCTGGCTGACGAGGACAACCCTGCCATCTCCCGTGTTACCCAGAGAATGGCTGATCTGACTGGGCTGGACATGGAGGCAGCAGAGATGCTCCAGGTAGGCGACAACTAGAGGCAGAGCTCAGGGTTAAACCTGGGTGTTGGCTGGAGGATACGGCTAGGTTTAAGGGATTAGGGTGTTGAATTTTTTTAAATGTCTCAAATGCCAGATTTTTTTCAGGTTGCAAATTATGGGATTGGGGGCCAATATGAACCACACTTTGACTACAAGGTAAGCATTAAAATAATTTCATAATGGTATTTGTTCAGCAATCATATTAAGTAATATTCTTATGCTCCACAGCTGAACAATGACACAGACTACACGACGAGGGGTGGCAGGATCGCAACGATCTTAATCTATGTAAGACTGCTGTATATCGATATCTCTGGTTAAAATGTGACACAGTAATGAAACATGTGACTGTGTTGTACATAATGTCTCCCTCTTCTGATCCATGTCAGATGAGTGATGTGGAAGTGGGTGGATCGACTGTGTTCCCTGATATAGGAGCTGCTCTACGACCGTACAAGGTACAGTCAAAACTGACTAATCATCATCATCATCATCCTCATCATTCATGGTTATATGGGTAGTGACAGCAACGTTAAACACTATAGGTGTCCATGTGCATTGTCCAAAAGCCAGCGATGCACAACTCAGGCCGCAGTTCTGCTGCTTTATGGTTTTCCCTGGCCCTGAACTGGTTGATTAATGTTACTGATTGGCAGGACAGTGCATGGACCTTGTTTCTCAGGTAGAAATCAGTCTCATACACTATAGGTGGTCCTTAATGAGCACTGGAGCTGTGCATCTCTGCCCTAAGCCAGTAAAACATGTGAGTAGTGCTTGTAGATCTGGATTGAGGTATATCCGTGAACTCATTGTTACCTGTGTAATCTGCTACAGGGTTCAGCGGTGCTGTGGTACAACCTTTTGCAGAATGGAGAGGAGGACGCTAGGACCTTACACGCTGCATGCCCTGTATTTGTTGGCAATAAATGGGGTAAGTTCCCATCAAAACCTATGTGTCAATGGTGTGCATACTGGGAGCGGAGTCAGGGGTTGGAGAGCAGAGCATTGTGAACAGGCGCACACTTTATTTAGGCAGGAGAAACCAACAGACGGACGCCACTGCGTCGAAAACCTCCAGCCAATATGCCAAAGTACAAAACGCGCAAACAGTCACAATAATATGTACAAGCAAATAAACATACCTCGTGAAATAAAACACGGGAATAAACGCACACCAGAAATAGCAAGTCAAACATAACACGAAACAATCGCACACAAAGACATGAGGGGGAACAGAGGAATAAATGCATGTAGTGTGATTGGGGAATGCAAACCAGGTGTGCAGGGAACAAGACAAAACAAATGGATAAATGAAAAATGGAGCGGCGATGGCCTGAAAGCTGGTGACGTCGACCGTCGAATGCCGCCCGAACAAGGAGAGGAGCCGACTTCGGCGGAAGTCGTGACACTATGCCTCATAGTATGGACAATTACATCAAAAAAGTTCGAAAACTGTTTTTTGTAATGACAAAAGACAAAATCTCATCACTTATTATTACAATTTTATTGAAATGAAGACATAATAATCCATATAATATAAAAATAATCATTAAAAAACATATTGAGATGTATTAATCAAAACAAATGTATTCAAATAAAATCTGTAATATAAGAAACCGGTATAATAATTTGCCAAGACACAAGTAGAGTGCATTGTTGGCACTTTAAAGCAGTAGGGTACCGAGAAAACTTGAGCCATAACATCAGCATTACAGTCAGATGGGAAAACAACCTATCAGCTGATCAGTACATAATAAAAGGAAATGGTATGTAGTGATAAGATAATTAAATAATGTAATGGGTAAATTAGAGATTAAAAAAATGAAATGCACAGAACTTGACTCTTATTTCTTCCCTGGTTTTAGTTGCCAATAAATGGGTGCGGGCCCATGGACAGGAGTTCAGGAGAAGATGCTCTTTGTCCGAGATGGACTGAGACTGGAGCCAGGATGGATTCTCCCCTCAGTTTACCTACACATTCCTGCACATTTGACCATTGTTACTCTCCTTGGCCTCAGCTGGCCACCTAGGGGAGGGACCCACTGAATCACACAAAAGCACCTTTCAAGTGTTTGTGCAGTGAAGCAGGACAAGATGCCAACAATACCAAGCTGGCATTTGACCAGTGTGGCATTTTTTTTTACAGTATTTGTCGAGCATTATATTGTTAGCGGGTAGTCCATAGAGTAGTTTACGTGATTGATTTGACAAACATTGAAACGTGTCTCAACATCTCTGCAAGATCTGCATTATAAATTTAAAATACAAAATAAAATATTTGGACCACAAATCACTGTTCCTCTATAGATACTACAGAACATTTTAATTTTAGCATCCAATTCATCTGCAGCACATACACACAAACATATACACACGCACAGGCAATCACCCACGCATTGACGTACACTTGTGTGCACACAGATAAACAAAGGGAGGATAGAAGAGATCAAAACTAAATGAAGAGGAAGTGCTACTATAAAGCCTGAAAAGTTCCGTTTTCTGATGTCATATGTGCTGTGTAAACCCAGATAATGTTTTTTTCATATCTAATCCACTAAGATATGAGGTCAATTCTGATTTTCAATTTTTCAATCCATCATTTCCCACACATATCTATAGTTGCCTTGCTTAATTTGTTCCACAAAATGGGTTGCCTTTGTGCCAGTCTGTTTCTGCTCTCATGCCTAATGGAATTTTTGGCATGACAATGACAGCAATGGAGTTAACAAGAGCACTAACAGATTTTGGACCAGGTTACAAAAGGAGCACAATGTCCCAGTGATGCATTTATGTGCAGGTAAAGGCTGAATTCAGAGATGCTATACCGTGGGGGGAAAAAGTATTTGATCCCCTGCTGATTTTGTACTTTTGCCCACTGATAAAGAAAGGATCAGTCTATAATTTTAATGGTAGGTTTATTTAGAATAACAACTAAAATATACAGAAAAATGCATGTCAAAAATGTTATAAATTGATTTGCATTTTAATGAGGGAAATAAGTATTTGACCCCTTCTCAATCAGAAAGATTTCTGGCTCCCAGGTGTCTTTTATACAGGTAACGAGCTGAGATTAGGAGCACACTCTTAAAGGGAGTGCTCCTAACCGCAGCTTGTTACCTGTAAAAAAGACACCTGTCCACAGAAGCAATCAATCAATCAGATTTCAAACTCTCCACCATGGCCAAGACCAAAGAGCTCTCCAAGTATGTCAGGGACAAGATTGTAGACCTACACAAGGCTGGAATGGCTACAAGACCATCGCCAAGCAGCTTGGTGAGAAGGTGACAACATTTGGTGCGATTATTCGCAAATGGGAGAAACACAAAAGAACTGTCAATCTCCCTCGGCCTGGGGCTCCATGCAAGATCTCACCTCGTGGGGTTGCAATGATCATGAGAACGGTGAGGAATCAGCCCAGAACTACACGGGAGGATCTTGTCAATGATCTCAAGGCAGCTGGGACCATAGCCACCAAGAAAACAATTGGTAACACACTACGCCGTGAAGGACTGAAATCCTGCAGCGCCCGCAAGGTCCCCCTGCTCAAGAAAGCACATATACATGCCCGTCTGAAGTTTGCCAATAAACATCTGAATGATTCAGAGGACAACTGGTGAAAGTGTTGTGGTCAGATGAGACCAAAATGGAGCTCTTTGGCATCAACTCAACTCGCCGTGTTTGGAGGAGGAGGAATGCTGCCTATGACCCCAAGAACACCATCTCCACCGTCAAACATGGAGGTGGAAACATTATGCTTTGGGGGTGTTTTTCTGCTAAGGGGACAGGACAACTTCACCGCATCAAAGGGACGATGGATGGGGCCATGTACCGTCAAATCTTGGGTGAGAACATCCTTCCCTCAGCCAGGGCATTGAAAATGGCTCGTGGATGGGTAGTCCAGCATGACAATGACCCAAACACACGGCCAAGGCAACAAAGGAGTGGCTCAAGAAGAAGCACATTAAGGTCCTGGAGTGGCCTAGCCAGTCTCCAGACCTTAATCCCATAGAAAATCTGTGGAGGCAGCTGAAGGTTCGAGTTGCCAAACGTCAGCCTCGAAACCTTATTAATGACTTGGAGAAGATCTGCAAAGAGGAGTGGGACAAAATCCATCCTGAGATGTGTGCAAACCTGGTGGCAAACTACAAGAAACGTCTGACCTCTGTGATTGCCAACAAGGGTTTTGCCACCAAGTACTAAGTCATGTTTTGCAGAGGGGTCAAATACTTATTTCCCTCATTAAAATACAAATAATTTTATAACATTTTTGACATGCGTTCTTCTGGATTTTTTTGTTGTTATTCAGTCTCTCACTGTTTAAATAAACCTACCATTAAAATTATAGACTGGTAATTTCTTTGTAAGTGGGCAAACATACAAAATCAGCAAGGGATCAAATACTTTTTTCCCCCACTGTACATGACTCTGAGTCTGTGTTCTCCACATCACTCTGTATAGACAAACGTCAAACTAAAATCCAACAAGGCATGTGTGGGTGAAGAGGGTGACTGTTTCTTGATGGCTCCACTGTCAATGTAAAAACTAAGCACAAACAAACATGTATTTTTTTGCATGTGCAATACATTATACATTGGCACCGCCGATGGACTAAAGATTTACATTTCTCTCTGATAATCTGTGAGAGTTCACAGTGCGTTCTCATCCCCCACTGTGAAGGAAAGAGTCTTCAGCTCCATGTTGGAACTCATGACGTCAGAGGTCGCCAGATAAAGAGGGACATCTGTTCTGCATGTGTGGTTCAGAGGGAGGTCGTCTACAGGCCGACAGAGCACAGAAAACCGCTGAGAAGTATAAAGAGTAAACTGTTATTATCGAACATGAGATGGGTGACAAATAACAGCTCGTATATATGGGAGAAAGAAAACAACTTAAATTAAGGATCTGAAATAGCAGACACAACTGAAAACGTATTCTGTGTTTACATAAGTTTCAAGTTGTCGATTACAATTATTTACACTACATGATAAGAAATATTGTATGTTAAGAATTGAATTGACAGCCCCAACATGTTTGTGTCATATTTGTGTAGCTTGACGAATCACTATTACTGTCATGGTCGTGATAATGAACGGACCAAGGCGCAGCATGTGTTGAGTTCCACATCTTTATTTGCAGTGAAAACTTAAACAATAAACATACAATGAACGTGAACTATGTGGTGCTGACTGCACTCACACAAAACAATACCTCACAAACGCAGGTGAGAAAAGGACCACATTAAATATGATCCCCAATTAGAGGCAACGATAATCAGCTGCCTCCAATTGGGAACCATACAAAAACACCAACATAGAAATATAATACTAGAACACCCCCTAGTCACGCTCTGACCTACTGCACCATAGAGAACCCCAAGGGCTCTCTATGGTCAGGGCGTGACAATTACTGACATATCCAACTGGTTTAAGTTCTGTTCTGTGTGGAAGGACCACCAGAGGGCAGGCTGGGCTCACGGATAGTAGCCCAACAAGGCATGTGAGACAAGGTAACCAGAGGCAATTAAGCACAGCTGATGGTACTAATGACCTATTGTCTTTTCCCTACAAGAGAGAGGAGGGAACCAGCAAGAAGGGGAAAAAACCTATCTCTGGAAGATGACTACCAAGAGAGAGAAGCTAACCATGAAGAACCATTAAGATGGTGACAAACCTGTGACATTTGTTATAGTTTAAAGATAATTGTATTGTGTTCCTGTTTGATCTGGAGAAGAAGATGTATGGTTTTCCTTGGGAGATTTTCATTGATTATGTTGGAGTGTTTGTATTGACCAAAATCCCTCAATAGAGAACTGTGTTCAATCAAGAACCTACTCCTGACTCGTTTATTCCACCTTTCCGCTTTAGAGTGACGCCAATTTACTTGGTCCGATCACATCTGTTACAGTTTTGGATCTTAATTTGACCCTGCTTCTCACAGCAGGAAAATAATCTTGCAGGATCATATTAGGAGCACACGTGAAAGATTATGACTATAAACTAGTCTAACCTAAACTAGACAAGACTGTCTAAAGATGTTGAAATGTATTGACTTGAGCTCACCTGGTGCAGGGTTCCATTGCCGTTGGCCATTTTGTAGACCATCCATAGCGGGATGAAGGAAAGGGAGATAGTGGCAACGAACCAGCCAATGATGTTAGCCCAGACAGGATAAACATATGTGTTGCTGAACTTCAATGGTGAGTACTTGACTATGGAGAAGATGAAGGTAGCCTATGGTTTGGGAGAGAAAAGAAACTCATTACAAAACAAAATTAACATTCACGCTCTCAACATAGAGATCTGACATGAGGCAAGACCGTGTGCGTGTTAGAGAGAGAAGCAGAAAGAGAGATACAGAGAGTGAGGTGTACGGAAAGAGAGAAGACAGTGAGACAGTGTTTTGATTTACTAGGATCCCCATTAGCAGACGCCAATGGAGACAGCTAGTCTTACTGGGCTCTGACACGTAACGAAAAAGACATTACAGACAAAAGACTTTACAATTTACATACATTTAAAAACATTAAGATGTAGTGTGTGTGTGTGAATCTATCAGCTACACATACATGTCAGTACATACACACAACAAGTGGGGAGAGGCATTGTGCCGTGAGGTGCTACTTTGTTTTTTGAAACCAGGTTTGTTGTTCACTTGCGCTATATAAGATTGAAGGGAGTTCCATGCACTCATGGCTCTGTATAATACTGTACGTTTCCTTGAATTTGTTCTGGACCTGGAGACTGTGAAAAGACCCTTGGCGGCATGTCTGGTGGGGTAAGTGTGTATGTCAGCGCTGTGTGCTGTATGAATAATTGAATAACAGACGTTTTTAACCATTTCAAATTATTATTACTCAATTCTATAGTTTGGGTAACACCAGTGATTTAAGTAAGAAGGTAATGTCATCTAAAACAGTAATCTGTTTCCATTACTGTCACGCTCTGACCTAGGAGAGCTGTGTTTTCTCTGTTTAGTTAGGTCAGGGTGTGATAGGTGGGTGGGCATTCTATGTTTTGTTTTCTATGTTTTGCCCGGGTATGGTTTCCAATCAGAGGCAGCTGTCTATCGTTGTCTCTGATTGAAAGCCATACTTAGACAGCCTGTTTTTCCTTTTGTTTTTTCGTGGGATCTTGTTTTTGTGCAGCTGTGTGTGAGCAACCCCAGAACGTCACGTTTGTTTCAGTTTCACCTGTTTATTGTTTTTGTTCAAGTTCACAAATAAAATATGTGGAACTACCAGCACGCTGCGCCTTGGCTAATTTATGACGGGGAATACGAAGACAGCACTCGTGACAATTACGTGGAACAGTGTCCAAAATGTAAGTAGATCCAAGTAAATGTTTGATGAATTAATGGTGAACAAATTAAATCATGCTAATATAACTTGTCTGTGTAAGCAGTATATAAGAGAGCCAATGGGACTGCCCCGGCAGAGCTCCCGACCGGCCTGTACTATGGTGCACTACGTTTGTTGGAACCTCTCCAGCTTGCTAATAATAAATAATTATTCATTTAATATTGACTTCAGGTGTCCCTGGTGTTGAATTTCCACGACAGTTGACTAGGCATACAATTTGGAATTACCAACACATTAATGTTTCTTATAAAAACAAGAAGTGATGCTGGCATGCATAGTATTAATATTGGCCCTCTGATTACTGAATCCTTACTGTGCACACTGTCGGAGTGATGTAAAGCCAGCAGTACTTCATCAAAGGCAGAGGTCTGTAGCCAATCATATCACTGATGTTACCATAGAAACGTTCAGCACCTGTAGTTCAAGGGGGGCACGTCACAAAAAGTCACAAATCACCATGTCACCATTGGTTGAATTCCCTATTGCCTTCAGACAGATGGCGTTATTCTAAAGTGAGTACATTGCTATGACCTATAGGCAGTGTACAACTCACCATAGACCCAGGCAATGCAGACAGACTGGCAAATGGCCAGCAGTAGCAGGGTGGTCCCACTGCACACATGGTGGTCTAGCAGCTGGAGCAGGTACATCCCTCCCTGGAGTAAAAAAAAAACCTTGTCATGACTTCACCCACACCTAACACAACACTTCAACATACCCAAAGTTTATTTTTCTCTCCACATTTTGTTACGTTACAGCTTTAATCTAAAATGTATTAAAATAAAACAAATCCTCATTAAACTACACAAAATACCACATAATGACAAAGTGAAAACAGGTTTAGACATTTTTGCTAATTTATTAAAATAAAAACAGAAATATCTTATTTACATAAGGATTCAGACCCTCAATGTTTCCATTGATCATCCTTGAGATGTTTCTACAACTTGATTGGAGTCCACCTGTTGTAAATTCAATTGATTGGACATGATTTGGAAAGGCACACACCTGTCTATATAAGGTCTCACAGTTGACAGTGCAAAAACCAAGCCATGAGGTCAAAGGTTGTCCATAGAGCTCCGAGACAGGATTGTTTCAAAAGCACAGATCTGGGAAGGGTACCAACACACTTCTGGAGTATTGAAAGTTCCGAAGAACACAGTGGCCTCCATTGTTCTTAAATGGAACAAATTTGGAACCACCAAGACACTTTCTAGAGATGGCCGCCTGACCAAACTGAACAATTGGGGGAGAGCTCAAGAGTTCCTCTGTGGAGGTGGGAGAACCTTCCAGAAGGACAACCTTCTCTGCAGCACTCGACCAATCAGGCCTTTATGGTAGAGTGGCCAGACGGAAGCCACTCCTCAGTAAAAAGGCACATGACAGCCTGCTTGGAGTTTGCCAAAAGGCACATAAAGGACTCTGACCATGAGAAACAAGATTCTCTGGTCTGATGAAACCAAGATTGAACTCTTTGGCCTGAATGCCAAGAGTCACGTCTGGAGGAAACCTGGCACCATCCCTACGGTCAAGCATGGTGGTGGCAGCATCATGCTGTGGAGATGTTTTTCAGCGGCAAGGAGTGGGAGCCTAGTCAGGATCGAGGGAAAGATGAACAGAGCAAAGTACAGAGAGACCCTTTGATGTAAACCTGTTCCAGAGCGCTCAGGACCCTAAGCACACAGCCAAGACAATGCAGGAGTGGCTTCCGGAAAGGTGTCCGAATGTCCTTGAGTGACCCAGCCAGAGCCCGGACTTGAACACGATCGAATATCTCTGGAGACCTGAAAATAGCTGTGCAGCAATGGTCCACATCCAACCTGACAGAGCTTGTGAGGATCTGCAGAGAAGAATGTGAGAAACTCCCCAAATACAGGTGTCCAAGCTTGTAGTGTCATACCCAAGAAGACTCAAGGCTGTAATCGCTGCCAAAGGTGCTTCAACAAAGTACTGAGTAAAGTGTCTGAATACTTACTGTACGTAAATGTGATATTTCCGTTTTTTAATTTTTTTTTATTAATTTGTACAATTTCTAAAAACCTGTTTTTGATTTGTCACTATGGGGTATTGTGTGTCGATTGATGAGGGGGAAAAAACTATTTAATCAATTTTAGAATAAGGCTGTAACATAACAAAATGTGGAACAAGTCAAGGGACTTGAATACTTTGCGAATGCATTGTACCTATACACACTTATAGTCACTACTCCCAAACCTTACATACCAACAAACAACATGTGTGGGTGTATGCATACAGCTTGGGCAAGTTCAGGAACATGACCTGACAAGGGCCTGTATCTTGGATCAGTTTATGATCCCTAGATCAGCACTCCTTCTCTGAGACGCTTTATGAATCCGACCCCTGGTAAAACACTGGGCACTAGTCATAGACTAACAGTATGGGTAATGCATTGGTCTCTTACCTCTGTGACCAGGGCAAGTCCCAGTATGAAGCATGTTGTGCAGATAGCCAGCAACAGCAGCTCTCTCCTGAACTCACGGCGCAGAAAGTTAGGGAACAGATCCACAACAGATGTCATCAAACATTCCAGCCCAACAAACTAGAGGGAGAGGGGAGAAAGAGAGGGAGAGCGAGATTAGATGTATAGTTTGAGTTTATGTCCATTAGGGTTATGGTGAATTCCATTTCAATTCAGGACATAAACTTCAATGTTCTCATTGAAAAATGTAAACACATTGAAATAAAGTACAATTGGAGTTGACTTCATTCCTGAATTGAAACGGAATTTATGCCCAGACCTGTTAAGCCATGTTTGACAAACAGTTGACAATGACTAAGTTTATGTTGTTAGAAAAATCTTAAGTGTGCATGAGAGAAAGAGTGACACTTACCTGGCTATCCAGACCCAGAAGGATGATCATGATGAAGAAACAGGCAGACCAGATCTGAGGCATGGGCATCATGGCTACTGCTCGAGGATACACAATAAATGCCAGCCCAGGACCTGTACAAAGATAGGCATACTGACTGAGTACACTGACTGAGTACACTCAATCACTGCACACTGTGCAATTTGTGTCCCTACAGTGCACGCTGACTACACATAAGTGCACACACTGACTGAACACATGGACTAAACCTGACCTCACTCTTGGCTGGCCTCGCTCAGCATGTACATGTAACGTACATATGCATGTAGGCATGCTCACTAGGGATGAATGGCGGGAACCCGGTTGCCAAGATTTACAGAGATTAACCACCCAAAACCATTTCCTTCTCCTGGAAAAAATAACAGAGAGAAACTGGTAAATTATAATTATTTATATGAACAGCATGACGTGAAATTGAACTGTTAAAATATACGCAATGTCTAAATCTGGCTTCTCTACGGCCTTCTCTCTGCTTAACGCATGATGAATCATCAACGCTCAGGTTGGGGACAGACAGCCTATCTCAGTATGGAACGCCGTTCACAATGCATGTAGACCTATCATGTCATCATGGTAACTTTTTTTCTTGTGACAGGTAGCCTATGATACAGTAATATAATGCATAATAAGCTTCTAATGTATAGCCTCTGTCTCTGGTGCAATACGTACGCACCTGTGCTCCGCTGGCCTCTCTCCTTAAAAAATGCTCCTTAGCTCTTGGAGTCCCATGCAGGAAAAGCTAGACTAGAATAGCTTGCTGCACATACTTTTTTTGTTGCATTTCTTGTACTAACAGAATATTCGAAGAGGGACACAAGCTCTTGTTTGCTGAATGTTAAATACAGCAGCCAATAGAACTCTTGGGTAGTTTGAAAGAAGAGGGAAACCGCAATGGCAGTAGGCTATAATTTTCTTATTCAGACCCATAACCATTCAATCTTTGTGAAGAGAAGTGAAAACCTTCTGCATCTAACTCTAGTCCTATATTATTCAAGGATGTCATTAGAATGATGCAGATAAGGACAACAAAACGTATTTCATTTAACTGTTGAAAGCAAGGAAGGTATGAAGCTACACTAGAGAGAGAAAAAGGAGGTCGGCTAATAACATTGGAGGAAATATTATGAAAGGTCAGCCTACTAATTATACAAATAGGCCCTATTATATTTCAACATTTAAATAAAATTCGCTAGTCTATACTTGTAACTTTGGAGGCTGCATGAGCTGCACCAGAATCGCATGTTCTTTCCTTTCTTTTTCATGGTTTTAAACGAGGTGCGTAATTCCAGTCCATATAATACAGTATAATACAATACAGTACAGTAATACAGTTCACCCTAAAAAAAATCAGCCTACTGGAGCTTGTTAGATTTTTTTACCCAAGAGAGCATATAGCTAGCTACATCTATGGGCTTTTATGTTTTTTTAATGTTTTTTCTGGGCTTAATGTGCAGTAGCCAATATATCATATACAGTATGTATTGGATAATGGCACAATCATTTGGCCTTTTTTGGGCTTGGGCTCATGAAATTTATTTAATGTAGGGCTCATGAAATGTATTTAATGTATGGCTCATCAGGCTCAGGTAGCACAAGAATAAAATGTTTGATCAAAGCTCTAATCAAAGGGCTCCTGAGTAGTGCAGTGGTCTAAGGCACTGCATCGCAGTGCTAGATGCGTCACTACAGACCCTGGTTCGATCCCAGGCTGTATCACAACCGGCCGTGATCGGGAGTCCCATAGGGCGGCGCAAAATTCGCCCAGCATCGTCCGGGTTAGGGAAGGGTATGGCTGGAGGGGTTTACTTGGTTCATCATGCTCTAGAGACTCCTTGTTTTGGGCAGGCCGCCTGCAGGCTGACTTAGGTCATCAGGTGAACAGTGTTTCCTCCGACACATTGGTGTGTCTGGCTTCTGGGTTAAGCAGGCAGGTGTTAAGAAGTGTGGTTTGGCGGGTCATGTTTCGGAGGACGCACGACTCAACCTTCACCTCTCGAGCTTGTTGGGGAGTTTCAGCTATGAGACAAGATCGAAATTGCGGAGAAAATCTATACACATTACCCCAAAATGACGAAATCAAAAACAGGAAATATCACATTTACATATGTATTCAGACCCTTTACTCTGTACTTTGTTAGGCATCTTTGGTAGTGATTACAGCCTTGAGTGTTCTTGGGTATGACCCTACAAGCTTGGCATACCTGTATTTGGGGAGTTTCTCCCATTATTCTCTGCAGTTCCTCTCAAGCTCTGTCAGGTTGGATGTGGAGTGTCGCTGCACAGCTATTTTCAGGTCTCTCCAGAGATGTTCGATCGGGTTCATGTCCGGGCTCTGGCTGGGCCACTCAAGGACATTCAGAGACTTGTCCCAAAGCCACTCTTGCATTGTCTTGGCTGTGTGCTTAGTGCCATTGTCATGCTAGAAGATGAATCTTCATCTGAGGTCCTGAGCGCTCTGGAGCAGGTTTTCATCGAGGATCTCTCTGTACTTTGCTCCATCTTTGCCTCAATCCTGAAAAGTCTCCCAGTCCCTGCCGCTGAAAAACATCCCCACAGCATGATGCCAAAGAGTTTAATATTGGTTTCATCAGACCAGAGAATCTTGTTTCTCATGGTCTGAGAGTCTTTAGGTGCCTTTTGGCAAACTAAAAGGGGGCTATCATGTGCCTTTTACTGAGGAGTGGCTTCCATCTGGCCACTCTACCATAAAGGCCTGGTTGGTAGAGTGCTACAGAGAAGGTTGTCCTTCTGGAAGGTTCTCCCATCTCCACGGAGGAATTCTAAAGCTCTGTCAAAGTGACCATCGGGTTCTTGGTCACCTCCCTGACCAAGGCACTTCTCCCCCGATTGCTCAGTTTGGATGGGCGGCCAGCTCTAGGAAGAGTCTTGGTGGTTCCAAACTTGTTCCATTTAAGAATGATGGAGGCCACTGTGTTCTTGGGGACCTTCAATGCTGCAGAAATGTTTTGGTACCCTTCCCCAGATCTTTGCCTCGACACAATCCCGTCTCGGAGCTCTACGGACAATTCCTTCGACCTCATGGCTAAGTTTTTGCTCTGACATGCACTGTCAACTGTGAGACCTTCTATAGATAGGTGTGTGCCTTTCCAAATCATATCCGATCAATTGAATTTACCACAGGAGGACTCCAATGAAGTTGTAGAAACATCTCAAGGACGATCAATGGAAACAGGATGCACGTTAGCTCAATTTCGAGTCTCATAGCAAAGGGTCTGTTTCCATTTTAGAATATGGCTGTAACGTAACAAAATGTGGAAAAAGTCAAGGTGTCTGAATTCTTTCCGAAGGCACTGCATATGCTTTGTAATGCTTTTGAATTACACTTCCGGTTTTCGAGGGAAATACCTTGGAGAAAAGTGATTTATTCTCGGGATGGAACATTTGGAAAATAACGGGAAATATTTAACTCTAATGGGCACACACAAATGGACAAATTTTTTGTTAACTGTATTGCGGATGTAATATCCTCAGATATTATATACTTTATGTCCAATTGTTACACAAATGGCTCAGTAAACAAACACATATGTGACCCGTTTCAGGAAGCTAGGCATATGTCGCACGTCACTACTTCACAGGAGAGGCATTTGAACGTAATTATTTTTGGGTTATTTATCAAAATGCATTTTTTGGCAGAACTACCTTTTGGAACATGTGAACTTTCATGTGCCTTAATAACAAACCTGAATGCCATCTGTAAATACAAATAAAATGTTTAAATTACGAGCCTAGTTGGTTTAGCCATGGAAAAAGCCAGGAACCTTCCCACTAGCCTGATTGCCTGAGATAATGGATTGGCTGGACATGCTGAGAGATGAGTTCGGATTGGTCTGCCATGTAGCATGCTTCTGTCTATAACATGAGCTGCTCAGAATGTGTAGATAATCCTTGCTACCGTGGCTTTTTTGTAAGAGCTACATTTTCAGATATTATACGTTTCTAATTTTGCCAGAAAGTCACTTTAATTTCAAGTTAAAGCGTACTGTTCGCTAACTAGCGAACATAGCTCGCTGGCTCGCTAGCTAACGTTACGTGTATGATCTGTGTAGTCATTTTATTTGTATCTCAGAAATCCATTTGCATCGCTAGTTATAGCCTAATGTTAGCTAGCTAGCTAACATTGGACCGAGTTGGTTAGCTTTAGCTACTTGCAGATTTATACTACAGCATTTCATGCATGGTGGCTATCTATGACAGTCAGTATATCTAGTAGTATGGGTTTATGGTTTATTCTTTAGCTAGCTAGCGAGCTAGCTACATGACCCATCAAGTTAGCCAGGTGTGTCTGGGACATGATTACGGCCATCTATTGTATTTCATGAACATGCGTATGTGTCTAGACAATAGTGTCCCATCCAGTTAGCTAGATGTGGCTGGGGGGTGTCTATAGCAATTATTTATGACACATCAAGCATCTTCTAATAATGATAAAATATTGAAACAATATTTTTATCTGGACACTTTCTATTTTTGATATTGCTACAATGCATATATGCAAGTAACAATTTCACTGTACCTTTTATACTTTCTGTATCCTGTGCATGTGACAAATAAACTTTGATTTTGTTTGATATAGTGTGTGTTTACTAGAAACGATAATGTGAAGAACAATATGACCTGCACCAAAGTCATATTAGGATTTAGGCCAAGGAAGAGAGAGAGTGCATTTTTACCTGGAGTTTTTCCTTATTGTAGGCTCTTACTTTCACCACTTTTAGTCTTGAATCTTTGGTTGTTTACTACACTACCTTACTCACTCTGTTTAGCACATGGCCTCACATTTGAATCCTTAAAGAGATGGGTGGGGCTAAGGCTTAAGAGGGTGTGAACGATGCTGAATAGGTGTAGACAAAGAAGAGCTCTCCAGTAGGTGAAGCAAAATATTCAAGGAGCATTTTCTCAAAAGTGGGGTTACAAATGAATCTACTTTCAAAGCAGAATTACTTTCCCATTGTTCCTCAACTGTAGTGTATGATATGCCATTTTGTAGCTCTGAGTTTCTAACCATTTCAAATGTTGCTACATAAGACCGAATCGAGGTGGTCGGTCACATATAGAAAACAAATAAACTTTTTTTATTTAAGAAGATTACTTACTATAAGAAGTTTTCAGTCATTGTGGATTAACTTTTACGGCATTATGATCTTCTATGAAATAATGTCAAACATTCTAATGGTAAAATCCATCTCTCTTGTCTGTTACAGTATCAACGTTTACCTGACTCAGCCACCTCTTCAATGGACACCCCCTGTTCATAGGTCATGAAGCCCAAAACAGAGAAGATTGCGAAGCCTGACACAATGCTGGTGCCACTGTTTAGAAGACACAGGTAAAAACAGTCCCTGGGGAAAAAAATACAAAATTACATGTTAGGGGAAATAGTGATCTATCTTTGGCCTGGAGATACTTTATAACTTGCGAGTGATTCCCAAAGTCTCTTAATCCTATACATCTGCAGTCTTTCTTTTTAATCAGTGTCAAGCAGTCAGACTGGGGGGTGGGTTTCACTGACACTCCGGAGACCATAGAGTTGGAAAGAGGGCACACCCCTTATCTTTGTATGTATTGCTTCTGTGAGAGCACGGGCAGCTCTAAGGTTGGTGGTGCCACCTGTAGTGCAGGAATGTTTGCTCAGGAGTATAAGTCATTGGCTGATCCCTCCTACTGACCTGTGATCCCTCATAGGAAGTCCCAACCGGTTGACTACTTTAAAATGCTGAAATACTTCAATGGTGCTGCCCATGCTAAAAAAAAGTCAGGTTTGTGGCATGTGTGTCCTCTATACATCCCTATGCCAATGACTCACTTGTAGCAGTCGTTGTTGTAACCGTTGTAGCTGCCCAGGGATGTGAGAAAGCCCAAGCTGATAGCATAGGAGAAGAAAATCTGTGTGCCTGCATCCATCCACACCTTAGATGAGATGAATAGCACATTACACATAGCATTAAATTCATGGAGATATTATGATTCGTGTGTGTGTGTGTGTGTGTGTGTGTGTGTGTGCGCTGAGCCGGCAAAAGGCTTGACGTCGAAAGTCTGGGTGACGCCACCAAACGGCAACACCTCCAGTCTGTTCTCAGTGCAAAACTGCCCAAAGAATATGAGGATACTGAAACACAGTGGAGCATGATCAAGTCCACCATCCTCAACACCTGCAAGAACACCCTAATGATGAGAAGGACTCAGAAATTGAACATTAACACCAAGCGGAGAACCTCCTGCGCCTGGCAGAGCGACATCAACTGCAGAGCCAGAAGAGAAGCTCACGCCAGGGGGAAGAAGGAACTAAAGAACGCCGGGTAAGGGAACTAAAGAACAAATGGACAGAAAAGGCCCTGGAGATCCAGCAACTGGCAGACTCTGGAGATTCCGGAGGCTTTTTCGACTCCATGAAGGTGGTATGTGGACCCAGTTACCGCGGCCTAAACCCAATCCGCTCCAAAGGTGGTCTAAAGCTGTTAAAGGATGATGAATCCATCCAATCCCGTTGGAAAGACTACTTCAAAGAACTCCTCAACAGAAAAACAATGGTTGAGAGGGCAGTTGAGAGTGAAGGACAAAGGAGGACATAGGTTAACCACCCAGCCTGCAGGAGGTGCAAGATGCCATCAGGAAGATGAGGAACAACAAGGCCGCTGGTCCTGATAGGATTCTGGCAGAAATCCTAAAGGAAGGTGGGCCAGATCTCCTAGATCACGTACAGTACATGCCTTGCTCTTCAAGATCTGGGACAAGGAGGAAATCCCTGCAGAACTCAGGGACACCCTAATTGTCACAATTGTTTGGTGGACATGAGGGAGGCATCTCCCTCATGTCCACCACCAGAAAAACACTTTCCCGCATACTGGGCAACTGACTCCTTTCCCTGTCAGAAGACATTTTCCCAGAATGTCAGTGTGGCTTTCGCCCAACAGAGACACCATGGACATGATTTTTCACTGCGTGGCAACTGCAAGAAGCAACCACTGTATAGACCTTACAAAAGCCGTTGACACTGTGAACCATCATGCTGATTATGTTTAAAAAAAAAATTGGCTGCCCTGATAAATTCACCAGAATACTGCAACTGCTGTATGACATGTCAGCAACAGTGCTCAGTAACAGTGGCACTGAAACGGAACCCTTCAAGGTTTAACTTGACAAAAACAGGGCAGCATCATTGCACCCACCGTTTTCTCTAACTTCATCGCTGTCATCCTCCACCTCACAGGCCAAAATCTGCCTCAGTGAGTCCAAATCCTGTACAGAATAGACGGCAACCTTACAGGCCCAATGCAGTAGTTCTTTTTACTGTATATCAATATCAAATAATTTCTGGGTAACAATTAAGTACCTTACTGTAATAGTTTTCAATTAAAATTGACAAAAATAGATTTCTTAGCAAAAAGCTATTTCTCAAGCAAGAATTTTGCTAGGACTGTCTGGGAGTGGTCTGAGTGAGGAAGGGGGGAACTTAATATGATCTGTTATTTGCATAGACATATGGAACCCTCTTTGTCATTGGTCTATTAACCATCACCATGCAAATCGAAACTGACGCCCATTCAAACAGGCATCAGAAGGTCCTGTGTAGTATGTATTGTATTTTCAACCAGCAACTACCAGGAAATAACACTGATACAACACTTAATACACCACCATCTAAGCTGTGCCAGTGGAGCATTCTCAAGACAAGCGCACAAACACCAGTTTCCTGGAGGTGGCCCGAACATGAAGAGCATCACCACCCCTCAAAACCAACTCAGATGGACTGACCATTTTGTCAGGATGCCCAACTCCTGCCTCCAGAAAACAGGTGCTGTACTCACAACTAAACTAAGGAAAGAGTGCCCCTGGCGGACAAAATAAGCGGTACGGGGATAACATCAAAACAAACCTCAAAAAGTGCCACATAGACATATTCAAGCTGGGAGGACACTGTAAAAAGACAGGTCGACATGGAGGAAAACTCTTCATGAGGGAGAAGCACTTATGAAGATCTTCGCCGTGCAGCATATGACAAGCGGCAACTTCGAAAGAAGAAACTTTCCATCAAGGAGGCCCAAACACCATCCACCACCACTACTCAACCTTGCCCACACAGCACCAAAATGTGCGGCTCCCGGATTGGCATTTTCAGCCATCTGAAGACCCACAAGCAGAATCCACCAGGAGAACAATCAAACTCGACCCCGAGTGATCGCCGGTGATGATGATGATTATAATGATGTTGTGTGTGTTTCTGTGTGCGTGTGTGTCAAGCCATGTACTGTAGGTCTACCTGTGGGTCTGTGAGGCGAGAGATGTCAGGGTAAATGTAAAACATGATGCCATCTATGGCCCCAGGCAGAGTGACACCGCGAATCAGCAGGATCAGGAGCATGGCATATGGGAATGTGGCCGTAAAGTAAGCAGCCTGACAGGAGAGAGAACAGAAATAACTTAGTACATTGTAATCTAATCAACCCTGTCAGTTTGTAGAGGGAGTTATGGTCATATTGAATTGGTGGAGACTATATGGAGTCAGAGTGAAGTCATTGTGTTAGACAATAAGTCATAATGTGCACTATTATAGATAAACTTACGGATATGTACAATGCTGTGCCAAGAAATCCTTACAAAATTAACACAACCGCAGACAACACAGACTTCTATGAAAGACTTACCTGTTGATAGAAAAGCAGATATACTGTATAACTCGCAGAATACATTTTCTCGAAGAAAAAAGGCTCAACAACAAATCTCAGGATCTTTAACATTGAGGGGATATGGTTTTCTCAGTGACTTAAAGGGTGAGTTAAAACCCAGCAAACATGCCCACATCAGCCCATGTGGGCCCAATGCGGGTTAACATATTGGCCTTTTAGGCTGCCCACATTGGGCCATTGCGCCTTTGCTATTTAAAAGGAATGTATTTATTTATTACAATTTAGTTCAATGCACATATGGCATCATTTTCAATCCTTAAAAGGTATTTTTTAGGGAGCGAGATACATTGAACTCAGAAAGACAACCAAGTTGTTAATATCCTACATATATTTTTACAAAAGAAACTGTTTAGTTTCTCATATGTCACATGCACAGAAAATTGGGCATCACACAACAGAACACAAACTGGAACGACACATTCAGTTATGGTTGCCCAAAAATAATTACTTGCAAACCATGGCCCCAAATCTTCTAATGAGCCCCTCTTCTAGCATGGCTTGGTATTAAGTATTTTAGTATTTTATTAGGATTCCCATACGGAAGTCCAGAGAGGACATACAGTGCATTCAGAAAGTATTCAGACCCCTTGACTTTTTCCATATTTTGTTACATTACAGCCTTATTCTAAAAATGGATCAAATGTATTCATCTACACACAATACCCCATAATAACAAAGCAAAAACAGGATTTTAGACGTATTTTCAAATGTTTTAAAAATAAAAAACAGAAATACCTTATTTACAAAACGCAAAATCCCTTGTCATGTCGAGATGATTTATTTCATGATCACGACATAAAAAGCTGTTTTATCGAGGTCACAAGATCATTTTCTTAACAAAAGGTGTTTGGTCGAGATCGTGAGATTAACTCTATCAATAGGAGTAAACGCATTGATGATAGATTGACAATATGGCTAAGGCGGCAGAGACAACGGTGTATCAGGGCGTATGTTTTTATTGATTGCTACACTAAGGGTTGGTGCATTTAATGCTAACACCATGCCTTAATTTGTGTTTGGCAGTCATTATCCGTTTATAAATTAGAATGTTAGCACGCTAAAATGGCCCTTACCTCGAGCTAAGAGCTCTTGTGGCATCTAAGCCGTCATGGGGCATTTATGTTTTGTGGACAATGTAAATATTATCCACAAAACAATAAGTGTCCCTTCTAATTATATACATATCAGTTATGCAATCTAACAACCAGCATAAATAACAAGCTAGCTCGCAAGACTAGACAAGTGTCACGTCCTGGCCAGTATAAGGTTAATTGTTTGTGTAGTTTGGTCAGGGCGTGGCAGAGGGTATTTGTTTTATGTGGTTCGGGGTGGTGTGTTTTGGTGAAGGGTCATTTGGTTTAAGTATTCCGGGGTTTTTGGGCACTGTTTGGTTTTCAGTTATTCTATGTCTAGTCTAGTATGTCTGTTTCTATGTCTGGTTAATTGGGGTTGGGACTCTCAGTTGAAGGCAGGTGTTGTCTATCTGCCTTTGATTGAGAGTCCCATATATGAGGGTGTGTTTGTGTTTGTTATTTGTGGGTGATTGTGCTGTGTTGAGCTTTGCTTTGCAGACTGTCAGGTTATCGTTCGTTTTCTTGTTTGTTGTTTTTGTATTCGTGTTGATTTCATTAAATGTTCAAGATGAACTCTATCGACTCTGCTGCGTATTGGTCTACCTTTTCCGACGATGATTTCGTTATATCGTCAGAAGACGAAGATACATGTGACAGAATCACCCACCACTCAAGGACCAAGCAGCAGAGGAAGGAGCAGACGGCGTTCGAGTTGGACTGGCGGGAGAAGTGGACTTGGGAGGAAATTCTGGACGGGGCCGGACCTTGGCATCAGGCTGGGGATTATTTGGCTAGGCGAAGGAAGAGCCGGAAGCCAGCTACCCGTGGTTATATGGAGGAGCGTATGGGGTGGAGAGCGCTATGTTTCGCTGAGAAGCGCACTCTCTCACCCATACGCACGCACAGTCCGGTGCGAGTTATTCCAGCCCCTCGCAGGTGCCGTGCTAGAGCGGGCATCCAGCCTGGTAGGAGGATGCCTGCGCAGCGCATCTGGTCGCCGGTACGCCTCTGAGGACCAGGCTACCCAACTCCCGCTCTACGCACGGCTACCATCAGGCCCCTGCACAGCCCAGTCTGCCCTGTACGAGCACCCCGCTCGTACAGGGCTACTAGTTCCATCCAGCCAAGGTGGGTTGTGCAGGAGGTAAGATCTAGACCGGCTGTGCACCTCCATAGCCCTGGGTTTCCAGCTCCTGTCTCTCGTGCGGACCCGGAAGTGCGTCCACCCAGTCCGACTCGTCCTGTTCCCGCTCCCCGCACTAAACTGCAAGTGCGTAAGCCCAGCCTCGCCAGTCAACAGTCGTCGGAGCTGCCCGCCAGTCAACAGTCGTCGGAGCTGCCCGCCAGTCAACAGTCGTCGGAGCTGCCCGCCAGTCAACAGTCGTCGGAGCTGCCCGCCAGTCAACAGTCGCCGGAGCTGCCCGTCAGACTGCGCTGAACTGCCGGAGTGGTCAGACTGCGCTGAACTGCCGGAGTGGCCAGACTGCGCTGAACTGCCGGAGTGGCCAGACTGCGCTGAACTGCCGGAGTGGCCAGACTGCGCTGAACTGCCGGAGTGGCCAGACTGCGCTGAACTGCCGGAGTGGCCAGACTGCGCTGAACTGCCGGAGTGGCCAGACTGCGCTGAACTGCCGGAGTGGCCAGACTGCGCTGAACTGCCGGAGTGGCCAGACTGCGCTGAACTGCCGGAGTGGCCAGACTGCCCTGAACTGCCGGAGTGGCCAGACTGCCCTGAACTGCCGGAGTGGCCAGACTGCCCTGAACTGCCGGAGTGGCCAGACTGCCCTGAACTGCCGGAGTGGCCAGACTGCCCTGAACTGCCGGAGTGGCCAGACTGCGCTGAACTGCCGGAGTGGCCAGACTGCCCTGAACTGCCGGAGTGGCCAGACTGCCCTGAACTGCCGGAGTGGCCAGACTGCCCTGAACTGCCGGAGTGGCCAGACTGCCCTGAACTGCCGGAGTGGCCAGACTGCCCTGAACTGCCGGAGTGGCCAGACTGCCCAGAACTGCCGGAGTGGCCAGACTGCCCAGACTGTCCGGAGTGGCCAGACTGCCCAGACTGTCCCGAGTTGCCAGACTGCCCAGACTGTCCCGAGCTGCCAGACTGTCCCGAGCTGCCAGACTGCCCAGACAGCCTGGAACGGCCTGAGCCGGAGCCACCTCCTGATATAGGTGGGTTGGGGAGGGGGGGTGTAGCACAGTGCCGTCGTTGACGGCAGCCACCCTCCCTTCCCTCCCTGTAGTAAGGGGGAATTTTTCTTTTGGGTATTGTTTGGGGTTATTTTTTGTTAAGGTGCTTCCGGGGTAGCACCTTTAAGGGGGGGTACTGACACGTCCTGGCCAGTATAAGGTTAATTGTTTGTGTAGTTTGGTCAGGGCGTGGCAGAGGGTATTTGTTTTATGTGGTTCGGGGTGGTGTGTTTTGGTGAAGGGTCATTTGGTTTAAGTATTCCGGGGTTTTTGGGCACTGTTTGGTTTTCAGTTATTCTATGTCTAGTCTAGTATGTCTGTTTCTATGTCTGGTTAATTGGGGTTGGGACTCTCAGTTGAAGGCAGGTGTTGTCTATCTGCCTTTGATTGAGAGTCCCATATATGAGGGTGTGTTTGTGTTTGTTATTTGTGGGTGATTGTGCTGTGTTGAGCTTTGCTTTGCAGACTGTCAGTTTATCGTTCATTTTCTTGTTTGTTGTTTTTGTATTCGTGTTGATTTTATTAAATGTTCAAGATGAACTCTATCGGCTCTGCTGCGTATTGGTCTACCTTTTCCGACGATGATTTCGTTATTACGTCAGAAGACGAACATACATGTGACAACAAGTTAGCTGCATTGTTCCTTGCATGTGATTGACTATGGTCTTGGGGGCGGTACGCAGCCTGGGAGAAGGAGATGCCTGTCATGCATCGTTCAGGGCTTAAATGCCCCGTATTGCGATTAATGCAGCCACAGGGCTCCATGCTTGATGATGTAGTTATCGTGCACCTGATCAAATGAAAGGATGAATCGTGGTACTTTTGTTATGTCGTGATCATGAGATAAATGAGTTGTGAGCTCGACATAATGAGGGAACTTTTATTAGCATTTTTTATATGTTCTCTCTGGACATATGAACGCAGCCGCTACTCTACCTGGGTTCCACACAAAACATAAAACATGACATAATACAGAACATTAATAGACAATAACAACTTAAGGACAAAACTACATAGATTTCAAATAAGAATACTTACTTTCATACACTTACACAAAACCTCTGGAGATAATAACAGCTCAGCACAAAGCCACCTGAATTTAAAATCGGAATTCACACTTTCATGCACTTAAGTCTAACATTACATGCTTAATAACTTTACATTACACATACATACTCTTTTGATAATCGTAATATGTTTCAGATACCACCCAGTGGGTCTCTCATAGTGGGTCTCTCATAGTGGGTCTCTCATAGTGGGTCTCTCATAGTGGGTCTCTCATAGTGGGTCTCTCATGCTGTTGGAGTTGTTTATTAAAAAAGGAACAGACATTCACACTGGATTGGAGCTTTCCACACAGTGAATGGAGTACCATACATACGTCGCCTCGGCAATCGTGACAGCCTTCCCTTTTCATTATGTTTTACAGCCACCGCCAGACACAGTGTGTTCTCTCATGGTGATATGTAACTTAGTGGAGCTGAACAGAGTCTTAGTGGAGCTGAACAGAGTCTTAGTGGAGCTGACCACTCACACCAGGGCAGAGCCATTCATAAAAAGAACAGGGTCCGTGTTGGGCTGATATGGGATTGGTGCGGGCTAATCACTATCGGTTGGTGTGGGCTAGCCCGTGTTGGGTTGGTGTGGGCTTGGTGTGGGCTAGCCCGTGCCCACATAATACCCACATGGGGCTAAGTGGGTCATGTTTGCTGGGAAGGTACAAGCATGAGACTCAAGGACATCAGTTGCAGTTGTTATGTCTATCTGTTTTTGTACTGCACATACAAAATAGGTAGATAAGAAATACCCAGACCACATTCTAACCAGTAGATGTAGTAGTTACAATAGTGTGATGCTGCATGTCACACACAATGCCACTGTGGAAATAGAGTGGGGACGTTCATAGAGGTCAGTTAGTATTCATTGAGCCTCACCTTGCCTGTGGACTTAATTCCCTTCCAGACACAGAAGTAACAGATGACCCAGGTGAGAAGGAGACACAGCGCCAGCTCCCATCTGATGCTGCCCATCTCCTCGATCCCCCCAGAAATGTTCAGCACCCTGCGCCTGAGAGAGAGAGAGAGAGAGAGATGGTGAGAAGGTTTGGGAATCCTGCTCAACACGTCACATGCGTAAAGTAAGGGGGCTGCTTACTCCCAAAACTCCATGACTGGCAGTGTGGTATTCTGTCTTGATGTCAGGTTAGTGCTGTGATTCTGCTTGCTGTTGTCCATGCATGAGTCTAGGGCAGACAAGTTGATTTGGTACATGTAACACACATTGGAAACTGACAATTCAACTTTTTTGATTGATCCTCCTCATATCATGGTATAATATTGTAAGATATAGGTTGGTAAAAAGTACAATTTTAGTTCACAAACTTTAAGGCCTGGTATTAAATCGTCCTTGTTTTGGCAATAGTTAATGGTAATGAGATAACAAGTAAAGAAACATGTTTGTGGAATAAAATAACAGGGTACAACAGCTTAAACTTTAATAAACAAATGTAATAATCACAAAGGAATAGTCCACCAAATTCACTTTGGTTAACTTCCAGTTATGGCCCCTCTCTGTTGTTAATTAATGTTGTACACTGGTAACTCAAACTCTTTGACCCCTCCCCATGCTTCTTATGACCTCTCCCCATGCCTCATTCTATTTTATTTATTTTTATTTCACCTTTATTTAACTAGCCAAGTCAGTTAAGAACATATTCCTATTTACAATGTCTGCCTACCAAAAGGCAAAATGGCTCCTGCGGGGATGGGGGCTGGGAATAAAAAGAAAAATAAATGAAATAAAAAGAAAAATATAGGACAAAACACACACCACGACAAGAGAGACAACACAACACTACATAAAGAGAGACCTAAGACAACAACATAGCATGGCAGCAACACATGACAACAGCATGGTAGCAGCACAACATGACAACAACATGTTAGCAACGCAACATGGTAGCAGCACAAACGTTATTGGGCACAGACAACAGCACAAAGGGCAAGAAGGTAGAGACAACAATACATCACGCGAAACAGCCACAACTGTCAGTAAGAGTGTCCATGATTGAGTCTTTGAGTCTCTTACCAGTGTTCCACCAGTTTCCGCAGCTTGCCCAGGGTAGCTCTGCACTGAAGGAGGAGAAGAGATAGAAAAAGGCCCATGCCAAGATCACAATGTAGGTGATGGCACCGAATGAGATGACAAGGTTACAGGCGTAGCCCATACCTGTGGAAAATACCATGTTTTAGCATTCAGCACCATTTTAATACAGATTGTGAAAATCTTAATTGGTACATATATTAAATAAAAACATACAAGTAGATTAAATGTAGGGTTTAACTTGTCCAAAACCAACACTGAAGTTCGTGTGCTATACTTTCTAATGTTCATACGACGCATATAATAAGTTGTATGTCATTCATTGGGGTCCTGATTTGGGAAACCCGTGCATACGTTGGGCATTTTCTTGAGCACCGATGGGCCTTTGTGGATAAATTACAGAATAGTTAGGATAAAAAGATACAAGGCCAAAATGACTGGAGAGATGGACCAAACAATGACATGAAAATCTCCTGACATTTTCATTTTAAGAAATGTAGAACAGTAAGAAGATGATGCCATTCTAATAAACACTGCTAGTACTGGGGTGCAGCTAATCTGATCGGGTCTGTGCGTTCCGCCATGACGATGTATGACAATAGGTATTCGATGTTTCCCCATGCGCCAACATAAAAAGGTTTACCCTCAAATAGCGGACAAATCTTCCTCCAACATGTTATTCCTCCCTGGCTGGTGTATTGTCCAAGAGAAGTCTCCAGGAAGAATAGCGGGATCCCGCACGTCACCAAGAACAAAACATATGGAATGAAGAACACACCTGCCAGACACGAAAAAAATCAGGTAAATCAAGACATGAGCAAATGTCACTGTTAACGAAATTACGCACAGTGTATCAAATGCATTGCTCTAAAGCGATCTAATGACCGACTATTGGACAACATCAGAGTTTCACTGGTTTCCACTAGTTACCACAGCCACAAAGTCAAAATTGGCTAGGGCTCCCATAAAAACTCATGCAACTAAAATGTGCTTTTTGGTCTTAATTTAAGTTTAGGGTTAGGTTTAAAATCAGATTTGAAGAAGATAAATTGTAGAAATAAGCGGGGTTATGAATTTGTGGCTGTGGTAACTGGTGACGACCGTTTTCACTCACCCCCTCCGTTTTTGTAACACAAGTAAGGGAATCTCCACACGTTTCCAGGTCCAATTATAGCTCCCATCACCGTTAAAATATACTCGGCTTTACTCTCCCAGTTTCCCCTCGCTTCCAGCTCCTTTAGTTTTGCTTGGCCATTGGCTGTGCTGGGCATCATTTGCAGTTTGGGGTCTTTCTTCTCGTTGTAGTTCATGGTGGTGCCCGATACTTTTTGGGATGCGTAAGTAAAGTTTTCCTTGGATTTGAGAAGTTGTAGCTGACGTCGGCACGGTCGGAGGTCTATATAGACAGGATATATGTGTGTAAACAAAACCCACCAATCCTGTCCAAAATGGGGTCATGGGTGGGATTAGAGGAAAACTGTGCAGGACCAATCCTCATCATCTCAGGTGAGAGAGAGAGAGAGAGAGAGAGAGAGAGAGAGAGAGAGGAAGAGAGAGAGAGAGAGAGAGAGAGAGAGAGAGAGAGAGAGAGAGAGAGAGAGAGAGAGAGAGAGAGAGAGAGAGAGAGAGAGAGAGAGAGAGAGAGAGAGAGAGAGAGAGAGAGAGAGAGAGAGAGAGAGAGAGAGAGAGAGAGAGAGAGAGAGAGAGAGAGAGAGAGAGAGAGAGAGAGAGAGAGAGAGAGAGAGAGAGAGAGAGAGAGAGAGAGAGAGAGAGAGAGAGAGAGAGAGAGAGAGAGAGAGAGAGAGAGAGAGAGAGAGAGAGAGAGAGAGAGAGAGAGAGAGATGTGTGGTTTCGTAAACGTGTGCGAGTGAAAAGAGATAGGGCGAGTCATAAAGCCCACCTATTTCTACAATTTAACTTTTTGTTTTCATGCATTTATACGATATGGACAATTTTTACTTTGTGGCTGTGGTAAAGAGTGGGAACCGAGATTGAATGTCAGTTTATGTTTCTGGGAAACGATGTCACACACCCCAATATTGGCTATACACTCCAAATACACATTTGTATGTGCATGTTATGTGTATTCTGAGAGAATCACCGTATTTATATGTATTAGGGATCCGCATTAGCTGATGCCAAGGCAGCAGCTACTCTTCCTGGGGTCCAACCACATTAAAGCACTTACATAAAACAAAAGATAAAACAGTACATCCTATAGTATTATTACACCACTACATACAACAATATTACAATGTACGTGTGTGTAGAGTGCATATGTCTGGGCCTTTGTGTGTGTCTCTTCACAGTCTCCGCCGTTCCATAAGGTGTATGTCTTCAGGGGTATGCATATCTGTGTTGTTTGCTTGTGCACGGCTACAAACGCATTAGTAGACAACATTGGCAAATCTGTCCATTGTCTTATTATGCAATTTGCCATAAAAATGAGATATGTGATTCATTTTGATAAGCACATTTTTTTGTAAATAAATAACTATTTATTGTTTTATATAAATACATATATTTATTATTATTATTCTTATTATTCTTATTATTATCATTACAAAATGTAGGCCCTTTTGTAAAAGCCTATCCAAGTAATCGTTCGGATTTGATCAGCTGTCAGGGGAAGACAAGGAAAACGTGCAGATGAGCTTTCAATAAATGCTAACTAAACCTAACGAAAAGTGATGAAACCCCTTCATTTGCCAAACATATCTGGCCATATTTACATTTCATATAAATGGCATTGTCCTTTACAGTCTTGTCTGGTACACTCTGAAAGACTACATTAAGACTTCTATCTGTTAATTAAAACGTGTAATATTAATCTAATCTGTATCCAGACGATGTGCCCCAACTGTTGACCAGGCTATGTTAGAGCTGCAATATGACCTTGTTGCCTTACAAAAAGCACTGGTTGGTTTAAAACTTCTACTTGATTCGGACAAGACGACCAAATACATGTTGTTCTCTCATTCTCGCAACAACAACAAAAAATCAGATGGACTACATATTTATGTAGTGCCCCTGTGACAATTTTGGACCCGCTTGTGTCCCCCCTAAATGTGGAGTATGAAATAATTTTTATATAACTAATTTTTGCTATCGTTCTTTTTTTACATCGGTTATTAGACAGTGGCAACGCGGAAAGCTAATGATTATGAACATGGTATTTTGCCTGCTAATGCCTGCAATGCAGTGAAGAAAACGATATGACAACAATAACGTCTAATGTAACTGGCCCCTCTAACAGTACAACTGGCCCCAGCTTGGCCCCCCCAGTTGAAATGGTCTAGAACCGCCACTGCCTATATGATGAAAAGGTTGGCTGGTCCTCATTAAACTCCCGTAGATCCTTCATTACTCCTTTTTGTTTGCAACAGTGTACTACACAGGCTCCAACTATACAAACATGAGATACCAAATACGTTCACAGGATTGGTTAACTCTTGAGGTTCGTCGTGTCACCACCGAATTAGCTAAATCCGCTTTTACAGTGGCATGTGAAAGTATTCACCCCCCTTGGCATTTTTCCTATTTTGTTGCCTTACCAGTTGGAATTAAAATTATTTTTGGTGGGGTTGTATCATTTGATTTACACAACATGCCTACCACTTTGAAGATGCATTTTTTTTATTGTGAAACAAACAAGAAATAAGACAACAACAAAAAAAAACAGAAAACTTGAGCATGCATAACTATTCACCCCCCCCCCCCCAAAAAAAGACAATACTTTGTAGAGCCACCTTTTGCAGCAATTACAGCTGCAAGTCTCTTGGGGTATGTCTCCATAAGCTTGGCACATCTAACTGCTCCAGCTCCTTCAAGTTGGATGGGTCCCCAATCTTTAAGTCATGCCACAGATTCTCAGGTTGTAATGTTTGCTAGTTTGCTTTACATTGTATTTTCATGTACATTTTAGTCATTTAGCAGATGCTCTTATCCAGAGCGACTTACAGTAGTGATTGGATACATTTTTGTACTTTTTCGTACTGTTCCCTCTTGGGAGTCGAACACACAACTCTGGAGTTGCAAGCGCCATGCTCTACCAACTGATTTAGATTTGATTTTATCTTATTAATACTATATATATATATATATATATATATATATATATATATATATATATATATATATATATGTGTGTGTATATATATATATATGTATATATGTATATATGTGTATATATATATATATATATATATATATGTGTGTATATATATATATATGTATATATGTATATATGTGTATATGTATATGTATATGTATATGTATATGTATATGTATATATATATGTATATATATATGTATATATATATATATGTTAACCTTTATTTAACTAGTTAATTCAGTTAAGAACACATTTTTATTTACAATGACGGCCAAACCCGGACGACGCTGGGCCAATTGTGCCCCGCCCTATGGGACTCCCAATCACGGCCGGATGTGATACAGCCAGGATTCGAACCAGGGACTGTAGTGATGCCTCTTGCACTGAGATGCAGTGCCTTAGACCGCTGCGCATCTCGATATGCAGGGCTCCCTTATGAAGGAGACCCTGGTCTTAATTGTGACTCCCTGTTTTAAATAAAGGTAAAAAAAAAAATGAAATGCATGGACTGCAGGTGGTCAACTTAGGTCTTGAAAAGCATTAAATGAACAGAACAAAGTGTTCCCCTTCCAAACTTCCGCCAGACTCATAACTACCTTTGAACATTTTGTTACCTCAGATAAATACAAAATAATTGTTGGGGCATTTTCAGACACTCCCAACTGTGCATAGGCTATTCAATTTCTAATGTTCTTGAGCTCAAAAAAGCTAAGAATAAAACTGAGAATGTCCTGTGTAGAATGACATAGACTACATTACAATTACCAAAATAATGGTCACTGACTAGTTTAATTGATGTTTCCAAAGTGATTGATGGTTTACAAACATATTTAGTTTATGAAGCCCATGCAGGAATTTAATTGATGCTGTCATGCAGCACTATGCCTTCAACCAACTGAGCAATCTAACAAACAGTCAGCTTTCAAATGACCAAAAGCATAAAGTATAAATGTCAAACTAGAGGCAATTACATGAAAAATAATGTTAAAATGGTCCAAATCAACCAACAGTCAATTACACTACATCTAAAGGATGTAATTTTAAAGACATTTTACATTTTAGCCATTTAGCAGACGCTCTTATCCAGAGCAACTTACAGTAGAGTGCATACATTTTTATTACATACTGGCCCCCAGTGGGAATCAAACCCACAACCCTGGCGTTGCAAGCGCCATGCTCTACCAACTGAGCTACAGTGGGACTGTAGGGGGTACCAAATTCTAACATTCTAATACTGGGACTTTGCCACGATGCCCTTCATCCTCGGTTGGAAGTGATGTTCCAGGGTTCATCCTTGTAGCCAGAAATCATTGCTCCTTACTCTTTATCTTCGCTGTTCTCTGTCACACCCTGCCTGTACCCTAAGTATTGTCTGCACCCTCCAATGGGCAGGTGAAAGCAGAAACACTAAACAAGTGTCAAAGTGTCATGTATCTGAATACTGTCCCAAAAATACACTGAGTGAACAAAACATCAGGAACACCATCCTACTGTACTATTGAGATGCACCTCCTTTTGCCCTCAGAACAGCCTCAATTCATCGGGACATGGACTACAAGGTGTCGAAAGCGTTCCACAGGGATGCTGGCCAAGTTGACTCCAATGCTTCCCACAGTGGTGTCAAGTTGGCTGAATGTGCTTTGGGTCGTGGTGTCACACCCTGATCTGTTTCACCTGTCATGTGCTTGTCTCTGAGAACTGAACCATCTGCCTCGTGTGTCTGCATCTGGGTCATATCCTGAGTCATGATAGGTGGACCATTCTTGATACACACTGGAAACTGTTGAGTGTAAAAAAAGAAAAATCTAGCAGCGTTGCAATTCTTGACACTCAAACCAGTGTGCCTGGCACCTACTACCATACCCATGTTCAAAGGCACTTCATTATTTTGTCTTGCCCATTCATCCTCTGAATGGCACACAATCCATGTCTCTCCCTCGCCCTCCATTTGGCAAATCTGACCTAATTCCATCCTCCTGATTCCTGCTTACAAGCAAAAATGAAAGCAGGAAGCACCAGTGACTAGATCAATTAAGTGGTCAGATGAAGCAGATGCTAAGCTACACGACTGTTTTGCTAGCACAGACTGGAATATGTTCCGGGATTCCTCCAATGGCATTGAGGAGTACACCACATCTGTCATTGGCTTCATCAATAAGTGCATCGATGATGTAGTCCCCTAAGTGACCGTATGTACATACCCCAACCAGAAGCCATGGATTACAGGCAGCATCCGCACTGAGCTAAAGGCTAGAGCTGCCGCTTTCAAGGAGCGGGACTCTAACCCGGAAGCTTATAAGAAATCCTGCTATTTACATTTGTGGAAAGTGATTTACATTTGTGGAAAGTAATTTACATTTGTGGAAAGTGATTTACATTTGTGGATTGGTGATTTATATTTGTGGAAAATGATTTATATTTGTGGATTGGTGATTTACATTTGTGGATTGGTTATTTACATTTGCAAATACATTTGGCATGATATTGATCCCACAGGGAGGGGGGGTTAGGATAACTCACGAAGAGGCAACTCAAATTAACTTTGATCACTTTTACTCAAATTTTTACATTGGAATAATATGTTTTTTTTTTTATTATGCCATGAGAGGTACCGGATCCGGCCAAATAGGTCCCATATCTAAACAGTCCAACAAGGACAGTGCCGGATCCTGTTCCTTTTGAAAAACTAGATGAATAGTCCTAGGATTACTTTTAAAAATTACTTCCTGTGTGTTTTAGCCCCATTCTGGCCTTCACCATGGTAGTTGGACATGTAGATACAGTATGTGGCTGTTGAAAGAAAATGAATATATTCCAACCGTAATCTAGGAGTTACTTAGTTGTTTTGAGTGTAAATATCTTTGTCTCTTTTTTTTTCTTTATTGTGGCCTCCGGTGCCACAGACCTACTCTGATGCTGGTCTTAGAAATGGGCTTTCAGTTAATCATATTTTCTAATAATCCAACACAGTGTTGTTGAAGCCTGTGAAAATGCCTCTGGAGACTTCCCAGAGGATCTGGAAAAACACATCAGCAACCCTTTCACTGCATACAAGCTGGTGTGAAGACTGAGGCTGGAGTGGAACATGGTGGAACAAGTTGCCAAGACATGTTCTTTATATATTGAAGGTATCTATCTGCTAGATATACACACTTCCACTGTTTATTTAAGCCTTGAATTTAGGAGGGATAGTCTTTATTTTCAGTGTGTACGTGTGCGTGTTAATACAACTTTATGTTTTTATGGATTAATGACACGGCCTCCCCTTTGGACATGAAGAACAAGAGTGCTGCCATTACTTATTGACTTGGTCTGCATTCAGTTTGAGCATGTGCTTCTGACCTTTAGTTCAGACAGACAGACAGAGAGGGGTGAATCCGGCTGATTCTTGCCCACAATATGGGTCCTTGTTCCCCCAAAATAGGAATGGCACCTCTTCATACTGCCTGAGACCTGGCACTATACTTTACACTGGAAATCCCACAGGCCTCCCTCGATTTACAAATACAAATCAAAAGGTGGTTGTTTGTAAATGGTTAATTGCATTTGTGGATAGTGATTTACATTTGTGGAAAGTGATTTACATTTGTGGAAAGTGATTTACCTTTGTGGAATGGTGATTTACATTTTTTTGAAAGAGATTTACATTTATTGGGGTGGGGGGGTTAGGATAACTCACGAATAGGCAACTGAAATGAACTTTGATCACTTTTACACAAATTTTGACATTGCAAAAAGTGAAAATTATTTTTAATGCCATGAGAGGTACCGGATCCGGCCAAATAGGTCCCATATCTAAACAGTCCAACAAGGACAGTGCCGGATCCTGTTCCTTTTGAAAAACTAAATGAATAGTCCTAGGATTACTTAAAAAAATTACTTCCTGTGTGTTTTAGCCCCATTCTGGCCTTCACCATGGTAGTTGGACATGTAGATACAGTATGTGGCTGTTGAAAGAAAATGAATATTTTCCAACCGTAATCTAGGAGTTACTTGGTTGTTTTGAGTGTAAATATTTTTGTCTCCCTTTTTTATTTTCTTTATTGTGGCCTCCGGTGCCACAGACCTACTCTGATGCTGGTCTTAGAAATGGGCTTTCAGTTAATCATATTTTCTAATAATCCAACACAGTGTTGTTGAAGCCTGTGAAAATGCCTCTGGAGACTTCCCAGAGGATCTGGAAAAACACATCAGCAACCCTTTCACTGCATACAAGCTGGTGCGAAGACTGAGGCTGGAGTGGAACATGGTGGAACAAGTTGCCAAGACATGTTCTTCATATACACACTTCCACTGTTTATTTAAGCCTTGAATTTAGGAGGGATAGTCTTTATTTTCAGCGTGTACGTGTGCATGTTAATACAACTTTGTTTTTATGGATTAATGACACGGCCTCCCCTTTGGACATGAAGAACAAGAGTGCTGCCATTACTTATTGACTTGGTCTGCATTCAGTTTGAGCATGTGCTTCTGACCTTTAGTTCAGACAGACAGACAGAGGGGTGAATCCGGCTGATTCTTGCCCACAATATGGGTCCTTGTTCCCCCCAAAAGATTAATTGCACCTCTCCCACACTGCCTGAGTCCTGTACTGTACTTTACACTGGAGATCCCACAGGCCTCCACTATGGCGCTTTTAATACCCCTTGTTAGTCTTTATGTATCCCATTGTATAGGGCTGTGCTTCCCAATCTTTTTTGTTTACTGTACCACCAACTGAATTGCTCTCCCTGGAGTACCCCTGAAGTACCCCCTAATGTGCATTTTACCAGTAAGCCTGTAGTCTCATGAGTCTTCTCAAGTACCCCTTATGGCTAGGCCAAGTACCCCCAGGGGTCCTAATACCCCCAGGGGTCCTTACCCCTGGTTGGGAACCACCGGTATAGGGATCCCCTCACATAGGGCGTCCTCCACAAAGTGATCTGTTATTTTCTCACAGATATGATCTACAAGGCTTGTAATAGAATCTATGTTCACCTCATTATAATTATTGGTTGTATAAGTGTCTTAAAAAACCTTATTCAAACTTACTCAAGTTTAACAAGACCCTTACTAAACCAGTTATGTTTGGACATAACATATTAAGTGTGACTACAAGACCCAAGTTGTGTCCCAAATGGGCCCATATTCCTAATATAGTGCACCACTTTAGAGCTCTGGTCAAAGATAGTGTACTAGGGAACAGTGTGGCATTTTGGACGCAGACTTATTGAACCTTACACAACTCCATTACTAAATCTGTTATGTATGCTTGGATATGAACGTGTTAAAAGTGACTAGACCCAGTGTCCATTAACTCTTGTTCCATTTTTCCCTGCCGTGTTTAAACCTTTCCATAAATCTAGATTTCCTGACTAATGTATCATTGGTCTCCCAGCGGCTCCCCAGTGAGAAGGACGTGGATGGGGTTGCACTGGGTCTTGTACGTCTACAGGAAATATACAGACAACTGCAAATCATTACAGTGGATGTGTCAGGTGAGACTAAACTGGGAACTGTACGTCTAGGAACATTTGGTAAATAATCACTCTGGTAAATCAGACCATTGCAATTTAAGCCTCCTATGAATAGTCATTTTCCGAGTCATTTTCTCCTGATAGCAATATACCTAAATGGATCATTCAATGGTCACAATTGCTTGATGATTTCTGTAAGATGAATCATTAAGGTGCATTACTGGGCAAAGCAAGAAAAATATATATACTACAGTTCAAAAGTTTGGGGTCACTTAGAAATGTCCTTGTTTTTGAAAGAAAAACACATTTTTCGTCCATTAAAATATAATCAAATTGAAATACAGTGTAGACATTGTTAATGTTGTAAATGAGTATTGTAGCTGGAAATGATTTTTTATGGAATATCTACATATGCGTACAGAGGCCCATTATCAGCAACCATCACTCCTGTGTTCCAATGGCACGTTGTGTTAGCTAATCCAAGTTTATCATTTTAAACGGATAATTGGTCATTAGAAAACCCTTTTGCAATTATGTTAGCACAGCTGAAAATGGTTGTGCTGTTATAGAAGCAATAAAACTGTCCTTCTTTAGACTAGTTGAGTATCTGGAGCATCAGCATGTGGGTTCGATTACAAAATGGCCAGAAACAAAGAAATGTCTTCTGAAACTCATCAGTCTATTCTTGTTCTGAGAAAATAAATGCTATTCCATGTGAGAAATTGCCAAGAAACTAAAGATCTCGTACGACACTGTGTACTACACCCTTTACAGATAAGCGCAAACTGGTTCTAACCAGAATAGAAAGAGGAGTGGGAGGCCCCGGTGCACAACAGAGCAAGAGGACAAGTACATTAGTGTCTAGTTTGAGAAACAGACGCCTCACAAGTCCTCAACTGGCAGCTTCATTAAATAGTACCTGCAAAACACCAGTCTCAACGTCAACAGTGAAGAGGCGACTGCGGGCCTTCTAGGCAGAGTTGCAAAGAGGAAGTCATATCTCAGACTGGCCAATAAAAAGAAAAGATTAAGGTGGGCAAAAGAACACAGACACTGGACAGAGAAACTCTGCCTAGAAGGCCAACATCCCGGAGTTGACTCTTCACTGTTGACGTTGAGACTGGTGTTTTGCGGGTACTATTTAATGAAGCTGCCAGTTGAGGACTTGTGAGGCATCTCTTTGCCCTCAATGGCTCTGGATCCCAATAACTCAGCGAGCCCCTCATCCCCAAACATTACTCCTGTTCGTAGTTCAAAGACTGTCTGTCCCTAAAAACTATTATTGACCTATTATTCTACCCTTTCTGCCCCCAGCTGGGGAACAAGCTTCCCCTCCAGCCCCACCTCCACCTTCGCATGACCCAGACCATCACAGCCTTCAGTCTGGGCTAAAGACTCCTTTTTACATACTGGTCTTCGTCCAAATGTACTTGTGGTCCAATGTTACTGTTTTAAAGTTATTCTATTTAGTCTTTTGTTGCCTCCAATAGTCTCTTGTACAGTATCCGTCCTCTATCCTTTCAAATAAAGTTACATTTTTTATACATTTTAGGGATGTTGCTATGTTCAGAGCTATGTTCTACTTATCTACAAATACAATTTTGCATTATTTGCTTTGCATTACAGGCCAGGTAAATGTGGCGCCCTTGGATCCAGATGAGTCCTTCCATGTTGCCATGGTGGCCCTGCAGAAATACAAGTTCCAGTATGCCCTGCTCTGGCTCCAGGAGACCTTCAGGCAGCTGGAGGATGGCATCCCAGCCCTGGTGACCAGGAGAGAGGTTCTGACCTACCTGGGTCCCCTAGCCTTTCAGATGGGTAATCTGCCTCTAGCATTGGAGCTGTTACAGGAACTGGATATGTGGCCTTTGTTACATAAAGGAGCATTTGTTTCTCATGCAATGGTTTCAAAAACAATACAGTGATCATTCATCTCCAGAGAGTAAGCCCAATTTTCCTGTGAAGTATTTTACCATGTTAATTTGACATCTGGACTCAAATTTGAGAGTTAGCTAAGATGTGCTACATAAGTGTGTGTCAAAATACTTCCTCCCCTTAGACCCCAGTTGCATGCAGACCATGGTGCACCTGGCCTACTACAGAACCCTGAGAGAGAGCATCCGGTGTGGGAGCCAGACACAAACACCCTCATTGCCCTCAGATGCACCAGTGGACATCTTAACACTAATCAAACCAGCAAGCGAAACCTCATACGAATCTCTTTGCAGAGGGGAGGGCATCAAAATGAAAGCATTAAACATTTTATAATGGTATGTGTTTGTTCACAATCATATTAAGTAATATTCTTATGCTCCGCAGCTGACCAAAAACAGACTACAGTGCCTTGCGAAAGTATTCGGCCCCCTTGAACTTTGACCCTTTGCCACATTTCAGGCTTCAAACATAAAGATATAAAACTGTAGTTTTTTTGTGAAGAATCAACAACAAGTGGGACACAATCATGAAGTGGAACGAAATTTATTGGATATTCCAAACTTTTTTAACAAATAAAAAACTGAACAATTGGGCGTGCAAAATTATTCAGCCCCCTTAATGTTGAGGATCTTATCCCGATCTTATCCCGGTATTGGGATTCATTGTCATGTGACCATGGCGGGGAATTCAAAACTGCAAGAGTAATCATTTCAAAAAATCAAATAATCAACTATTTTCCTCCATTTGAAAGATATATCTCCTAAATCTAACCACGCTGTCCGATTTTCAGAGGCATTACGGAGAATGCATAAAGTTAGGTTATGTGAGGAGAGTACATTGACAATAGCTGCGTGTAATGTTTAGCCAATTCAAAGAAGGGCATCAACAGACAGAAAACTAGCTAGAATTATGCACTTACCTTTGACAATCTGCATCAGATGACACTCATAGGACATTATGTTATACAATACATGCATTTTTAGTTCCATCAAGTTCATATTTATATCCAAAAACAGCATTTACAGTCGCGGTGAAATTCAGAATTTTTTTCGGCTCGAATGCACCCAGTGAATCCAGCATTACAAATCACGGAATTACTATTCGAAAACATTGGTAAATTATAATATTGTCATTCAAAGAATAATATATTATCATCTCGTAATTGCTACCGAATGGCCAGATCTCAAAATAACTTTACTGGGAAATCACATTTTGCATAAACTGGGTACTATGCTAACAACAATAAGCTATATGCTAAGCTAAGCTATACCGTTAGCATTAGCATCATCTAATATCGATAATAACATTCTAAATATCCCCTTACCTTTGATTATCTCCATCAGAAGGCGCTGCCAGAGATCCCAGGTCCAGAACAAATGTGGTTTCTTTTGACAAAGTTCATAATTTATGTCCAAATAGTTAGCGTTCAGTAGGCTCCCACAAAATGAGGTGGGCAGTGTAAAGTCACGTCGAAAAGCTAAAGAAAACCTAGTAAATAATCTATTTACGTTTGTTTAAACATGTCAAACGTTGTTTAGCACTAATCTTTTGTTCCATTTTTAACGTGAAACATCAGTAAACATCACTAATATTTTCACACAACCTATCAAGTGTCTAGAATAAACGATAATGACAAAGGCACTCTTCTCAGATTCATGCGCAGGCGCAAAAAATGAAGTGATGACGTGTCAACTTGTAAGCTTTCTAATTCGGTCTGTATTCATGACAGATGCTTCCAACAACTTTCTAAAGATCGTTGACATCTAGTGGAAGCAGTAGGAGTTGCGAACTGAATCCTTTCTCACTGTGGTATCTTTAAAACAATGACACTAAATAGTACAGTCACAAAATTCTCATTTTTTTAAATCTATTTTTCACAGGTTTTTGCCTGCAATATGAGTTTTGTTATACTTACAGACACCATTCAAACTGTTTTAGAAAATTCAGAGTGTTTTCTATCCGAATGTGTTAATAATATGCATATCCTAGCTTCTGAGTTGGTGTAGGAGGCAGTTAAAAATGGGCACATATTTCTTTCAAAATTCTCAATACTGCCCCCGTGGCCCGTAGAGGTTAAGTTAATACTTTGTAGCGCCACCTTTTGCTGCGATTACAGCTGTAAGTCGCTTGGGGTATGTCTCTAATCAGTTTTGCACATCGAGAGACTGACATTTTTGCCCATTCCTCCTTGCAAAACAGCTCGAGCTCAGTGAGGTTGGATGGAGAGTGTTTGTGAACAGCAGTTTTCAGTTCTTTCCACAGATTCTCGATTGGATTCAGGTCTGGACTTTGACTTGGCCATTCTAACACCTGGATATGTTTATTTGTGAACCATTCCATTGTAGATTTTGCTTTATGTTTTGGATCATTGTCTTGTTGGAAGACAAATCTCCGTCCCAGTCTCAGGTCTTTTGCAGACTCCATCAGGTTTTCTTCCAGAATGGTCCTGTATTTGGCTCCATCCATCTTCCCATCAATTTTAACCATCTTCCCTGCCCCTGCTGAAGAAAAGCAGGCCCAAACCATGATGCAGCCACCACCATGTTTGACAGTGGGGATGTTGTGTTCAGGGTGATGAGCTGTGTTGCTTTTACGCCAAACATAACGTTTTGCATTGTTGTCAAAAAGTTTGATTTTGGTTTCATCTGACCAGAGCACCTTCTTCCACATGTTTGGTGTGTCTCCCAGGTGGCTAGTGGCAAACTTTAAACGACACTTTTTATGGATATCTTTAAGAAATGGCTTTCTTCTTGCCACTCTTCCATAAAGGCCAGATTTGTGCAGTATACGACTGATTGTTGTCCTATGGACAGAGTCTCCCACCTCAGCTGTAGATCTCTGCAGTTCATCCAGAGTGATCATGGGCCTCTTGGCTGCATCTCTGATCAGTCTTCTCCTTGTATGAGCTGAAAGTTTAGCGGGACGGCCGGGTCTTCGTAGATTTGCAGTGGTCTGATACTCCTTCCATTTCAATATTATCGCTTGCACAGTGCTCCTTGGGATGTTTAAAGCTTGGGAAATCTTTTTGTATCTAAATCCGGCTTTAAACTTCTCCACAACAGTATCTCAGACCTGCCTGGTGTTCCTTGTTCTTCATGATGCTCTCTGCGCTTTAAACGGACCTCTGAGACTATCACAGAGCAGGTGCATTTATACGGAGACTTGATTACACACAGGTGGACTCTATTTATCATCATTAGTCATTTAGGTCAACATTGGATCATTCAGAGATCCTCACTGAACTTCTGGAGAGAGTTTGCTGCACTGAAAGTAAAGGGGCTGAATAATTTTGCATGGCCAATTTCAGTTTTTTATTTGTTAACAAAGTTTGAAATATCCAATAAATTTCGTTCCACTTCATAATTGCGTCCCACTTGTTGTTGATTCTTCAAAAAATTACAGTTTTATATCTTTATGTTTGAAGCCTGAAATGTGGCAAAAGGTCGAAAAGTTCATGGGGGCCGAATACTTTCGCAAGGCACTGTACATGAAGGGTATCAGGATCGCAACTACCGCCGAAAACCGCCGAAAACCACTCCCTTTTCCCGGGATAAATAACTGCGAGAAACTGGTAAATTATAATTAATTATTTATATGAACAGCATCGTGTCAAATGGAACTGTTAAATTATATGCAATGTCTAAATATGTCTTCTCTACAGCCTCTGCATGATGAATCAACGCTCAGGGTGGGGACAGACAGCCCATCTCAGTATGGAGCACAGTCCAGAATGCGTGTAGACCTACTACGGTATCATCTCACCATGGTCACTTTTTTTCTTATGACAGGTAGGCCTACATTTGCTGCAGCATAGCCTATGCAAATCAAATCAAATGTATATAGTGTTACAGGCCAGCTCAGCCTGTGGCAAAAATGAGGGGACATGAGCAGGTATAGGCCAATCAAAAGGTTCTTTATTGTAAACCAAAAACGATTCACTTTAAACAAAGAAAAAAGGAATGAGGTGTGTAAATGTCATAATGTAGGGTGAATGTAAGGTGCATGGATGCATGAATCTGTGTGTGTGAACCTGACTGAGTGGAAACTAAGTAAACCTACAAAGAAACAAACAAAACAGGATCATACCTGGAGGAGCAGAGAGAGGGAGAGTGGTTAGTGAAGCAGTTTTAAATACCCTGAGCCCAGGTGGCACCAATCACTAACGACCCTCCTCTGCCTGCAGGAGGAACCGCCCCTGCACTGCAGAGGGGCCGTGACACCCCCCTTCTTAAAATGAGGGTCCCACCCTCAACCCAAATTACGACCCAACATATTTAAAAACAATCCAAAAACAATCCAAAATTCCCCCCAAAAACAAAAACGGATACCAGTCCCGGTTCCTAGCAGTAGCCCCGTGTCCCCTAGCTGACTGTCCGTCCTCAAACTCAGCAGCCCTGGTACCTGGGGAGCAATTTAAGAGTAAAGAGGCGCAGACAGCCCGCATGGGTCAGCAGAGAGAAAATAAAAACTAGGCTAAAGGAGCACGGGACAGAGCATCAGCAATGATATTATCCTTACCACTAATATGTCTAATATCGAGGTTGAATGGTTGCAAGAACAAAGCCCAACTCATCAGGCGCTGGTTGGGACTTTACAGGGACTTCAGAAAAATAAGGGGGTTGTGGTCAGTGAACACAGTTAAAGGGGTTAAACCAGAACCAACATAGACCTCGAAGTGCTATAAAGCCCAAATTAGACCTAAAGCCTCCTTTTCAATTACAGAATAGTTTTGCTTATACTTCGAAGTGATGGAACGCAAGGAAAAAGCTTCTGGATATCTAGTTGCTTGACATAACAGTTAATAAGTAGCTATGACCTGACTTGGACCGTGCTAAAGGCTCAACACAATCGATAAGATGCTCAAAAGGTTGCCCTACGGCTGGTATTGGATACAAAGGTGCTGGCTTTACAACCTGGTTTGGCTTGCTTGTGCGCTGACACGCATCACAAGTTTTAATAAACTGAGCTACATCCCGCTTTAAACGTGGCCAGAAAAAATGACGGAGTATGCGATCATAAGTTTTACGAACACCCATATGACCTGCCACATCACCATGTGAAGTTTGCAACACTTTATTTCGCAAAGTAGTAGGTACAACTATTTGAAAGACTGGTTCTCCTAGACCCTGATCAAAGTGTGGAACCCATTTCCTAACCAACAGCCCATCAAGAAGAAACACTGAGCACTATTCCTCACCACTGAATCAGGAACAACTTTATCAAACAGATCAGCCAAGGTAGTATCGGCCTTTTGCTCGTAAATATGAACTTTATCGAACAAAGGAATGCATGTATTGTGTAACATGATGTCCTAGGAGTGTCATCTGATGAAGATTGTCAAAGGTTAGTGCTTCATTTAGCTGTTTTGGTTATTTGTGATGCATGTGGTTGGTCGGAAAATGGCGGTGTGGCTATTTTGACGATGTACTCCCCTAACAATGTAATGTTTTGCTTTCGCTGTAAAGCCTTTTTGAAATCGGACAACGTTGTTCGATTCAGGAGAAGTGTATCTATAAAACGGTGTAAAAGAGTCCTATGTTTGAGAAACAGAAATGATTAGATTTGGTTATGAATATGGCGCTCTGATTTTTCGCTGGATGTTGATCCCGATTACGGGATCAGCGAATCAAGAGCGCTGTAAGAGGTTTTAAGTAGAGGACAATCTTTCTTCCAATGTCCTTCAACTAAACAGTAGCGACAGGTATTAGCATTAACCGGTGCTTTAAGTCCTCCAGACCCAAACTTCTGCTGAGGCCTTTGGAAAGAAGCTCCAAAAAAAGGTGACCTACTATTCCTAGAAGTAAAGTTATTTTTATGGTACATGTCACTGTTTGACTCAAAATGGCTTGTATGTGTTAGTCTGTACTCATCTGCAAGGACTGCTGCATCACTTGGAGACTTAACTTTACGTTCATGTATGTAGCAACCTGGTCACAGATTTTTTTAACTGTTCTAACAATCAAATTAGACAGATCCTCAAAAGTACTAACTTGAGAAGCTGTACACCAACGATTAAATGCAGAAGTCAAATCACGAACAAACTCAGAATAGGTTTGTGAATCTAACTTTTTCCTGTAACGAAAACGTTGACGATATGCCTCTGGCACAAGCTTGTAGACCTTCAGAACTGCTGATTTAACTTTAGCATACACTTCACTGTCAGCTACACTCAATGCTGGAAAAGCCTCACGTGCTTTACCTGTAAGTACACATTGCAACAACATAGTCATGTCCAAATCTGACCAAGCTCTAGCTTCCGCAATATGCTCAAATAAAGCAAAGTATAGGCAACAAACAAAGAGTCTGTGAAACATCAAACTGGTAATTATTTTGGTCTATTAGCATTTCTCAATTGCTCTATTAGCATTTCTCAATTGCTCTATCTCCAACTGCATTTGCAACAGCTCCCTCTGCTGCTCAAAAGTTAATGAAGGACTAGACTGAAAACTTGTATCCTCACTACTAGCAGACTGACCCCAAAAAACACCTATTTCCTTAAGACCCTGCTTTAATTTAGTTTTAACAATCTCAATCTGATAATGTTTAGCAATTTCAATTAACTGCTCCTTAGTACACAACTCTAAAGCTACCTCTGAAGGAGCTTGAACAAAACTACTCAGAATGGAAGACATTTTCCTCAACTAATACAACTATTACAAATGCTCCAAAAAAAACACAACTCACCTGCTGTTAGTCTGGGTTCAAGAACAGGAGCCACACCCCACTATCCTCCAAAAACAACTAACTAACTGGCCCTGGTCTTCGTGCAGTCACATGTGGTGGGGTTTTATACACACAAAACCAGTGGAGTGGAAAAGACAACCAGAAACTGGTGGCCCCCCCATAACCACGGATGTGCTCCCGAGCCGATGTAGGGGAAAAGGAAAAGGGAAGCTCTACCCACGTTCACTGCCACCTAAAACAAAAACACCACGAGCCTCCTATTGACACTCGCTGATAAGCCTGAACAGGAGAGGACTCCCACTTGAACAAAAACCCAGAGTGAAATGTTAACCAAATTTAGCTACCTAGCTAACTGAACCAAAAGAACACATGGCTCTCAATGCTCTCTCCAACAATATTGGCCCAACCAAAACATCCCTCAAACTGCCAATTTAAAAAAAAAATCTGAACTAAATGAATCCAAGTTAACTATAAAATAGTCAAATTACAAATAAACAAACATATCAATAATAAGGCAAAGACAATCTAGACAACCTTAACCAACTATGACAAAATGTAAAAGTAAATAAAAATACTAAAGTAAGACTAAAGTACAATTAACTTTAACTTACGGACAAGCCCCCACTTGTAACAGGCCGGCTCAGCCTGTGGCAAAAATGAGGGGCCGTGACAATAGCCCTTCTTACATCAGCTGATATCTCAAAGTGCTGTTCAGAAACCCAGCCTAAAACCCCAAACAGCAAGCAATGCAGGTGTAGAAGCACACTACAGTAATATAAAGACCGAATGCACATCAAATTTATCCATCTCCATCTGGCTTTCGGGGTCACCTTGTTTTTTAATTGTAAAGATTATTTATTTTTTAATTGCAGCAGCGGAGTTTTAAAACAGCCTATCAATTGAATATTAGTGCATGGGCGAGCACTCTCATGCAGTCTTTCTCTCTCTTCAACAACTCCATTCAAATTGCATGCTGTTCTAGATTGATACACAGTGCATTCGGAAAATAATCAGACCCCTTGACCTTTTCCACATTCTGTTACATTACAGCCTTATTCTAAAATTGATTAAATTGCTTTGTTTTTTCCTCATCAATCTACACATAATACCCCATAATGGCATAGCAAAAACAGGTTTTTAGAAATGTGTGCAAATGTATAACATTACATTTATATAAGTACTCAGACGGTTTACTCAATACTTTGTTGAAGCACCTTTGGCAGCGATTACAGCCTTGAGTCTATACTACCCACCACTGCAACCTGTATGCTCTCGTTGGCTGGCCCTCGCTTCATATTCGTCGCCAATCCCACTGGCTCCAGGTCATCTACAAGACCCTGCTAGGTAAAGTTCCCCCTTATCTCAGATCGCTGGTCACCATAGCAGCACCCACCTGTAGCACGTGCTCCAGCAGGTATATCTCTCTGGTCACCCCCAAAGCCAATTCCTCCTTCGGCCGCCTCTCCTTCCAGTTCTCTGCTGCCAATGACTGGAACGAACTACAAAAATCTCTAAAACTGGAAACACTTATCTCTCTCATTAGCTTTAAGCACCAGCTGTCAGAGCAGCTCACAGATTACTGCACCTGTACATAGCCCATCTATAATTTAGCCCAAACAACTACCTCTTCCCCTACTGTATTTATTGATTTATTTATTTTGCTCCTTTGCACCCCATTATTTCGATTTCTACTTTGCACTTTCTTCCACTGCAAATCTACCATTCCAGTGTTTTACTTGCTATATTGTATTTACTTCGCCACCATGGCCTTTTTTGCCTTTACCTCCCTTATCTCACCTCATTTGCTCACTTTGTATATAGACTTATTTTTCTACTATATTATTGACTGTATGTTTGTTTTACTCCATGTGTAAATCTGTGTTGTTGTATGTGTCAAACTGCTTGGTTTATCTTGGCCAGGTCGCAATTGGAAATGAGAACTTGTTCTCAACTTGCCTACCTGGTTAAATAAAGGTGAAATAAATAAATAAATGCCCTTAGGGGAATCCCCGTCACCATCTTAGAGGGTGGTTCAAATGATTAGCCAAGCAAGGGAAGTTTGCAACGAAAGCCCCTCAACCCTCGTTTTTAGTCGAGTTTGTGAGTGTACAATTATGTTCACTTCGGTGCATGAAACTCCCCATAATTAAATTTGCGATGATTGTACATTCGCGAAGAAATGTCTGCCAAAAATTAAAACCTCAACGTCAATATATGGAGTCAACATGCAAGTGTAAGTAAAAACGAAATGATGCTACTAATGCACATGACGACGCAAACACCTCTTGTAAAAGTAAAGACGTTTTGTTTGGTTAGCTTTTGGAAATTGTAGAAATAAAACATTTTCCTTCTTCAGAAGTTCCAGCTAGGCATGCTAACGAAATTTAGCTAATTCATTTGCTAGCTATCTTACAGTAGGCGTATATTAATAATTCGATATTTAATGTAAGTAGACATGCGATCATAATTGACTTTGTGCAATTAATTTACCAACTATGAAACAAAACGGTAGAAATACTTTGAAAACAGCTACTGCAGCATTTATTTGACAATAAATGGGATCATACTTGAGGATTGCTTTTCACAAATGCGAGTGAAATGTTCGAGCTGTGGAGCCCTGACCACCCGCCAATATTGCTGTTGAAATAGACATTTTACCTGCCAATGCCAAAATCTACCTGCATTTGGAAGGTGGCGTGTGTTAACTTTACCCCCTGGAGAGAGGGAGGGAGAGTGAGATCAAATCAAATGAAATTGTATTAGTCACATGAGCCGAATACAACAGCTGTAGACCTTACAGTGAAATGCTTACTTACGAGCCCCTAACCAAGAATAAGAGATAAAAGTGACAAGTAATTAAAGAGCAGCAGTGAAATAACAATAGCGAGACTATATACAGGGGGGGTACCGATACAAAGTTGTCAGGATTCCCACCGACGGTGGCGCCCCCTCCTGCTCGGGTGGCACTCGGCGGTCGTCGTCACCGGCCTATTAGCTGCCACTGATTCCCTTTTTGGTTTTGTGCACCTGTGTTTAGTTTGGTTAATTAGCGGGGCTATTTATGTTAGCTGGTCCGCTTCCGTGTTGTGCGGGATTATTTATATTGTGACGGTTCATGTTCGTGTCGGCGCTATTTTACGCCATGTGTACTTTCTCCCCTGTGTTTGGGAATATTTTGTTTGATGAGTGAGTGTACATTAAATACGCCACTACCCTGTGCTCGCTGCTTCCTGTGCCTCATTCCTTCACCACGACTGCCAATCCGTTACAGAATCCCGCACCACGAAAAGGCATGGAATCAGCAGGAGCAGCGGCCACCCCTGTCCCCTCGATGGAGGAACGCGTCCTCCACCACACTACGGTCCTCCACCGCATAGGATCCGCGATGGACCAGATGATGGAGAGGATGGACAGATGGGAGAGAAGTGGTCTCCTCTCTCCACCTCCGGCTCCTCCGATGCAGCCACCTCCTCCTCCCACTACGTCTGGCTCAGGCGCGCTTCGTTTGGCGCTCCCGAGGGAGTATGATGAGGCGGCGGCTGGTTGCCAGGGATTTCTGCTCCAGCTCGAGCTGTACCTGGCCACCGTCAGACCTGCTCCCTCAGGAGAGGAGAGCGTGAGTGCCCTCGTTTCCTGCCTGATGGGCCGAGCTCTGGAGTGGGCTAATGCGGTCTGGAATGGCCCAGACTCGGCGAGGGACCATTATCCAGAGTTCACCCGCCACTTTCGGGCCGTGTTCGACCACCCTCCGGAAGGAAGAGCGGCGGGTGAACGGCTGTTCCACCTCAGGCAGGAGACGAGGAGCGCTCAGGACTTCGCGTTGGAGTTCAGGACCTTGGCTGCTGGGGCGGGGTGGAACGACAGGGCCCTCATAGACCACTATAGATGCAGTCTCCGGGCGGACGTCCGCAGGGAGCTGGCCTGTCGAGATGCAGCTGTATCCCTGGACGAGCTCATCGACATGTCCATTCGTTTGGACAATCTGCTGGCTGCCCGCGGGCATTCGGAGAGGGTCCTGCCCATTCCACCTCCGTGCACCCCCGCCCCTACCCCTATGGAGGTGGGGGGGGCCGTGCCAAGGGGCACCGGAGGAGCTGGCTCCTCCTGCACCAGCTGTGGTCGGAGAGGACACACGGCCGACCGGTGCTGGAGGAGCCAGTCTGGGAGTCGAGAGGGCAGGCAGAACACTTCTCGGTCACCCCAGGTGAGTCAGCACCAGATTCACCCAGAACCCCCTGTTGGTCACGTGTTCTTACCTGTTTTGTTTTCTAATTTTTTTCCCTCTTCCCAGCATAGGGCGCTAGTCGATTCAGGCGCAGCTGGGAACTTTATGGATCGTGGACTTGCCATTAAGCTGGGCATTCCGCGGGTGCTGTTAGATTCCCCCTTCCCCGTGCACTCCCTAGATAGCCGACCATTAGGGTCAGGGCTAGTCAGGGAGTCTACGGTGCCACTGGACATGGTAACGCAGGGAATCATAAGGAACGCATTAGTTTTTTCCTTATTGATTCGCCTGCGTTTCCGGTGGTGCTGGGGGTCCCCTGGCTGGCTGGTCACAATCCCCGTATTTCATGGAAACAGGGGGTTCTCCAGGGGTGGTCAGAGGAGTGTTCAGGGAGGTGTCTAGGAGTTTCCATAGGTGCCACGTCGGTGGAGAGTCCAGACCAGGTGTTCCCCGTGCTCATTCCCCCTGAGTACGCCGATTTGGCGATCGCCTTCTGTAAAAAGAGGGCGACTAAATTACCACCCCATTGACAGGGGGATTGTGCGATAGACCTCCAGGTTAACGCTGCGCTTCCCAAGAGTCACGTGTACCCCTTGTCACAGGAGGAGACAGCGGCTATGGAGACATATGTCACTGAATCCCTGGGACAGGGGTACATTCGGCCCTCCATCTCACCCGCCTCCTCGAGTTTCTTTTTTGTGAAGAAAAAGGAGGGAGGTCTGCGTCCGTGCATTGATTACAGAGGTCTAAACGCTATCACGGTGGGGTTTAGTTACCCACTACCTCTCATCGCTACGGCGGTGGAATCATTTCACGGAGCAAAGTTCTTCACGAAACTGGATCTCAGGACCGCGTATAACCTGGTGCGTATCAAGAAGGGAGACGAGTGGAAAACCGCCTTTAGTACCACATCGGGCCATTATGAGTACCTCGTCATGCCGTATGGGTTGAAGAATGCTCCAGCCGTCTTTCAATCCTTTGTTGACGAGATTCTCAGGGACCTGCACGGGCAGGGCGTGATTGTCTATATCGATGACATTCTGATATATTCCGCCACCCGCTCCACGCATGTGTCCCTGGTGCACAAGGTGCTTGGTAGACTGCTGGAGCATGACCTATACGTTAAGGCTGAGAAATGTGTGTTTTCCAAACGAGCCGTTTCCTTTCTGGGTTATCGCATTTCCACCATGGGGGTGGTGATGGAGTGTGACTGCGTTAAGGCCGTGCGTAATTGGCCGACTCCAACCACGGTGAAGAAAGTGAAGCGGTTCTTAGGCTTTGCCAATTACTACCGGAGGTTTATCCGGGGTTTTGGCCAGGTAGCGGCTCCCATTACCTCACTGCTGAAGGGGGGCCGATGCGTTTGCGATGGTCGACGGAGGCGGAAGGAGCCTTCAAGAAGTTGAAGACCCTGTTCACCGACGCACCCGTGTTGGCGCACCCGGACCCGTCTCTAGCATTCATAGTGGAGGTGGACGCATCCGAGGCTGGGGTGGGTGCCGTGCTATCACAGCGCTCGGGTACGCCATCGAAACTCCGCCCCTGCGCTTTCTTTTCGAAGAAGCTCAGTTCGGCGGAGCGTAACTATGATGTGGGGGACAGGGAGTTGCTAGCGGTGGTAAAAGCTTTGAGGGTGTGGCGGCACTGGCTTGAGGGGGCTAAACACCCCTTTCTCATCTGGACCGACCACCGAAACCTGGAGTACATCCGGGCAGCGAGGAGACTGAATCCGCGTCAGGCAAGGTGGGCCATGTTCTTCGCCCGGTTTAGGTTCACTATCTCCTATAGACCGGGTTCCCTTAACACTAGAGCCGACGCGCTGTCCCGTCTCTATGACACGGAGGACCGGCCCATCGATCCAACTCCCATCATTCCAGCGTCTAGGCTGGTGGCACCGGTGGTATGGGAGGTGTACGCGGACATCGAGCGGGCATTAGTGTTGGAACCTGCGCCTGCGCAGGTTCCCGTGGGTCGCATGTATGTGCCGCTCGGTGTTCGTGATCGTTTGATTCGATGGGCGCACACGCTACCTACGGCGGGTCATCCTGGTGTGGCGAGGACAGTGCGGAGTCTCAGGGGGAAGTACTGGTGGCCCACCTTGGCTAAGGACGTAAGGTCCTATGTCTCTTCCTGTTCGGTGTGCGCTCAGAGTAAGGCTCCTAGGCATCTACCAAGAGGGAAGTTACAGCCCCTCCCCGTTCCACAACGGCCATGGTCGCAACTGTCTATAGATTTCTTGACAGATCTTCCCCCCTCTCAGGGGAACACTGCGATTCTGGTGGTTGTGGATCGGTTCTCTAAGTCCTGCCGTCTCCTCCCATTGCCCGGTCTCCCTACGGCCCTGCAGACTGCGGAGGCCCTATTTACCCACGTCTTCCGGCACTACGGGGTGCCAGAGGACATTGTCTCTGATCGAGGTTCCAAGTTCACATCCAGGGTCTGGAGGGCGTTTATGGAGCGGCTGGGGGTCTCGGTCAGTTTGACCTCCGGTTTTCACCCCGAGAGCAATGGGCAGGCAGAGAGGGTGAACCAGGAGGTGGGCAGGTTTCTGAGGTCGTATTGCCAGGACCGGCCAGGGAAGTGGGCGAGGTACATTCCCTGGACTGAGTTAGCCCAGAACTCACTTCGCCACTCCTCTACTAACAGTCAGACCGAGGCTCCTGCGGTGGAGGACTGGGTACAGCACTCCAAGGAGACCTGGAGAGCCGTCCAGGACTCCCTAAAGGAGGCCAGTGGACGGCAGAAGAGGAGTGCTGACCGCCACCGCAGTGAGGCACCCGTGTTCGTACCGGGAGACAGGGTCTGGCTCTCGACCCGGAACCTGCCCCTCCGCGTGCCCTGCCGGAAGCTGGGGCCGCAGTGTGTGGGGCCCTTTAAAGTCCTGAGGAGGTTAAACGAGGTGTGTTATCGGTTACAACTCCCTTCCTATTACCGTATTAACCCCTCGTTTCATGTGTCTCTCCTCAGGCCGGTGGTAGCTGGTCCCCTGCAGGAAGGTGAGGTGCTGGAGGTCCCTCCACCCCCTCTGGACATCGGGGGGTCCCCGGCGTACAGCGTACGGGCCATTCTGGACTCGAGACGCCGGGCGAGGGGCCTGCAGTACCTCGTGGACTGGGAGGGGTACGGTCCGGAGGAGAGGTGCTGGGTGCCGGCGGAGGACGTCTTGGACCCATCCATGTTGAAGGATTTCCATCGCCTCCGTCCGGATCGCCCTGCGCCTCGCCCTCCGGGTCGTCCTCGAGGCCAGTGTCGGCGCGCTGCGGGAGCCGCGCGTCAGGAGGGGGGTACTGTCACGATTCCCACCGACGGTGGCGCCCCCTCCTGCTCGGGTGGCGCTCGGCGGTCGTCGTCACCGGCCTATTAGCTGCCACTGATTCCCTTTTTGGTTTTCCCTTTTTGGTTTTGTGCACCTGTGTTTAGTTTGGTTAATTAGCGGGGCTATTTATGTTAGCTGGTCCGCTTCCGTGTTGTGCGGGATTATTTATATTGTGACGGTTCATGTTCGTGTCGGTGCTATTTTACGCCGTGTGTACTTTCTCCCCTGTGTTTGGGAATATTTTGTTTGATGAGTGAGTGTACATTAAATATGCCACTACCCTGTGCTCGCTGCTTCCTGTGCCTCATTCCTTCACCACGACTGCCAATCCGTTACAAAAGTAAATGTGCGGGGGCACCGGTTAGTTGAGGTAGTATGTACATGTAGGTAGAGTTAATTAAATGTTACTATACATAGATGACAACAGAGAGTAGCAGTGGTGTAAAGAGGGGGTGAGAGGGATTGAGGGGGGGGGGCACTGCAAATAGTCTGGGTAGCCATTTGCCTAGATGTTCAGGAGTCTTATGGCTTGGGGGTAGAAGCTGTTTAGAAGCCTCTTGGACCTAGACTTGGCGCTCCAGTACCGCTTGCCATGCGGTAGCAGAGAGAGCAGTCTATGACTAGGGTGGCTGGAGTCTTTGACAATTTTTAGGGCCTTACTTTGACACCGGCTGATATAGAGGTCTTGGATGGCAGGAAGCTTGGCCCCAGTGATGTACTGGGCCGTTTGCACTACCCTCTTTAGTGCCTTGCAGTCGTAGGCCAAGTAGTTGCCATACCAGGCAGTGATGCAACCAGTCAGGATGCTCTCGATGGTGCAGCTGTAGAGCCTTTTGAGGATCTGAGGACCCATGCCAAATATTTTCAGTCTCCTGAGGGGGAATAGGTTTTGTCGTGCCCTCTTCACGACTGTCTTGGTGTGATTGGATCATGTTCGTTTGTTGGTGATATGGACACCAATGAGAATGGGGGCGTGCTCGGTCCTCTTTTTCCTGTAGTCCACAATCATCTCCTTTGTCTTGATCATGTTGAGGGAGAGGTTGTTGTCCTGGCACCACATGGCCAGGTCTCTGACCTCCTCCCTATAGGCTGTCTCGTCGTTGTCGGTGATCAGAACTACCATTGGCAAATTTAATGATGGTGTTGGAGTCGTGCCTGGCCATGAAGTCATGAGTGAAAAGAGAGTACAGGAGGGGACTGAGCATGCACGCCTGAGGGGCCCCTATGTTGAGGATCAGAGTGGCGGGTGTGTTGTTACCTACCCTTACCACCTGGGGGTGGCCCGTCATGAAGTCCAGGATCCAGTTGCAGAGGGAGGTGTTTAGTCGCAGTGACCTTAGCTTATTGATGAGCGTTTAGGGCACTATGGTGTTCAATGCAGAGCTGTAGTCAACATTCTCACATAGATGTTCCTTTTTTTGGGGGAAAGGGCAGTGTGGAGTGCAATGGAAATTGCATCACCTGTGGATCTGTTGGGGTGGTATTCAAATTGGAGTGGGTCTAGGGTTTCTGGGATGATGGTATTGATGTGAGCAATGACCAGCATTTCAAAGCACTTCATGGGTACAGATGTGAGTGCTACAGGTCGGTAGTCGTTTAGGCAGGTTACCTTAGTGTTCTTGGGCACAGGGACTATGGTGGTCTGCTTAAAACATGTTGGTATTATTAACTCAGACAGGGAGAGGAGCATCAGAGTCGGTGTAGTACGATTCGATCTTAGTCCTGTATTGACGCTTTGCCTGTTTGATGGTTTATCGGAGGGCATAGCGGGATTTCTTATAAGCTTCCGGGTTAGAGTCCCGATCCTTGAAAGCAGCAGCTCTAGCCTTTAGCTCAGTGTGGATCCTGCCTGTAATCCATGGCTTGTGGTTGGGGTATGTACGTACGGTCACTGTGGGGACGACGTCATCAATGCACTTATTGATGAAGCCAATGACTGATGTGGTGTACTCCCCAATGCCATCAGAGGAATCCTGCAACATATTCCAGTCTGTGGTAGCAAAACAGTCCTGTAGCTTAGCATCTGCTTCCTCTGACCACTTTTGCATCTAGTCACTGGTGCTTCCTGCTTTAATTTTTGCTTGTAAGCAGGAATCAGGAGGATAGAATTTTGGTCAGATTTGCCAAATGGTGGGCGAGTGAGAGCTTTGTATGCGTCTCTGTGTGTGGAGTATGGGTGGTCCAGAGTTCTTTTTCCTCTGGTTGCACATTTAAAATATTGATAGAAATTTGTTAAAACGGATTTAAGTTCCCCTGAATTAAAGTCCCTGGCTACTAGGCTACTACTCACCTCTTGGTGAGCGTTTTCTTGTTTGCTTATTGCGGAATACAGCTCATTCAATGCTTTTTTAGTTCCAGCCTCTGACAGTGGTGGTATGTAAACAGCTACAAAGAATATAGATGAAAACTCTCTTGGATGGTAGTGTGGTCTACAGCTTATCATGAGATACTCTGCCTCAGGCCAGAAATAGCTCGAGACTTCCTTAGATATCATGCACCACCTGTTGTTTACAAAAATACATAGACCGCTGCCCCTTGTCTTACCAGACGCCACTGTTCTATCCTGCCAGTACATTGTATAACCAGCCAGCTGTATGTTGATGTTGTCCTCGTTCAGCCACGACTCCGTGAAGCATAAGATGTTACAGTTTTTAATGTCCTGTTGGTAGTTTAATCTTCAGCGTAACTCATCGATTTTATTGTCCAAAGATTGCAAGTTTGCTAGCAGAATTGAGGGGAGTGGGGGTTTATTCGATCGCCTACGAATTCTCAGAAGGCAGCCCGACCTTAGCCCACTTTTTCTCCGCCTACTCTTCACACAGATCACGGTGGATCAGGGCCTGTTCCCGAGGAAGCAGTGTTTCCTTTGCATCGGGTTCGTCAGAGTCGTGAAATTAAAAAGGGGATTCTGCTAGTCCATGGTGAGTAATAGCAGTCCTGATGTCTAGAAGTTATTTTCAGTCATCCTCTTTGGCGCCATCTTACATTGCAGATGTGGGGGGCATTTCTGATTTCCTGCTGCCTAACTGAAGGAGTGGACTATCAGCTGTTAAGAGAGCTGCCATGGGGTGTCATGAGTGGTCTGTATTCTCCCCATACTGTTGGAGTCCCTGGCTAAATAATCCATATCCTCATCACAGATAATTATTTGTGATTTTGGCAGTGCTTTTACTATGTTTACATTTATCTGACACATTTTTTTTAAATGAAAACATATTAAGCTTTAACTTTACCTAGATTGGTTTACATTGCTGTGGTAACAGAATGTTTAGGGTTGGGAATCGTAACACATTTTACATAGGCCTATCTGTGACCGGGGACAATCATGAACCGGCATCTGAAATTTGAAGTCAATCGATGCCCAAATATTTTTGACATCCATTGAACACAATCATCTTGCAATACTAGAGGGGTCTGTCTGTCTGTGTCACATCTGTCGTCAGGAATGGACCAAGGCGCAGCGGGTTGCGTGCTCATCATTGTTATTTATTAGAGAACATGAAAAAAACAAAGAAACACGACAGTACAACAGTCTTGCAGGCTATACTAAAAGCAATGCAAAAACAACTACCCACAAAACCCAAACCAGAATTCCTCCGCTGCTTGGTCCTGGTATGGTGGGTAGTTCTGTCACATCTGTCGTCAGGAATGGACCAAGGCGCAGCGGGTTGCATGCTCATCATTGTTATTTATTAGAGAACACGAAAAAAACACGACAGTACAACAGTCTTGCAGGCTATACTAAAAGCAATGCAAAAACAACTACCCACAAAACCCAAACCAAACACACACCTAATTATAGGACTCTCAATCAGAGGCAACTAGAAACACCTGCCTCCAATTGAGAGTCCAACACCCAAACCTAAACATAGAAAAACTCAACTAGACAGAACGTAGAAATACATACAAAAACACAAACCCTCTGCCACATCCTGACCAAAACGAATACAATTACTCCCTCTGCTGGTCAGGATGTGACTGTCTGTCTGTCTGTCTGTCTGTCTGTCTGTCTGTCTGTCTGTCTGTCTGTCTGTCTGTCTGTCTGTCTGTCTGTCTGTCTGTCTGTCTGTCTGTCTGTCTGTCTGTCTGTCTGTCTGTCTGTCAATGTACATGTACATGTACGTATGTCTGTGAGTGTATAAGGCCTATATTCAATCAGATCAGGCGTTAACCGGTGATAGCCAACACCCGCATAGCTGATGTTTTGGCAGTGTCAGAGTTGTAACTGCATTGGAGCTGTCAAATCGGTGAGCAGCAGTCACAAAGCTAAACGCGTCCCACTCACATTAGAAGTTCAGAACCAGAAAGTGTACACTTTTTTTTTTGAAGTTGCTTTTTCGAACCCAAAAGACACTTCGGCTGTCCCCATAGGAGAACCCTTTGAAGAATCTTTTGGGGTTCCAGGTATCACCCTTCTGGTTTAATGTTGAACCCTTTTTCACAGAGCTGTCAAATCCACAAGCAGCTCCTGGCATCATACCTAAAGATTAAAAATTGGCTGCATGGAGTCACATTCAGAGAAATCCCATGCAATCTTGTTTACAAGTTCAAACATGTGACTCCATGCAGCCAATTTATAATCTTTAGGTATGATGCCAGGAGCCACTTGTGGATTTGACAGCTCTAACACAGTTCCAACTCCGACACAACTGATGTCTGCTTAAGCGGATCTGAATGAAGAGCTGTCTGTCTTTCTTTCTGTCTGAGTCTATCACCAATTTACCCACTGCAGCTTCATCACCAACTTTTTTGCCTTGAATGCAATGAATTGACCCAGGCTTCAAATGCATTGACTCAAATCTGCATTAATATCCTTGATACACATCTTTTTACATTGAATGCAATGTATTGACTTCTATGCATCAATATCCAGTCTGTGGGGGGGTGGGAGAGGAGAGAGACATGGTGGGAGAGGGAGATGAGAGGAAGGGGGAGGGGGAGGGAGGGAGGACTCTAGTCTTTTGTGCGCGTGAATGAGTGTGCGCTCCTCGTTGTTTTTCTCCGGTATTGAAAACAGTTTATTCCGTCTTAAATATGATCAATTATTTACATATTAGGGTACCTGCGGTTGGATTAGAAACGTTGTTTGAAATGTTTGGACCAAGTTTACAGGAAACTTTTTACATTCCTTTCTAGTCATGTTGGGTGAGTTGGAACAGGTGTATTTCTGAATCAAACGTGCCAAATAAACGGCCATTTTTGGGATAAAAATATCGAACAAAATGACCATTCATTGTGTAACTGGGACCTTTGGGATTGCAAAAAGATGAAGATCTTCAAAGGTAAGCGATTTATTTTATCGCTATTTCTGACTTTTCTGATGCATCTGCTTGGTTGGAAAATGTTTGTGATGCGGTCCGGTGAGGGTGCACACTTGGTTATTTATCTCCGGTATTGAATATACTATTTTTAAATTGTATTGTTTATTTACATATTAGGGTAACTAAGGATTGATTAGGAACGTTGTTTGACATGTTTGGACCAAGTTTATTGGTAATGTTTGGGATTCATTTTGTATGCATTTTGAACGAGGGGAAACAGGTGGATTATTGAATGAGCGCTTCATTCAATAATCCACCTGTTTCCCCTCGTTCAAAATGCATACAAAATGAATCCCAAACATAAGCTTACTTTTTTGGGATATAAAGAAGGACTTTATCGAACAAAAGGATCATTTGTTGTGTAACTGGGACCCTTGTGATTGCAACCAGATGAAGATCTTCAAAGGTAAGGGATTTATTTTATCGCTATTTCTGACTTTCGCGATGCATCTGCTTGGTTGGAAAATGTTTTTAAGAAATTAAGGTCAGTCAATGCGGAACATTTCAAGAAGTTTGAAAGTTTCTTCAAGTGCAGTCACAAAAACCATCAAGCGCTATGATGAAACTGGCTCTCATGAGGACCACCACAAGAAAGGAAGACCCAGAGTTACCTCTGCTGCAGCGGATAAGTTCATTAGAGATAACTGCACCTCAGATTGCAGAGTTCAAGTATCAGACACATCTGTAGAAAAAGTCAAGGGGTCTGAATACTTTCCGAATGCACTGTATACTCCAACATTATGAATTTGAGATCAAATGTTTCATATGAGGCTACAGTACATAATGTCCCCTTTTATTTGAGGTTATTTTCATAGATATCTGTTTTACCGTTTAGAATTGAAAGCACTTTAAGTATCTAGTCCCCAGATTTGAAGGTGTCATAAGGATTTGGCCAAATTCACTTATGTGTATTTAAGTAATCAAATGTTTAGCATTTGGTCCCATATTCCTAGCACACAATGACTTCATCAAGCGTGTGACTCTACAAACCTGTTGAATGCATTTGCCGTTCGTTTTGGTTGTAAATCAGATTATGTTATGTCAAATATAAATTAATGGAAAATAATGTATTGTGTTATTTTCAAGTCATGTTTTATTGTAAATAAGAATATAATATGTTTCTGAACACTTCTACATTAATGTGGATGCTACCATGATTATGGATAATCATGAATGAATCGTGAATAATGATGAGTGAGAAAGTTAGAGGCATAAACGTCATATCCCCCCCAAAACACTAACCTCCCCTGTTATTGGTAATGGTGAGAAGTTAGCATGATATTTGTGCCTCTGTAACTTTCTCACTCATCAGTATTCACTTTTCACGATTATCCGATAACTATTCCACTCATATTGTTTTAATTATAGGTCATATTTCATAGAAATCTGGAAACCCTAGACAGTTACTTTAAAACCATTCCATGTACAGTACCTAAGTTTGTCCTCTGTAGCTATGTGCTTTTATTTGCTGAAATCCATACTTTTTAATAACATTTTTGTTCTGACTGTTGCCCGGTATTGACTGACAATGACTGACGTTGTCGTATGTACAATCCGCCCACACAACCTGACTCCTCCGAGATATGGTGTAGTTGAGGAACCCAGCTAAGGGACTCCTTATTAATAAAAACATGCCACTTCAAAGTGACTATTTGTAACAGTTTAGGTTAGGAGAGTATTTTCGTTAACCCTAAACCTTTTCATAACCTTAACCTAAAGTATCCTAACCTGCTGCATAAATTCTCCTAATCTGCTACGAAAAAAACGTAGTTGTATCGAAGTAGCGTATTTTTAGGGAATCTCCCCAGCTAAGTCCTATCCTAGCCTAGATACGTATATTGTTCATTTTCCTTGCGCCTGAAAACGACACTGACGGCCGCCTACACTTCAACGAACGACACCCTGTGTGCTTATCATTCCTTTGTCTGTGAGCGGTTGACACCGTTTCCTTGAACGGGGGATAGAGAGCTGAAAAGAAGAAAGAAACAGAGCGCAATAGCCTTCTTCTTCGCGTATAGCCGCAGCCCACAGGACGGCGGCGCGTACACGGTGGAGTAGCACAGACCGCAGTTCCCGGTACTGAAGACGGTGACGAGGGCTCGTTCTCTCTGCAAGGGAAGGAGGGCGGGGTCTCGTAGCGTCAGCCCTCTCATTGTATGTCGGCTGCTGATGCTGAGCACGAGCGGAGAAAAAAAAACCCAGGGCCATGGATACGGTTTTAAAAACCTTAGGCCTTAATACATTGTGGAGATTAATTGCACGGTAAGAATGCTTTGTTTCTGTTTATTTAATATGTTATTTCAAATGTTTGACAAGGTATGAATAATAGAGAGATGGGAGAGAGATGTATGCTTTTGCAGCAGGTTGACAGGAATTCTCATGAAGAGCAAGCGCCATATGCGTGTTATTACGGTCGTTATTATCAAGCTTATGTCAGGACATTGCAGTGCATCTATAAATGATTGAGTTTATATGTAATTTTATGCTTTTCGTAATTCATGCGTAGGGTAATTGTTATGTAGGGATTTTTAAATGAGCGTGTAGCTGTAGCTAACTGTCGGGAAGTTACAGTATTGGCCTGCGCATTAGAAAGCATGCAGCCTTTCAAAGATGGAGAGGAAATTGCTGGTGGGTGCTTAGGCATATTATGGCCAGGGCCATTTTAAACTATGAATTCACACGATGAATTGGCAACATCTGTCTTTCTGTTAGTTACTGTAACTGACATCTGCTAATGACACGTTGGATAATTCATCATCAGTTGTTGAAGTGCCGTGGGTAAACCGACTTGCATTGCTCTTTTTCTCTAGTGCTATAGTGCTGTTGCCTCCGTAATTTAGGCTACCTGTCCCATCTGGTATGCTTATTGTTGTGTGTGATATTTATATGGCAACACATAGGACAAGGCCCGTTATATTCATAGCCATAAGAACAATAGTTACCATAAAAACAAGATCGAACAGAATTGTGTTCTCAAAAATGAAACCAATCTGATTGAAGACATTTGTAATAAGTGTGTCAACTATTTACATGCAACACAACAATATGACATATTAGGCCTACTAGAGTGTGTGTATGCATGCACGGAGGCCTAGATATATCACAATCCATCCGCTAGGTTATCCAATACTGGGCACAACATCCTTTTTCAAATCATTGTGTAATAGGCCTAAGGCCTCAATATCTGGAGAGCAGTTTGTTTTGGGATCACATCCATTGGGATGTTGTGGTCGTTGTTGTGGCTGGCTGATAGTTTAGGGATTAGATGTTAGTACAGGCCCAGTCTAGACCGGCCCTCAGAGCAAAGGTCTGCTTTCTCATCAATCCTGGTCAGAGAGATCTTAATAGTTCATATGGATCTAATAGTTAATATGGCAATAGTATGTTGAGTACAGTGAGTACCAACAATTATAATGTAAAAGGAGAGGGGGGCACAGTGGTAATCCAATGACAAGTGCTGTCCAGCCCAAATAATCAGACAGGAAGGATAACGTTCACTGCCATGCAGAGTGATTAAACCTCAGGTCCTCTGGCACAGCCAGCACTGGATTCAGAGGCTTGTATCCCAAATGGCACCATATTCCTTATATAATGCACTACTTTTGACCAGGGCCAATAAGGAATAGGGTGCCATTTGGGGCACACAAGAGTGGCCCAACTGCACCATCTGCAAAGATTGCATAACCTGGATTCTCTTTAGAAATGTGTCCCAAAATGTCATATTTATCTGGAAATGACGGACATAACACGACAGGGGCAATTTGGAGCGAACTGAAATCCATCTTGTTTAGGCTTGGCATTAGGAAATGCATTATATTCCAGCAGCATGCAATCTGAAAAATATATGCATTGGCAAATGCAGTGAGCCTTGCAAAACAAGCTGCAATGTTATATGTTTTATATGCAATGAAATGTATTGTATGTGAATAGAATGGTTATATCGATATGATGTATAGTATACTATGTGGCATGTATATTTTTTATTACTTGTCATTGTTTATGTCAGAATGGAAATGAAGTCGTTTGAGTTGTTGGTAGCGGAAGATGAAATTGGACACGTGCCAATGCCTTGCGAACAGACGGACATACATTTGCAGCTCCTACCTAAAGGCTAGTCTTTGGTATAAGAGTAGCATTTGCAGAGTTTATTTCTGAAACGATATATCCAACCAATTTTTCACAGTTGTGGTTTTTCATCAGAAATGATTGCTCATGGCTATATCTATGTGTGTGTGTAACATATTATTGTTCTAATATTTTTTTATGAATAGATATTAGATGTGTATTAAAATGGGGTTTGTTGCAAAATGCCATATATCCATTGTTTAGCTTGAATGGAGTGTGCGTATCCTGTATGTTTAACATACTGCATAAATTCAACCCATCATATATCTAGCCTCATGCTGTAGCGTTTGGTTAGAGTCAGGAATTGTCCCAAATGGCACCCCTATTCCCTACATAGTGCACTACTTTTGACCAGAGCCCAGATCTCATATTACTGTATTGATGATAAATATATATATATATATATATATATATATATATATATATATATATATATTCATATATATATATGTATATATATATTTATATATATATATACACACACTACCGTTCAAAAGTTTGGGGTCACTTAGAAATGTCCTTGTTTTTGAAAGAAAAGCTAGTTTTTTTTAACATTAAAATGACATCAAATTGATCAGAAATACACTGTAGACATTGTTAATGTTGTAAATGACTATTGTAACTGGAAACGGCAGATTTTTAATGGAATATCTACATAGGCGTACAGAGGCCCATTATCAGCAACCATCATTCCTGTGTTCCAATGGCACATTGTGTTAGCTAATCCAAATTTAGCATTTTAAAAGGCTAATTGATCATTAGAAAACCCTTTTGCAATTATGTTAGCACAGCTGAAAACTGTGATCCTGATTAAAGAAGCAATAAAACTGGCCTTCTTTAGACTAGTTGAGTATCTGGAGCGTCAGCATTTGTGGGTTCATTACAGGCTGAAAATGGCCAGAAACGAAGTACTTTTTTCCGAAACCCGTCAGTCTATTCTTGTTCTGAGAAATGAAGGCTATTCCATGCGAGAAATTGCCAAGAAACTGAGGATCTTGTACTATGCTGTGTACTACTCCCTTCACAGAACAGCGCAAACTGGCCCTAACCAGAATAGAAAGAGGAGTGGGAGGCCCCGGTGCACAACTGAGCAAGAGTACAAGTACATTAGAGTGTCTAGTTTGAGAAACAGACGCCTCACAAGTCCTAAACTGGCAGCTTCATTAAATAATACCTGCAAAATGCCAGTCTCAACGTCAACAGTGAAGAGGCAACTCCGGGATGCTGGCCTTCCAAAGGTCTGCATCAGTGGCTTGTAGGCTATTTGTGGAAGCCAGGAGATGGTAAATTACCGTGAGACCGACCGTTATTATCTTGACAATCACCGGCTGACGAAATGTTGTGACCGCCACAGCCCTAGTCTCTCCAGAGATGTTCAATCGGGTTCAAGTCTGGGCTCTGGCTGGGCCATCATGTACATTCAGAGACTTTTCCCAATGCCACTCCTGTGTTGTTTTGGCTGTATGCTTAGGGTCGTTGTCCTGTTGGAAGGTGAACCTTCGCCCCCAGTTTGAGGTCTTGAGGGCTCTGGAGAAGGTTTTCATCAAGTATCTCTCTGTACTTTGCTCCGTTCATCTTTCCCTCAATCCTGACTAGTCTTCCAGTCTCTACCGCTGAAGAACATCCCCACAGCATGATGCTGCCACCACCATGCTTTACCGTAGGGATGATGCCATGTTTCCTCCAAACGTGATGCTTGGCATTCATGCCAAAGAGTTCAGTCTTGCTTTCATCAGACCAGAGAATCTTGTTTCTCATGGTCTGAGAGTCCTCTAGGTGCCTTTTGGCAAACTCCAAGCAGGCTTTCATGTGCCTTTTACCAAGGAGTGGCTTCCGTCTGGCCACTCTACCATAAAGGCCTGATTGGTGGAGTGCTGCAGAGATGGTTGTCCTTCTGGAAGGTTATATATACAGTTGAAGTCGGAAGTTTACATACATTTAGGTTGGAGTCATTAAAACTCGTTTTTCAACCACTCAAACAAATTTCTTGTTAACAAACTATAGTTTTGGCAAGTCGGTTAGGACATCCATTTTGTGCAAGTAATTTTTCCAACAATTGTTTACAGACAGATTATTTCACTTATAATTCACTGTATCACAATTCCAGGGGATCAGAAGTTTACATACACTAAGTTGACTGTGCCTTTAAACATCTTGGAAAATTCCAGAAAATGATGTCATGGCTTTAGAAGCTTCTGATAGGCTAATTGACATAATTTGAGTCAATTGGAGATGTACCTGTGGATGTATTTCAAGGCCTACCTTCAAACTCAGTGCCTCATTGCTTGACATCATGGGAAAATCAAAAGAAATCAGCCAAGACCTCAGAAAAAATAGCAGACCTCCACAAGTCTGGTTCATACTTGGGAGCAATTTCCAAATGCCTGAAGGTACCACATTCATCTGTACAAACAATAGTATGCACGTATAAACACCATGGGACCACACAGCCGTCATACCGCTCAGGAAGGAGACGCGTTTTGTCTCCAAGAGATGAACGTACTTTGGTGCGAAAAGTGCAAATCAATCCCATAACAACAGCAAAGGACGTTGTGAAGGTGCTGGAGGAAACAGGTACAAAAGTATCTATATCCACAGTAAAACAAGTCCAATATCGACATAACCTGAAATGCCGCTCAGCAAGGAAGAAGCCACTGCTCCAAAACCGCCATAAAAAAGCCAGACTATGGCTTGCAACTGCACATGGAGAAATGTCCTCTGGTCTGATGAAACAAAAATAGAACTGTTTGACTATGATGACCATCGTTATGTTTGGAGGAAAAAGGGGGATGCTTGCAAGTCGAAGAACATCATCCCAAACGTGAAGCACGGGGGTGGCAGCATCATGTTGTTGGAGTGCTTTGCTGCAGGAAGGACTGGTGCACTTCACAAAATAGATGACATCATGAGGCAGGAAAAATATGTGGATATAGAAGCAACATCTCAAGACATCAGTCAGGAAGTTAAAGCTTGGTCGCAAATGGGTCTTCCAAATGGACAATGACACCAAGCATACTTCCAAAGTTGTGGCAAAATGGCTTAAGGACAACAAAGTCAAGGTTTTGAGTGGCCATTACAAAGCCCTGACCTCAATCCTATAGACAATTTGTGGGCAGAACTGAAAAAGTATGTGCGAGCAAGGAGGCCTAGAAACCTGACTCAGTTACACAAGCTCTGTCAGGAGGAATGGGCCAAAATTCACCCAACTTATTGTGGGATTCTTGTGGAAGGCTACCCGAAATGTTTGACCGATAAACAATTTAATTGCAAAGCTACCAAATACTAATTGAGAGTATGTAAACTAGAGGTCGACCGATTATGATTTTTCAACGCCGATTCCGATTATTGGAGGACCCAAAAAAGCCGATACCAATTAATCTGCCAATTAAAAAAAAAAAAAAAAAAAGTTTAAATAATGACAGTTACAACAATACTGAATGAACACTTATTTTATCTTAATATAATACATCAATAAAATCAATTTAGCCTCAAATAACTCATGAAACATGTTCAATTTGGTTTAAATAATGCAAAAACAAAGTGTTGGAGAAGAAAGTAAAAGTGCAATATGTGTCATGTAAGAAAGCTAACGTTTAAGTTCCTTGCCCAGAACATGAGAACATATGAAAGCTGGTGGTTCCTTTTAACATGAGTCTTCAATATTCCCAGGTAAGAAGTTTTAGGTTGTAGTTATATGCCACGCAGGACAGGCTAGATAAACTAGTAATATCATCAACCATGTGTAGTTAACTAGTGATTATGATTGATTGATTGTTTTTTATAAGATAAGTTTAATGCTAGCTAGCAACTTACCATGGCTTCTTACTGTATTCGCATAACAGGCAGGCTCCTCGTGGAGTGCAATGTAAAGCAGGTGGTTAGAGCGTTGGACTAGTTAACCGTAACGTTAAAAGATTGAATCCCCGAGCTGACAAGGTAAAAATCTGTCGTTCTGCCCCTGAACAAGGCAGTTCCTAGGCCATCGTTGAAAATAAGAATGTGTTCTTAACTGACTTGCCTAGTTAAATAAAGGTGTTAGAAAAAAAGAAAAAAAAAATTCACAATGACAATCAATCAGATTCCAAACTCTCCACCATGGCCAAGACCAAAGAGCTCTCCAAGGATGTCAGGGACAAGATTGTAGACCTACACAAGGCTGGAATGGGCTACAAGACCATCGCCAAGCAGCTTGGTGAGAAGGTGACAACAGTTGGTGCGATTATTTGCAAATGGAAGAAACACAAAAGAACTGTCAATCTCCCTCGGCCTGGGGCTCCATGCAAGATCTCACCTCGTGGGGTTGCAATGATCATGAGAACGGTGAGGAATCAGCCCAGAACTACACGGGAGGATCTTGTCAATGATCTCAAGGCAGCTGGGACCATAGTCACCAAGAAAACAATTGGTAACACACTACGCCGTGAAGGACTGAAATTCTGCAGCGCCGGCAAGGTCCCCCTGCTCAAGAAAGCACATATACATGCCCGTCTGAAGTTTGCCAATGAACATTTGAATGATTCAGAGGACAACTGGGGGAAAGTGTTGTGGTCAGATGAGACCAAAATGGAGCTCTTTGGCATCAACTCAACTCGCCGTGTTTGGAGGAGGAGGAATGCTGCCTATGACCCCAAGGACACCATCTACACCGTCAAACATGGAGGTGGAAACATTATGCTTTGGGGGTGTTTTTCTGCTAAGGGGACAGGACAACTTCACCGCATCAAAGGGACGATGGACGGGGCCATGTACCGTCAAATCTTGGGTGAGAACCTCCTTCCCTCAGCCAGGGCATTGAAAATGGGTCGTGGATGGGTATTCCAGCATGACAATGACCCAAAACAGACGGGCAAGGCAACAAAGGAGTGGCTCAAGAAGAAGCACATTAAGGTCCTGGAGTGGCCTAGCCAGTCTCCAGACCTTAATCCCATAGAAAATCTGTGGAGGGAGCTCAAGGTTCTAGTTGCCAAATGTCAGCCTCGAAACCTTAATGACTTGGAGAAGATCTGCAAAGAGGAGTGGGACAAAATCCCTCCTGAGATGTGTGCAAACCTGGTGGCCAACTACAAGAAACATCTGACCTCTGTGATTGCCAACAAGGGTTTTGCCACCAAGTACTAAGTCATGTTTTGCAGAGGGGTCAAATACTTATTTCCCTCATTAAAATGCAAATCAATTTATAACATTTTTGACATGCGTTTTTCTGGATTTTTTTGTTGTTATTCTGTCTCTCACTGTTCAAATAAACCTACCATTAAAATTATAGACTGATAATTTCTTTGTCAGTGGGCAAACGTACAAAATCAGCAGGGGATCAAATACTTTTTTCCCTCACTGTATATATACATATTTCAATGTCACAAATGTTTAATTTGTACAGTTTTTTAATACAAATGTAGTTATTCGTCAGGTTTGACTGTGTAAAACCTTGCACTACTTTTTTCTATGAGAGTGATGTGGATATATCTCGTTTAGGAAAATAAACATGATTATTTGTCTCTGAAATGAAACCTTCAAGTGATAGATTTCAAACAAACATGTCTGTGATTTAATAATGCATGGTTAGATGTGGGAAAAAAACGTAAGTTCAATTAAAAAAAAGCGGATTTACTTCCATTTCTGAAATCGTATATATAGTGTTTTGGAAACTCTTCATTTAGGAATTACTATCACAAACAAAGTGGTATCAAACAGCAGTGGTGCTTAGGAATATACCATACAAACATGACATGAGTACTTAAACACAGCATAATATACACAGCCTACATTTTCTATCAAAAGCGGAAATTGGTAAAATGGTATTCGAACACCAGAAATCTTTATTCATGACTGTGGCGGACGGCTACAAAGCATCATCTGCAGAATCCGGTAGCAACACAGATTTGATGTCTCAGTGGAGAGTTAAGTGGGTCATGATGCCAGTGTGCTTAATGATGTTGTGTTCAACCCTCACCATGCATCAGAGCTGGGAAGCAGGCCACTCCTGCTGCGGGAACCTCACTGCCTTCTCCCCTTTCTCATTGTTCATAAGCCTTACTTGCCTTATGTCTTGGAGTTCTGCTTCAGGTTTAAATCCAGGGGGAGATGTGTTAATGCCAGAGTGTGCTACGAGGAAATAGGCTCAAACGAGCAGTAAGAGAATAGGTCTAACTACTTGCACTCTAACTGACCCTGAGATTTGATTAATGAAATAAGAGGACATTTCTCTAGAAAAATGGTGAAGAGTGTAGAGACGGAACTCCCTAAATCATTTGGCGTGGTAAAAGAGCTAGACTTAAAATGAGGACGCTACAACTACCCAAAGAATATGCTGAACTACAATTGGGCATGCCATACCATTTTAGAATGGATGCAAGACTATCTCAGGGGTGGAACACAGTCTCCAGAAGCGTGGGGCTGTGCACCTATGGCGTTGTTAAGTGTTCTTACTAGTAATAGTAAACAAATACCATCAAACATTTTGAATAACCCTGTGATCTACTGTACAGTCCAAAAGGTATTTCCTCATCACTGATTGAAGCAATAGAGCATTTCCTCCAGGATTTAACAGCAGTATCTTCGGCTCATGGCTCAGCAGAGGAATCAGTTACTGGGGACCTATACTCAAACAATGTTCTGATGTGTTTTACACAAATCCAAGCTAAGTTTGGTATCCCGCAAATGCACTTTTATGGTTTCTTGGAAGTTCTACATTTTATTTCGGAGTGACATTACCTCTAGATGGGTCGTTGACGGGTCCAATTCATAGATGCTTCCTCCAATTCACAGACTCAAAGTGTTTTATCTCTTACTTTTATGAGTCAATTCATACTTGGGATAAATACAATATAGATAATGTATTAAGAATCTGGGAGAGGGACCTTGAGATGGGCAGCATGGATCTCATCATGCAACACCACATTCTCTTGTTACAGGATCAGAGAAGTCCTGTACAAACTCCTACACAGACAACATCCCCAATGTGTTTAAAATGCACAACAGTAATTGGCACATACATACACATACACATACAAATGTAATACTTCCAGGTCAACTGCAATATTAATTCCATTGTAAAGCACAATTTCTCCCATTTCCAGCTAAATCAATAACGAGACATCCAGGTTGCCCGTCTCTGCATGATTGAAGAAGGCAATGGCGAAGGGGGAAGTGAAGGCTACTGAGTGATAGTGAAAGGGGAAGATATGTTGTGTGGGGAAACAGCATTTTTCACCCAATTTGTTCAACTTATCACCTCTAAAATGTCAATAAAACACTATAAAGAGTTTATATAATGTCTCATTACATACCTACTTGAAGGTTTGTGTCGAATTTGAATAGGGGGTTATAGAGCGGCGCTAAAGTGTTCTTCAGAAGTGAACTGCGGCTGTCACGGCTTTTGAGAGTCACGATGGCTCGCAGTGATGACGCGAAACATGTACTGTTGATTGAATGAACTATTGATGAGCTCACAAGTAATTCACTTTACACTCACCATTGATAGTGTCTTGATAAATAAATAAATAAATAAATACCGTTCAATATATAAGTAACACAAAGTAGGGAAGTTTAATTTCAGAAGAGATGGATGTGATTCTGTTCAAAGAGAGAGATGAAGGAATATAATGTTACTTTATATAATGTTAATGAACAAAGCGTGGGAATGATTAGGGTTCATATTATAACTTCCAGTAGCACGAGATAAATACTTTTATAAACGACTTAACGTCAGTAAATTACTCTATAAAGCAACAATATTAATGTAAAAAATGTGTATAACAACTAACAACAGTTGTAACAACAACTCACCTCTGTCCTCTCACTCCATCATATCCACTGAGTGTACATGAACACCTGCTCTTTCCACGAAATGTACAATAACGTTATGTTGGATTTCATGAAAATGATATTCACATTTCTTAGTCCATTTCCTTGGCACTATCTTTATGAATGATGTTGCATGCACACACGCACACAAAAAAAACGATTTTAACTGTATTATGACAGGAAATGTCTGGAAAGGGAAATACCCAGCAACAGCCCAAGAAACAGTGCCATTACACCCCCGAATAGCTACAGGCTGCTTATGAGGTGATGGCAGGGAGTAGCCTGAGGGAGGTGACTCATGCCTCCTGTCAGTACCTGTTTACAGGGAAGCCAATGGTCCAAAAACATTCCATATAATTCATAACTATTGCAGTTTGGTGACATGCTGTCTTTTAGGGAGTTCCGTTCATTTTCTTCACCTGTGCACAATCAAGAGCAGAAAGAGAGGCACGCAGGAATGTCGCCTCTCAATTTGGGTTAGAGCGTGTAAATTGCAAACGACTTTAATAGATAGCACACGTATTGAACACACAGCTCCAGTGAATAGGTTGGTACGGCAAATGTATTTCAAAACGTTAACACTGCAAACTTGAGAGCAAAAATCAAAGTCTCATGCAATTCATTATTGATTGATTCAGTGTTTGTGTTATTGATGACCACATTGCTATTAGCACCCTACTCATGAAAAAATGTGTTTAATATTGGCAATAATAATATTAAAACTAATCCTCATTTAAACAAAAATCGTGAATAATGAAGGTTTCTTACAAGTGTATATGGTTAAGCATGTTTCTAATCTGCGAGAGAAACGCTACCCCTGGTGGAAAGACGCTGTACGGCAACACAATGGGTTGCAAAATGCGTGCCGTGCCGTACGTTAGCGATGTAACGTGAAGCCAGAGGGGTCCGTTTTTTCATCTTTGCTCGAAAACTATTGGTCCATTACTATGTCAACGCTTGAATAGAAACGTAGTTTAAACCCCGGATTTTGATGCCAACACAGTCGCTGCAGTCCCATTAGTTTTCATTACAGCCTTGTTTGAATGCCTTGGTTATGCAAAATGTGTCCGGAACACTGCTAGGTTTTAGTAGGATGAAAGGAAATTAAAACATTTATACTAAGTGTGGCAGCTGATGCTGGAGCATTTGCCTAGAGATTTAGTTGACCTGTTAGAGAGGGGCAGCGACAATGTAGCTTAGCGCTCGAAATGGCAACCTTAACTCAGTGTAAAGGGAGTAAGGGGATGCCGATATGTAGCTCAGTTGGTAGAGCATGGTGTTTGCAATGCCAGGGTTGTGGGTTCGATTCCCACGGGGGGCCAGCACAGAAAAAAAATGTATGAAATGTATGCATTCACTACTGTAAGTCACTCTGGATAAGAGCGTCTGCTAAATGACTAAAATGTAAAATGTAAAAAATGTAAGCTTATTGGTGAAATGTGAGGTGTGTATCTGTGCAGAAAGTTCGGCAACTATTTGGAAACTGTATTTTTTTCTCTTTTTTTTGCCCTTACCTTTTCAATGTTTTGTTATGTTACTGTTACACTATATTGTTTCTGATTGTTACACCATTGTAACCTATGGTAACACCCTTGGTGTTGGTAACACGCCGACAGAGATGGTCACCTCACTTCAGGTCCTTAGGAAACTATGCAGTTATATATAGTGGCCCTTATACGTAGTTACTACACTGTAATAACTAAGTGTTTTTGTAACCGAACCAGTCAGAGACTTAACTACCTTAACACATTGTAATAATACAAAACAATTCATCAGCTTGCAGGATGCTTTGATCAGTTGCACAATTTTTCTCGTTCACTTTCGCTTGTAAATGTCCACACTCACAGAAAAGGACATTCTGTAGCTACTAGCTATGCTTGTATAACTTTATGAGCTGGATTTGCCTGTCTTTGCAATTAGTTTGTTACTTTTCATTTGTTAGCATTTAGCTAAAAGTGTCCATATGATTCTGCTATTAGTTTGTGCTACTTTTGTTAGCATTCTGGTAATAGATGGCCAATTGGCTTTTCTTGCGTTTTAGCGTCCCCTTGTGTGCTATGCCGGTAATACTGTAAATCCCAGGATGAGAGAAGGACGGTATGACAATATGACAATCTGGATACCGCCCAAGCCAATGCTCACACGTCCTCTGTGTCACATGTCAGGAAGGGAACTGATGCCAATAGTCTTATCAAATAAAATGTAATTTGTCACATGCTTCATAAACCAAATCACCAAATATGGAATAGGACAATAATCTGATTTATGTGTCTACATATTCGTTTAACCCCCGCCACCTGGTTCTGACCGATTGTAGTCTACCGCAGCATTCCTCTAGCATGGTTAGTTACTGGGTTAATACAGCATTAGCGCTCATGTGTAGTGTAGTGTAAAATGGTTGGAGCTGGTCAAGAGCTTCAAGCTCTTCGGTGTCCAAATCACGAATGACTTCAAATGGTCTTCTCACACGCTATCAGTTGTAAAGAAGGCACGACAGCACGTTTTACCCCTCAGGAGGTTGAAAAGTTTTGGCATAGGCCCTCAAATACATCAAAAGTTATACAGCCACACCACTGAGGGACCTTACAGATACATTGCCTTCGGAAAGTATTCATAACCCTTGACTTTTTCTGAATGGCTACCTCATCTCTGTACCCCACACATACAATTACAGTGCCTTCAGAAAGTATTCATACCCCTTGACTTATTCCACATTTTGTTGTGTTACAGCCTGAATTCAAAATGTTTATAAAGAAAATGTATCTCACCCATCTACACAAAATACCCCGTGATGACAAAGTGAAAACATGTTTTTATAAATGTTTGCAAATGTAGTGAATATGAAATACAGAAATATCTCATTCACATAAGTATTCACACCCCTGAGTCAATACTTTGTAGGAGCAACTTTGGCAGTGATTACAGCTGTGAGTCTTTCTGGGTAAGTCTCTAAGAGTTTTCCACACCTGAATTGTGCAATATTTGACCATTATTCTTTTCAAAATTCTTCAAGCTCTGTCAAATTGGTTGTTGATATTTTCTAGACGACCATTTTCAGGTCTTGCCATAGATTTTTAAGTAGATTTAAGTCAAAACTGTAACTCGTCCACTCAGGAACATTCACTGTCTTCTTGGTTAGCAACTAATCAAATCAAATCAAATCAAATTTATTTATATAGCCCTTCGTACATCAGCTGAAATCTCAAAGTGCTGTACAGAAACCCAGCCTAAAACCCCAAACAGCAAGCAATGCATGTGAAAGAAGCACGGTGGCTGGGAAAAACTCCCTAGGAAAAACTCCTGAGAAAGGCCAAAAACCTAGGAAGAAACCTAGAGAGGAACCAGGCTATGAGGGGTGGCCAGTCCTCTTCTGGCTGTGCCGGGTGGATATTATAACAGAACATGGTCAAGATGTTAAAATGTTCGTAAATGACCAGCATGGTCAAATAATAATAATCATAGTAATTGTCGAGGGTGCAACAAGCACGTCCGGTGAACAGGTCAGGGTTCCGTAGCCGCAGGCAGAACAGTTGAAACTGGAGCAGCAGCATGGCCAGGTGGACTGGGGACAGCAAGGAGTCATCATGCCAGGTAGTCCTAGGGCTCAGGTCCTCCGAGAGAAAGAAAGAAAGAAAGAAAGAGAGAATTAGAGAGAGCATATTTACATTCACACAGGACACCGGATAAGACAAGAGAATACTCCAGATGTAACAGACTGACCCTAGCCCCCCGACACATAAACTACTGAAGCATAAATACTGGAGGCTGAGACAGGAGGGATCAGAAGACACTGTGGCCCCATCCGATGATACCCCCGGACTGGGCCAAACAGGCAGGATATAACCCCACCCACTTTGCCAAAGCACAGCCCCCACACCACTAGAGGGATATCTACAACCACCAACTTACCGTCCGAAGACAAGGCCGAGTATAGCCCACAAAGATGTCCGCCACGGCACAACCCAAGGGGGGGGCGCCAACCCAGACAGGAAGACCACGTCAGTGGCTCAACCTACTCAAGTGACGCACCCCTCCCATGGACGGCATGGAAGAACACCAGTAAGTCAGTGACTCAGCCCCTGTAAAAGGGTTAGAGGCAGAGAATCCCAGTGGGAAGAGGGGAACCGACAAGGCAGAGACAGCAAGGGCGGTTCGTTGCTCCAGCCTTTCCGTTCACCTTCACACTCCTGGGCCAGACTATACTTAATCATAGGACCTACTGAAGAGATAAGTCTTCAGTAAAGACTTAAAGGTTGAGACTGAGTCTGCGTCTCTCACATGGGTAGGCAGACCATTCCATAAAAATGGAGCTCTATAGGAGAAAGCCCTACCTCCAGCCGTTTGCTTAGAAATTCTAGGGACAATTAGGAGGCCTGCGTCTTGTGACCGTAGCGTACGTGTAGGTATGTACGGCAGGACCAAATCGGAAAGATAGGTAGGAGCAAGCCCATGTAATGCTTTGTAGGTTAGCAGTAAAACCTTGAAATCAGCCCTTGCCTTAACAGGAAGCCAGTGTAGGGAAGCTAGCACTGGAGTAATATGATCAAATTTTTTGGTTCTAGTCAGGATTCTAGCAGCCGTATTTAGCACTAACTGAAGTTTGTTTAGTGCTTTATCCGGGTAGCCGGAAAGTAGAGCATTGCAGTAGTCGAGCCTAGAAGTAACAAAAGCATGGATCAACTTTTCTGCGTCATTTTTGGACAGAAAGTTTCTGATTTTTGCAATGTTACGTAGATGGAAAAAAGCTGTCCTTGAAGCAGTCTTGATATGTTCTTCAAAAGAGAGATCAGGGTCCAGAGTAACGCCGAGGTCCTTCACAGTTTTATTTGAGACGACTGTACAACCATCCAGATTAATTGTCAGATTCAACAGAAGATCTCTTTGTTTCTTGGGACCTAGGACAAGCATCTCTGTTTTGTCCGAGTTTAAAAGTAGAAAATTTGCAGCCATCCACTTCCTTATGTCTGAAACACAGGCTTCTAGCGAGGGCAATTTTGGGGCTTCACCATGTTTCATTGAAATGTACAGCTGTGTGTCGTCCGCATAGCAGTGAAATTTAACATTATGTTTTCGAATGACATCCCCAAGAGGTAAAATATATAGTGAAAACAATAGTGGTCCTAGAACGGAACCTTGAGGAACACCGAAATTTACAATTGATTTGTCAGAGGACGAACCATTCACAGAGACAAACTGATATCTTTCCGACAGATAAGATCTAAACCAGGCCAGAACTTGTCCATGTAGACCAATTTGGGTTTCCAATCTCTCCAAAAGAATGTGGTGATCGATGGTATCAAAAGCGGCACTAAGATCTAGGAGCATGAGGACAGATGCAGAGCCTCGGTCTGACGTCATTAAAAGGTCATTTACCACCTTCACAAGTGCAGTCTCAGTGCTATGATGGGGTCTAAAACCAGACTGAAACGTTTCGTATACATTGTTTGTCTTCAGGAAGGCAGTGAGTTGCTGCGCAACAACTTTTTCTAAAATTTTTGAGAGGAATGGAAGATTCGATATAGGCCGATAGTTTTTTATAATTTCTGGGTCAAGATTCGGCTTTTTCAAGAGAGGCTTTATTACTGCCACTTTTAGTGAGCTTGGTACACATCCGGTGGATAGAGAGCCGTTTATTATGTTCAACATAGGAGGGCCAAGCACAGGAAGCAGCTCTTTCAGTAGTTTAGTTGGAATAGGGTCCAGTATGCAGCTTGAGGGTTTGGAGGCCATGATTATTTTCATCATTGTGTCAAGAGATATAGTACTAAAACACTTTAGTATCTCCCTTGATCCTAGGTCCTGGCAGAGTTGTGCAGACTCTGGACAATGAAGCCCTGGAGGAATACCCAGATTTAAAGAGGAGTCCGTAATTTGCTTTCTAATGATCATGATCTTTTCCTCAAAAAAGTTCATAAATTTATTACTGCTGAAGTGAAAGCCATCCTCCATTTGCGAATGCTGCTTTTTAGTTAGCTTTGCGACAGTGTCAAAAAGAAATTTCGGATTGTTCTTATTTTCCTCAATTAAGTTGGAAAAATAGGATGATCGTGCAGCAGTGAGGGCTCTTCGATACTGCGCGGTACTGTCTTTCCAAGCTAGTCGGAAGACTTCCAGTTTAGTGTGGCGCCATTTCCGTTCCAATTTTCTGGAAGCTTGCTTCAGAGCTCGTGTATTTTCTGTATACCAGGGAGCTAGTTTCTTATGACAGATGTTTTTAATTTTTAGGGGTGCAACTGCATCTAGGGTATTGCGCAAGGTTGAATTGAGTTCCTCGGTTAGGTGGTTAACTGATTCTTGTCCTCTGACGTCCTTGGGTAGGCAGAGGGAGTCTGGAAGGGCATCAAGGAATCTTTGGGTTGTCTGAGAATTTATAGCACGACTTTTAATCTTCCTTGGTTGGGGTCTGAGCAGATTATTTGTTGCAATTGTAAACGCAATAAAATGGTGGTCCGATAATCCAGGATTATGAGGAAAAACATTAAGATCCACAACATTTATTCCATGGGACAAAACTAGGTCCAGAGTATGACTGTGGCAGTGAGTAGGTCCAGAGACATGTTGGACAAAACCCACTGAGTCGATGATGGCTCCGAAAGCCTTTTGGAGTGGGTCTGTGGACTTTTCCATGTGAATGTTAAAGTCACCAAAAATTAGAATATTATCTGCTATGACTACAAGATCCGATAGGAATTCAGGGAACTCAGTAAGGAACACTGCATATGGCCCAGGAGGCCTGTAAACAGTAGCTATAAAAAGTGATTGAGTAGGCTGCATAGATTTCATGACTAGAAGCTCAAAAGACGAAAACGTCATTGTTTTTTTTTTTGTAAATTGAAATTTGCTATCGTAAATGTTAGCAACACCTCCGCCTTTGCCGGATGCACGGGGGGTTTGGTCACTAGTGTAACCAGGGGGTGAGGCCTCATTTAACACAGTAAATTCATCAGGCTTAAGCCATGTTTCAGTCAGGCCAATCACATCAAGATTATGATCAGTGATTAGTTCATTGACTATAACTGCCTTGGAAGTGAGGGATCTAACATTAAGTAACCCAATTTTGAGATGTGAAGTATCACAATCTCTTTCAATAATGGCAGGAATGGAGGAGGTCTTTATACTAGTAAGATTACTGAAGCGAACACCGCCATTTTTAATTTTGCCCAACCAAGATCGAGGCACAGACACGGTCTCAATGGGGAAAGCTGAGCTGACTACGCTAACTGTGCTAGTGGCAGACTCCACTAAGCTGGCAGGCTGGCTAACAGCCTGTTGCCTGGCCTGCACCCTATTTCATTGTGGAGCTAGAGGAGTTAGAGCCCTGTCTATGTTCGTAGATAAGATGAGAGCACCCCTCCAGCTAGGATGGAGTCCGTCACTCCTCAGCAGGCCAGGCTTGGTCCTGTTTGTGGGTGAATCCCAGAAAGAGGGCCAGTTATCTACAAATTCTATCTTTTGGGAGGGGCAGAAAACAGTTTTCATCCAGCGATTGAGTTGTGAGACTCTGCTGTAGAGCTCATCACTCGCCCTAACTGGGAGGGGGCCAGAGACAATTACTCGATGCCGACACATCTTTCTAGCTGATTTACACGCTGAAGCTATATTGCGCTTGGTGACCTCTGACTGTTTCATCCTAACATCGTTGGTGCCGACGTGGATAACAATATCTCTATACTCTCTACACTCGCCAGTTTTAGCTTTAGCCAGCACCGTCTTTAGATTAGCCTTAACGTCGGTAGCCCTGCCCCCTGGTAAACAGTGTATGATCGCTGGATGATTAGTTTTAAGTCTAATACTGCGGGTAATGGAGTCGCCAATGACTAGGGTTTTCAATTTGTCAGAGCTAATGGTGGGAGCCGTCGGCGTCTCAGACCCCACAACGGGAGGAGCAGAGACCAGAGAAGTCTCGGCCTCCGACTCCGACTCGCTTAACGGGGAGAACCGGTTGAAAGTTTCTGTCGGCTGAATAAGCGACACCGGTTGAGCATTCCTACAGCGTTTCCCTCCAGAAGCCATGAGAAAGATGTCCGGCTGCGGGGACCGTGCGAGGGGGTTTATACTAACGTTACTATCTGTACTTGCTGGTGGCACAGACGCTGTTTCATCCTTTCCTACACTGAAATGACCCTTGCCTAACGATTGCGTCTGAAGCTGGGCTTGCAGCACAGCTATCCTTGCCGTAAGGCGATCGTTCTCCTCTATATTATGAGTACAACGACTGCAATTAGAAGGCATCATGTTAATGTTACTTAGCTTCGGCTGTTTGAAGTCCTGACGAACCATGTCCAGATAAAACCTCCGGGGTAGGAAAGTTGAATGAAAAAAAAAAAAAAAGTTGAGTGAGGGAAAAAGTAAAAATATACGGTAATGAAAAAGTAAAAACCGTCAGGTAGCAAAGTAAAAGTAAAAACCGTCAGGTAGCACAGCCAAATCTACACTACAGTGTAGATTTGGCTGTGTTTTTGGTTATTGTCCTGCTGAAAGGTAAATTAATCTCCAAGTGTCTGGTGGAAAGCAGACTGAACCAGGTATTACTCTAGGATTTTGCCTGTGCTTAGTTCCATTTCTTTTTTATCCTGAAAAACTCCCCAGTCCTTAACGATTACAAGCATACCTATAACATGATGCAGCCACCACTATGCTTTAAAATATGGAGAGTGACTGGGTGTATTGATATACCATCCAAAGTGTAATTAATATCTTCACCATGCTCAAATGTATATTCCATGACTGTTTGGGAAACCTCCCTGGTCTTTGTGGTTGAATCTGTGTTTGAAATTCACTGCTCGACTGAATGACCTTGCAGATAATTGTATGTGTGAGGTACAGAGGAACTAATTCAAAAACGTATTATTTGTTAAGCAATTTTTTACTCCAGAATATATTTAGGCTTGCCACAACAAATGGGTTGAATAGTTAGGCTCAATACATTTCAGCGCTTCATTTTTAATTAATTTGTAAACATTTCTAAGAACATCATTCCACGTTGACATGATTGGGTATTGTGTGTAGGCCAGTGACACAAAATCAAAATTTAATCACAACAAAATTAGTAAAAATATTTTTGATGCTGAATGTTATCATATGTTCAACCAAAACCTAATATTAGATAAAGGAAACCTGAGTGAACAAATAACACGACAATTGAAAACATTCAGTTAAAAAATATATGCAAAAGTAGAGAAAGTCAGAAAGGGGGCAAATACATTTTCACGGAACTGTACATTAGAAATCTGCAATTTTTCATCAATTTCTATGCTCGACTGAACAAAGAGCCACTTGGGAGCCAAGTGAATGGCTCTTTTAGCTGAACAGAGCCAAAAGATCGGCCTCATTGAAAAAAATCGGAACGCTCATCACTAGTGCCTGTGAGGCAGCGCTAGCGCTGAATGTGCGCACGTATACTTTTTTGTAATGAAACTTACCTGTTTGGCAGTTCGGGTGCCAGAATCACCCTGTGGCTTCAGTAAGAACTGCCATTGAATCCTTTGAAAATACATGGTCAATAACCACCGTTTTTATGCGAAAAGTCATATAAGAAAAAACAGGACGTTTCGGTGTAATTTTATAAATGCCGGCAGATAATTGGTTCGTTCGACATGGTGGGATCCATGAACAAAATGTGTAGAACAATCAGAAGAACGAAAGCCCCACTAAAAACATTTAGAATGTGTTTGTTTCCACCCAAAGGTCATGCACTACTCATGAATCATATTTAGCACATTTATTCTAAAAACATAAAATACCGTCAACTACTGTCATACCGTCAAAGATTTGAAAAATATTGTCATTTTATATTTTGTCAGTATCGTCCAGCCCTACATTATTGAGCTATTGATTGTTACCTAAAATCCTATGAATGATTTTCTAATTAGTAATTACACTAAATGTTAATAATGCACTTTAAATCTGGAGTTTGCATCAGAGTGTAACAGAGGGCATTGGAGCCAGACAGCCCTTCACAGAAAAAATATCTGTATGTGTTCACCCAGCCACAATACTAGTGGACCTTGTAGTAGTGTCTGTCAGCGTTAATTTCAATACCATGACATTGAGTTCCCTTACATTAGTTTTGCATTTCATACATACCTAATTCTCTGTGATGATTTTCAACTGATTTTACTATACTCTGTGTGAGTAGTAGGCCTACTCATGTACGCTTCCCTGCCCTTGCCCAGAAGTGCTTTGAACAAAGACAGTGCCTTGAATCTGTCTCGCATGCATCCGTGCTTGTAATTGCTGGATTAGCCCACAATGAACAATGTATACCACGTTGCATTTAGAAGTTAGGATTCCATAATGTTTTCAGGCAACTAGGATGACTTTCTGTCACGTTATTAGTTTGCATTACGCCTTTTGACATTCTGATGTGGCATGGAACCTCAGTTATCCTAGCCATGTCATCCTTTTTCTTTTAAGATCAAATGTTCCAGAACAGAGCCATACCAGACCCATTTGCTGTTAGAAAGGTCATAAAGACTCCAGAGAAAAGCCTATGTTGCTTTGCTTTTGAATGGTGGATGAGACATTGTCTCTTGCTCTCTGCATATTCACACTCTGCAAATAATATCAACAGTAATTCAACAAAACAGCCATGGTCCTTTGGACAGAAGCCATGAGCAACACTCACGATTAAAAAGCTTAGCACCAGTGGACTGATAAGTGCATGAGGAAGAAACGTGTCATTATAATCTTCATCTGAAATCTTAGTGTAATATTTGAATCATCATTAGGCCTCTGTCTCTGATTATAAGGAGATTATGCAAGGGGATTATGGCACTGTTTGTGTACAATCGCTGTGACTATAGCGCATGGGTTATACAGTCTTTGTAAGCGACTTCTGCTATGTGCTCCAGTGGTCCGGTGGTAACACTCCTGGCTCCATGCACAAATGTGAGTCCCCTTGGAGACCGGGGTTCAATCTCTGTGTGCTCTTTTCTCAACGTGACTTCCCTTCACCTCTCTCCCACTGTGTCTGTCAATATAGCATCAAAAATTATGAAAAGAGTGTTTCTCCACTTTCCTTAAAAAAAGAGAGAGTCTGAAGAGAACCTCCCCAAACGTTTTTTTTCCCTTCTCGTCAAGACCAATATGTAGGGAATCTAGTTTCAGGTGTTTCTTTTACGTTAGGTTATATCTCCTTATCGAAGCACACAGCACCGTGCTGTGCCCTACTTTATACAGCACTACCAGTGTATATACAGCTTCCCTTCCTCTCCCCCGGTAACGTGCGTCGTACAAAGGGGACCAAGGCGCGGCGTGTGAAGTGCTCATATTAACTTTAATGAAACACTAAATAACAAAAAAAAATTAAAATTACCGACAACAGTCCCGTCAGGTGAAACATACACTAAACAGGAAACAACTACCCACAAAACAACATGAGAAACACCCCTACTAAATATGACCTCCAATTAGAGGCAACGAGGAACAGCTGCCTCCAATTGAAGGTCAACCCAATAAACCCCAACCTGGATAAAGACAAACTAGAAATCCAACATAGAAATAGAGAACATAGAACAAACACAAAAACACCCCCTGTCACGCCCTGACCACTCTACCATAGAAAATAACAACTTATTTTGGTCAGGACGTGACACCCCCACTCTCTACTCTAACACCCAACACCAACGCCCATTTTCTTATCAAACATGTATAACACATGCAGAGTGCCATACATCAAATTGGCATGAGTACCACATGATTTGTACAGTTAGAAAAACAATGTTGTTTCAACAGTGACTTTTCAGAATGTTCACCTCCAAAGTTAGTTCAGATACAACAGCTGTCATGAGACGAGGCGGGATAAAACTTACCAGTTTTAGAATGTTGTGTTGTATAACAGCTGACTAAAGACGGGGCATTCAGATCAAGAAGACGAGAAGTTCAGTTGAGACCATTTCCACGGTAACGGTGCCTCTTTTCAATGACGTGATGAAACTTTAAAACAAAGTTGCCACTTGTTGTAGCAAGGTGTTGTAGCAAACGAGTGTTATGAAATATATGCACCAGAAACAGGGTACACTTTGTGACTTGTCAGATAAATATCAGCAATCTACAGGGGTAAGATCTTTATTCAAGCCAGTTTGCTACAGCAGGAAAATAATCCTGTAGCAGCAGGAAATGTGAATTATTATGTGGATTATAATTTGATACAATTAACATAAGGGCAAATCAAGACTGACATTTTAAAGTGGAAATTACAAACTTTAGAAGCCTTTTAAAACCTCTAATACACTACAAGTTTGCATTTTCTACAGGAAAATTCTCAGCAACAAAAGAGTGATCAAATTAAGATCCACACCTAAACATTTGACATGTTGAATCTTGGAAACTCCAGCCGACGACATGAGACGTTATAAAACTAGACCGTTCAGATCAAACAAACTATGTTCTTAAATAAAATTCCTTTAGACCGTCGCATCAAGTTTCGTCTCATCTTATGTATAATACGTTGTGGATGTAGCCTACTGGTTCTTTCACATGCTGATGTCCAATTATGTGCACTGGTCTGCATCAGTCTAACATTTGCCATAGAAAACCACTGACTGACACTGTCTTTCTGTAGTCATCATCTGTGAGGATGGAAACCTGGTCAATGTTTACTCACTGTGCAGCTTCCTGACCTGTCTAAATCAATGGGCCACTCCTGAACAGTGGCTACTGCCAATACTGTACTGTACATTGCCAGAACCATGCAATTAACTGCTTTACTAGTATACTTGAATAATCAACGTTTGTAAACAGTTAAGTTGAGTTGATCTTCATATCCTTCAATTACAATTGTCCAAAATGTTTTTTTTTATTCCTCCCCACACACAGCTCTACTGTCTACTAAGATAATGAGGAAGAGGAAGAACTGGAAACCTCGGGAGGGCCTCTGTTCATTTCTATGAAGTCTCTATGAAAGCATTGGAGGAGCCGTAGTATTCGACTCAATGGCGAAGAAGGGCCGTACCAAGGGCGAGAAGCCCGAAGCGCTCATCTCTGCCCTACAGGCAGCTAACGAAGATCTCAGGTCCAAATTGACTGACATTCAAATAGAACTGCATCAAGAGAAATGCAAGGTAGGCCATTTTGTAACACTACGTTGCATGTAAATCGTCCCTTCTCAAATACACCTGTAACAGTGGGTCCAACTGCAGATGATAAGTGGCATTGAATGTCTTACGTATAGTCACTACACACAACCTTTGACATACAGCTCGTTTCAACATTTTATAAGGTTCTACTTAGATGTACAGTGATGTTTTGAGTTATACATTGACCTGGTCTGGATGAGGTATACCCCCTTCACAGTTGGCACACAGTAGATGTCGGCAATTGCTATTGTTGTACATTCACCTGCTCTACGTAAGAGCAGGTGAGATCTACCATAGTAGATCTCGATCTACAATGGTAGATCGAGATCTCTGCTTGGTCTTGCGTGCCCTATCTGCCATTATCTGTTTTTTTCAAATTAGATTTGACACTGTAATACATCTTATTATCTACGTAATAGGTGCTAGATGAAGAGAATGGCCTCAGGCTGTCTGTAGTGTCTCTCTAACCTTCCTGCTTTTATGGTGTAACCCAGTTCTCTTTGTCTCCTCTCCCTCTCTCCCCGGGGCCTAGGTGAGTAAGTTGGAGCGTGAGAAGGTGCAAGAGTGCAAGCGGATCCGGGAGCAGGAGCAGCACCGGCACACGGCCACGCTGACAGAGCAGCGAGCCAAATGGCACGAGGAGAAGCAAAAAGAGCTCCAGGCACTCAGGGAGAACCTGGTCCGCCAGCACGAGCAGGAGCAGGCCCGGATGGCCAAGATCAAGGACCAGGAGAACCAGCGGCTCAAGGCGGCGCTGAGCGCCATGCGGGACGGCAGCGGAGAGAAGGTGCGCACGGCGCTGACCCTAGAGGCCAAGGAGGAGGCACGACGCTTTTTCGACGTGGAGAGGGTCAAGCTGCTGCAAGAGATCTCGGAGCTCAAGCAGAACAAAAAGCAGACGGATGAGGCACTCAGTACCATGATCCAGGCGGATAAGATGAAGGCCGGGGATCTGCGCTCCGAGCATCAGATGCACCAGGAACAGATCTCCAAGATCAAGTGGGACAGCGAGAAGGACATCCGCAGACTGGTAAAAACTGTATTGACTGGAGGATGGGTAGAGGGTAGAGCAGAGGGTCTGATTGTGCAAACGTGTCTTGCTTAATACCAGACGTAGCCATAGCTGGTCTATACATCTCATTGCTCCAGACAGATAGTTGGCCCAGGAAAATGATCTGTCAGAGAAGTTCTGAGCAGCATATAGAGTAGTTTAGTAGAGTCTAGGTCTTTTGTGATGGGGTGATGTCTCCATGGATTACGTCATACCAATTATGCAATTCTGCAGAACATTGGGGTCGTTCCACCAATTTGTTGCCAAATTGGCACATGTTCAACTTCATCAAAAGCAACTTTTCCCATCTCAAGAGGTTAAATAAAAAATTGTTTATACTAAGTGTGTATTAAGTGCCAAATGAAGTTACAGGGTTGACAATTTCTTCTTAAATCAGCCATACATCCCCTTGTAACAGGGGGAATGGAAGCTTGTTGTGTGCAACAGGGAGTGGCGATTGAATGCAGGCTTCACCCCCAAAAATGAAATTGTTAAAACATATCTATGGATAACAGGGTTGATGTGTTACGCTTGACCCGCTCAGTTTTCCACCATAAAACACCATCAAATTGCCAAAACGAGTAGAACCAGCTCATCTGCTTTTACTCTGTGATTTGACTATTATATGTTTAATGTTTCTTATTTAAAAATGATTTTAAAAGGAATAGTTTCACCATTTTAAATTGAGAGTTAAGTTCATGTAACATGGTGGACCGTAAAATGAGAGGACAGACACCGTTCAAAAAGTTCAAAAAGTTTGGGGTCACTTAGAAATGCCTTTGTTTTTGAAAAGCGCATTTTTTGTCCATTAAAATAACATCAAATTGATCAGAAATACAGTGTAGATGTTGTTAATGTTGTAAATGACTATTGTAGCTGGAAACGGCAGGTTTTTAATGGAATATCTACATAGGCATACAGAGGCCTATAATCAGCAACCATCACTCCTGTGTTCCAATGGCGCGTTGTGTTAGCTAATCCAAGTTTATCATTTTAAAAGGCTAATTGATCATTAGAAAACCATTTTGCAGGCAGAGTTGCAAAGAAAAAGCCATATCTCAGACTGGCCAATAAAAATAAAATATTAAGATGGGCAAAAGAACACAGACACTGGACAGAAGAATGAACTCAGCCTAGAAGGTCAGCATCCTGGAGTCGCCTCTTCACTGTTGACGTTGAAACTGGTGTTTTGCGGGTACTATTTAATGAAGCTGCCAGTTGAGGACTTGTGAGGTGTCTGTTTCTCAAACTAGACACTAATGTACTTGACCTCTTGCTCAGTTGTGCACCGGGGCCTCCCACTCCTCTTTCTATTCTGCTTAGAGCCAGTTTGCGCTGTTCTGTGAAGGGAGTAGTACACAGCATTGTACAAGATCTTCAGTTTCGTGGCAATTTCTCACATGGAGTAGCCTTCATTTCTCAGAACAAGAACAGACTGACGAGTTTCAGAAGAAAGTCTTTGTTTCTGGCTATTTTGAGCCTGTAATCGAACCCACAAATGCTGATGCTCCAGATACTCAACTAGTCTCAAGAAGACTAGTTTTATTGCTTCTTTAATCAGAACAACAGTTCTCAGCTGTGCTAACATTATTGCAAAAGGGTTTTCCAATTAGCCTTTTAAAATGATAAACTTGGATTAGCTAACACAACGTGTCATTGGAACACAGGAGTGATGGTTGCTGATAATGGGCCTCTGTACGCCTATGTGGATATTCCATAAACAATCTGTTGTTTCCAGCTACAATAGTCATTTACAACATTAACAATGTCTGCACTGCATTTCTGATCAATTTGATGTTATTTTAATGGACAAAACATGTGCTTTTCTTTCAGAAACAAGGACATTTCTAAGTGACCCCAAACTTTTGAACGGAAGTGTAAATGAATAACTAATCACAAAATAAATAAATAATGATCTTCAGAAATTACCTTGTCAAAGCAACAAAATAACCAGGTCTTTACAATGATTGTGAAAACTTAGAGAAATTTTGGGGTTAAGTGGGTTAAAATCTTCCTATAAGTGTCGCAGGGTTGATGGAGGGCCATGTCAAAATGCTGAATATTATTGATTTATTGAATTCTCCATGTGGTCTATATTGAAAGGCACTTAATTTAATACAAAAGGCTTTTACGAGTCAATATTGGTACACAATTTCTACTTAAATTATCAGGGATGCAAAAGGCACTCATTTCGTGGAATGATCCATTGACGTTTTCTTGCTAATTGTGATGGTCATCATCAAATGACATATATGTTACATGATATGATACATCATTCTTTCACATGATACTCTTTTGCAGGGGTCAAAGTAAGTCAATACGGTCCGGTATGGAGTACCTGACCAAAAAATTGTGCTGGTACAGCATACCGGTAAAACATGAGCATATCACAATAATTAAAACAAAGATGACAAGAAAACTGTAGGCTATTACACCATAATTAATCATCACCTCCTGTCAGCCACAAGCGTGTGAACACATAGGAGGTCCCGTACCATGAATAAATTAAATCTACTTTCACCCCTGCTCTTTTGAATGGAACTGTGCACATGTCTGTCTGTCTGTCTGTCTGTCTGTCTGTCTGTCTGTCTGTCTGTCTGTCTGTCTGTCTGTCTGTCTGTCTGTCTGTCTGTCTGTCTGTCTGTCTGTCTGTCTGTCAATCATTGAGACAGTCAGTCAGTCTGTCCATCCATCCTTCCTGTCCATCTCTCTGTGTCTCATTAACCACTCTCTGAGTTTCCTGTTTGCTATTCCCTCCTTCAGGTGGATGAGATCAAATCCAAAGAGCGCACCATCTTCTCTCTGGAGAAGGAGCTGGAGAATGCCATTGGCTTGCTGCAGAAGATGCAGATGCAAAAGGATGCCCTGGATGACCAGCTGTTCCTGGTCAAGGAGGCAGAGTGTAACCTGGGCAGCCCCAAGAGAGAGATCCCCGGGCGGGCTGGGGACGGGGCGGAGCACTGTGGCAGCCCGGTACGACATAGAAAGGCAGAGGGGAACTTGGAAATGGTACAAAACAGATTCTAGAAATGTAATAATGAAGCCAATCCAAAAGAACATGGAAATGAATGGGACAATTAACCGATAATGAGCGGTAAAATACTGTAGGCCTACACTAGTTTACGCAGCTTATGTGGAAAAAGCTTGAGAAGAATGACATGAATAAGTGGTCAGAAATATACTTTTAAGGACAGGATTAAATTAGCCTGCAATTCGAATCATGCCGATCACCTCATCCATACAGAGCAACATGGTCTTTGCGCATTGCAGGACAATGATCAAACTGCTTTCACACAGCGTCAAACAAACACAGTTTGGGTGTGGCCATTCTCTATATGAAAGTTTTATCACTCATATAATACCACAATTTGAATACCAAAAGCCACAGTCCGTAGTAGAAGTCTTCACAGATCCACCTGCACCCGAATACCTGAAACCCGATCAGCGGATCTAGAAGTCTAAATAATGTCACGGGTCTGGGTCGGATCTGATTGTCACAGGGCTCGGGTGTGTGTTATTTTCACTTGTCTGAAAGGCCGTACAGATCCAAACGCTACTGCTGCAGTAGAGAGAGAGAGAGAGACATTTTATCATTTATGCTGCTGCTCTTGCTTTTCACAAGAGTGGAGCGTGGTGGATGTACTGTAGCTTGTTGTTGTTGTTGTTGGCCAATCATAAGGTAAAATTACGGAATTAAAAGTTAAAGGAGAAAGATAGGCTACAATGACCAAGAGCCAACAGGTCGGCTGCTACTTAATATTCTGAATGGAGTTGTTGTTATTTGTAACTGTAGGATGAGAAAGTGCATGCACTGCAGCTCAGTTAGCCTAGCTAGCTAACGTTAGCTAGCTTAACTAGCTTCTCCTGGGTTGTTGCAGTCAAGACAGATATTACGTAATCATATATCATGGTAAATAACCTATTTATGGCAACTACTAGTTTATTATAGCGCGTGTCGGCTTAGTTGGTTGCTGTCTCTCATCTCTTCCTCCCTCATCCCTTCCCTCACTCACAGTACGGCCCTTCCCCCGCATGCTAGAGCGGGACCTCTCTCCCCCTCCTCTCCCGCTTTATCAGCTCTGGTTAATAAAGTAGCTTAAAAAATGAGCTTTATGCTGCTTCCCTCACTCGGATCGGACCGGGTCTGGATCTGATTAGGTCTATACAGGACGGGTCTAGTTCTACTCTGGTTCGTTCGGAATGGGTCTCTATATATATATAAAAATATATATATGAATATCGGGTTCGGGTGGGAAAGTCCCAGGTCCATTTCGGAACAGGTCCAACTTTTTGGACCCGTGAAGACGTCTACTCCATAGTGCCCCACCAACAGAATTCTAAATATAGGGCAAATGCATCCCTTATTTTCCTCATATGCAAATATCACTTTTTATGCTACATGTGTAGTGCTCAAGGAATTACTTTATATGAGAGCAATAAAACATGACAAAAACAGTAGTACTAGATATTTTGTCAAGTGAAAACCACAACAAACAAGTATTTAGAGGCCTACCTGCTAGAATAAAACAAGCTTCTGTCTGGTAATGAACAAAGAACTGAAGGAAGGGCTCTGAAGAGCCATTGTTTCTGAAGACTGCTGGTCAGTCAATAAGTCTGTGAGGTTTCAATGCAGCCTCACATTCTGGGTTAGTGGTCTGCTTGAAAATCACTACATGACAGAAAACAACTGTTTTTGGCCAATATTTCTAGAGAGATGTGACTGATGAATAGAAAGAATTACCCAATAAGTGAACTCCAAAAATAAATGTCCCAGAAACGTACAAACTTGTAAAACTTAATTTTCCTGAAAAAAATGCCCCAAACATCTTATTATTCAATGTATAATAGATGTAATTGAAATAATTGATTATATTATAGAACGTAATATGACTTTGTACTGTTGTCGCTGTGTCAAAAACTGCATCCAAGAGTGAATGTATTGTGTCGCAAGATACCAGTGAGCTAACAGTGCATTCGGTTTGAACAACCTAGGACATGCGCAGGAACCAGAGACGCATGGCTGACCTCAACTCCACCATCCGCAAGCTGGAGGACCGCAACTCACTGCTAGTGGATGAGAGGAATGAACTGGTATGACCTCTCTGCCTGGCAGAGAATCACATCTTAATCCCCTGTCACTGAACAATAACAATCCGTCTTAATCTGGATTCCTTAAACATGCAATGAATTTACCTGCAAAGGAGTTACAATTACACTATGGAGTCCCCTGCCAAGTTGACACACTGGACTGAGCTGAACTCTTTATGCCTCCTTCTCTCTTCCCTCCCCTTCTATTCTATCGTCACTTCCATCTCTCTCTCCCTCTCTCTCTTTCTCCCCCCCCTGCCCCCCTCTCCTTCTTTCTCTCTCTCTCTCTCAGCTAAAGCGTGTGCGGGAGTCGGAGAAGCAGTGCAAGCCCATGCTGGAAAAGAACAAGATGCTGAACAAGAGGAACGATGACCTCAGCCAGACCCTGCAGCGCATGGAAGAGAAACTCAAAGGCCTGGCCAAAGAGAACCTGGAGATGGTGAGTGGCAAGGAAATAGAATTACAGACCATTGACTTAAATGGGGAATACCCACTCTAGTAATTCTATTTCTATGGCGAGTGTCATCATCACACAGATCTCAACTCAACCAGGGCTCCAATAGTTTAGTACAAGCATAGCATGCCTCAATAGCTCAGTGTTTACAAAGACTGTCTGCAACACACTCGCTATGATTACAGTCCTTGTCCAAGTAAAGTAAATGGAACCAAAGCATTCAAGTCTGCATTAGTCTTGTAGATTTAGAAGTGCATTACATTGCGGCTTGGGCCTCGGTACCCTAACCACCACACATCTTCATTATTCATGACGAGCACATACTGAGAGATAGAGAAGGTTCTAACTCCCGTACAACTGATTCCACTCTGTGTGTGTAGAAGGAGAAGATCAGCTCCCACCCACCGCTGAAGAAATCCAACTGTAAGTCTCTGAATGATCTGGACCAGGCACATGACGACCAGGAGATTGAGTTCCTTAAGCTGCAGGTACTGGAGCAGCAGAGCATCATCGACGAGCTGACAAGAGTGAGTTCTCTTTTTTTAGAAATGTGACTTCACCACCAACAATAGGTTTATTTTTGGGGGGGTGTTCACTTTTTTCTTTTCAATGTAAAAAATCGCGCAAATACATTTTGTCAAAAAGGCTTTCACTTCTAAAATGATCAAAGGTGTTGATTTACTGGTCTCGGTGGAACCCAGAACCAAATGTTGTGTGTACTGGCCAGATAACATTTACTGTATAATAGCAGTCTGTCACAAGAGACAAAGATTTAGAGAGACAGAGATTTACTAACTAAATGAATCACAAAGAGTCCTGGTGTACACGCAGTATTAGCTTCTTAGCCAGATACAATTGGCTCATCAAATGAAACATATCCATGGTTGCTAAAGTTGTATGTTTGTTTGTTGGTAGTTCTGGTATACTCTGTGTCTTTCAGGATAGGGAAAAGCTCCTGCGGAAGAAGAGGCATAAACGAAGCAACAGGCAAATAAAGGTAGAGGAAGCCACGTTTGCACGTTAATGTGTTTCTCTTTATTATAGGAGAACCAAATAAACAAGATCAATACCGTAATACAGTCATCTGCCTTGGGAAATATCTGATTTCCAAACAATCCTATGATCTCTCCCTACACAGAGGCACATTGTAGTGGACACCTTCTTCGGATACGATGAGGAATCCATGGACTCGGAGACGTCCTCTGTGGCTTCGTTTCGCATGGACCGCACCCCAGCCACTCCTGATGAAGACCTGGTTGAGGTGAGACCTGTTCACATCACAGGAAATAGACACAGACCCTGGGTGGGGAGGGAACATTATTTACGATAAGTGATCAATAACCTTTGCATAAGCACCAGTTGCAAATCAGCATCCATGCAATATTTAGTAGTTTATCTGACACTCTTATCCAGCACAACTTACAGGAGCAATTAGGGTTAAAGTGCCTTGCTCAAAGGCACATTGACAGATTTTTCACCTAGTCGGCTCGGGGATTCAAAACAGCGACCTTTCGGTTAGTGGCCCAACGGTCTTAACCGCTAGGCTACCTGCCACGCCATGCACTTTCACTTCTGTCTTTCTGAACCAATGTGTTTCTCATCTCTCCATCCATCATTTCTCATCCTGGCCTTCCTCTCATGCTCTCCTGTTCCCAATGTCTTCTCTCTAACCCTGGGGTCCGTCCATCAACACAGGGACTGGCTAACGAGGAGTCGGAGCTGCGCTTCAGGCAGCTGACCAGAGAATACCAGGCCTTACAGAGGGCATACGCCCTGCTACAGGAACATCAAGGGGGCCTTCTAGACGCTGAGATGGAAGCTAAGGTACAGTAGACCTGCCATTAATATTCAGTTAAATGTCACCCGCAAAATATTGTATTTTTGCATTATCTGGGGCAATAGAGATGCAGTCATGCCAGATTTGTTTCTGTATTCAGTAAAATTGTGTATAAGACTGCATACAGGCTATATACTCCACTACAACTATCACTGCCCGTGGGTTCTATAACAACAGCTTCCGTCACATATGGCTGTATCAAATGGTTGATGTTATTGTGGATATGTTGCGGGTCACAGGCTCAGGAGCAGCTCCATGCAGACGTTCTCAGGTACAAGGCCAAGATAGAAGACCTGGAGAAGGAGCTCGCCCACAAAGGACAGGTAAAATACATTATTCCACAGACCAACACTAAGACATGGGCTGCATTCCAAAGGGCACCCTTATTTCATATTATATACTATACAATCAATCAATGAAATGTATTTATAAAGCCCATTTTACATCAGCAGATGTCACAAAGTGCTATACAGAAACCCAGACTAAAAGTAAATGTCAGTTGGCTTTTCATAGCCGAGCATTCAGAGATCGAGACAACAGGTGCAGTAGAGAGAGAGAGTCGAAAACAGCAGGTCCGGGACAAGGTAGCACGTCCGGTGAACAGGTCAGGGTTCCCTAGCCTCAGGCAGAACAGTTGAAACTGGAGCAGTAGCACGACCAGGTGCACTGGGGACAGCCAGGAGTCATCAGGCCAGGAAGTCCTGAGGCATGATCCTAGGGCTCAGGTCCTCTGGGAGGGGAGGGAGAGAGAGAGGGAGAGAGAATTAGAGGGAGCATACTTAAATTCACACAGGACACCAGATAAGACAGGAGAAGTACACCAAATATAACAGACTGACCCTAGCCCCCCGGCACATAGACTATTACAGTATAGATACTGGAGACTGAGACACGGGTGGGTCGGGGGACACTGTGGCCCCATCCAACGATACCCCCGGACAGGGCCAACCAGGCAGGATATAACCCCACCCACTTTGCCAAAGCACAGCCTCCACACCACTAGAGGGGGATATCAACAGACCACCAACTTACCCTGAGACAAAGCTGAGTATAGCCCACAAAGTACGGAAGACAGGAAGTTCACGTCTTTGACTCAACCCACTCAAGTGACGCACCCCTCCTGTACTTCTTTTGACCAGGGTCCATAGGGCTATGTCTGGTCAAAAGTAGTGCATTTGGTGCCATTTGGGACACATCCTACGACATAGAGGAAGGCTATACACAATGTCCCAGTCTCTGAATTACTGCACATGGATGGCTTGTACTGTATGTGACCATAGCTATTATGCAATTACTTACATACTAGGAGTACCAGATGTAACGGTGCTGTGAAAATGTAATTACAACTCCAGAGTTGGACTGTCGATAGTGATTAGTCTTGGGGACTGAGAGGAAAAGTCAATGAATGGTTTTGATTCTGTTGCCTCACATCAGTGAAGAGCAATTTTGAGTTTGGGTTGTGATTGACGCTAGTATTTCATACAGTGTGGGTCAGTTCGGTTAACAAACTTAAATGCTATCCATGATGGGATAGCTATGATATCTATCTGCGGGATATGTTCAATTTTGTATAACACTTCAGTATGTTGTAACCATAGAAATAGAATGAGTAGAATTTTTCCCTCATTGAAACCTGGTTCTCCTCTCGCAGGACTCCAAGTGGGTAGAGGAGAAACAGCTGTTCTTCAGGAGGAATCAGGAGCTGCTGGATAAGGTCTGTCCTGCTATGATATCATTGATATGATAGTAATATTGCATTACACTATGCATCATTATTTACTTTGTATATTAAAGTCAACTCACTTTGTCCTCCAATGTCCGCTAGCAAGAAGGGTGATACATGGTAGTCATTTTGGATCTGAACATTCACCATGAACCACTTGATATTGTATAGGGTATGGAAGTCCATGCTACAGGCAGGCTCTGACCTTCATGCTATCCCTCTGGTCTTCTGCAGGTGGAGAAGTTGGATGGAAAATGTAGTCGACAGCAACAGGAGCTGCAAGACTCCAAGGACCAGAATGAGCTCCTGGAATTCAGAATACTGGAACTAGAGGTAAGGACGTCGAACGTTCAGGCTGCTGCACAGACACTATGGAAGTCTCTAGTCTAGAGCGCCAGGTTAAATTGTGTTTCAGTGCATTTTTTTTACTCTAAATGGATTTACTGAGTGAGAAATAGATATTGTTTGTAAATGGACAACATATGCTGTTCTATACTATTCTGTCATCTTAAATTGAATTGTTGTTATATTTGTCCATATACCTTTTTTTTTTATTGCTCGTTTACCTAAGGTGGACAATTTGTGTTACTACCTTACTTACACAAGCTTACATTTTCAAAACATAACATTTAGTGGAATTACACATCCTTTTTACCTCAGATTAGGGATGTTACTATTGCAGTTTATAGTCATCGAGATGATGCTACATTGATGCTATGATATCTTTGGTTTGGTACTGTTGGTTTTATCATACACGCCTGTCCGTCGCATGACTTAGAAAACTCAAAAGGCATAAATAATTCGGAGCAATCTCTGTATAAAAGTCACTGACCACAAACAAATACACGGATTTGACAGTCAAGCTGTCACTCAAATGAAAGCCAACCTCTGTCACTATGTAGAACTACCTGTGAGGTGACGATTCGTTGAAATGATCCAGTCAAAAATGTGCTGCATTTCCTTTTCGTATTGGCCATCTACCGTAAACAGATTAGTTGATACATGGCTACTATAGGTTCTCATCTATCGACAGGTATATATAATTTACACAAGTTCGTTGTGGTTTGTCTTTTAGAAGAGCACAAATGGTACATGCCACCGTGGTTATTGTCCCAGTTCCATAGATTTCAATACAATATCTATGCGATTAATTTGCGTGCGCTATTGATTACAATAAAACATGCTAATTAATTTGAGAACGCTTGGAAAATGCTGGTGCATGTGCAGTTTATAAGGTACTATGAACACAAGTGTGACACGTATGTGTACGGAGTCATTTTTGTGTTTCATGACCTATTTCTGCCTATTTATTATGAATTTGGACATTTAAAACCAGTATTTTGACACTGGGCTGTAAATGAAAAATCCATGACAACAGGAAGTAGCAACAGTATCATTTTCAATTTATGTTTTAGGAATATACATTATATTTATAACAATATTTTTTTTTATGCAACTGTCCAGTGTTTCCAGGATTCTATGAAATATGACCTATAATTACTTACATCATGAGTGAAACAGTCTTCCTTCCAAAAAATTGTAATTAAGTATGTTACAAAGCAGCTTTTTTTGTGTTGGAAGGATCTGGGCGTACCCCAACAACAGAATGGTGTGGGCGAATACCGGTCATTAAAAATATTCAAGAGAGTAGACCACTGATTGGCCAACTCATCCTCCTCAGGAGTATGACATAATGCTCTATGAGGAAATAGCAAGCATTTTTTAAACAGTCTATTTGAGATATAAGTTTGAGGTGGGGTTTTCAGATAGGTTTTTCCTCCAATTTATGCTTTGGCCACAAATACGAGTATAGGACGAGTCAACCACATTATTTGGGTATGAGTTAACAGAACAGTGACTTCTAAATGTGAGATTTTCACAGGACAGTTACTTTAACAGGATTCTACTGAATCAGGTAAAAACTACCAAATGAGTCCAAAAACGTGCTGTGATTTATCGATTTTGATGATAGAACTGATATCGTGAAAATATATTTGTCTTACATACTAAAGGTGAGCTTTTATGATTGACAGGTTACAACAGGTCAAATAGCAATGAAGCATACATTTGACTGGATTCACAGCTGTTTAAAGTTAAAAAGAAAAGAGCATCGGTGACATGGAGAAAGATATATCATGGGTTTGTAATATGCCCACCAATAGATATATAGCAGATTTTGTTTGTGTGTACACAAATATTTAGATACATTCCAAACATTATATCAGTAGTGCTGAGCGATTAACTGAAATGTTGGTTATTTTCGGGTTTTAAACAACTAAATGACAACTAATTTTGTTCAGTTTTTTTTTTTGTGAGCGCAATGCTCGGTTTCTCTAGAGATAAATCAGATCAAGTCCAAACTGTGCGATGTACTAGGGAGTTGTAGTTTTCAACAGGCCAATTTTCTACATGGTTAAGCGCAGAAAACGTGGTAATTAATTACATTGACCATAATCAATTGCGCGACTCCTTGTCCTGTCTGAGACGGAGAGAACAGACTGAAGAACGTGCGATTAAGAGGGATGGAGAGCAGTTGCTTTGTGAGGTATCTTCATCTGAAAATACATGATCTACGATTGGTAGTTGGTATTCAGCAGTCAATCAAGTATGCCTTATTTCATTTGAAGAACTACTAAAATAGTGATTTTGTCAGACAGCGTAGGCAGCAGCTCTTTGGAGATGAGATGATGGAATTAAATATTAAAGTTGTCAAATAGGCCTAAAACAAATGTAATATACACAATGTGAATAAATGGTAAATAAGTGATAAGCAGTAATGGGCAGTCACCATCATCATGGGATTTTTAGTAATTGTTTCATTCTATGTTGTTACAGCATTCAACCCACATAATGCATAGTGAAATTAATGTCCCCCCCCAAAATTATCAAAATCGAAAGCCGTGATGGTTTTTAAAATAATCTAACTGAAACCGAACCGGCCTCAAAAAGTACTAATCGCTCAGCACTAATAGCAGCCTTGTCTCTGGGACCTCTGTATTCCTCCCCTTCCCCCCATGGCCAGGCTCAGACAGGCTCAGAACACAGGGCTTTGTGCATTCTGTGCTGCAGTGCAGATACTGCAATAAGCCCCCAAAAGAATGGTGCTTCCATCTACTGGATAGAGAACAAAACAGCAGGACATGTCCCTGCACTGACTCCCTCCGCTGTCTTCTTTGTCCAACCATTCAATCAATTTAACCAATGCTGTTAACTGATTAAGTAAATGACATGTTCTTCCTGTAGGAGCGTGAGCGGAAGTCCCCTCCGTTTAATCATCTCCGCATGCATCCGTTCTCCGAGGGTGTCAGCGCCCTGCAGATCTACTGCATGAAGGAAGGAGTGAAGGTATAACCAGTCTCAATAATATCTCATTAGTATTACAGGACATTATATTTTGTCTTTCTGCAAAGCAATTTTAGGTGAAATAGGATGCTGATTGTTTATTTTCATCCTTCCCCAGGATGTCTGTATACCTGATCTGATCAAGCTGCTAGACATTCTGGGTGATAACGGGGTAAGCCTGCTTGGAAGGGCTCTATAACATGTTATTACTGATGTTTTTGCTAATTAAAATTCACTCCTCCTTTGCGTGAAGACTTGAAAATCAGTATTGTTTAACCCTTTTATTACATTTTTTTTTTTTAGAACTTACGAAATGAGGAGCAAGTGGCCATTATTCAAGCTAGCACTGTCCTTTCTCTTGCTGAAAAGGTATGCAAATACAATACAAATATTGATGCTTAGTTCAGTGTAACTTGTAAGCAATAGAATAGCTATTTATACGCCATTGTTTCTTATCTGCGTTTTGTTGTCTTTGTCTCCCCCTAGTGGATACAACAGATCGAGGGCACAGAGGCAGCGCTGCACCAGAAGATGATGGATCTGGAGCTAGAGATGGTGAGTCCCTTCTCCGTTCACATCACTCACTCACAGTCACTTCACACGGACTCGGCTTGACTTGAGAAGTGTTTACTCGGTTCCTTGCAATGAAAGTGGCAGATTTCTGTGCACAATACGATGGAAGAGATGCTCAAAGAACTCAAATTTCTGCGTTCGGAATTCGAAGGCGTATACTTCGGAATTCGAAGGCGTATAGACAACATTACCTATCACTAACTGTTGCGTGATGTTATTGACTGGTGAGGTTGGTATGGAGTTCTTCAGACACAGTATTGAGATCAGAGCACTGACCAGAGAGAACTGTCCTCCACAGGAGATGTTCTGCAAGCAGAAAGGCTATTTGGAGGAGGAGCTGGATTACAGGAAGTCAGCCCTGGATCAGGCCTACGTGGTGAGTGCCCTCCAGATGCGTTCCTACTCATTCAGCCACCTACCTTTAAATACTGGCTTACTTTTTTATTGGCCTCAAAGGTATTACATTTAACACGCGGTTTGAACATACTGTGAGGGTAACATAAATGTGTGTTTGTATGTGTGTGTGTGTGTGTGTGTGTGTGTGTGTGTGTGTGTGTGTGTGTATGTGTGTGTGTGTGTGTGTGTGTGTGTGTGTGTGTGTGTGTGTGTTTGTGTGTGTGTGTGTGTGTGCGTGCGTGCGTGCGTGCGTGCGTGTGTGTGTCCATACACCTCTCCCCCAGCCAGTACCGACTTACTATAAATGATGAATATCTACACATGTCATTATCGTCACTGTAGCTAACTACCGCCATTGACCTCCCCCCGCAGCAAATCCAGGAGCTGGAGGCTACTCTGTACAACGCACTGCAGCAGGATAAGGTGATCGGATACGGCGAGCCTCTCAGTGACATGCAGAAGGATGAGCTTCGTACGTCCGTGGAGAAGCTACGCAGGCAGATGCTGAGGAAGAGCAGAGAGTTTGACTGTCAGGTTCTGGCTGAGAGGATGGAGCTGCTCCACCAGGCCCATCAGGTACAATATACAATCATATGTGACCCACCACCTGGGTCCGTTCCTATGTAGCAACATTTGAAATCATGTGTTCTACGTTGGATAAAACTAGAGACTCCGAGCTAGAAAAATAAATGTAACATACACTGCAGTTGAGGAGCAATGAGAAAGTAATTCTGCTTTGAAAGTTGATAAACTTGTAACCCCACTTTTGAGAAAATGGCCCGTGAATATTTGTTGCACCTACTGGAGAGCTATACTACCGTTCAAAAGTTTGGGGTCGCTTAGCAATGTCCTTGGTTTGAAAGAAAAACAATTTTTTTTGTCCATTAAAATAACATCAAATTGATCAGAAATACAGTGTAGACATTGTTAATGTTGTAAATGACTATTGTAGCTGGAAAATTATGATGTTTAATGGAATATCTACATAGGCGTACAGAGGCCCATTATCAGCAACCATCACTCCTGTGTTCCAATGGCACGTTGTGTTAGCTAATCCAAGTTTATCATTTTAAAGGCTAATTGATCATTAGAAAACCCTTGTGCAATTATGTTAGCACAGCTTAAAACTGTTGTACTGATTAAAGAAGCAGTAAAACGGGCCTTCTTTAGACTAATTGAGTATTTGGAGCATCAGCATTTGTGGGTTTGATTACATGCTCAAAATGGCCAGAAACAAAGAACTTTCTTCTGAAACTCGTCAGTCTGCTCTTGGTCTGAGAAATGAAGGCGAGAAATTGCCAAGAAACTGAAGATCTCGTACAACGCTGTGTACTACTCCCTTCACAGAACAGCGCAAACTGGCTCTAAGCAGAATAGAAAGAGGAGTGGGAGGCCCCGGTGCACAACTGAGCAAGAGGACAAGTACATTAGAGTATCTAGTTTGAGAAACAGACGTCTCACAAGTCCTCAACTGGCAGCTTCATTAAATAGTACCCGCAAAACCCCAGTCTCAACGTCAGCAGTGAAGAAGCGACTCTGGGATGCTGGCCTTCTAGGCAGATTTCCTCTGTCCATATCTGTGTTCTTTTGCCCATCTTAATCTTTTATTTTTATTGGCCAGTCTGAGATATGGCTTTTTCTTTGCAACTCTGAATACTGTGTCTCAGAAATTTCTGTCCATGAGTGATGCAACCTGAAAAAAAATCATTAAAGACAGAGTTAATGAGTCCGCACATGATGGGCTATTAGCAGGGTAATAGACTCTTGCCAAGTTGATTTCTATTTTTAGGGACTTGAAATGTATTAATGGATGTTTGCCTACTAATGATAATGATATGAAGGAGATCAAGAAGGAGGTTAGGAGGAGCAAGTTCTGCGTGCTTCTTACGGTATGTGTGATTAATCGGTTTTCTGACCATTTCGAACAGTGTGAACACAACAAATACAATAATAATTTACAAACAAATTCTAATCAATCCTATATAGTCTGTTCTAACAAAAAAAGGTTGTAAAGTCTTTAGTACAGCCACGATTAAAAACAGCTGAATTCATTCCTGAATTCAATTGCTTTAGCTGACATGTTGCGGTTTATTTATTGTTTAATTACTCAAGGCTCCCTTCTCTTCTCTGTGCTGGAGTGCTTTTAAGAAATTGATGGTATAGCAATAGCCTAATAAACTTCACATTAACTTGACTCTTCTCTCTTCATTTTACCCACAAACAAAATCACTAGTAGTCCCCCCCTTGCTACTCTCTGTTTATCTTATATGCATAGTCACTTTAACTATACATTCATGTACATACTACCTCAATTGTCCTGACTAACCAGTGCTCCTACACATTGGCTAACAGGGCTATCTGCATTGTGTCCCACCACCCGCCAACCCCTCTTTTACGCTACTGCTACTCTCTGTTCATCATATATGCATTGTCACTTTAACCATACCCACATGTTCATACTACCTCAATCAGCCTGACTAACCAGTGTCTGTATATAGCCTTGCTACTGTTATTTTCAAATGTCTTTTTACTGTTGTTTTATTTCTTTACTTACTTACACACACAACACACACATACCTTTTTTCCCCTTTTTTGTGTTTTATTATTGGCAGTATAATTTAGCAGCTTTGACATGCATCGTCCAAATTACGGCTGAAGGGCGATCTAATGCCGACGTCTCGGCGACATCTTGCCAATGTGCAAACGCTTTCCATACTACATCGGCCTGATGTATTTTGTATACATCGGGCAGAAGTCGGCGAGATGTATGTGTGCTGTCTGGGGTGATGACATGCACAAATTCATGAATGATTGCTTGATATATTGAAGTAGGCCTTTAGGCCAATATATATGTAAGTTATGTTAAGACAGCTACAGTAAACAGGACTCTTAGTCCTACAGCTCCAAGTCATTTCAAGAAAAACTTTTAACCCACATGTCCCCGAATTTACCTAAATATGTGTATTTTACACTCTAGCAGTAGGCCTACATTAAGATAGATATCATAAAAGACAAAAACGTACTGAGCATTTCATCCTCAAAGCACCATGAGGGTCTGCTGCGCGGTATACATATTAGCAGTAAAATTTAAAAAAAGGAGTAGCCTACCAATAGCCGCCAGTCTAATAAATCAATTTAATATACACAATCACAAAGAAATCCATTCATATTTTGTTTAGGAAGGTCATAAAAAAAACGTGACACTAAGACAATTTGTTTCAAGTGAATGAATGGCATGTTTTAAGATGTATTTCTCTGTGCCATAGTAGCTGAGGCTATGGCTGCTTCATGTCCACGAAATGAATGAACTTGTTATGCTCTTTCAGATAGGGTGTAGCAATCGAAACGTCTGGCCTGCATGGACCTCTGTAGGATTATTTGGGAAAGTAAGCAGTAAAATAATATGACGTTACGTACTGTAACATGCTGTACCGTACCGCAGCGTCCTGCAAGCTGTGCTGCAGTATGATGCAACTTTTAAAAGAGGAACCACTGTACATGCAATTTGATGACTAAACATGATGGGATGACTCAACAGGTGCGGCCAGTCAATTGGACTTGTAGCTAAAGTGGTTCAGAGAACTTGGTCATTCAACCAATTCAGTGCCTTTTGAGATGTGTATCTTGGTAAAAAATAAATATATAATAATTTCACCTAATTTTAACATTCTGTCATAAAGAGCACATGGTCAGCTCAATAAAAAACACGTTTTTCCATCTCAAGAGGTTAAATTTAAAAAAAAAGACTATAGTACGGGCCTTTTAAGTGCCAAATAAAGTAACAGGGTTTTAAGATTTAATCTTAAATCAGCCAATCATCCCCTTGTGACAGGGGAAATTGAAGCTTGTTGTGTGCAACAGGGAGGGGGAATTGAATGCAAGCTTCACAAAAAAATGAAATTGTTACAACATTTCTAGCGTGTTTATCTATGGGTAACAGGGTAGACGTTTTATGCTTGACCCACTCCGTTTTCCACCACAAAACACCAGAAAATGCTATGATTTGACTATTAGATGTTTAATGTTTCTTTCTTTTTTAATATGTAAAAAATAAAAGTTTCACCATATTAAAACGAGAGTTCAGTTCACATAACAGGGTTGACCTTAAAGTGAGGGATAGGGTTTTTTTTTCTTGAAATGAATCAGTCATCACATTAAATTAATAATATTCTTCAGAAATGACTTGGAGAAAATTGGAGAAATGTTGGGTTTAAGTTGGTTTAAATCTTCCAAAATGTCACAGAGGCTGCATGGAGGGACATGTCAAAATGCAGTATTTTGGCACTTTAGGAAGTCTTTATTTTTATAGAAAATCTGATTTCTTGTATTCTCCCTGTGGTCTATATTAAAGTGCACTTCATTGAATATAACTGGCTTTTACAATTCGATATTGGTGCACAATTTCTACTTAAAATATCAAAGGGATGCAAAAGGTACTTATTTCGTGGAACGACCCAAATATATGTTTGCTCGATGTTAGTCCCCAGAGCTAATGTCCAGCTCAGTGGACTAACACATTTTTGAGTCATACAGACATCCCAGGGATTGATACCTATTGGTTACGCCAAGGCAGTGGTTACACCAGGAGAACCCTGACCTGTTGCACCTGCATACAGTGGCTTGCAAAAGTATTCACCCCCCTTGGCATTTTTCCTATTTTGTTGCCTTACAACCTGGAATTAAACTAGATGTTTTTTTTGGGGTGGGGGGGTTGTATCATTTGATTTACACAACATGCCTACCACTGAAGATGCAAAATAGGTTTTATTGTGGAACAAACAAGAATTAAGACAAAAAAAACGAAAACTGAGCGGGCGTAAATATTCACCCCCCCCCCAAAGTCAATACTTTGTAGAGCCACCTTTTGCAGCAATTACAGCTGCAAGTCTCTTGGGGTATCTCTCTATAAGCTTGGCACATATAGCCACTGGGATTTTTGCCCATTCTTCAGGGAAAAACTGCTCCAGCTCCTTCAAGTTGGATGGGTTCTGCTGGTGTACAGCAATCTTTAAGTCATACCACAGCCTCTCAATTAGATTGAGGTCTGGGCTTTGACTAGGCCATTCCAAGACATTTAAATGTTTCCCCTTAAACCACTCGAGTGTTGCTTTAGCAGTATGCTTAGGGTCATTGTCCTGCTGGAAGGTGAACCTCCGTCCCAGTCTCAAATCTCTGGAAGACTGAAACAGGTTTCCCTCAAGAATTTCTCTGTATTTTACACCAGGCATCATTCCTTCAATTCTGACCATTTTCCCAGTCCCTGCCGATGAAAAACATCCCCACAGCATGATGCCGCCACCACCATGCTTCACTGTGGAGATGGTGTTCTCAGGGTGATGAGAGGTGTTGGGTTTGCGCCAGACATATCGTTTTCCTTGATGGCCAAAAAGCTCAATTTTTGTCTCATCTGACCAGAGTACCTTCTTCCATATGTTTGGGGAGTCTCCCACATGCCTTTTGGCTAACACCAAACGTTTTTGCTTATTTTTTTATTTAAGCCACTCTTCCGTAAAGCCCAGCTCTATGGCTTAAAGTGGTCCTATGCAAAGATACGCCAATCTCCGTTGTTGAGCTTTGCGCTCCTTCAGGGTTATCTTTGGTCTCTTTGTTGCCGCTCAGATTAATGCCCTCCTTGCCTGGTCCGTGAGTTTTGGTGGGCGGCCCTCTCTTGTCAGATTTGTTGTGGTGCCATATTCTTTCCATTTTTTAATAAAGGATTTACTGATGCTCCGTGGGGTGTTCAAAGTTTCGGATCTTTTGTTATAACCCAACTGTTCTGTACTTCTCCACAACTTTGTCCCTGACCTGTTTGGAGAGCTCCTTGGTCTTCATGGTGCCACTTGCTTGGTGGTGCCCCTTGCTTAGTGGTGTTGCAGACTCTGGGGCCTTTTAGAACAGGTGTATATATATATATATATATATATATATACTGAGATCATATGACAGATCATGTGACACTTAGATTGCACACAGGTGGACTTTATTTAACTAATTATGTGACTTCTGAAGGTAATTGGTTGCACCAGATCTTATTTAGGGACTTCATAGCAAAGGGGGTGAATACATATGCACGCACCGCTTTTCCTTTTTTTTTAAATGTTTTTATTTTTTGAAACAAGTAATTTTTTTCATTTCACTTCACCAATTTGGACTATTTTGTGTATTCCCATTACATGAAATCCAAATAAAAATCCATTCAAATTACAGGTTGTAATGCAACAATATAGGAAAAAAACGCCAAGGGCGATGAATACTTGTGCAAGGCACTGTACCTGTATAAGTCAACATATGACATAAACTCCCTTTGATAATTTAACTTGAGGGATTCACACCTGCACCCACCTTGCTGAAAGAAAGGTCATTAAAATATGTCCATGAAGAACAGATTGATGACAGGACTTTCACAGATCCCGAACGTCTGTTCAAAACAGAGTGCCACACACACACCTGACATTGACCTGATAGTGATACTCTAAGCAGTTGAAACATTTAATAGAACACAGCATATGTTTACTTGAATGAACACAAGGTTGTTCAATTCTAAATTGTAGTGTTCTAACATGGAACAAAGCAGGCTGGGAGATGATGCTGCCGTTGCAGTTCCTCAATGCTACAAAAGAGGGCGATGCTCCATTTATTTACAGTTTAAACTGACTGAGTCACTCCAGGGGTAGCAACATTGTGCCAGCCTCTCACACGCACCCAGCTGGTGAACCACTTACCAGGCCACTCCAAGGGCAAAGCTGTCAGCATCACCAGTCCCATGGTTTCCCAGAAAACATTTATTGTTTCAATAAACCATGCCACAGTCAGATGCTCCAATGAAATGCGAAATGTACCTAAATAATCTTTGCTGATACACCAACACTGTAATACTGAAAATACAACTGTACATGACTGTTTTCCTAACGTTTTCTCAAACGTTTATTTATATTTCCAGTGCTGATTCAAAAATCGATGTAAAATATAAATGTATTGAGCATATTTGTGTTGGCTTGGCAGTCAGTTGAGCTATAGCATGCAATGTTACTGTTGAAGAGATTTTGCATATTCGCTAAGGGAACAACAATATTTGCTTTACAATCTTTTCAGAGAATCCGGGACTTGGAGGATAAGACAGACATCCAGAGGAGACAAATTAAGGATCTGGAGGAGAAGGTAAGATGGCCGGCAGAGTTATTTACCGTCATACAGGTTTTGCTCTCTCCTCTCCCCTGTCGGCTATAAACTGACTACATCCCAAATGCCATCCAGTTTCCTATCTAATGCACTACTTTTGACCAGAGCCCAATGGGCCCTGACCAGAAGTAGAGCACAATAAAGAAAATAGAGTACCGTTTGGGACTCGGGCCCTGTGATGCTTCTGTGACCTGAAGGGGTCTGTTAAAAGATGTAATATAATGTGTGGTTAACTCGAAGGTTTTTCACCCTGACTGACACTCAGACTACCCTTTCCTTATCGTCACGCATCAGGCAGACCTCTCTGAGCCCCACATCACTGACTAGTTAATGGGCCAAACATAATGAGGCGTGGCCTGTAGTTCTTCTTCCCTTGTTGCACAATACAGAGGGAAATGAGGGGCTTCAGTTATGCCAGGGCTTTGGTCATTTCAGAGTTAAAGTTATATCAAATCAAATCAAAGTTTATTTGTCACGTGCGCCGAATACAACAGGTATACTTTACAGTGAAATGCTTACTTACAGGCTCTAACCAAAAGTGCCAAAAAGGTATTAGGTGAACAATAGGTAGGTAAAGAAATAAAACAACAGTAAAAAAGACAGGCTATATACAGTAGCAAGGCTATAAAAGTAGCTAGGCTACATACAGACACCAGTTAGTCAGGCTGATTGAGGTAGTATGTACATGAATGTATAGTTAAAGTGACTATGCATATATGATAAACAGAGAGTAGCAGCAGCGTAGAGGGGTTGGGGGCAAATAGTCCGGGTAGCCATTTGATTACCTGTTCAGGAGTCTTACGTTTTGGGGGTAAAAACCTTTGAGAATGAACCAAGTTGTACATGACTCAGAGACGCGGATTGTGTTTTATGCTCTAGTCTACAGACATTCTCAGGTAAACCGAGCTCTACTATAGTTCTGCTATAGCTAGGCTCTGTTATTCACCACAGAGACTAGGGCTAGCCATAATCAGGACTAGTTCCCCATACTTAGTAGCTCAGTGTCTTTGTAACTTCCTAAAGCTTCCTTTGTTCCTGCCTGTGGCTAACACGTCTTCTGTTTTCTCGACTCACTCTCTCTCTCTCTCTCTTTCTCTCTCTTTCTCTCTCTCTGCAGTTTTTGTTTCTGTTCTTATTCTTTTCTCTTGCCTTTATCATTTGGCCTTGATGTCTTGTGACATCTCCTGCAGCAGAGGTAAGTCTGTCCCGGTCAACAAACACAGAGAATCTTCCCTTCTTCCTCTCCGCACTCTGTCTGTTTCCCCCTGTTGTTCTCCATCTCTCTAGCGACCATCAGGACCTGTGATAGTCATAGGAGTGAAAGCATCTATGTTGTGTGGTCATCATGTCTTTTCACAGTTGTGATTCATTAGAGTTTCATTGTTTAGGGAATCAAGCGATATGTAGCTAATCCTTTTCCTAATGACATTGGAAGTCATTATTCCCTGAAGCCAACCCCATTCTTCCTTAAAAGTTATGAATAACAGCATTATTTTAGTGCTTACCTTTGTCAGACTGTGACTTTGTGTTCTTGGCATGCAAGCTTAGTTTGGTCTAGCAGCTCCTTTGGAGCTTCTTAGTTCTCCCTATGGATAATGCTACCACCATTGTTACATTGATCTCATACGGTCTGTCTCTCTCTCTCTCTCTCTCTCTCTCTCTCTCTCTCTCTCTCTCTCTCTCTCTCTCTCTCTGTTTGCAGCCTGGAGATTGTGTTTGTGATTGCAGTGGTTTTCATTTTTTGGTGAAGCGAGTCATCTTTTTGGCTCATGTTGTAATAGTGAGTGGTAATGGACATGGCTGGGAATTCACACCTCTGATTTGGGACCTCACTCTGGGGATACACACCATGTATGCTGCACTGCACTGTCCTGGTCCTTGGAACATGGAACTTCCCTAAACTCGGTGGGGTAACTGGAAAAGAAACCTCAGTCGGAAAACACACACGCATTCGCAAACACTCATATACACTGGACACGCTAACACAAACATACTGGAAACACACACACACACACACACACACACACACACACACACACACACACACACACACACAAATATAACACACACACACATACACAAGCAGACAGAGACACACACACATCACACGTGCGCGCCCACACACACATACAGTGCATACACACACCAAACCCACTCACAGACATCAAGGAAACCAAAGTCTGGGAGATCTTATCTCTGCCATGCAGGGGAACACTACACCACCTACCACCATCCAACTACACCAAGACTACAGCAAGACTACACCCAAACTACACCCAGACTTCAGACTGCCGACACCCAGACTACACCCACACTTCAGACTGCCTACACCCAAACTACACCCACACTTCAGACTGCCTACACCCAGACTACACCCAGACTTCAGACTGACTACAAACTGACTAGACCCAGAGTTCACCCATACTTCAGACAAGAGAGGAAAGGAAAGGCTGCTGTAGGCTTCATCAGGAGGCCTCACCAGACCACGGAGTCCTTACTCTCTCCCTCTCCTCTCCCTCTTATAAACCCGAACGGATGCTCGTATGTGTGAGCGCACCCCTTCACAGGAGCGACGAGACCTGACTCAGGGCATGTGAGCACGGTGACTGACTGATCTGATGGTGACTGACTGACTGTTCTCTGACCAGGAGACACGGGACATGGGACACTCAGGATAATGTGTCTCCTCTGGTCTGAAGCAGATCAGGGGATGGCAGAGCGAGAGAGAAGGATGGGAGAGAGAGAGGATCCACTATGTGCTCACACACTGACCGGGCTTCTGTTTTGAGACCTTCACTTTCTTTGTTTTGAACCAGCGGACATAATGGACGTCTCTGGTTCTACTACTTTTCCTTTCTGAACAAACCAACAGTCCCAGTCGATCCCCATGTACCAAGATTTCCACAGAGAAAAAAAAAACCTCTCTATATACATGTGTTGATATGTACATTGTGTCTTGATGATTTCCTGTAGTTTCTTTAATTTCTTCTGTGAATATGAACGCTGTCCCCTCTACAGTAGAGCTGCTCGGCAGTTTCTAAATACCACATCGTATGAATTGCTCTGTTTATTGTGGCGACAGCTGCAAAAGGAACTCTATTTCCTCGATTGTACTGAACTTAAAATAATTGGTATAATAATATTTTCCTCCCCCCCTTTTCCCTGTCACGTTCCCTCTATTTTGTACTCTTTCAAGATAATCAACTGTAGCCTACCAGCAGGAGTTTCATGGTTTATACTGAATGAAGTTTAACACTCCCTTTAAAAGAACAGGACTATCTACAGCAAGCTGTAAATACTACATCCTGTTTACCTACCTACATCCTAAACAGCTTTGTCTGATTATGGTCATCGTCATCTCAGCAAAGTGACCATGAACACTGTAGAGTACCTCTTGCAGCAATGACATGTCGTTTGCTTTACTCTATTTCACTAACACCTCTTTCAGCACCATGGACACCACAGGGGTTGGTTCTAACCTTCCTACCCCCCACCCCCACCCCCTTCTCCAAACTGAAATAGGAGAAAGTTGATGCAATGTATACCTGCCTGGTTCTGCTTCTCTCCTTTCACCCTGACTATGTCCTGGTCCTGCAATATTAACTACCTTCCCCGTTCAACCCCCTCACCCACATCCACCCGAGCTAGCGTCCCCTCCCGACCCTATTCAGAGGCCTAGGAACCCAAGGCATCCCATTACATGCCTGTACATACATGAACGTGGCCCACTTCTGTTACGTTACAATGTAGGGGAATGTTTGACACTATTTTGGAGCAAACTCCGCTAACTAGCGATTGCCTTAAATGCGCTATCCCCATCAAATTGTACTTTCTTTTTAACGATTATGTTTTTTGGTCCGTTAATATGATTATGTAACGTTGTACATTTCTGTTCACCGAGGACATTGTTTTGTAAATCTTTACCCTCCTGTTTTCCAATGAGAATTTAACCCCCTCCTCTTCTTTCAAGTATATTAAAAAAAAAAAAAAAAAAGGGATAATGATGAAAATAAACGCGAATGGACTTCAGTTTTAAGTGTCTGTGTTTTGGTGACATCTTGTTTCCAAATTTCATTTGTGGTGGCGATTCATTTGTGGTGGCGATTGATTTTCAGTGACCTGTTTTTACAGTGTGTTTCAGTTGCTCCAGTTCAGCTAATGGGACTAATGGAATCCTATGGCACTGACTGAGGTGGGGAAGGAAAATAGGGTCTGTTTGTTAAGGCATATTACTGTGTGTGATGTGCTCTGCATATGTTACACTTGGCCATCAATTGGCAACGGTATCCAAAACATTTCCCTCATAGGGACACAATTGTTTCTTTTTTTATTTGCTGTGCGTTATCAACCTCAAATACTGTACATGTTTTGTTTGAATTATGTTCTTTGTGTATTTTGACCCTTTTGATTTTTGAATAGGTAAACGATTGACATCTGTTTGTGTTATGAAACCCAGTTGACTTGGTTACTGAGGACTTAACGTTATGGGAATAACAAGTGCTTTTTGGCATTTCACTCAAGCCGAGGTAAAGGTCCCTGTTCTCCCACTAATCGAAAAAGGAGATGTTTCAGCTCCTTGGCACTGAGTTTATACCTTGGCCATCTCAACACAGAACAAAGTCGATCCAGGCTAAGAGTCGGTCTTTTCACTTATCCACTCTGTCCCAAGCTCTGCCAGAATAGAATGGAACCATTGAGAGCTATGGACTACACCTCTGCCAGAGGCTATCTGCCATGAGTAGACTTTCATCTCTCGCTCTCCATCTACCTTTCAGCGTGTACTCTCAATAAAAGAAAGGTCATCCACAGAGACAGAGCTGGTATAGTTAAACACATTTTTTTCCAAAAACAATATTTCCGTTCACAAATATACTGTATCTTCCTGGGACAATATTAGCGACAGAAGGGGGAAAAAAATAGCATGGCTTAATTCCGCAGAGCTGTTATCAACTCGAAACGAAATCCCAGGTAACGTATTGCTGTGTGTAAACAGACGTATATTTGTATTTGTCAGCTACACCTCATGCTGGGAATGAACAAGGATGTGCTTTATAGAAAGGTCATCTCCAGACCAAACTGAACTCCTGGTTTGCTACCAGAACAGTGTCTGGGAGTCTCTTATGTCATTACCATTATTCTAACTCGATTTCTGTCCCGGCAGTTCTGCAGGCTCTGCCATTACAAACGGATGCAGCTGGCCTCATCTCTCTGCGGCACCACTGTGAATGAATGGCCTCAGTATTTATTGTTCTCCGCCCAGGCTATGATGGTGTGTCAGCACATCCATCAGTCATCCCCACCCCAGCCAATCCTTCAGGTGAGGGAGGAGCTGCGAGTCAAATAGGACGGGAGAAATGGATGAATATGCACTTTGATGCACTCCTGTATGCACTTTGATGCACTTTGATGCGCTCCAAATAGGACGGGAGAAACGGATGAATATGCACTTCGATGCACTCCTTTACACTCCTGTAAAGGGTGTGTCCTATTTGAATGATTTCTTGGACAAAGCTAATCAAACACCCATTTTATCTTGCAGTGGGTTATTCCATAATTTGGTGACTTTTGAGATGTGCAGCTTGGTTAAAAAACATTCTGTCATGGAGAGCGTTATGTTCCACTTCATAAAAAAAGTTTTCCCATCTCAAGAGGTTCAATTACAAAAATGACTGTGATAAGTGCATATTAAGTGCCAAATAATCTAACAGGCTTGACCATAACAGAGTTGACGATTTCATCTTCAGTCCCCTTGTGACAGGAGAAATGGAAAAACATTGTTAAAGGACATGCAGCAGTTTTTTATCTCAATATCAAATCATTTCTGTGTAACAATTAAGTGCCTCACTGTGACAAAAATACACTATATGACCAGGAGTATGTGGATACCTGATTGTCGAATATCTCATTCCAAAATCATGGCCATTAATATGGAGTTGGTCCCCCCTTTGCTGCTATAACAGCCTCCACTCTTCTGGGAAGGCTTTCCACTAGATGTTGGAACATTGCTGCGGGGACTTGATCCATTCAGTCACAACAGCAGTAGTAAGGTTGGCATGGATGTTGGGCGATTATGCCTGGCTTGCAGTCAGCGTTCCAATTCATCCCAAAGGTGTTCGATGGGGTTAATGTTAGGGCTCTGCAGGCCATTCTTCCACACCGATCTTGATAAAAAAATGTTGTATGTACCTCACTTTGTGCACTGGGGGAATTGTCATGCTGAAACAAACTGTCGCCACAAAGTTGGAAGCACAGAATCGTCTAGAATGTCTTGAACTAAGGGGCCTAGTCCAAACCATGAAAAACAGCCCCAGACCATTATTCCTCCTCCACCAAACTTTACAGTTGGCACTATGCATTGGGTAGGTAGCATTCTCCTGGCACCCGCCGAACCCAGATTTGTCCATTAGACTGCCAGTTGGTGAATCATGATTCATCACTCCATCACACCAGGCAGGCCAAAACTCCACCCCAACAAAACAGGCTGTAATTTTATTTTCAAACAGCTCTTACACTTATAGGGCATGTTCACAACTTCACAGTATTATTCTCATTAACCTCATAGTGTAGAAATATACACTGAGTGTACTAAACATTAGGAACACTTTCCTAATATTGAGTTGCATCCCCTTTTGCCCTCAGAACAGGCTCAAGGTGTCGGGGCATGGACTCTACATGGTGTCGAAAGTGTTCCACAGGGATGCTGGCCCATGTTGACTCCAATGCTTCCCACAGTTGTGTAAAGTCGGCTGGATGTCCTTTGGTTGCTGGAACCATTCTTGATACACACGGGAAACTGTTGAGCATGAAAAACCCAGCAGCGTTGCAGTTCTTTACTCAAACCGGTGCGCCTGGCAGCTACTACCATGCCCCGTTGAAAGGCACTTAAATCTTTTGTCTTTCCCATTTTCCCTCTGAATGGCACACATGTCTCAATTGTCTCAAGGCTTAAAAATCCTTCTTTAACCTGTCTCCCCTTTATCTACATTGATTGAAGTGGATTTAACAAGTGACATCAATAAGGGATCATAGCTTTAACTTGGATTCACCTGGTCAGTCTGTCATGGAAAGAGCAGGTGTTCCTAATGTTTTGTACCTTTCAGTGTATATAAAGCACAGGAAAATCCCGTTTTTGACTGCACTGGGCCTGTCTAGCCTGTCGATCTAAGGGTAACAGGTTTGACGTGTTATGCTCGACCACAAAACACCAGAAAATAACCCAAAAAGAGTAGAACCAGCTCATCTGCTTTTACACTATGATTTGACTATAAAAATAAAACTTTCACCATATTAAAACGAGAGTTCAGTTCACATAACAGGGTTGACCTTAAAATGAGGGAAAGGTTGTTGTTTTTTTTACCTTAAAATGAATCACTAATCACATGAAATAAAGAATTCTTTTCAGAAATGACTTTGTCAAAACAACACAATAACTAGGGCTTTACAATGATGGTGAAAACTTGGAGAAATGTTGGGGATAAGGGGTTTAAAATCTTCCTGAAAGTCACAGATGGTGTATGGAGGGACATTTTATTCATAGAATAAAATGGATTTATTGAATTCTCCATGTGTTCTATGTTAAAGGGCACTTCATTGAATATAACAGGCTACATTTCAATAGTGGTACTCAATTTCTACTTAAAATATTACAGGTATGCAAAAGGCACTCATTTTGTGGAACGACCCCAGTAATGACTATTTGTTACTTGTTTGTTTTCTAAGTGTAGAGGTTTCTCCATAAGCGCTATTCACCCAATTATGCTTTAGTACCTTGAGGCCTTATGTGATCTGTGTCAGCACCACAAAATCTCCCTACTGGTGTCTCCAAAGGCTCGGTTCTAGGCCCTCTCCTTTTTTCTCTCTACACTAAGTCACTGAGCTCTGTCATAGTTTAAACTAGACATGGTCTAAACTATCATTGCTATGCGGATGACACTCAACTACTCATTCTCCCCTTGTGACACCATTGTGGTGAAAATTCATCTCTGCATGCCTGGCAGACATCTCAGCTTGGATGTCGGCACACCACCTCAAGCTCAACCTTGACAAGATGGAGCTGCTCTTCGTCCCAGGGAAGGCCTGCCCACTCCAAGACCTCTTCATCATGGTGGACAACTGCGCGGACTACAGCCACTCTCTGTTGGCTGAGCTCCCGCTTGTATCATCGAACCCCTGCAACTTATGCAGAACGCCGCAGCCCGCCTGGTGTTCAACCGTCCCATGTTCTCCCATGTCACCCCGCTGTCGATACAGCTCTGCTTCTAGCTCCTAAGCATCTTTGCAGTATTTTGTTTTTTTCTGTGTTATTTCTTACATTATTAGCCCAGAAGGTTTTTTGTGTTATTACATACAGAGCGGCAGTAACTCACCAGGAATACGACTTTCCCGAATTGGATCCTTTGTTCGTACTCCCTAGGGCAATTGAACTTATCCCAGAGGCTGCTCCAAGAGGACCATCTCTAGTCCGACTCAGGAGGCATGCACACCATCCAGTATATTACTCGCTAATGTTCAGTCTCTGGACAATAAAGTAGACGATCTCAGGGCGAGGATCTCCTTCCAGAGAGACATCAGGGACTGTAACATACTCTGTTTCACAGAATCCTAGCTCTCTCCGGATATACTGTCCCCGTCCATACAGCAAGCTGGTTTCTCAGTACATTTCGCAGAAAGGAATAAAGAACTCTCAAAAAAAAGAAAGGCAGGGATGTATGTTTCATGATTAACTACTCATGGTGTGATTGTGATAATGTACAGAAACACAAGTCCTTTTGTTCACCCGACCTAGAATGCCTCACAATCAAATGCCGGTCGTATTACCTCCGCAAGAGAATTATCTTCGGTTATAGTCACAGCCGTGAATATTCCCCCTCAAGCCCATACCACGACGGCCCGACACTGGACTTTGTGCAAACTGGAAACCACATATCCCAAATTTAACAAATCAAATTTGAAGAAAACGCTACCGAAGTTCTATCAACACATTGACTGTAGTACTCACGCTTTTAAAATACTCGACCACTGCTACCCCCGCCCTCCCTTCGGCAAATCAGATCATGACTCCATTTTGCTCATCCCTTCCTATAGGCAGAAACTCAAACAGGAAGTACCTGTGCTAAGGTCTATTCAACGCTGGTCTGACCAATTGGAATCCATGCTTCAAGATTGTTTTGATCATGCGGACTGGGACATGTTCTGCATAGCCTTTGTGAATAACATCAACATATACACTGACACGGTGACTGAGTTCATCAGGAAGTATATAGCGGATATTGTTCCTAGTGTGTCAATTAAAACCTACCCAAATCAGAAACCGTTGATAGATGGCAGCATTCGCAAAAAACTGAAAGCGCGAACCACTGCATTTAACCATGGCAAGGTGACTGGGAATATGGTCGAAGACAACGAAGGAAATCAAACATGCAAAATGTCAGTACAGAGGCAAAGTGGAGTCGCAATTCAACGGCTCAGACACGAGACGTATGTGGCAGGGTCTACAGACAATCACAGATTACAAAGGGAGAACCAGCCACATCGCGGACACATGTCTTGCTCTCGGACAAGCTAAACACCTTCTTTGCCGGCTTTGAGGATAACACAGTGCCACCGACGCGGCCCGCTCCCAAGGACTGTGGGCTCTCATTCTCGGTGGCTGACGTGAGTAAGACATTTAAACTTGTCAACCCTCGCATGGCTGCTGGCCCAGACGGCATCCCTAGCCGTATCCTCAGAGCATGCACAGACCAGCTGGCTGGGGTGTTTACGGACGATCTGGAATGGTCCACCCACACACACAGTGTGGTGAAGAAAGCGCAACAGCGTCTCTTCAACCTGAGGAGGCTGAAGAAATTTGGTTTGGCCCCTAAGACCCTGACAAACTTTTACAGATGCACAATTGAGAGCATCCTGTCGGGCTGTATCACCGCCTGGTACGACAACTGCACTGCCCGCAACCGCAGGACTCTCCAGAGGGTGGTACGGTCTGCCTAACACATCATCGGGGGCACACTGCCTGCCCTCCAGGACACCTACAGTAGCCGATGTCACAGGAAGGCCAAAAATATCATCAAGGACATCAACCACCCGAGCCACGGCCTGTTCACCCCGTTACCATCCAGAAGGCGAGGTCAGTACAGGTGCATCAAAGCTGGGACCGAGAGACTGAAAAACAGCTTCTATCACAAGGCCATCAGACTGTTAAATAGCCATCACTAGCCAGCTACCACCCGGTTACTCAACCCTGTACCTTAGAGGCTGCTGCCCTAGTCACTTTATACAATGCACTCTAAATAATGCCACTTTAATAATGTTTACTTAACTTACATTACTCATATCACATGTGTATATACTGTATTTTATACCATCTATTGCACTTTCCCTATGCCGCTCGGCCATCGCTCATCCATATATTTACTTGTACATATTCTCATTCACCCCTTTAGAGTTGTGTGTATTAGGTAGTTGTTGGGGAATTGTTAGATTGTTTGTTAGATATTACTGCACTGTCGGAACTAGAGGCACAAGCATTTCACTACACTCGCATTAACATCTGCTAACCATGTGTATGTGACAAATAACATTTGATTTGATTAGATTTCTATACATAGACATGGAATCACTGGTCACTTTAATAATTGGACACTAGTCACATTTAATATTGTTAACATACTGCTTTACTAATTTCATATGTACAGTATATACTGTATTCAATTCTACTATATTTTTGTCAATGCCACTCCAACATTGCTCATCCTAATATTTATATTTCTTAACTCCATTCTTTTACTTTATATTTGTGTGCATTGTTAGATACTACTGCACTGTTAGCGCTAGGAACACAAGCATTTCGCTACACCTGCAATAACATCTGCTAAATATGTGTATGTGACCAATATAATTTGATTGTATTCGATTTTTTCCTCCGCAAACTCCATTGGCTTCCAGTCGAAGCTCGCATCCACTACAAGACCATGGTGATTGCCTACGGAGCAGCAAGGGGATCTGCCCCTCCCTACCTTCAGGCTATGCTCAAACCCTACATCCTAACCTGAGCACTCTGTTCTACCACCTCTGGTCTCTTGGACGTCCCACCCCTACGGGAGGGCAGCTCCCGCTCAGCCCAGTCAAAGCTCTTCTGTCCTGGCACCCCAATGGTGGAACCAGCTTCCCCCTGAAGATATGACAGCAGAGTCCCAGCCCATCTTCCCGAAAACGTCAGAAACTCTACCTCTTCAAAGAGCATATTTTGTTTTTAAATGGCACTTGTCTTTTACTACTACCATTAACTTCGCTGATAACTTCTTTCTTGAGGAAAAGTGTACTTACTACAACTGTGATATGTGGTTGTCTCACCTAGACATCTTAAGATGAACACACCTACTGTCAGTCACTCCGGAAAAGAGCATCTGCTGAATGACATATGTAAATGTAGGTGCCAAGAGGCATGAAGAGGATTGACTGTGCATTGTGTCTAAGCATTATCAGGGATCGATGTACCATGCCTAACTGAATATGCACTTAGGGCCCTGGAGACATGGGACCTGTTATCTTTCTAGGGGCATTCGTTTCAAAGCCCCTCATCCATTTTAAATAGTATGATGGCTGATAACACTCCATATGCTCCAATGTGGGCACGTGTTCATGCTTAAAAGCCTCACTAAGTATACAATAGCATCTTGTAGCCATCGCTGTGTCCTTGAATATGTGCCAAATGGAATTCTGCATGTTGCAGGGCTGTGTTGGCTTAAAGGTATGACGTTCAAATACTTAATCCATAGATCTTCTCTACTAGAAGTCCAAATGACAAAAAGTGATCTCATGATTCATGTGGAAAAGTCTGATAAATCATCTGAATAGATCATCAGACGGGAATATTTATTATTAGACTTACACATTGTAATGGGACTTCAGCAACCTACTGTATATGCTTCAGGGCTATGTGTACTCCACATAATCACTACAGAACCATTCTTGTCATTCATTCTGACGTGCCCGTAATATCCAGCACCATTATTTACATCTGTTAGCTCTGCAGCCATGACATCACACCAACTAAGTGAGAGAGGAAACAGTTAGCGGTCAGAACAGGAGGATATGTTTATTTTAAAAAATAAAAAGTGTTTTATTTTTTAAATTTTTCTAGAAGCTTCATTCCTTAATCACATGCATATGACAGAAAAACACTGTTACTCGTACATGTCCGTGTGCTAAATGTAATCTTTTAGCTAGACTTACTGGTACAAGGGATAATTGTATTTTTAAGAATGTTTGACAATAGACTGGCAAGAATTGTGGGCAAATTTGCAACTGAGCCGAGGAACACTGTGGTGCATTTAGAAGTTGAATAAGAAAAAACACGTCGGATTCAGTTTAAAGGGTGGAAATTATCTAAGGCTTTGAAGCATCTCATCTCTGTTGTCATGTGCTCCCTGTTTAGCATTCTCATGTCATGAGATTGGTGACTGTACACAGTATGTCTAAGCAACACAAAATGGCACCATATTTCCTATATAGTGCCCCATAGGGCTCTGGTCAAAAGTAGTGCACTATATAGGGAATAGGGTGCCATTTCACAGCTTGTTTGATCTCACTGTGCTAGGACCAGGGTGGCCCTGAGTTGTCTCTCCACTCACACATCCTTGTTTTGGCACTGTGATGTGACTCCCTCCGCACAGCCACATGTGTCATTTCTAATGTGACTGAGAAAAACCTCTACTGACTATTATATTTAGGTACCGTATCATGTGCATTGAGTTGTAACTAAACCAAAGTTAATCAACTATACCCTATAGTTGGGTGCCAAGTGTAGGTTTAGCAACACTCTGATGTGCAGTACCTTCAGAAAGTATTCAGATCCCTTGACTTTTTCCACACTTTGTTGTGTTGCAGCCTTATTCTAAAATGCATTAAATAAATAAAAATCCTCAGCAATTTACACAGAATAACCGATAATGACAAAGTGAAAGCAGGTTATTAAGAAATGTTTGCAAATGAATACCTTACATGAATACCTTATTTACATACAGTACCAGTCAAAAGTTGGGACAAACCTACTCATTCAAGGCTTTTTCTTTATTTTTACTATTTTCTACATTGTAGAATAAGAGTGAAGACAGCAAAACTATGAAAAAACACATATGGAATCATTACCAAAAAAGTGTTAAACAAATCAAAATAGATTTTAGATTCTTCAAAGTAGCCACTTTGCCTTGACAGCTTTGCACACTCTTCTCTCAACCAGCTTCACCTGGAATGCTTTTCCAACAGTGTTGAAGGAATTCCCACATATGCTGAGCACTTATTGGCTGCTTTTTCTTCCCTCTGCAGTCCAACTCATCCAAAACCATCTCAATTGGGTTGAGGTCGGATGATTGTGGAGGCCAGGTCATCTGATGCAGCACTCCATCACTCCCCTTCTTGGTCAAATAACCTTTACACAGCCTCGAGGTGTGTTTTGGGTCATTGTCCTGTTGAAAAACAAATGATAGTCCCACTAAGTGCAAACAAGATGGGATGATGTATTGCAGCAGAATGCTGTGGTAGCCATGCTGGTTAAGTGTGCCTTGAATTCAAAATAAATCACGTACAGTGTCACCAGCAAAGCAGCCCCCACACATCACACTTCCTCCTCCATGCTTCACGGTGGGAACCACATATGGGGAGATCATCCGTTCACCTACTCTGCGTCTCACAAAGACACGGCGGTTGTCTTTGTTACCTCTGCAGCAGAGGTAACTCTGGGTCTTCCTTTCCTGTGCCGGTCCTCATGAGAGGCAGTTTCATCATAGCGCTTGATAGTTTTTGCAACTGCACTTGAAGAAACTTTCAAAGTTCTTGAAATTTTCCAAATTGACTGACCTTCATGTCTTAAAGTAATGATGGACTGTTGTTTCTCTTTGCTTATTTGAATTGTTCTTGCCCTAAGACTTGGTATTTTACCAACTAGGGCTATCTTCTCTATATCACCCCTACCTTGTCACAACACAACTGATTGGCTCAAACGCATTAAGAAGGAAAGAAATTCCACAAATTAACTTTTAACAAGGCACACCTGTTAATTGAAATGCATTCCAGATGGCTACCTCATGAAACTGGTTGAGAGAATGTCAAGAGTGTGCAAAGCTGTCATCAAGGCAAAGAGTGGCTACTTTGTAGAATCTCAAGTATAAAATATATTTTGATTTGTTTAACACTTTTTTGGTTACTACATTTATTTAATCCTTATTTTACCAGGTAAGTTGACTGAGAACACATTCTCATTTACAGCAACGACCTGGGGGAACAGTCACAGGGGAGAGGAGATGAATGAGCCAATTGTAAGCTGGGGATGATTAGGTGCCCATGGTGGTATGAAGGCCAGATTGGGAATTTAGCCAGGACACCAGGGTTAACACCCTTAATCTTACGATAAGTGCCATGTGATCTTTAGTGACCACAGAGAGTCAGGACACCTGTTTAACATCCCATCCGAAAGACGGCACCCTACAGTACATAGGACAATGTCCCCAATCACTGCCCTGGGGCATTGGGATATTTTAGACCAAAAAAAAGTGTGCCTCTTACTAGCACTCCAACACCACTTCCAATAGAATCTGGTCTCCCATCCAGGGACTGACCAGGACCAACCCTGCTTAGCTTCAGTAGCGGGATGCAGGGTGGTATGCTGCTGACTACGTGAGTCCTTATATGTTATTTCATGGTTTGGATGGTAGGTGTGTCCAAACTTTTCACTGGTACTGTAAGTTTTCAGACCCTTTGCTATGAGACTGGAAATTGAGCTTAGGTGCATCCTGTTTCCATTGATCATCCTTGAGATGTTTCTACAACTTGACTGGAGTCCACCTGGGGTAAATTCAATTGTTTGGACATGATTTGGAAAGGCACATACCTGTCTAGAGTTAGGGTGGCAGGTAGCCTATTGTTTAAGAGTGTTGGGCCAGTAACTTAAAGGTTGCTTGTTGAAATCCCTCAACACACTCGGTGAAAAATCTGTCTGAGCAAGGCATTAATCCTAATTCCTCCTGTAAATCGATCTGGATAAGAGCATCTGCTAAATGACTAAAATGTTAGCTAGAATTTGTACAAATTCTGAACATATTGTACGTTTTGCAAAACCGTAACACATACACGTAATATAGATTGTAATTCATAACATATCGTACGAAATGGTCGATGGACTTCCACAAATGAACACATAACATACTGAACGTAACATATGGAGTGCCTTCGATTTACATACATAATAACTGACCAGGTTGCACTTGAGGATGCAGCTATACAGCTAGACATGGCATCACTGTATCCAGCAGAAAGTATTTTTGTTGTTGGCTCAGTAAATGTGTTTCTAAGTAGGTCAAATCCAATTGAAAGCACCCAAACAGACCTTGTGAGAAACTGCCGTGTGGCTCCTGGCTGGGGAGAGTGTCAGGGAATATTACCAACGGTTGTGTGTTTCTACTGGGGAGAGTGTCAGGGAATATTACCAACGGTTGTGTGTTTCTACTTAGCCAGTTGAATGAGGTTGGAAGCTCATCCTTCAGTTGTTGCCTGCGCTTGTCTCAGCACTTTGTCACTTTGAGACGTGCTAGAAGCTGTCTTCCTGCAGGCCCCTGTCTGTCTCATTTCTGCAAAGTAATCAGGCCAGTGTCGGAGAACAGTGACGCTGTCATCTGCAGGCTCAGGAGAAGCTTAAAGATATAGTGCCTTTCTTCTGGGTGATGGAGGTCAATTGTGTGTTTTGAAGGTTGAACCGCCATGTCATGGCCTGGTTGCATGCATGGTGCTGAAAGGACAGCGCCAAAGATGGGTGCGGCTGAAACACGTGAATATTAGAAACAACCCCGGCCTGAATAAGTGTCCCTGAATAAATTGCTAATCTTAGGCTACTCCCTTACAAAATAATACCCAGTAATCGGTTACTGTTTTTATATAACAAGTAAGATATTTTGTCTTAAGATATTCAATATAGGCCTATTTAGAGGAGATGACAGTTGCCTTGACTATAACCATATCAGGTGCAGTTATTTTACTCGATAATGCATTGAAGATGTTTGGTGCATCTGTGGTAAACTAACATCTAAAATGTGTGACTGAACAGCACGAGGGGGTAAAAAAAAGCTCCTGCTGCAGGTATCACTTTGTTTTCATGAGACCCAGGGCAGCACTGCCACCTCTGGTTTGGAGACTCGAGCCTACTCCCCCTGCCTCCTCCTGCACTGTGCAGCAACACACCAGAACAGTTTCAGAACTACTTTCGCCTTCTTTCCTTTCACTACAGCGCACTATGGCCGAGCGTAAGCAGAATTGGAACAGGGAGGAGAAAGATGACTTACCGGTGTATCTCGCCCGTCCCGGAACGGCCGACCAGGTACCCCGGCAAAAATACGGAGGTATGTTTTGTAACGTTGAGGGAGCATACGAGAGCAAAACCATTGATTTTGATGCTCTGAGCGTCGGTCAGCGTGGGAACAGAACCCCTAGGACTGCTAAACCGGAGACCGCGCAGGAGGCGAGGAGCCCTACAAGTGAGAGGTCTCCGTGTAAAGAAAGTGTAATTTGGCACGATATGAAAGACTCTGGCACAGAGAGAAAATGTACCAGAAGCAAGGAAGTCCTACAGAACCTGGGTGAGGAGAAGGTAAGTTCTACTCTTGCGTGCTACAGATGTCTGCAGTAATCAATGTACCCGTCAGTTTCAAAAATAGTGATCTAAATACAGTACAGCCTAAGAGATGCATAGCAGCTGACACTCAACTCTAAATTCAGAGGAGCATACGGGTGAATTCATGTTGTGTCATGGTAACAGACATTTGACAAATTGTTCTTCCTCATGTCAAAGGGCTCCTTGAGAAACGTGTCTTCCTAAAATGGTTGGTTGGGTTTATGCCGCCTACATTGTAAGTGCATCCGGATAATGAATGATGTAAGACAGAGTCAGTTTGACACCCTAAAGGTATCAATACAGCACAATACGCAATCCAACGAATTACAGGTTTAAGCGAAATATACAATCACGTTTCCTTCCCTCTTTTTAGCGATTGACTATTAATTGCCGATCTAATTAGCTTTCCTCAAATTATTTTTTGTTATCCAGTTAAATGAAAAAACCTTAAACTGTGCATCACACCATGTAGACAAACTTCCACGTGTCATCCATGTACATAAATTGCATGATGGTAATGTTGTACTGTTACAATATTTGCGTGTGTGTCAAGCCTGAACAGCCTGGGTTATGAGCGCAAACTTGTGCTGATATTTGGGAGTCTCGGCCAGGTACATACTGTAGGCTGACAGTAAGTGGCCTTCAGACTGCAGGCCTGCATAGGACATAGGCAAAGCAGCTAGTGAGGTAGCTTACTGCTCTGTGTCAGCGGTCATGGGCCGCCTTGCTGTATGGAGAAGGTGTTTTCTGTATCCATCAGTGCCCATATATCTATGACCTATGAAATGTTTTAATCCTTCTCGACTGTAATGTGATTTGTGGATTCAAATAAAGTATTTTGTGTGTGTGTGTGTGTGTGTGTGTGTGTGTGTGTGTGTGTGTGTGTGTGTGTGTGTGTGTGTGTGTTTCTGCCTCTCAACAGGCTTGTGGAAAGTTAACAACGTTGTAAAGGGAACTTTGAACAACCAGTATCCATCTGTACTTTATACAACCACAAACATTCAAGGGGAAAATCCACGTTTTCTATCAATGATACTGGTTTGGGATGCAGAGGTATCTGAATGACGATGAAATGCTATAAATACTGGAATTTGATGAAGGCTGCAGTATACATTTGGTTGCGTTTGATTAGATTGGTCTGTGGCTCTGGATTACCTGCTGGAGACATAGGGACCCGTTCATCCTCTGGCTGTTTCACTCTGGCCACATACAAAGAGACACAGAGCAGTTGGTCATGTGAAATGCTTTACTCAATTTACCACTTACATGTTGCCAACAAACATTGAGCCTGGCGTTAGTCTTTAATCTCACGAAATAAACAAACAAGTCGTACTTTCTCCCTTTAGTTCTCATCCTTATGATTTGTAGCCAACTCACGCCACTCCAATCAAAACACGAATAAACACATTTTGCCAAGTTCTATCAATCGTATATCAGCCACATATGTTATAATTGTTAGTCTCAAATAAAAACAAATGCATTTCAATTATCATACATCAACCTTGCAGGTTATAAGAAGCATATAAAAGGAATCCAGTAGGATATTTTAGAGGAATCATTCTGTGAGTTTTTTTTTGTAATGTCATATGTTCCCACTACATCTCTTTCAGAACTTGTCAGTGTAGAGTTTATTTGAGGTTTGAGCAATGAATACAACTTATTCATTTTGGAATCTTGTGCACTTATTCTTATAATGGATGTTGAAGTATACCAGAATGGACACTTTCGGGTATACATCAAGCAACAACAGTCTCTCTTTTGTCTCATGCTGAGAGAGGAAGCTCAGGTGGTTAATATAGACCAGGTGATGTGAGTTATGAATCCATCCCGTGTCTGAAGTCATCTTTATTCCTGTTATAATATAATTAGTGGGAAATTACAGTATAACATTGCTTGTCCTTTAAACCATCATAAAGTTGGTTTAATGAAGGCTTGTGGGCTCTGTCATAAAGCTGAATATCTCAATTTGGAAATGACTTCAGTTGAGCTTGTGGGCAACACAAAGTGATGATTCACTGGGTGTTTCCCAAATGGCACCCTATTCCCCTTTATAGTGCCCTGGGGAATAGGGTGCCATTTGGGGCTGAGACACTGTATCCTGCCCTGCTATACCGTAATCCCTTTGGCTCAGAGATGAGAAAATCCATTAGGGTTGAGTGAGGATGATTACTATATGGTCATAGCTGTGCCAGTCAATCCTAGACACACACCCAAACTGAGCACAGAACAAGTAAAGAGACAGACCAAGCAAAACTCCATGATGCACTGATTCAGCGCAGTGAAGTGTCTTCTCACTCTCTGCCAGTTTGTGCTGTGATGGCAGATTGTCTCCTGTTGCATAATAAATCAAGGCGACATTTCTATCCAGGCATCACAGTGAGGACTAGCGATGTGTCATCATAGACTGATATACAGTTTTGATTAAAGGTAGCGGGTTAGGATCATTCGTTTAAGGTTAGGAAAAGAGTCGGGGTTAGCTAAAATGCTAAAGGAAAATCAGCTGCGTCTAGCCATGACTCTGACATACGTCTTGCGGTGTGTGTGTGTGGTCCCCATGTGGACCGATGTGGAACTGCAATGCTGCAGCCCTGATCTGACCGTCTGATCTGAGTCTGCTGTGTCCTGTGTTGCTCCCATCTTGTGGTGGTGACATATCAGTCTGACATCTGATGTCAGCCTAATTTAACCTGGGAACTTCTTTCTGTTCTGCCCTCGCATGCAAGCGAATGCCAAACAGAACTTCAGCTGAAATGTCTAGCGAATGCAAGTTCTGTTTCACACGAATATGCACTCCTATCAGTACTCTATATAATCAATGTTTCATTATGAAGTTATAATTATGCCCTACCACATGAGTATGAAGCCCCACAATACAATATTTATTAAGATAGCATATTTAAGAATTTAAAACCATGTGCTCCCATCTTCATAAAATAGTATTTTTTCAGCACAGCTCTTAAGTCTCCTGTGACATGCCTACACTTTACATGAGCACACTGGGAATTAATCCCATTTCTCTACTCCATTGAAAGCCTTGATTTGTGCAGCAACACCACCAAGGCTTGTGTCTCAGTGGAACGGTAGGTACCTGTTCATGCAAATAACCAGGGATGGAGAGTCTCCGTGCCCTGCCTTGTCTTAGATTCAGGGAGGTGGTCAATCCATGGGAGGGCCCTCTCTTTGTCCTCTGCCAGTCAGGGTAATGCTCCAGGGATGGCCTTTCTCTCCACACTCCCCCAACATCTGTGACATTCCTGTCATGGTGGTAATGGGTTAGGGGCTCGGCCCAGGGGGGTTGGGGCTGTAGGGGATAGGGGTTAGGGGGTTTAATCCCCTTTGGCCCACAGGGTAGAAGGTGTCTGTCAGACCCCTCAGTGGCTGGCCTGTACATGATACCCAGCTTCCTGTCTGTCACACCCCTCTGTGGCTGGCCTGTACATGATACCCAGCTTCCTGTCTGTCACACCCCTCTGTGGCTGGCCTGTACATGATACCCAACTTCCTGTCTGTCACACCCCTCTGTGGCTGGCCTGTACATGATACCCAGCTTCCTGTCTGTCACACCCCCCTGTGGCTGGCCTGTACATGATACCCAGCTTCCTGTCTGTACCTATGAGTATATGCTCTAGTGCATTACTTTTAGAACATCAAAGACATGAATTATTGACTATTACTGTATTTGGATTTTAATAGGAATATCCTACATTTCCATCTGTATCATTCAGTGTGCCTTCTGCGCTTGAAGAGGAAATATTCAGCCAACTTTAAGTGCTTTGTTGATGCATTCTCCAGGTATAGTAAATGCTGAAGTAATAACTGCTCTGTCCACATCCATGAAAGGACATGTCAACAGCGTGCTATTAGGAAGCACCTTATCATTCCTCACTAAATGACTTCCTCCTTGGTTTTCTTGTTTATATTGTCTGGATATTTACTGGACTAATGTACACAGCATCTCTCATAGCCCCTTTTAAACTCATGATAATCAATTGGTACTTTGAGATACATACACCATACAGCTGCATGCATGCACGCACGCTCACACACACACACACACACACACACACACACACACACACACACACACACACACACACACACACACACACACACACAGTGTTGTTTTTGATTCACAGAACCTCATTATCGGGGCATTAGGGAAGGGGGTCTGCTCTACTGAGGCCCAGACAATAGAGACACATGGCAGGGTGGGGACAGTGACAGGCTCTGTGGGTCCGACAGCTGTTACTCACCAGCAAGCTCCACCCTCTTTGTTCATAATAACAGGAGGTCGACCAGTCTAGCCCAATAATTACCAAGATCACAGACACAGATATCAGCTCTCCCTGAAATACTGCATCTGAATATTTTGTAGCCCATAAAAAAATGGAAAAAGGGGGAAATGCTAGAGTTGTTGTGCATTTGTACTGTACAACCCTATCATGTTTCCTAGTTATCACGTGACACTGAAGAAACTCATGCATTGCCTTTACAATAAATCATACATGATTGGTGGATTGTGGATACTCAGGAAGTTGTCTATTGTGTATGGATAACAATTTGTATGGTGTCTGAAGGCTAGACCACTCCCAGTAAAATAATATGAATGGTAGGCCTATTTGAGAGTCGTTCTACTTTATTTTGCCTGGAAAAAAGATCACTTGACATATGTTGCTTTACAGTGAAAATACCAACCTCCAATAAAAAAAAGGTGGATTTGTCACTTGCTGAGCTTAGAAATAGGACTACACAGGTGAAGCGGATAGGACAGCCTGCCCCATCCTTAGGTTCAGTAGTACCCTCCTCCAGCTCATTTGGTACCGCTGTAGCCTAACCTGTCAGGCCCATGCCCCTCTTGTCTCAGCTCCACAGAGAATACAGTATATAGGCCTAGTCTACCGCGTGGTACCTACATGCTCTGCCCATTGGCTATCCACGGCCGCACCGCTTCTTATGATCAATTCAGCCGTGAATTAACTAGTGCATTGTTGGCCTGCTGGGATCTATTAGCGCTGCATGCGTAGCACGTTGAACACACCAGTGAGTTTACGCAACAAAGCTATAAAGTAGCGAGCTCACAGTGGTCGCCAACACCTGCTGTTGAGCGTCCTCTTGTGGAATGATTTGAGCATTGCAGCTTTACAAATTAGACCGTATTGAGGGAGGAGTCCACCGGATGATCAGAGTAGACTTTCTAGCTCACTACGAAGCGCACTTTACATTGCAGAGAGAAGCGACCATTCCCTAGTTTTCCCATCCAGGCTCTAGCCGCAGAAGCATCCAGAGGGGAATATTTCAAGGCTTTGTTCAGAGGTGGAATCAGTTTTCATTCGCAATCATGTCTGGCCATTCTTATCAAGGCAAAAAGAATATTCCAAAGATCACAGTAAGTAGAAAGTAATATCTGCCTCAATTATTCTTGAAACTTGCATGCTTGATTGTTGCAAATCAATGCATTGGTTTTGTCTTTCCTTTTCTATGTAACCGCTATTCAGGGCTGTGGCAATAGCAATTCATGGGCAGATGCATACAGGCTTTTCTCATCAGTGTGGAATATTTTCCTAATCATTATGATAGTCTATTGAACATAGCCGCTGGAAAATGAAATACAGTGCAAAGTAGTGCAGAATGAGGTGGCATGATTGGCCACAACAGTGACAGCCGGAGAGACAGAACAAGGCGTTTTCTTAAAGGTAACTTGCATCTTCTTTGTTGAGGATGGCATGGTACCCGTGCGCAGTGCATGTGGCTCATGTGCAAGATATATAATCAAAGAAATAAAATAACCTACATCTTCACACTGGACTGTAATTGTTATAACTTTCTTTTTTTTACTCAATTGTGGCAACTTCAACGATTGAGGAAAGAGAGAAAATGCTGTAGGCAATCATATTATTTTAAAAATAAATAATGCATAACATTATCGCGTTTTGGATTCTTTTTTGTAGCCTACAGGGCCAAATATGTTGAAATCTCGGCCTCCTATGATAAGGAAAAACCAGTACAAAGGAATAAATAAGTTACAACTGTGTGAATCGAGGAAATATATGGCCTATTCGTTTTCATTATTGAACAACTTTAATTACGTATCATAATAAACCACGTTGTGCACACCCATTCTGTTAAATACATATGTATTTGTCCAGCTGTAGGCAATCTGAGCGTCTGGACTGGTGCAGGGAGAGAAAAAAACAATCTCCCACGCCCATGTGTGAGATCAGATGCGATAACCCGCCTGTAAAATGGGTAATTTCGAATTCTGCATCACTAGAACTTAATGTAATAGAATTCGCCGGTGCGGTGCGGTGCCTAAAAGGGTCGGAGTTTAAATCGGTGCAAGCAACGTGGTGGCGGGGATTGATGCTGCTGCTGCAGCACAGCTCGGGGTCTGTCTGAAATGGCTGCGTGTTCATTGTTGCGGCTCAGGGTGATGTTCTATTCCAGGAGAGACGCCCTTTGTCTCGTCTGATATCGCTGACCGATGGAGGGTGGATGCCGGATGGCTTGCAGCGGTCCTCTCATATGTAAAGCATCAGCACGCACGATAATGTTTTTAGGAACCGTTTGTGCATGTTTTCTATGTGTATATTTTTTACATATTTTATTTTGTGGGGGCTTTGAACATCTTTGTGTGGCCTGTGAAGGTAATACACCTGCTGCTAAATCTAGGACCTCAGGCTGTACTGGCCCTTGGGGGCACTATTTTATGCTTCATCATCAATTCTACATATCTACCTTCTTGTAGACCTATGACTTTACCCTACTGTACAATATGTACAATATTTACCTGACTCCAAAATAATGTGTGATAACACCAACTTGACATAATGGAGAATCTAATATCCTTTAAACAATTATTCATCGACAGTTCTTTACACTGTAATTATATGTAGGCTATAGCCTGACAATCTGAGAAATATATTGTATTGGGAATGATTTTGCTAGTTTATTTCTACCCCCTACATTCCAACTGTTTCCCTATGTCTGGGAGCAGCGGAGGCCATGTCAGATTTCTAGGTGTGGTTATGCTTTTTCCATGTCCTCACAGTAGCCCACTGTAGTGCCGTGCATGTCATCAATAATCCCCTCCAGCTGGAACCTGCATATGTGGGCAGGACTGACAGGCCTTACCCAGAAAAAACACGATTCCTCCCAACCGGCACCTCAAAACAGGGCGCCTCCATCCCCACACGGTCTGCAAAGTGGGCCTGACTGCAATCAAAACATCCTGCTGTGACCACCCAGCTATTGCCATCCACTCTCCATGGTAACCTGCATAGAGACATAGCACCTCGGTTATCCTTGTTTCCCTAGATCTAGCCTCTGACATGAGGCCATTTTCCCATTCTAGAAGGAGATTGTGGGCAGGCCCAATCGGAACCAGATTTGAGTGTACTTTGGCCTATCACAAGATCACACTGCTGGAGACTTGCCTCTGTGATGTGGTGGCTAGGCAATTTATTTAGATTGAAATGTCCTATTGTTTTGACTTTTCCGCAGAAAAAATATATATAATGTGCTTTTGAGCGAAAAGTAAATATTTTTGTCACTTAGCAACAAGGCTGAGGGAAGCAGAGGCACTGGCTCGCATGCAGCAGGAAGACTTTCCCCTTCCATTGGTCTCGGTCTGCCTGCCCGCCCGCCTGCCTGCCCGTCTCACAGATAAGGGTCTCGCAGTTAATGGACTCCTCTGTAATATCCTCTTGGCTCTGTGTGTTTTGGCTGCTGTGTTTTCCCTGTTAGCAACAACACACGGCAGCACTGTTCCCAGTCAAACTCTGCAGATGTCCACAAGAACTGGCCTGTTGCAAAATGCTTCTCTGACGGTAATGTGTGCTCGTCTCAATTTGGTCAGTGTGGAAAAAACCTTCACAAACCTTCACAATGCAGCATACAGTCCTTCCTTTAGACTATCTTTAGTATTTTCTGGCTTGTATATTAGTGAAAGGGCCAGTTTCCTTTAGGAAGCTCCATAGTTGTATTAGTGTTCTGGGTACTAGCATGACAATGACATGAATGTCATCAAAGAGTCGTGTTCAGAAAACTTTCACCCGAATATTGGCTTCCTGTTTGCCTATAGTAGACTGACATTTGGAAAAACAGACCTTGCCACGATAAGATACAGCTTGGAACATGGTCAAGAGCAGTATTTCTCAATCCAGGCCCTGGCGACCCGAAGGAATGCACTTTCTTTTTTCCCCCTAGCACACAATTGATTCAACTAATCAACTCATTAGAAAGCCTTTGATTAGTGTAATCAGGTGCTAGTGTTGGTGCTAGTGCAAAAACAAAAATGTGCACCCCGTTAGGTCCCCAGGGCCAGGATTGGGAAACACTGGTCAAGAAAGAGGATGACTCGATACAAGTTCATCCCGTTTGACCTCATCATCATTTCTGAAGTTCGATTTAAATTCAGCCTTGTGTACAAGGACTTATATTGGTTGTTCCCAAAGTCAAATTGCAGCAAACCACTGTTCACTAAGGCCTTTTTGACCTCAGGAGGAGATTTTATCACGAGCATGTCTCAAAATCCTAATCCTCCGATTCTTCCACTTTGTGTAAGCTTGAACTATTAATGAAATCCTGTGATCTGTAACATGCCAACAACAACCCCCCCCCCCCCCCCCCCCCCCCCCGCCACACACCCCCAGTATCTGTCTGTGTGCCACACCAGGCCAGTGCTGTGGATGGGCTGTATGTGTCCCAAACCTCACCCTATTCCTTATAAGCACTGACCAATGCCTTTTATCCAGTGCCATTTGGGATGCAAACATAGACACACTACCCATTAAGGTATTTTTGTTCTCCTTTACTGTAACTGGCCTGGTTGATTGACAGGCGGGGGTAGGCCCAATGGCACATGACCTAGTCAAGGTCAGCCTAAGTGATCAGGCGGGGCTTTGACGTCGACCAAAGTGGACAGCACTAGACCAAGTACACGACACACACTCATCCCAGTTACCGTTGAAGGCAAAATGAAATCGTTTGAGATGATGTGTAGCCTGCGTTAAAGTTAACATTTTAACTGGAAGAAACGTTAACGCACAAAGAGCCAGTGAGGAAGATACTGTTATGCCAGAAATGTCCTAAGATATAGTATAGTAGTTTTCTCTCTGAATTCCATGGAACTTTTTTCATAGAATGGGATTTTAGTAGTACTGTAATGTAGAGGTCGACCGATTTATGATTTTTCAACGCCGATACCGATTATTGGAGGCCCAAAAAGCCGGTACCGATTAATCGGTCGTTTTTTTGTTTTTTTTTTACATTTATTTTATTTATTTATTTGTAATAATGACAATTACAACAATACATTTATTTTAACTTAATATAATGCCGCAAATAAATAATGAAACATGTTCAATATGGTTTAAATAATGCAAAAACAAAGTGTTGTAGAAGAAAGTAAAAGTGCAGTATGTGCCATGTAAAAAAAGTTCCTTGCTCAGAACATGACAACATATGAAAGCTGGTGGTTCCTTTTAACATGAGTCTTCAATATTCCCAGGTAAGAAGTTTTAGGTTGTAGTTATTATAGGAATTATAGGACTATTTCTCTCTATACCATTTGTATTTCATATACCTTTGACTATTGGATGTTCTTATAGGCACTTTAGTATTGCCAGTGTAAGAGTATAGCTTCTGTCCCTCTCCTCGCCCCTACCTGGGCTCGAACCAGGAACACATCGACAACAGCCACCCTCGAAGCATCATTACCCATCGCTCCACAAAAGCCGCGGCCCTTGCAGAGCAAGGGGAACAACTACTTCAAGGTCTCAGAGCGAGTTACTTCACCGATTGAAACGCTATTAGCGCACACCCCGCTAACTAGCTAGCCATTTCACATCGGTTACACCAGCCTAATCTCGGGAGTTGATAGGCTTGAAGTCATAAACGGCTCAATGCTTGAAGCACAGCGAAGAGCTGCTGGCAAACGCACAAAAGTGCTGTTTGAATGAATGCTTACGAGCCTGCTGCTGCCTACCACCGCTCAGTCAGACTGCTCTATCAAATATCAAATCATAGACTTAATTATAACATAATAACACACAGAAATATGAGCCTTAGGTCATTAATATGGTCAAATCCGGAAACTATCATTTTGAAAACAAAACGTTTATTCTTTCAGTGAAATACAGAACCGTTCCGTATTTTATCTAACGGGTGGCATCCATAAGTCTAAATATTCCTGTTGCATTGCACAACCTTCAAAGTTATGTCATAATTACGGAAAATTCTGGCAAATTAGTTTGCAACGAGCCAGGCGGCCCAAACTGTTGCATATACCCTGCCTCTGCATGCAATGAACGCAAGAGAAGTGACACAATTTCCATAGTTTAATATTGCCTGCTAACCTGGATTTCTTTTTACTAAATATGCAGGTTTAAAAAAATATACTTCTGTCTATTGATTTTAAGAAAGGCATTGATGTTTATGGTTAGGTACATTCGTGCAACGATTGTGATTTTTTTCGCAAATGCGCTTTTGTTAAGTCATCCCCCGTTTGGCGAATTTGGTCTTCACACAGTTCGCAACGAACCAGGCGGCCCAAACTGCTGCATATAGCCTGACTCTGTTGCACAGAACGCAAGAGAAGTGACACAATTTCCCTAGTTAAAAGAAATTCATGTTAGCAGGCAATATTAACTAAATATGCAGGTTGAAAAATATATACTTGTGTATTGATTTTAAGAAAGGCATTGATGTTTATGGTTAGGTACACATTGGTGCAATGACATTGCTTTTTTCGAGAATGCGCTTGTTAAATAACCATTTGGCAAAGTAGGCTGTGATTCAATGATAAATTTACAGGCACCACATCGATTATATGCAACGCAGGACAAGCTAGATAAACAAGTAATATCATCAACCATGTGTAGTTAACTAGTGATTATGTTAAGATTGATTGTTTTTTACAAGATACGTTTAATGCTAGCTAGCACCTTACCTTGGCTCCTTGCTGCACTCGCATAACAGGTAGTCAGCGTGCCACGCAGTCTCCTCATGGAGTGCAATGTAATCGGCCATGATCGGTGTCCAAAAATGCCGATTACTGATTATTGTGAAAACTTGAAATCGGCCCCAATTAATCGGCCATTCTGATTAATCGGTCGACCTCTACTGTAATGATACAGTGAGCACACAGGTGTGTGTGATTTTCATATCAGTTGGTTCCATCCCTATCCTCAAGCTCTGCATGGCTTGTGGTTGCACTGACGGGACTCTCCACAGGTGGAGGTTTGACTTGTTTAACAGTGAACAACATTTTACAGTTCCTGTCATGACCCATCTGCAAATCCACCATTGTAGACCAATGGTGTGCAGTCACACCTCAAGGATTTTGGCTGGTCTCATATGAACACCACTGTAACTACGGGATTCTGTCAAATCGTTTAACCACCGCAGAGTGTCTGTATCGTTTTACACTTTTAATTGCTGTCATATTTATGTTGTAAGAAAGGGTGAGGAATGTCTTGCAAAAACAAAGACTATCTTTCTTTTCCCTCGTTCTTTTCAGTGGGATTTCTACAGAGTTATGCATTTGAGGGTTGGGGTTTCATACTGAGCCCAGGGAAATCACTGGATTGTCTGATCATTATAATCACTTAGGAGATACCCTTGTTTACACAGCGGAGACCACTGGTCTATGAACATTTCAGTGCATTCAGTCATTTCCAGCCACAGCAAGGTTCCACCACATAAAAACACAAATGTTCACAAAATCGCAACCTTGATGAAAATTACCTCCAAAAGTTTTACTTTCTCTCATTTATTTATTTATATTATTATTATTATTATTATTATTCTTTTATATAGGAACTTATTCTCCTCCATTAATCCACTGAAGCATTGAGATGGTGGACAAAGGCCTATAGATGTAGGATCTTAATTTGAGCCAGTTTGCTACAGCAGGAAAATAATCCTGCAGCAACAGAAAATGTGAATTATTATGTGAAGTATGATGCACATTTTTGTAAGGGTTTACCATAAAACTTTAATTAATAGCCTATTTGCTTAAATCACTTAACACAACAGGTGCTTATTAGAAACAGGCTTCTATTTGAGCCAGGTGTCTATTTCCTTAATGCACAGCTTTTGCTCATTTGCATAGTTAATTGTTTTATTCCAGCATTCACTTCCAGAATTTTAATCCGTTAACAATTTCCTGCACTGTGTTATCATTTACACACTGTGTTATGTTTCTTTTTTTCTTAGTATGCCTCTATTTCGATTTTTTTTTAAAACCTTTTCCTTGACAATAATTGTTCTCCTCTTTGACTGCATTTTCGGCAGTTCTTACTTTCGCCACTAGAGGGGTGTCGGCAGATTTCCAGGGTCAGTACTCCCGAAGTTATTGACTATTTTTGTGCTTGCTAGTTAGCTAGTAGTTCTCAGCTGTAGGCAGCCAATGGCTAGCAGTTTCTTACTGGCGATAAAAAAACAGATGATTGCCATAATTCTTTAGAGTCATTACTGAATTATTTAATCTAACAAATCAAACATTAAACCTCGTAAAGAATTCATGGTAATTCATGGTAACCTCGTAAACAATTCATTTAGACCCGGCATTTATTTGAAACAGACATTTATTTGCTGAAATGTGTGTTGTTGCCTGGCTATTAAAAGATACAGGCAGCTATTTGAGACTGCGTTTTAAGGTTTACATTTTTCGTAAGGGGAAATCAAGTCTAACATTTCTAAGTGGAAGTTACAATCTTCATAAGCCTTTTTGCAACCTCAAATACACTACACGTTTTAAATTTCCTGCAACTTCTCCTGCAACAGGGCGATCAAATTAAGATCCAACATCTGTTGCTTGTGAAATCTGACATGAAGCCCTATTGCTTGGGGCCTGTTGCTGGGCCTGTGAGTGGAAGGACTGAGCTTAGTATGTAGCTAAGTGAGACCGTTAGAGGTTTTGCCACAGGATCTCAAATTATGATGTATGATTGAAGAAGCAATAAATGAAGTAATATATCTGTATAATATTTTGGCAGTGTGGTCATACAGATGCTGGTATAAGTACAGCAGTGGAGTGTGATGACGGTTAGTCAGATATGATGAAAGTGAGCATTCAGTTTTGATCCTGGCTCCGATTGGTGATGACAGGACTGAGGCCTGAGGTAGGACAGTGACAGATGGGGGCGGGTGTTCAGGCACACAATCTGCGGTCAGGCCCGGGGCATGTGGGTATGTCTTTACTGTCTTTACCCAGGGACCTATGCAGCACAGTAGACCATCTAGATCAGGCCTGGGCAACTCCAGTACCCGGCGGCCTGATCGGTGTCACACCTTTTGCCCCAGTCCCAGCTAACACACCTCCAATAATCAACTAATCACGATCTTCAGTTTAGAATGCAAATAGTTTAAATCAGCTGTGCTCGCTAGGGATGAGGGGGAAAGTGTTGACACCAATCAGTTCCCCCGAGGACTGGAGTTGCCCAGGCCTGGTCTAGACCATGCATCAAACACCATATAGGGATACTTTAAGGGAGATGACTTCCTCATGCTCTTAGGGCTGGTGTTAGATACATTCACTTACCATAGGTCATTAAACCATCACCCCTTAGCTAGCCACGATATCCAGCCTTCCCCCCTCAGGGGCTAGCCAGCTGCATTGTGTGAGAAATTGGGAATATTATTATATATCTGCTTATATACTAGCAATCTGAAACATACTCAGTTCCAAAGCCCCTGAAGGTAGTGGTATGGTATAGATTAGGGGGGGGGGGGGGGGGGGGCTGTGCAGTGTGTAGGTGGTGGGGGCCATTCTGTAAGTGACCCTGTATACAGTAGACATGCTCTTTTTCTGTCTGCCTCTGTGCTGTGCACAGTGTGCTGCCTGTTCCAGGCGGGATTGGGGGATCCTGTATGGCTCAGAAGACTCTCTCTCCCTCCCGTCCCTACCACACTGTCTGGAAGACGAGCCAGTGTTTTGGTGGGAGCTGTGCAGGTGTCGGGTAGGGGACACATCACTAAGGCGACGTATATACAGTACAGTACGGCTTCAGTTAAAGCCGTAGGGAGGGGTGGGGTTTACTATCTTGGCTCCGCAGCCAAGACGGTAAATCCCAAATCACACCACGTTCCAATTGGAATGCTCCGATTCTGTTTCAGTGAGCTGAACCTAGGTATTTTACACAGTGTGAAAGGATCATGAGTACCGTACATACATTATTCATACAGTAAAAAAAAAAAGCCATTTGACTTTGGTTGAGGTCACTCTATGTCCTGGTCTAGTTCTAGAATCTAACGGTCTGAACACAGGAGAGGCCTCAACGCTAATGTCAACATTACAGCAACTCTCTCTCTCTCTCTCTCTCTCTCTCTCTCTCTCTCTCTCTCTCTCGCTCTCTCTTTCTCTCTCTCTCTCTCTCTCTCTGCCAGGGAGCAGTTGTGGGCCATTCGCTGTCGCTCAGCATTATGCCCTGTTCCCTGTGAGGCGTGTCTCTAACAGACATGCCAGCCCGCCGCTCAAGCCTGCCTGAGTGACCCTACTGTAGCAAAGGGTTACCATGGAGATGGTTCGCCAGTGGTCTAGTGGCTGTCTCTGCCGCAGCAGCTGAGGGGCTAGACGACAACACCCTTTCTCACAGGCTATGTTATCTAGCCTTGTCTATCTAGTCCAACCTCATCTATGTGACTACTGGGCCATCCACCCATCCAGCAATGTGTAAAATGTAGGTTACTGTGGAGTTGCTATGTAATCTGTGTGAGTGGCAGGCAATTCTCATTAGCCCTGCCTTGTGTGGATGGGGGGAGTCAGACATTCCAAACAAATGGCTCTTGTTTCACCCCAGCTGCTGATGGGAGATTGCGCAACAACAAGAACACCCCCCCCACAAAAAAAAAAGTGTCTGCTGGAATTGCCAGAATACTGATGCCATTGCTTTGGGCTTTCTAACATTCCCTCCCTCCTTCCCTCCACCCCTTTCTTTCTCTCTCTCTCTCTCTCCACTCCTCTCTTTCTTTCTCCCTCTCCTTTCTTTCTTTCTCTCTCTCTCTCCAGAGCGACAGGCTTCTGGTCAAAGGCGGGAGGATTGTCAATGATGACCAGTCCTTTTATGCTGACATCTACATGGAGGATGGCGTCATTAAGTAAGACACAATGCTTGACCATCACGTCCTCCCGTGCATTTACATCTACATTTTGGTCATTTTACAGATGCTCTTATCCAGAGTGAATTACAGTCAGTGCATTTAACTAAGGTAGGTCATACAACCACATACGACAGTCATTTCAAGTGCCATGCAGATCCAGACAGTGTATAGTGGTGCGTTGCGTGCCGGGCCAGAAGAAAGGCAAAGGGAGTACATTCCTCCCTGCTCTTGGAAGGGCACTCTTTTCCCCCCTTTCCTGTTCCCACTCGATCAGCCTATTAGGCCCTTTGTCCTGTGTGCTCCCAAAGAGGAGCTCTGATAGTTAAATCACCCGCAGGAAGGTTAGAGCTGCATACCAATTAAGCAGGCCGGGCTAGCGTTGACCGGGCTGCTGCTACTGGCGCAGACAGACAGACAGACAGACAGACAGAAACTGCCCTCTCGTCTGTCTGTCTGTCTGTCTGTCTGTCTGTCTGTCTGTCTGTCTGTCTGTCTGTCTGTCTGTCTGTCTGTCTGTCTGTCTGTCTGTCTGTCTGTCTGTCTGTCTGTCTGTCTGTCTGTCTGTCTGTCTGTCTGTCTGTCTGTCTGTCTGCACTGCAGCCCTCCGAAGCTGCTGTTTGACATGCTCTAATGACTGTCATCCAATGTGTAAGGATTGATAGTTTACTAATGTTGCTGGGTCACTGCTAGTGTTTCCATTTGATTACCTTTACTGTACACCAGTCAGCCTTGAGCAAAACTACATTTCTTATGATATGATAATATATTCATTTCAGTTGATTCATTAGCTATTTAGCTGTTCATATCATGAATGTACAGCATTGTGTCGATGATACCCCTGTCCTGACATGGCTTTTCTCCCTTCTAAACGTCCAGGCAGATTGGAGACAACCTGATTGTCCCAGGAGGGATCAAGACCGTCGAGGCCAACGGCAAGATGGTGATCCCCGGTGGCATTGACATCCACACCCATTTCCAGATGCCCTACCGGGGCACCACCACCGTAGATGACTTCTCCCAGGGATCCAAGGCTGCCCTGGCTGGGGGAACCACCATGATCGGTGAGCGGGAGGGAAGGGAGCCACGGAGCATGTGTCTCTCACTGGGGGAGGTGGGTGGGAGGTCTGAGGGTATCACAGTAACAGACAGCAGGGGTCCCATAGGAGGGATTGTTGTGGTTAACTACCCTCGTGACATGGAAAGACTCCTGTGTCAATTACATCCATATTCATTAGGGCAATTCAACCATTTAGACAGAAAGTCTGAATCGTACTGTTTACTGTATGTCCGAAGTTATTATCTGATTTTAGTTAGAGAATTGAGGCAAGATTATAATCCACGCTACTTTGGCCGTGGCAGTGTGAGATTGTAGACAAAACACAGCGTAGCTTGTGAGGGGGCAGCTATGTGGTAGCTTTATCCATTGATGAGGAGAGAGAGCGAGAAAGAGAGAGAAAGCCAGAGCACGAGATAGGGGGGGATAGAGGGGCTCTGATCTCTCCTAAATCAGCTAGTGTGGGCAGCAGTCCAGGGGACCACACAACGGCCGTGGGGAGGAGCGAGGAGGGGCCTGGGGGGGGCGTACGTAGTGAAACACAAGTCCCGTGGAAATAGGCGAGCTGTGAGGGAGGGCATCCCAGCCCAAGTCCCCAAAAAATGGGCCGAACACACAGATGGAACAGCTGGTAGATAGGAATGACTCACTATGATCAACTGGTACTGAACTGTCTGGTGTCTGTGGCCCTGTGAAGGAAGAACTACCTTCATCTCACTCATGTACTCCATTAGCCTATTCATCCCCCCTCCATTCACGTCTGCGACACAGAGTTACAAGCGATGAAGCCTCGGTCAGAGAGTCAACATAGTAAACAACATGTCTTTTCTTGGTTGCTGTTGACTCGAGATCGCGTTATCACACTCAGAGGGATCTGGGGAGATTGGGCGGTCTTTAATTGGATCAGGAAGTGGTCAGGTGGTCAGGGCAGCAGGCTCATATATTACATCAGAGACCAGGGGGCATTTCTCTTCATCTCTTGAGCTGATTTGAGCTGATCTGAGCCTCACACTAAAGTGAACTGTGAAGTCGATGTAACCCAAGCACACACTCAGACATACAGACATTTCCATTGACGTCTGACATTGTATTGAAAGCCACTGGCAGAGGAGACACTGGCATTGTGAGTTATATAACACAAACAGGACAAGCCGCACTAGTAACATCCTGTCTCTCCCTCTGTCTGTCTGTCTGTCTGTCTGTCTGTCTGTCTGTCTGTCTGTCTGTCTGTCTGTCTGTCTGTCTGTCTGTCTGTCTGTCTCTCTCGTTCTCTCTCTCGTTCTCTCTCTCTCTCACTCTCTCGTTCTCTCTCTCTCTCACTCTCTCTCCTACGCTCCCTAATCCATATCTCTCTATGTCGCCTTTCCTCCCTGCCTGCAGTGGACCATGTGATCCCAGAGCCGGGCAACAGTCTAATCGAGGCCTTTGAACAGTGGAGAAGCTGGGCCGATGAAAAGATCTGCTGTGACTACTCCCTCCACGTGGACATCACCCACTGGAACGACAGCGTCAAGCAGGAAGTAGACACACTGCTCAAGGAGAAAGGTAATGACCAGCTTCACACCAACAAGGGGACAGTTGGACAGTATATGGAAATAAAAGTGGATTTGATTTCAGTATACTTGAGATGAAACTCATACACTACCAAAGGGTTAGTTAGGGTGCTGTTTATCACAAATATCTGTCAGTCTGAATATAAACTGGATGGAGAGGATCATGCTTTTGAGGTGAGGATCCATTGGGAATCCTCTTTGGATCCAGACAAAGAGTTAAGCCTCCTTAGAGAAAGTCCCTTAGTGCTGCTGCAGTGTAAGGGTTTACAGTCCTAGGACGGTATCTAGCAGACAGACTGACATTCCGTCGGATGGATGGACAGACAGAAAGGCAGACAGACAGCGCTATTATACCTATTCAAGATGAGCAGGGTTACTACTGGCAGAAGCCATGAAAAGCGATCAGCAGTGGTGGCTTCCTCCTCCTCCTCCTCCTCCTCCTTGTCTCTGGCCCATAATCTCAGTCCGTCCCCCAGCCACAGGCATCCTGGTCCTGGCGTCCAGTCCGCTCCCAGGATCTGTGGTCCATACCTGGCCAAACCCAAACACCACTGTCCATCTGCAGGAGGGTGTGGTCCTCTGAGGGCTGAGGGGACCCTCTGTGGTTTCACGCCCAGCTAGATAACTCAGCCACAGGACAGGGTGGACAGGCCCGTTAGGCCGCCCCAACACAGCCACAGTGTCCAGAGAGCAGAAGACAGGCCTCTTGGGGAATGAATGAATGACATTTTATTTTCGAGTCAAATCGCCAATTCACTCTCTCTCTCTCTCTCTCTTCACTCTTCACTCTTCACTCTTCACTCTTTATTCACTCTTTATTCTCTCTTTATTCTCTCTTTATCTCTCATTTTCTCTCTCACGTTTTTCTCTCTTTCTTTCTTTTTCTCTCTCTTTCTCTCTCTCATTTTTCTCTCTTTTCTCTCTCTCTCTCTCTTTATTCTCTCTTTCTCTCTATCTCTCACGTTTCTCTCTATCTCTCTCTTTTTCTCTCTCTCTCTCTTTCTCTCTCTTTTTTCTCTCTCTCTTTTTTCTCTCTCTCTCTCTCTCTCTCTCTCTCTCTCTCTCTCTCTCTCTCTCTCTCTCTCTCTCTCTCTCTCTCTCTCTCAGGTGTGAACTCTTTCCAGGTCTACATGGCCTATAAGGACTTCTACCAGATGAGCAACAGTGAGGTACAGTATGCTAAATAGTCTACAGCAACATACCATGTTGGTGAGCCCTGCTCGGCTCTGCTTGGCAAGCACGTGGATGACAGTCCCACCAGACTATAATCAATGGAAAAAATGACCATGTCTGCAAATCATGAGGCCTATATGGAGGCACTGTGGTAATGCTAGACTATTTTAAACTAGAGCAGCCCACGCAAGGCTAGTTTAGTCATGTTTGGTGACCACCCAGTAATTGGTAGTTTATTATAGCAGACATCGTGTGGCTTCCTATGTGTGGTCTGGTGTGGGTGGACTGCGACCTTTCACCTTACTGTGTTATATTAATGTTTCTACTATGTTCCATTCATGTTTCTACTATGTTCTATGGATGTGTCTCTACAGCTGTATGAGATCTTTACCTTCCTGGGAGAGATGGGTGGCATTGTGCAGGTCCATGCTGAGAATGGAGAGATCATCGCCGAGGTAACCCACCTGTCACAACAACCACCCACCCCCCTCCTCTCCTCCCTGGCTCGACCTTTGACCTTTATCACAGTGCATCACCATCCAGCCATACTTTGTCCTGTTCCCCCCAGACTAAAAATACTTCCATAGATACTGTATCAAAAGGAAAGGGAAACGGTGAGGTTGAGAGGGGTTAGTGCAGGACACTGACAAGTAATGTGTGGATGCGGTTTATGTTACCCTGTGTTAGGACTGACTGTAGGGTCCTGGGAGGGAGCTGGGTGAACCTTAATAGCTGGTTCTGATTCCCTCCGAGATTTAGAGTGTCTGGGATCTGTCCTGCGGGACTATAAAGCCTGCTTCTTCGCTGTCTGAGCCCCAGTATCATGTCCCAAAGTTACCCCAAAGCTGTCAAGGGTGAATATGAGGGTGAAAACCTCCATACACTCCACCACTCACCACTTTCTCCCAGCCCGGGCATCTCTCCATGCAATGTGTTATTGATGCAGGGTTAGATACTGCCATATGTCTGTTTGTGGTGCTGGTGTGTGTGTGTGTGTGTGTGTGCGTGCGTACGTGCGTGCCTGCGTGCGTGAAGGTGGGCGGGCATGCGGGTGTGTACGCATGTTTGTGTGCCAGAGACTGGGGTGAATTCGGATGAACACGGTTCTGCTGTCTGTCTGTCTGTCTGTCCCACAGGAGCAGGCACGCATGCTGGAGATGGGAATCACTGGACCAGAGGGACACGTGCTGAGCAGGCCAGAGGAGGTGGGAAACTGTACACAATACGTCTGTCTGTGTGTGTGTGTGTCTGTCTGTGTGTGTGTGTGTGTGTGTCAGCAGAATTATGTGGAATCAGTAAGGTACTGAAAAAAAAATGCATTGTTTTGTTTGTTCATTGGAACAAACAAAACAATGTGATACCGCAGCACCACTAACAGAGTGGAACTTGGTCCCATATCAAAGCTGGCATTGCATCAGTGAGCATTTCCAGACTGGGTTACAGCAGAACACAAGTGCACTGGCAATAGGTGAGGTTGCCAGTGCAGGTTTAGTTGAATCTGTTCGTAGACTAATTGATTGTTCTATATGTGTCCGACTGCCTGCCTGTCTGTCCGTCTGCCTGTCTGTCCCTGTCTGCATGCATGCGTGTGTGTCACTGTATCCGTCAATTCCCCCCCATCTAGCTGGAGGCGGAGGCTGTGTTCCGTGCCATCACCATTGCCAGCCAGACCAACTGCCCTCTGTACGTGACCAGGGTCATGAGCAAGAGTGCTGCCGACATCATCTCACAGGCCAGGAAAAAAGGTACACGGGTTCCCAGTGTGGCTGACTGGCATTGTGCTGTAATTAGCATGTCAATCAGGCAGCTGAATGATATATTTGAAAGTCACAGTGAATGCCTGGAAACAATATCCGTATCAGAACACAAGCGCTACATTATGTCCTTGGACCTGCATGGGCCTTGAAAGTAGTGCAACTTCACTGCTGCCTCCGTAAGTCTTCTATTCTGTTGGAGGACAGGAATGCGCCTATATGCCCTTATGTGCCGATTGTGGTGTTTTGGTTCATGCTCTATTTACACCATAGGTCTGGTCTGGTCTAGTAGACAGACCGGATAGAAGATGGCCCGTTTTGAGAAGAATCCCTACCTTATTTCCTGCGGTTCACCGTAGCAAACTGTCAGAAACCTGTCTCCGCCATTCATCACAGAGGAGCAGGGAGAGAGAGCGGGCCTTTTGTGCTTGGCGGAGAGAAAGATGGACACTTTTTGAGGAAGAGGCAGAGAGGGAAAAATGCTGTTTGCATGTCCTCATGTAGGAAGCATGTGAGGGTCGCCTGGCATGGAGATGTGCTCCCAGGAGGCCTTGCTTTCATCACTGGCTGGCCCGTTTCCTCAGTGCTGACATCAGATTTGTCATGTCAGAGCCCAGAGAGAGAAAGAGAGAGAGACTCGCTTGGAGAACATCAGAACTTTACTACAAGCTATTTCAGCTGTTTCGCCAGACCTTTTAGTTAGATTAGATTATTCCTTTAGTTCATGTGTGTTTATTAATGTGGGATCAACCTGGTAAGTGGGAGATTTAGTTAACGAGTGAGTACATTTTCAGGAGGATAAGGTGAGTTGATTTGACGTATTCACACCCTGGGTGACAAACTTTTCCCCAGGTAACGTTGTGTTCGGCGAGCCAATCACGGCCAGCCTCGGGACTGACGGGACACACTATTGGAGCAAGAACTGGGCCAAGGCCGCCTCCTTTGTGACATCACCCCCCCTCAGCCCGGACCCCACCACCCCAGACTACCTGAACACGTTACTGGCCAGGTAAAGAGCGCCCCCTATTGACTGAATAACACTACACTAACCTCACCTGTCCACGCTGCATCTGTCCTGTATGTGCTCTATGCAGCGGCGGATTTAGGTATAGGCGACATGTGCAGCCGCCCAGGGCGGCATCTTGCCGGGGGCCAAAAAATTGTGCGATCGATTTTCTAACGCTCATTTATTTGCACGTCACGTCAATGATATCATGTCACCGTGTGGGACTGTGGGTCAATTAACCTTGTCGGAGTGGGCGCCCTGATTCTAGTTTGTTAGGCAGGCTACTGCCTGGGAAGGTCTCTGGGGAGGGGGGCGGGGCTAGGTTGACCTCGGGTCTCCCCACTGGAAGCCAGAGGTAGGCGGGGCGGGGGAATCTATCAAATAGCGCGTCTCTAACTTTGTACAGTACTAATGCAATTAGTCAAATCAGTCTAACTACGAAATGCGACCAAATAAACCACAATTCATTCATAATACTGTGAATATATAGTTTCACAGACATATTGTTGCTGAAGGGGGGGGGGGGGGTTCGCCCTGGGAGCCATACAAGCTAGAACGCCACTGGCTCTATGACTTCATCCATCGCAAGCTGAAAGAGTTCTGGAAGTGCTTCCAACCTCATGATAGATAGTCTGATGGTTGCACAAGTGGGACTGTTTGTCTGCTAGGAAAGTTTGAGTGCTCTGTAAGAACGGGAAGACATCGATAACTGATTGGAGGAGACCTTGGCACTTGATTCAGAGTAATCCATCTACTTTGCCTGCGCTACTCCAGCTAATTGTGAACTTTTCCAGCTTTTCTATGTCGGATAAACTGAAGGGCTCACAAATCACCAGCTGAAGCAAATCACAGCTAAAGCAAATCTGACAGGTCATAAGCAGTACCTGTCTGAGTTTACTATTTTTAAACATCTCTCTCTCTCTCTCTCTCTCTCTCCCTCTCTCCCCCTCCCAGTGGTGACCTGAACGTGACTGGCAGTGCCCACTGCACCTTCAGCGTGGCCCAGAAGGCCATAGGGAAGGATGACTTCACTCAGATCCCTGAGGGCGTGAACGGAGTGGAGGAGAGGATGTCCCTCATCTGGGACAAGGCTGTGGTGAGGATGAGAGGATGACTGGACAACTATCTGCATGGCACGTGTCTATCTCTCTCTTTCTTTGGCTGCGTCTCAAATGGCACTCTATTCCCTTTATAAGGCCCATATAGCCCTCATCAAGAGAAGTGCACCTTTGTTGGGAATAGAGTGCCGTTAGCTTCACTACCTCTCACCGACCCTTTCTTTACCTTGCTCCCTCTAACCCTCTTAGCTACTCTCTAAGTACCCCACTCCTTGAAATTCCACAGTTCACCGCAGTTTCTCCTTTCTCCTCTTCCCTAATCCATCCGGTAGTGTGGTTTTGTGTTTCTGTGAGTGCTCTTGTTTTCTCTCTCTATCTCTGGATCTGTCCCCCCAGCCGTTCACCCTGCTTGGAACAGTATAGATCTCTTCTTTTTCTCATTCTCGTTCTTGCTCTTTCATGTACAAACAGACTTTGGTTTGTATTTATGGACAGCTGTGTTATGAATGAAAAGTTATGGTGCAGCTTTGCCTCTGAAATTCGGATGAATTATTCACACTTAAGTCTCCCTTCAGGCAAAAACACATGGTCTCGGCACTAGCATTGACAGGAGCTTGTGTGTGTTTGTGTGTGTGTTTGTGTGTGCGTGCGCATGTGTGTTCTCGCGTGAGACTACAAGAGTGCCACTGCCCACCAGTCAGCTGCAAAAGCATCTTTGTTTAGCTAGCATTTCACCGTTAGCATTTCTTCCGGCTCACTCAGACCACCGGCAAGATGGACGAGAACATGTTTGTTGCCGTGACGAGCACCAACGCCGCCAAGATCCTGAACCTGTACCCCCGTAAAGGCCGGGTTGCCGTGGGCTCCGACGCCGACCTGGTCATCTGGGACTCGGACGCTGTCCGCACCATCACCGCCAAGACGCACAACTCGGTAAGAGGTCAAAGGTCAAAGGCTTTACGGTCCCAGAGGGAAAGTGTTTTTGCAACATCTGTCAAATACATAAAAACGTACAATGACAGTTGACATGGACTACGTAGGCAAATACATAAGGAGGTACACTGAATGCAAGGGACTGAATACACCAAAGTTGAATAGACACTCATATAGGCAACATTTCAGTCACAATGGTCAATGAGCTTAAAGTCCATTTCACTTTTCATTGTAGCAGTCAGCACTCATCAAGGACATTCAGGTCACTGTGGTTTAACAGGGCATGGAGGAGGAGTGTCTTTGACTTTCTACTACCACAGATGTTCTGACAAACATTATAGCAGGCCTGGTGAGCTCTGGCTGGTGGTCATTGTGGACATTCAGATCTGCGTAGCTGCAAAGGTAACATGGTTTTCCAGAGGAGTGTGAGACAGCGAGAGAGCGAGAGAGAAAGAGAGAGAAAAGCGCTGGCCTGCTTCCAGTGACAGTTCAGTTCCTCCTAAAATAACTCCCTGTAGACGTCCACAGCTACTAAAGCGCACACCATTGGCCCTCACTATCCACCATTACTGCTGCTGGAGAGAGACCTCTTAGAATGCTGGGGTTGATGAATGCGGCTGAGGAGAGAGAGGAGATGTTACTGTTGTAGGAAAACAAAACAATGTTTCGCCCTTTTTCTTAGCCGTACTCCTCTCAAAGGCAATACTTCACTATGTTCGAGGGGGAAAAATCATATTCATTTTTCAAATAATTGGTTTTGAGGTCGTTTTTATGTTAGCTAACCATGTTATCCATTGCCGTGAGCAGCCACCACTGTGTGTTGTTCAGCAAGAAAAGAGCTCATCTCTCTTGTCCCTCGTCCCTAATCACAAGGACAGGAAGTGATGCGTGGATCACACAGGAGCCCAGAGAATACAGAGCAGTACAGGGTTAAACAGAGGATGTGTCCACTCAGGATATCAAGCCTTCTGGACTTCCTCCTGCAGGCACAGAGAGTGAGGGAACGAGAGACAGACCTATTGGAAAAGCAGCGGAGTCCGATGAAGAGGTATGGAAAGAAAGAAAAACAGAGAGAGAGAGAGAGAGAGAGAACGAAAAAAGAGAGGGAGAGAAAGAAAGAGCTAGAAAAAGATTGGACATGTTTTCAGTGACTTTTCCATTTGTAGAAAAGATACAGCGAGACCAAAGGTTCTTACAGAATGATGTCACCTTCTCATTTCTTGTGTGTAGCCCCTCCAGACAACAGAACAGCACACAAGAACACATAACATAAGAACAGGGGCTCCTGCCCATGTTATTAATAGCTACAGTGATCTATTGTACACAGTAGTTCAGTGCTTTATACCATTTATATCTGTGTATCCCTCCCTCCTTAGTAAATACAAGTATCCTCAGTTATCTGAAATGTTTTGATCTGGTTAGCTTTGTTTATGTTGTTGCACAGAGAGCCAGGCCATGACATCATACTTGGCAGGCCTTATGTCCTGTCCTGGGCTGAATCTGGAACACGCTAAAACACCAGGGCCGTGTGCACAGGAACAAACTGACAATAGGGGTGGGTGGGGCAACAGATCGCAAACCACTATGTACAGGGAGAGACAGAACGATAGATGGAGGAAGAGAGTTTAGTGGCAGGAGAATAGAGGGAGGGGGAAATGGATCAGGGAGAACGAGCGAGAGTGAAAGACAGTAGGAAAAAAATGGGAGAGAAAGTGAGACAGAGCGAAGGAAAGAGAGAAAGTGCTAGAAAGAGAGAGAACGGGTAGAGAGAGTGATGCTTGGATTCATTAGCCCCAGCTGTGCGAAGGCAGCTGTTTGTCTTTGTATGCCAAATAGAGGCGTATGAGAAACAGACCGACTGGATGATGAGGAATGAAGAGGAGGAGGAGCGGGAGGGTTATTGCTCTCTCTTCTCGCACAGATGTTGTTAATTAAGGCAGGACCCTGGTCTCATCTCTACAGAGACGGCCTGCCCAGCCGCCTGCCAACCCGCCTCCTCTTTTCATCTGTCCTCCCAGCCAAACTGGGCCTGTGTGTCCATGACTCCACTCATCTCTGCCTCAATAGGCTCTCTGTCTCAAAACAACACATAGAATTGACAAACAAATTGACAAACAAACAAACCAAAACAACGGCAAAGTCTTCTCATGATTTGTTGATTTCAAAAAAGCTTTAGACTTAATTTGGCATGAAGGTCTGCTATACAAACTGATGGAAGGTGCTGTTGGGGGAAAAACATACAACGTTATAAAATCCATGTACACAAACAACTAGAGTGCGGTTAAAATTGGCAAAAAACACACATTTCTTTCCACAGGGCTGTGGGGTGAGACAGGGATGCAGCTTAAGCCCCACCATCTTCAATATGTATATCAACGAATTGGCGAGGGCACTAGAATAGTCTGCAGCACCCGGCCTCATCCTACTAGAATCAAATGTCTACTGTTTGCTGATGATCTGGTGCTTCTGTCCCCAACCAATGAGGGCCTACAGCAGCACCTAGATCTTCTGCAAAGATTCTGTCAGACCTGGGTCTGACAAAGCTGTGAACGAGCTGAGAGACAAGGCAAGAACGGCCTTCATCAAAAAGAAGATAACATCTGACATACCAATATGTGAGGTCTGTGGTCTGCTCACCAACCAAGAATTCACCAAATGGGACAAACAAATTGAGACTCTGCATGCAGAATTCTGAAAAAATATAATCCGTGTACAACGTAAAACACCAAATGATGCATGCAGAGAAGAATTAGGCCGATACCTGCTAATGATCAAAATCCAGAAAAGAGACGTTAAATTCTACAACCACCTAAAAGGAAGTGATTCCCAAACCTTCCATAACAAAGCCATCACCTACAAAGAGATGAACCTGGAGAAGAGTCCCCTAAGCAAGCTGGTCCTGAGGCTCTGTTCACAAACACAAACACACCCCACAGAGCCCCAGGACAGCAACACAATTAGACTCAACCAAATCATAAGAAAACAAAAAGATTATTACTTGACACATTGGAAAGAATTAACAAACAAAAAAGAGCAAACTAGAATGCTATTTGACCCTAAACAGAGAGTACACAGTGGCAGAATACCTGACCATTGTGACTGACCCAAACTTAAGGAAAGCTTTGACTATGTACAGACTCAGTGAGCATAGCCTTGCTTTTGAGAAAGGCCGCCGTAGGCAGACCTGGCTCTCAAGAGAAGACCGGCTATGTGCACACTGCCCACAAAATGAGGTGGGAACTGAGCTGCACTTCCTAACCTCTTGCTCAGTGTATGACCATATTAGAGACACATATTTCCCTCACATTACACAGATCCACAAAGAATTTGAAAACAAACCCAATTTTGATAAACTCCCATTTCTACTGGGTGAAATACCACAGTGTGCCATCACAGCAGCAAGATTTATGACCTCCTGCCACAAGAAAACCGCAAACAGTGAAGAACAAACACCATTGTAAATACAACCCATATTTATGTTTATTTATTTTCCCTTTTGTACTTTAACTATTTACACATAATATGACATTTGAAATGTCTTTTATTCTTTTGGAACTTTTGTGATTGTAATGTTTAATGTTCATTTTAATTGTTCATTTCACTTGTGTTTATTGTCTAGTTCACTTGCTTTGGCAATGTTAACGTATGTTTCCCCATGCCAATAAGAGGCTTGAATTGAATTGAATTGAATTGAATTGAAATTGAATGGCCTCTCGTCAGACCAGTTTAATGAGCAAAACATCCAAGTCTGGTTAGCTTTAGTGGAATTTGCCATCTCTATCGGCTCATAATGTGGTGCGTAGCCATGAGGTCATGCGTTTCAGAGTCCCTGTTTATTTTGCCGTACTTGACCATCTCAGTCCACAAAGACACATTGATGTAAACTCATGTAAACTCCTCGGCTCCATTTGCTTCAGACGAGTGACTAATGTCAGACTGCAGAAAACTGGAAATAGTTGCGTTTACGTTGGAGCCGGATGCTTCTGCACCGCTGTACTGTCATTTCCTCAGTTTGGTATCTCCCGAGAGAGAGGTCCTGCAGCTGCTCATCATTTGTATTACTGGGTTGTGCTTGTGAATGGCTAAAGTTAGGTAGTCTCTACAGTAAGGCAGCATAACGGACTGTACTAACTGGGGTGCAACAGGGGGGGAAGCAGGCTCGAGAAATCTAAAGTTTTTTTGTTGTTGTGATTTTGTCCTCTCTTTTGTTGGCCTAACACCAGTGATCATAGACATACAATATCAGTTGAAGTATAATGTGTGTGTGTGTGTGTGTGTGTGTTTTCCAGGCTGCTGAGTTCAATGTGTTTGAGGGCATGGAGCTGCGTGGTGCCCCCTCGGTGGTGATTTGCCAGGGGAAGCTGGTGCTGGAAGATGGGAACCTGCACGCCATCTCCGGGGTCGGTCGCTTCATCCCATGTACCCCCTTCCCAGACTTTGCCTACAAGCGCGTCAAGGCCAGGAAGCAGGTAAAAGATGCTAGCCTCTCTCTCCTTTCTCCTGTCTAGTCAGAATCTACTGTACTCTAAGGCTGTGTTGACACAGGCATCCCAATTCTGATCTTTTGACCAATTATGGGCTAAAAGATCTGATCTGATTAGTCTAAAGACCAATTAGTGGCAAAATATCAGAATTGGGCTACCTGTGTAGACACAGCCTAAGTCTGTCTCCCCTTTATAAAAGTATTAAACAATATACAAGTATTTCCAATTAACATATTCCCAACTCTTCAGTTCTGTCTTAGAATATGTTTTATGTGGATTGTTTGTTACATGCCAGAGTGTTGCTATGTGACACTGAGCCAAGGTAAAGGACTGTGTGGACTGTGAGGTATGTGAGGCAGTGGAGGCTGCTGAGGGGAGGACGGCTCATAATAATGGCTGGAATTGAGTGAAAGGAATGGTATCAACACATGAACAAAAAAATACCAGTCCTTGATACCGTACCATTAACTACATTTCGGACATTATCATGAGTCGTTCTTCCCCTCAGCAGCCTCCACTGATATGAGGTGTATGAAGTACAGTATGTGAAGACTGCAAGGTCTGTGAGGTCCGCGAGTTGCGGACATCTGGAAGTGTTTTCTCAGTGGTTAGGGATTAATCAGGACTAATCTGATGTAGAGCTGAGATGAGCCATCCAGAACCCACAAACATGGAAGATGTCAGTGCGGCTTTACTTTCAAGGCAGTTTAGCTTTACGCGAATGCATACTGCTGCTGTGGCTCAGCCTATGCCACACATCATCAGACATGCCATCAATCTCAATGTACATACTGAAATGGTAATCCAGAGCAGTGTGTTCAATGGAGACCGATTGCACTCAGATATCTCAGCTGTTTTCACACCAACCTGTACCGAAATCTCTATCGCACTCCACACTGCCCTTTCCCACCTGGACAAAAGGAGCACCTATGTGAGAATGCTGTTCATTGACTACAGCTCAGCGTTCACCACCATAGTGCCCACAAAGCTCATCACTAAGCTAAGGACCCTGGGACTAAACACCTCCCTCTGCAACTGGATCCTGGACTTCCTGACGGGCCGCCCCCAGGTGGTGAGGGTAGGTAACAACACATCTGCCACGCTGATTCTCAACACTGAGGCCCCTCAGGGGTGCGTGCTCAGTCCCCTCCTGTACTCCCTGTTCACCCACGTCTGCGTGGCCAAGCACGACTCCAACACCATCGTTAAGTTTGCTGACGACACAATGATGGTAGGCCTGATCACCGACAATGATGAGACAGCCTATAGGGGGGAGGTCAGAGACCTGGCAATGTGGTGCCAGGACAACAACCTCTCCCTCAATGTGAGCAAGACAAAGGAGCTGATCGGGGACTACAGGAAAAGGAAGGCTGAACAGGTCCCCCATTAACATCGATGCGGCTGTACCGGAGCGGGTCGAGAATTTCAAGTTCCTTGGTGTTCACATCACCAACAAACTATCATGGTCCAAACACACCAAGACAGTCGTGAAGAGGGCACGACAACACCTTTTCCCTCTCAGGAGACTGAAAAGTTTGTTACCACACGGCAAGCGGAACCGGAGCGTCAAGTCTAGGACCAAAAGGCTCCTTAACAGCTTCTTCCTCCAAGCCATAAAACTGCTGAACAATTAATCAAATGGCCACCCGGACTATTTACATTGACCCCACCCACCCCCCACCCACCCACCCTTTGTTTTTACACTGCTGCTACTCGCTGTTTATTATCTATGCCTAGTCACTTTACCTCTACCCACATGTACAAATTACCCCAACTAACCTGTACCCCCGCACACTGACTCAGTACTGTCCTTCCCTGTATATATTCCCTTGTTATTGTTATTTTATTGTGTTACTTTTATTTTATTTTTTATTTGGTAAGTATTTTCTTAACTCTATTTCTTGAACTGCATTGTTGGTTAAGGGCTTGTAAGTAAGCATTTCACGGTAAGGTTGTGTTCGGCTCATGTGACAAATAACATTTGATTTGATTATGTACACAAAGGACGTCTGTCCTCTTGTCGCACTGGTATCAGCTATAACAGCAATACGTTATGGGCTGGATGCATGTCTGTCTGTCTGTGTCTAGGCTTTGGGGGCATAATAGGAGGTCTGTCTCCCCAATTGGAAGGCACAAGATAAAAATAGCATTCAGAGTGTGTAACGCAGATGGGAATTGCCAGAAAATGCGGTAATGGTGTCTTAACTACCTCTCTGGGTGATCTCACGTATCCATTTGATGTAGGTGCTGGGGAATGGGGGGATGGAACAAGGGGATGGGGATGTTTGAGAGAGAAGTATTACGTCAGCCTTGAGGGTTCATCTCAGGGGCGTTGGCTGTTGGCTGTGGGTTGTATACTGTAACGACTGACTGCCAGTTGTAGCAGGGATACGATGTGTCCATAGGAGTACTCCTGGTGTTGGTGGATACTCAACTTTATGACCAGAATATAGAGATGTTTCTTTGGTGAGACCTCTTGTATTAATACAATGTTGATCTTGGTGGCAGTTAGTGTTTTCTGATGCTGCTACACTCTTTGGGAAAAAAAAAGGTTCCATCTAGAACCTGACAGAGTTCTTTGGCTGTTCCCATAGGCGAACCCTTTAAAGAACCCTTTTTGGTTCCAAGTATATCCCTTTTGAGTTTCATGTAGAACCCTCTCCACAGAGGGTTCTACATGGAACCAAAAAGGGTTCTACCTGGAACCAAAAAGGGTTATCCTATGGGGACAGCCGAAGAACCTTTTTGGAACTATTTTTTTTCTAAGAGTGTAGCTCAGCTTCCAGGAATTCCTTAGTCACATAATCCTAGGACAGAGGACAGAAGCTTGCATGTCAAATAAGAACACAGTGTCTCAGTCTGCAGTGCGTCTGTCTGTCAGTAAATCTGGAAGTGCTTTCCTTAGGAAAACACCGGGGGAAATATGCATTTTGATTCAGGCACAACGCATTCTACAAACAAACCCATGAATCAAATTATAAACAGGCATTGTCTTGGAGAACTGTTGTGAAGTTACCAACAGAAATGATACCCTATTCATTTCTCTTTCTCTCCTTCTTTATCTCGATCCCTCCTTCTTCCTCTCTCTTTCTCTTCCTCTCCTCTCCACTCCCCCCCCCCTCCTTCTCCCCCCTCCCCCCTCCCCCCTCTCTCTCAGCTGGCAGTCCTGCGGGCAGTGCCCAGGGGCATGTATGATGGCCCCGTGTCTGACTTCTCGCCCATGTCCCGTGGCGGTACCCCCTCAGCGTCTGCCCGCACCTCCCCCACCAAGCAGCCCGTGAGGAACCTCCACCACTCGGCCTTTAGCTTAGCAGGTAACCCTGCACAACGCGGTGAGCTTCAGCAACCTTTTAATTTACCCATCTGTCTTCCCATACCTTGCCGTCATAGGAAGTACCAGGAACCTGACACACACGCTCAACAACAGTCAACATTGACACATTACAATGCAATTCACTCTTGATATGTTGCCATGGTCGACTTTGCCATTTGTCTGCGGAATATTAAATGGCCTTCAGGGGAAATCTGACATTTTACCATAATCACATTTTCTGCCTTCATGATTTGTTTGAGGTAACAAATGCACACAGCACAAGACATTTGTCCTTCAGCCATCTTGGTACTTCCAGACAGGGCTCTATATGTTTCTCAAGTCTTTTTGTTATCTGTTTTTTGTGTGTTTTTTTTTAATTTTTTTACATTGATTGATTTAATTCATTTCAGCTTGATGCAGCTTTGTCTTGGTTCTCTCTCTCTCCCTCTCTCTGTATGCATCTTAATTCAACCACAGTATGTTCTAAGAAATATCTGTAGGCATCTTAATTCAACCACAGTATGTTCTAAGAAATATCTGTAGGCATCTTAATTCAACCACAGTATGTTCTAAGAAATATCTGTAGGCATCTTAATTCAACCACAGTATGTTCTAAGAAATATCTGTAGGCATCTTAATTCAACTACAGTATGTTCTAAGAAATATCTGTAGGCATCTTAATTCAACTACAGTATGTTCTAAGAAATATCTGTAGGCATCTTAATTCAACTACAGTATGTTCTAAAATTTCAGTCCAGACATCTGGCATCTCACTTTCGTAGTTGTTGTCTGTTTAATGAAGCTCGTCTAATGAGCGGGTAGAACGAGGCTGAGGATAATTTATGGATCTAAAGTTCATTCACATAACCAATAGCAGAGCTTAGTTGAGTGTTGAGTGACAGTGCGATTACATACATCTGCAACCTCTTTTCAAAGTGCAACCTTTGAGGGAGGAGCCAAATAAACAATAGTTTAACAGGAATAGTTTGTGTGATGCACTGATGTGGGAGGGTGACCTGCGTTGGAAAGTATTTCCCCATGGCTGTCGTCTAGTGGGGGTTTATTCCATTCATCCCCATCCTTCCCAGAAAGCCAGAGAGCCTGCTTTCCTTTCCTAGGCTGTGTGTTTATAAAACAGACCTGGCCTATTCTCTCCTTCTGGCTTCCAAGATAATCCCCTGTTCGAATACTAGCCACTCGCTCTGGGAGTAAATACCCCTCTCATCTCCATCCAGTACATGCAAGAGCGCACACACAGACGCAAACGCACCCAAACGCACGCACACTCACAGGACTCACTCACAGGATTCATCTCACCAGCCACAGGGTTGATATACTCCTCTGTCTCCAGATGTGAAGTAACCTTGGTCGTGTTTCGTGCAGAGAGGATGTGGTAGAGTTCTACAGTACGAAACACGACACCCTGGCCCGGAGAGAGTGTAAGATTTAAAACAGTAGGCGTAAATCTCCCCTAGTCCATTATGCCAATTTAATCCAGGGCTAATCCCAATCCTGTTGGCGGTCGAAAAGGGATTTATTCCAGAGGTCGCCAAGGAGTGCCAAGGTCGTGTCGCCAGTGGAGAAACTGTCTTTGTTGAGGGGAATCTGTAAGAGACGGCGCTAAATCATGTTTGTCTGTGTCAGGTCCCCCCACCACAGAGGATCTCCCCATACGACCAGCGGGACGCCGCATCGTAGTCCCCCCCGGCGGTCGCTCCAACATCACATCCCTCAGCTAAGAGGTTGAACCAGGAGAGAGACCGGTCAGAAGATGACAACAGCCACTGGGAGAAGACGGAGACATGATTAGTTACAAGTTAAGAGTTGAGCAAAACACTGAATCCTCATGCCTTACCAGCCACAATGCTACCTGCTTAAGCTTCTAAAGCACAGTTTTCCTCCTCCTAGGGAATTGCAGGTCAGTCACTAGAACAATAGGTTAATTTGAAGGATATTTGGCAAAACCTTTACACAAAGATTGAATTTGTATGTCGTGGAATCACATGAGCATGGTCATATCCAGAATATAGGTAATCAGTGTGTATTACTGTCCCTTACTGTCAACATTAGTAATTGTTTTAACTGTGCATTGACAGTTTAGGTACTACTCTGAATCCATAATATAGTTAAGTGAACCTCATGATAACTGTCATGACCAATGACCACAGTGTTCTGATGCCTGTTCCCTAGGAAAAGTAACACTGCTTTTCTCAAAGCAATTCTTAGTTTTTTCTTCCATCACGTTCGGCTTTCAACGTCACCCTTTTTGAGTACTAGTCTGCAGATATACAGTAGTTCGCTAGCGATGTAATAATAACATGCAGTAACGTCCATTACTGATAGGTGGCATTGTGAGTATGTATGGTAGATGTAACGTAGCTTTGTGAATGATGTTGTCGCTGGCTCCCTGGGTTGTTGAACCAGAAGTTGATAGTCATTAATGATTTAAAAAAGGAAACAAGATAAAAACACATCTGGTAAAACAGATATTTTGTAAACATGGAATAAATAGCATGTTGGTAGAAATGGTTGTCATGTTTATTTTCCCTTGCGCTCTGCTCCATCCTGGCTGTATATTCCATTGAGAAACCGTCCTTTGCAATTGCTTCAAGCTTAATGCCTGTTCCTATACATACCGTTTAGCAAGTCATCTGGGGGTAAAAGGAAAATGGAAACCCTTGCGCAAGAAGTACCAAGCTCAACTTCCATGGCCTGGGTTGTGAAATTGTCATTCTGAGCTTTGTAAACATTAATACATCAAGAAAATGAAATGATAAAAGTAACAAACCTGATTTGAAATAACAGTAATTCACCTCTGTCTTTATTTTTATTTTCACGGCAATGTGGGATCTCGTTTTGAAGCAGCAGACCATCATAACCTGCATTCAAGAACATAACATTGAAACGTGATGTTGTGCCGTTTTAAATCTCAACACTCTGAGAGTCTCCACATTTCTGTACACTATACCTGACTGACAGTCCTTAGTTTGGTAACTAATACCAAGGGGAAAACAGACAGGCTTAACCCTGGGTCACTCTCTTTCATCATTATTTTCTATGCGTCTGTTTGGTCTACCTGTCCCAGACAAGGCAGGGGATTGTAATATGTTTTTGGAAAGAGGTGAGGAGGAGGATGAGGAGGACGAGGAGAGCTTTATTTTTGCTATCCCAATCAGCTGAGGAAGAGGTTGTGAGGAAGTCGTTGTGTTTTAATGAGGGATGATGTGGAACTTCAAGCAATCCAAGTGGTGATTATATTTATGTTAGTTTGACTTGATCTTTGTTATTGTTTTTTTATGTTCTTTTTTTTACTGTTGTATCAAAACCCAGAGAAGGCAGGTAAAAAAAAAACATTGAGGTGTGATGTGGTGTTATGAACTGTTCCTGAATAAACATGAGTTGCAACTGACTGGCTGTCACTCTTTTATCTTTCAATCTACAGTATAGCAGAAATAAAAATATATACCTTTTAAAACTTCTTTAGGATCGGTGGGTCCCCCACGGGACGGTTCAGCTAACGTAGGCTAATGCGATTAGCACGAGGTTGTACGTAACAAGAACGTTTCCCAGGACATAGACATATCTGATATTGGCAGAAAGCTTAAATTCTTGTTCATCTAACTGCACTGTCCAATTTACAGTAGCTATTACAGTGAAATAATACCATGCTATTGTCTGAGGAGAGTGCACAGTTATGAACTTGAAAAGTTATTAATAAACCAATTAGGCACATTTGGGCAGTCTTGATACAAAATGTTGAACAGAAATTCAATGGTTCCTTGGATCAGTCTAAAACTTTTCACGTACACTGCTGCCATCTAGTGGCCAGAATCTGTGCCTAGGCTGGAATAATACATTATGGCCTTTCTCTTGCATTTCAAAGACGATGGTACAAAAGAATTACAAAAAAACGGTTGTTTTTTTCTTTGAATTTTCTTTTACCAGATCTAATGTGTTATATTCTCCTACATTCATTTCACATTTCCACAAACTTCAAAGTGTTTCTTTTCAGAAGGTATCGAGAATATGCATATCATTGCATTTCTGCCAAAGCTACAGGCAGTTAGATTTGAGTGTCATTTTAGGCAAAAATTGAAAAAAAGGGTCTGATCCTTTTTATGTACTCTGACCAGGACTGTACTAGAGCACATTGTTGAGAACATCTCTCATAGAAATTGGATGTGTAGACCTGACAGTTAATAGTACTAATAATACTGACAGTATTATTGCTGTTCCAGTATATTACATTTCTATCTGCACAATTCTGGATTCATACTTCCATTGTTTAGGGAATTTCCCATTTTCTGACCCATTGTTAAACCTGGCAGTAAACTTGTCACCGCTCTGTTATCATTTTTATATTTTATAGCCAGTTAAAGTATCATGACATCACTTTTGATGACTGTCATTATGAAAAACTGAGAAGATTGCTTCTATAAAACGCCATCTCAGTCTGGAGTGGGAGATAGTCAGCATTATTTTGCAAACGCGGCCAGTTCACAAGGACTTAATGGCATTGTATATAAACCCTCCCAAGATAACGTAGTTGTCACTGGCCACTTAGTTTATACAGTATGTCCATTTACAACAGATGAGCTTGTGTGGGGGGAGAGAGAGGCTCTTTGAGGAGAAATCCAATAAAGACCACTGTTATTCTTATCTTATGTGATCCTCCAGCTTGACTTCAACTTGGCTTTATGAGGAGCATATATCATTCACGGAGACTCACAGATTACCCCGTGAATGTGGGAAAGAGCTGGATCAACTTTGATCTCAGAGCCCACCGAGGAAGAGTAATGGGGGCTTGTCTTAAAAAGGGATCTGGGGAGAAGTTGGCCACAGTCAGACTAGCAGCGAATGGGAAAACCACATGATGCATGGTAACTTGCTGAGGATGTATTACGAGGTAATGTCTCCAGCTGATTAAGACAGGAGAGGGTGGGCGGTCAGAGAGAGAGAGAGAGAGACAGAGAGGTCTCGGACACAAGGACTCCAGTCTTGACTTGATCTCTGGCAAGATCTAAAAAAAAGAGAGCCTGTAGTATCAGGGAAGAGGTAAAAATGTTCTACATTTTTGTCAGTATAGGACAGATGATAATTAGTTACAGGCAGCATGACTTTGGCTGTTGTCCACTATGACCTCAGCAGCTCTGAACATAACCTCTGTTTTTCTAAGGGGTGGAGGAGCTTAGCAATAATGAGGTGTGACATAAACTCAGCATAGGCTTCGCAAAGCCCTGAAAGTACCAAATGACATATTAGCTCATGCACAGCTTTGAAGAATACAGTGTGATTCACCAAGGAAACAGTGGCTAAATTGGTGTGTTCACCCCAAATGACTTGGTGAGCTCACCATTCTGGTGTGTAACAACAAATACTGGAGCCAAATCTGGAGAAGAAGGAGGAGCAATAAAGCCTTCTCATAAAAAAAACAAAAAAAACACATCAGACAAACAAATCAAGCCTAAACTGTGCTTCCTGTTTCTGCGAGACTACAATTGATTGTCTGGGGGATGCTAAACTTAGCTTATTCTCTTTGGTGCCATTCTCCACTGTGTCTCTGTCCCACCCAGAGCTGTGTGTCGGTCTGATTTAGGACTGTTTTCATGCATTTGCCCTTTTGGCTCATAGTGATAAGGCCCCTAACGCGTTAGAGCCCTGTCACTCATCCATAGCCACCTGCTAAGGCTACTGAGGAACTTACACCATAAGGTTGTTTAAGAGAGACAGAGAGCACACAGCTCTCGCTCTCTCTAGAACATTCTTCTTTTGAGTGTCTTGTGGCTCCCCATGCCTATTCAGGCATAAGCCCATCTCTGCAAAGGGCAAAATCAATACTTAAACAATTGCTACATTATCAGTGGTGTTTACCTTGGTTCCAACATATAAGTGACATTAACACAGACTCATCCAACTTAATTCAAGACACTCCTACAGAAATACAAACAGTGAATGTACACAACAGAGGCATTACCCCGTTTTAATCCTTAACTTTATTTTAAATACATTACTGGATTAGCACAGACGGAAAGAAATAAACGTGAAAGGATATTTGTAGACATTGTATTTGGTCTGTTTGGGGAGGGGAAAACTGAACATTTGCTGTTATTGGCAGAGAGGTTTGTAACTCTCTTTCTTATTGGTCTATTAACTAATTTACCCCATGGTGATGTCACCATGGAAGGCCAAAACTCCATCCCACCAAAACAGGCTGAAATTTCAGGCAGTCTTTTCAAACAGCTCTTACAATAAAATATCATTTTCACAATTTCACAGTATTATTCCAACCTCATAGTGTTGAAATATAAAACACAGATTAATCCCATTTTTGACTGCACTGGGCCTTTAAGTACACAGGAGCACTACCACTAACAGACACTAGGTGGCAGTGTTTCATTGTAGTTTGTTATAGAAAATCAACCACACACGAAGCATGGAGATGGAGGAAAGGCTTGTTTGAAACTGATTTGAAATGGATTTGTCTATTTATCTGCCATCATTAATTATATAGTATTCCCTCTAGTCTCCTGTTGCGGCTAATCAGAAAACCAACACCACACATTATCAAAAACAGGTCTAGCATTTAACCCTGTGAGGTATTTCTCTGACTAACTCATCACGTTGTTTTAAGATATACTTTATTAGTTAATGGAAATGTGTCTTCTGCATTAACCCAACCCCTTCAATATACACACACAGATACACACAAAACACACATTAGGTTGGAGAGGCTGGAGCAGAGGGCAGCATCCAATGAGCAGACTTAGGGGGTTGAGTCGGCAGTAGGTGGCACCTGTGATATTGATGACAGCAACCCTCTGGTTACCAGCTCACGCCTGCCAGATTCTCCCCCGTCGACAATGGGATTCGAACCCGCTTCTCTAACCCTCATTTTTTGCAGGTTATGTACAGAAAGTCTCCTTCTATCATCTCTCTCTGGAGGGCACGCAGGTGTCAAACTTCTCTCTCTCTCTCTCTGATGTCAGGAGGGTGTTCCAGGAGATGGTGATTCCCACTCAGAGTCAGTAGTGTGATTGATATGCTTTTGACTTCCCCCCCTAGGAAAAGCCAGACAGGCCTACAACTACAGGATTAATCCCCACCATAACCACTACAACCCCCAGCCTTAAAGGTCCAATGCAGCCTTTTTTGGGTAACAATTAAGTATCTTACTGTGATTGCTTTCATTTCAAATAGTCAAAAAGAAACAAAAATAGCTTCTTAGCGAAGTTCAATTTCTCATGCAAGAATTTAGCTAGGACTGTCTGGGAGTGTTCTGAATGGAGAGGGGAAAACTGAAAATGACTTGTTATTGGCAGAGAGCTTTGGAACAATCTTTCTTATTGGTCTATTAACTCATTTACCACATGGTGACATCACCATGGAAGGCCAAAACTCCATCCCACCAAAAAAGGATGACATTTCAGGCAGTCTTTTCAAACAGCTCTTACACTAAAAGGGCCTTATCATAATTTTCATAATTTCACAGTATTATTCCAACCTCAGTGTGGAAATATATACATAAAACACAGGAAAATCATGTTTTTGACTGCACTGGGCCTTTAAGAAACCATATAGAGAGGCACAGCTCCAGGTAATAGGACTGAAAAATATACAGGCTCTAGCCTAAGTGCTATGTGGTATACCCCAAGGCAGTTTGCACAGGAGAAGCCTAATACAACTATTTTCTCTTTTACAACTATGTTTTTCAGTCTTTTTAAACCAATGCCTCCAACTGTGGCCAAATGCACGAAAGGCCACATTTATCTGGCTATGTATTAAATACGCACAATGAGCAGTTAGTTAGGTAACACCTGTGAATTGAAAAGGAAACGTTCACCAGTGTTTCTGCTGTTTAAAAGCAGCGCGGTAATAAAGCACAAGCAGTGGTAAAGGTTGGTGTTTCGAAGAAACGTAATAAATTAAGGCAGCAGCTGCTTGACAACAAACAACAAAACAACAGACAACAAATGACAAACAAAATGCAGTACTCATTTTACAACTCTGCTTTCATTGTGTAATTGAATTACATACATTTCTGGAAAACCTAATGCTAGTTTGAATATCTGTACCAATAAGGGTTGTTAGAAAGGTCCCAGGAGTAGATCTGATAACCAGGGACAGGTAAAGCCTTGGATACGTTTTGAATTGTATTTCAGAGAGGGTCAAAATAATGGCAAAGCTATTTTCCAAAACACATATTAGACTAGAGGACGGTGAGTTACAGTATAACAAACTGACTATATGATGATCATTCTCTACATGGGAAAACCCAGTATGTGCTATATAAAAAGTATAAGGCACATAGGGGAGAGTGGGGTAAGTTGAGCCACCCTTGTTTCTAGGAAACCATACACAAAATGTATCATTTGACCAAATATTTAGGAAGAAGTCGTCATTTCATGGAGCCTGTGAAGGAAGAAACCACATGGAAAGAAATGGTAAGCAAGTTAGGTCCAAATAAACAAATGAACAAATAAACCACAGTAGATAATTTTAAGATTTTTCTATACATGAGTTGGGGTCTCTATAAGCTTCAATAATAACGTCCTAAACCTAGCATGAAAGTGCATTCTTGAAGCTGTGTGGGATAATATAGTCAAAATGTTTGCCTTGGGGTAAGTTGAGCCAATGGCCAACGGGTAAGTTGAGCCAATAGCAACTTGATCAAATTGAAGTGTTTTCTTCCCAGGTGTAACGCAAGACATTTCGCTGGGATATGAGGTAACACCAGGGCCTGGCCTATGTTAAAAGAGTTTACAAAAGTACAAAGTGTTTGTTAGGTGTTAAACCTGTGTTAAAAGATCCTTAAAATTATTAAAAGACCAAAAAAGTTATTGTGATGGATTGTGTTTGGGAAATAAAGATAGACATGATTTTAAAAAGGTAGTGGTATTATTTCATTCAGTACAGAAATGTGTAGGCGGCTTAACTTGCTTAACCTGTCCCGGGGCTCAACTTACCCCATTCCCCGGGGTAAGTTGAGCCAAGAGACCACTTTTTTTTAACAAGATATTTTTTCAAAAGTATCACGTTTGACATGAATTTCGGATTATTTGCAGGGATTCACAACATCCTAAAATATATTTAGATATCTTTATTGGAAAGAATACTATGTTTCCCTTGGCAGACTGACGCTGAATGTAACAAATGGTTCAAGTTCCCCCACTCTCCTCTACTGGCACCCCTCTAAACGCACCCTTCTAAAAACCAGAAGAGAATGAGGATTCATCTACTCCTCTTTGACCTCTGTGCATAAATGCTACAACTAACGGAGACGCGTATGCAAATTATGTTTCTGTGCAGAACAGACAATACCTAATCTATTCATCAATAAAGATTTATGTACAAATATCAATGTCGAGCACCAGTCATTTTGGTTTGCTTGAGAGGCACATTGATGCCTAATAACGTCACAGAGACGTATTACGTTCAGCAGTTAGCGCTCAAGCCTACAGTGGTTCTCTTTGTCTTCGAAGAGGAATCTGGGGTTGGAGTCTTGAAAACAAAGGCCTCATATCTCATCTCTAATCCTAATTCATTTTGTGTGATGCTACTCACAACCCTCTCTCTTCCAAAAGAAAGTCAGCACTGTTTTCGCTGCAGACGTAGTCTTCTACTTGTCAACATTATGCTTCATTTCCTGCCTGGCCTGAGCCTAGCCTCAGCATAACAGGCTTGGTGGCTGTATCCTGTCTGGCTCTGATCTCCGCTGGGTTTATAGTAAAGTCATTTCCTGGGCCTGGCTAACTGGGTGGAGGGGGGAGAGCTCTGGGGGACCATAGTGCATTAGGCCAGAGCAGGTCAGGTCAGGGCAGAGTGTGAGGAGGGCTGCCCACTGAGAGGCACGTCCCCCATCATAGGAAAAGTGAAAAGAGCCAGGGTCTGTCTGTCTGTCTAGGTCACCTGCCTCACTCTGTAAAGTAGTAGTCTATGTGAGCTCCTGAAGTCTGGGGTCTGGGCATAATAGCTGTCTGTTGGGGGAATGTGTCAGGGTTAAAGGTCAATCTGAGTGCCCTGCGCCGGCCAGGGGAGAGGGGAAGTGGACGATTGGTTAGTAGTGATCTGCAAGCTGTGGCCAGGTTAGCGTGGCGACTTACGGCTCAAGCCGTAGTCCGCTATCCTGATATGTAGGCTGCCGGGTCCACGTTGTTGTTCTGTCCGTCTTCGATAGCCTTTTTCTTCTCTGTCGTGGTGAGGTCTGCTACCTCTGTGTCTGCCACAGCCTTCTTTGACCTATCAGGAGAAGGACAAAAGCTTGATTTCTTGCTTTCTGGTAATATGATATGTAAATAAATATTATTTTTTTTCACGAGATTCTATCATGATATATTACTCAGTATTAGGGGACACATTCAAGATTCATTATCGCAACTTTTTCTGTAAATACGTCCAGTTGCCTGTGGCAAAATATGCCTAACTGCTCAGCTGAGCTTGATTGGATGGGTGGAACAGTTCTCTGGCAACTAACATTGAAACTGGACATCAAATCTGGGCGATTTTAGACAAAACTCAGGACGACAGCAGGCGCCACATTTTGGTGATAATGTAGGCCACCGGACTCTATACTGTATCTCCTTTAGGACATATACTGAGTCTCCTACCTTTCTCTGTTGAAGATGATGAAGTCCCTCTCCACATTGTTCAGGCGCTGCTGGAGCTGACCGTTCTAGGGAATCAACAGAGGTTTGAGAACACACGCACACACACACACGCACGCACGCACGCGCACACGCACACGCACACACACACACAGAGTCATATTTTTAAGACATTAAAGATCCTACATTTATGTGACCCAGATAATGGTTGTTGGGACTCGAAGAAATGAAGAAGTAGGTAGACGGATGAAGTTTCGCAAACTTTAAAAGGAAATACATGACCTCTCTCACAGCTCCACTTGCCCTACACTGACATTGTCACACATTTAGATATGCTAATAATGTGGGAACAAAAACACCTCCATGACGACCTGTCCCAGCAGCTATATAGCGTTATGACAGGCGTGTTCTCGCTCTCTCTGGGCGGTGGGTTAGTGTTTGGCAGACTGATGGGGCCAGATTGGGCCTGAGACGCCTCGCCACTATAAGTTTGTTGACCCCCTTTACAGGCCTGCCAATCAGCCTGGAGAGCTAGCACAGGTGCTCTCAGAGTGGGGCGCCAGACCCTGGCAGACAAGAGAAGTAGAGCACAGAAGGAGAGTGAGAGAGAGAGACAGAGAGACTGAGGCCTAGGGGGTAAGGGTAGCTTACGGGGGGCTTGGGTTTTTATCATATGAAACAGAAAACAAGCAATGGTTACATGAAAATAAGTTCTACATAGGAGGGGGACCAGCATCATCTCACCTCTCGTTTCATGATGGGCATATTGACACATGTAGCCTACATGGAGGGGGTTTTACGCACATCCAAAACGGGAGTTGGCTAAAATAATGTAGGCCTACAATACATGTAGGCTAGACAAAAAGGGGATGTCCCTTGCTGCTCCCAAACTTCATCCTTTAATAAAGCTTTGGTGATTCAGATTTATTCAAAGCAGTCTCTCAAGCCAAACCCTTTATTGATAGGCTTGGCTACTTGGCGAACGCATCGGGCAAGACAAACGAAACCAAACAGGAAAAAAAACATGTTATGTTTATTAATACGAGGGTTACTGGCACAAAAATAACATCTCTCTTGTTCCATGAGCATAAGGGCACTGTGCATCATGGCTGGATAGGTTGTGCTTCTGCTCACAAAATCAAGGCGTTACTGCTAAGACCTGCTTTCCATTGGTCTTAAAATTCACGAAATGCGCTGGAAGAAATTGAAATTTTTGCACTAGTTTTCAAGAACACAACTCAAATATTGCCACCCCTCCCACCTCATTGCAAGCATACTGATTAGGGGTTGCAAAGGGAGGGTATATTTACTGCAAACTTTTGAAGTTTACCAGTAAACCAGCAGAATTTTGGTATCTTTCAAGGATTTGAAGTAATCTATCACAAGACATCTAGTATCCTAGTTGTCTGTAACTTTCTCTGGACCTCTGTGTGGCCTTATCACATGTAAAATATATGAAGAAATTGAATAAGATTATTTAAAAAATAAAATATAGAATGGCAAACCATAAACCTAGTGAATACCGTTAGTGTTTAATATGAGGTTTGTACTTTTATTTATTTGACTATGTCAATATGTATTTGCCATTAGTGTTTTGGCTTCAAACTGGTGGCAGTTGAGAATAAAGTCAATAGTTGGAAGAGTTGCAGAATTATTTGAAAATAATGCCACTGTTGATTAGGTACTTTTTTTCATTAATTTGGCTATTTTCTTGAACCATATGGTCTATCTACTAGAAACTCATGGACACTAAATGAATACTCAAATCAAATCGTATTTGTCACATGTGCCGAAATGTTTACTTACAAGCCCTTAAAGAACAATGCAGTTTTAAGAAAATAGAGTTAAGAAAATATTTACTAAATAAACTAAAGTAAAAAATGTAATATAATAAAAATGAATACAATAAAATAACAATAATGAGGCTATATACAGGGGGTACCGGAACCAAGTCAATGTGTGGGAGTACAGGTTAGCCAAGGTCATTTGTACATGTAGGTAGGGGTAAAGTGACTATGCATAGATAATAAACAGTGAGTAGCAGCAGTGTAAAGACAAAGGGGGGAGGGTGTCAATGCAAATAGTCTGGGTGGCCATTTGATTAATTGTTCAGCAGTCTTATGTCTTGGGGGTAGAAGCTGTTAAGGTGCCGTTTGGACCTAAACTTGGTGCTCCAGTACCGCTTGCTGTAAAGTAGCAGAGAGAACTGTCTATGACTTGGGTGACTGGAGTCTTTTACAATTTTTTGGGCCTTCCTCTGACACCGCCTAGTATATAGGTCCTGGATGGCAGGAAGCTTGGCCCCAGTGATGTAATGGGCTGTATGCACAACCCTCTGTAGTACCTTGGTATTTTGGTATTTTATTAGGAACCTTACGGTCGGATGCCGAGTTGTTGCCATACCAGGCGGTGATGCAAGTGGTCAAGATGCTCTCAATGGTGCAGCTGTAGAACTTTTTGAGGATCTGGGGACCCATACCAAATCTTTTCATTCTCCTGAGGTGGAAAGGGCATTGTCGTGCCCTCTTCAAGACTGTCTTGGTGTGTTTGGACCATGATAGTTTGTTGGTAATGTGGACACCAAGGAACTTGAAACTCTCTACCCACTCCACTACAGCCTTGTCAATGTGAATGGGGGCGTGATCAGCCCTCCTTTTTCTTGCTCAGGTTGAGGGAGAGATTGTTGTCCTGGCACCACACGGCCCCTGTGTTGAGGATCAGCTTGGCAGATGTTTAGTCCCAGGGTCCTTAGCTTAGTGATGAGCTTTGTGGGCACTATGGTGTAGAGGGCTAAGCTGTAGTCAATGAACAGCATTCTCATATAGGTGTTCCTTTTGTCAAGGTGGGAAAGGGCAGCGTGGAGTGCCATTGAGATTGCGTCATCTGTGGATCTGTTGGGGAATTGGAGTGGGTCTAGGGTTTCCGGGATGATGGTGTTGATGTGAGCCATGACCAGCCTTTCAAAGCACTTCATGGCTACCAATGTGAGTGCTATGGGGAGGTAGTCATATATTACCAAAATTACTAAAGATTCCGGTAACTTTCGTAAATGACCCGGAGCTTTGCAACAACAGTGCTGATATTAGACAGGTATATTTCCAAACCTGGTGCATGTTGTGGAAAATGCCAGAGCACCAGTTTTACATGATGAAATTCCCAACTAACATGCGGTTGGCACTTGCGCCGCCGTAGCGCCAGCCAAAAATAGAGCCCAGACAGACAGACAGACAGACAGACAGACAGACAGACAGACAGACAGACAGACGGTATGGGATGAGCTCTCCACCTGTAGAACGACAGCCCCCTGTGGAGCCGACAAGGTAGCCAGGCTGAGCAGCGCAGTGGAAGTTCAGAAGTGAATTATGCCCAGCTGTTTGATTAAACATTTCATTTTACAAACTCAACCTAGAGCGATCTTTCTGTTAGCTGTTTTCCAGGATGGTAAAGATACAGTTGACGTCATTGTCTATTTCAATTGTACAGATATAGCCTCAAGACGTCAATTCGGTAACATCATTGTGTATAATAACTATCTGACCGCCATACAGTTGGTTCTGACCGTTTCAGATTCTGCCTTTATCTTAGTCATAGAAATGAGTCAGGTGAATGGAGGACGGAATTTGCATACTGCCCCAATGGATCCTCGGATGAAGCAATCGCCATCGCACTGCACACTGCCCTATCCCATCGGGACAAGAGGAATACTTACGTAAGAATGCTGTTCATCGACTGCTGCTCAGCCTTTAACACCATAGTGCCCTCCAAGCTCATTACTAAACTCTGAACCCCACCCTGTGCAAATGGGACGATCATCAAGGATCTCAGCCACCTGAGCCACGGTCACCCCACAACCATCTAGAAGGCAGAGACAGTACAGGTGCATCAAAGCTGAGCCTGAGAGACTGAAAAACAGCTTCTATCTCCAGGCCATCAGACTGTTAAATAGTCACCATTAGCCGGCCTCCGCCCAGTACCCTGCACTGAACTTAGTCATTGTTACCAGCCGGTTACCACCCGGTACTCTACCCTGCACCTTAGAGACTGCTTCCCTATGTACATAGTCATTGAACACTGGTCACTTTAATAATGTTTACATACTGTTTAACCCACCTCATATCTATATACTGTATTCAGTCAAGGCTCATCCTATATTACTACTGCTGTACACACCTTTTCTTTTCATACACTGTCTACACTGTCTATGCACACCATTATATACATATACACTGAGTGTACAAAACATTAATAACACCTTCCTAATATTGAGTTGTACCTCCTTTTGCATCGGGGTATAGACTCTACAAGGTGTCGAAAGCGTTCCACAGAGATGCTGGCCCATGTTGAGTCAAGTTGGCTGGATGTCTTTTGGGTGGTGGACCATTCTTGATACACACTGGAAACTGGCACCTAGTACCGTACCCCATTCAAGGGAACTTAAATTTCTTATCTTGCCCATTCACACGCTGAATGGCACACATACACAATCCACGTCTCAATTGTCTCAAGGCTTAAAAATACTTCTTTAACCCCCCCCCCCCCTTCTCTACACTGATTGAAATAGATTTAACAGATGACATCAATAAGGGATCATAATGTAGCTTTCACCTGGTCAGTCTGTCATGAAAATGTTTTGTACACTCAGTGTATATGTATTTATATTCCGGACTCTGACATTGCTCGTTCTGATTTCTTAATTTAGTTTAATTCGGTGGGGATTTGTGTGTATTGTTTTGTATCATTAGGTATTACTGCACTGTTGGAGCTAGAAACAAATGCTGCAACTACGATAAAATCTGCTAAATATGTGTGCCCGACCAATACAATTTCATTCGGAAGGATGGGCCTATTTATGCTGTTCACGACAAAACAAGTCCAATTTCCTAACTGCATTATCTGTGATTTAATTGAACAAATTCTACTGTCCATTATAGGCAGAGGGAGAGAGAGGGGGAGGAGAGAGATGTAGGGAGATAGAGAACATTGTAGAGGCTGAGAAGAAGTGAGAAAATAAGAGAGAGAAAGAGAGAGAGGGTTGCGGAGTCACAAAAAAGGAGAACATAATGTGAGAGGAAGAAATAGAGGGGTGAGGAAGAAGGAGAAAGGAGGAAGCCTGCGGTAATGAGCCGGCAGCAGGGCGAGATATTTGGGCAGCGCCCCGCCTGCCATTCATACAATATTGATCTGCACTGCTTTAGAAATGGTTACACGTAATGGGTCTCTCTGTCTCTCTCTCTCTCTCTCTCTCTCTCTGCACTACAGGCAAGAGAATTATATGTCCTCCTTCCTCTCCACAAGTGGTCCCAGAGGTCCCTGCGTAAACACACAAACACACACTCATGCATGCACGAAGAAACACAAGCACGCGCACAATGCTGTCTTCCCATTTTAGATAGTTGTGGGGGGAAAAGTATCCTTGGCTCACTGGTTTTGTTTAAAAATACATGTAGTTAAGTGCACTTCCAGCTAGAAGGCATGTATGAAGCATTCTTAGTATGGTTCACAAAATGGAACTGGGAGGCCCAATGCTTTGAGGTTCCTATCTCCAAGACGTTGAACAGTATTCTTTATGACACTGGGCACAAACAGGTTAAATCCAACGTCATTTGTTAACGTATTGTGAAATGGAATCTCCTTGGAAAATACATTGGATTTTTGAAAAAAGTCATCAACGTAAACTGTTGTTTTGAGGATACAATTTCAACTACAGGATTACGTCATCATGGTAACCAATTTTCAACATAGACAAAATATGTTGCATTTTTACCTTGGAAACAACGTCAGATCTTCAACGTAATATCCACTATGAGAACAAAACTACAGGCTAAGCAGCAGGGGTGTCATGCAACCCCACAAGTGACTGTCGATAACTTCAGAACTACAAATACAAAATTGCCTAAATATTTGCAATTGTTACGAACAAGTGAAGGATAGAATGATGCTTCAAATGAAAGCCAAGATGATACATAGGCTACATGGGCCTATATAGGCTAATTTAATCATATTTAAATCTATTTCATGTTCAATCAATTGAATTATATTTTGTGACTAGGCTACTGTCTGTCATTTTTGCCACAATTTGTTTCATGGTGTGTGACAACATTTGCACAATGCTGTGCCCAATCTGTGATTTACTGCATTATTATTTGGTGAGCATAATAGGTCGCCTCAATATCCTATTTGCAGCCCGAGGTGGTAATATCGCTCTTGGGGAATGACTCTAATGTTAAGGTAAGATTTGAATGGAGAAAGCTGGTCTGAGAGCAGCGCTGCTTTTCTTTCGATCCTATCAGTATTGACGCATGGTGTAACGACGCACTTAGTGAACATTCTCTCTACGTGCATGTTTGGGAAACACTTAAAAAGCTGCCTCATGAATAATGATGCATCTGGTACTATCGTCATAGTGCTTAATAAGTTACATCGCAACTGGGAAACGAGGCTCAGGGCTAGCTAAAGCCAACTTCATAAAATTGCTAGATGTCTAGTTGTATTACAGGGAAACCTCCCCAGTATATAATCATTTTACAGGACAAATCTGAGGGGGCACAGGGCCTATGGGCATGACGCCTCTGCTAGCTGGCACCTCCTTAAGGAGAGTTGACCTATCTACAGCTATCCCTTCCGTCTTCCGCCCAGGGTTTTATCCAAACCCAGCACTGCTTAGCTTTGATATTTGTCACTTACTATTACCAATGTGCTATCGTGAGAATGATTGCTGAAAAATCTCCACTTAATAGATTCAGTGTTGCTATCGAAGTCTTTCCAAAGGGTATGTTCAACAGAGCAAATGAAATGTAACCATACTTCAGCAATCACATATCATCAATGATGCTATTTAGGTCTATATACAGTAGCATTTGGGAAGTAATCAACAGCTATTGTTTAAATTCAGCCCAGGATGAAACGATACATATAGCCAATGTTCGTTCTAATGTTTTTCGTCAGTGAGCAAATTTCAGGTCTGCTGAGCGCAAACTTGAACTTTGTGAAAATTCTGTGCCACGTCCGGTGCACGTTTACTGTGAACACTGAGGCTGTACCCGCTTTAAGTTAGTTTTAACAGTGGTCAAGTAGGCTACTGTAGCTATTTGATGATAATGTAGGCCTACCAGAGTTGCCTAACGTCAAAAACAATGGAGAAAATGCATCCCATAACATTTTAACATGGAAAACACAGCCCCTTTAAGACAAAAAAATGCTCTTTACCTGTCTAGAAATGCACATATTTTATGCTCTTGTAGGAAGCAATCACTCCCCCATCGCAGACTACAAATTATCTATAACTGAGCTAAAAACTCACTAACTAGCAAAGGATATGAACAAATGTACACACGTCACTACATGTCGCTCTTGCTTTGATCTCAAAACAAGAACATCTACTCATGACCACTCATGCTGTAAAAATAGTCCAGTTCAAAGTGAATGGCACAGATCAATATATGGCAATGGTCTATTTGCATATAGGCTTACTGCAGCTCTGATTGGTTATGGCTCACCCGTCTGTGTAGAGTACGGACCTGAGTCATGCCTGTCAATGCAATAGAATCCTACTCCGATGCATTCAGCCTAAAACAACATCTCTCATCGTTAGTTTTGCATACTAAGTCTTGCATAGTTTGTTATTTATATTGCCTTGAAAGTGGCTAATGTTGCGTTGATGCAATCACAATTCCCACAGTAAAGAGAAACATTGATAGAGTTAACTAATGTGGAAAATTCTAGAAAGTTGACTGAAGTTCAATCTCGTGCTTCTCTGCATGGGCTGATATTTATTTTGCGCAACAGTCCCGCATGCAGCTTAGAGGGAACATTGCATGTAGGCCTCAGGTTTCAAGCTTTAGTTGATTTAAAATGAAATCTACAAGTTATAATAAATATGTTGGACTCACGTCTCCATCTCAACAAAACATAAAAGTTAAAGAATAGGATTCAATCAAATCAAACTGTATTTGAAGTGCATTTAAAGTTTGATTTGATTTGATTTAGTCCTATATTTAAACTTAGATTTTTGGTTGAAATGTAGACGTGAATCAAACATATCAATTATTAATTTGTACACAGACTGGAATGAAAGCCAGACTCAGTGGCAAAGATGGAACTATCCAAGTAGAAAATACATATCTTTCAAATGTTGATATTTGGTTGTGTTGACAACCAAACACAATTCAATATCACTTTTGCAATGCAAGTTAACAAATTACATGTTGGATTCAAGTCTTCCATTCCAATCAACAATAAAAGTTAAAGAATAGGATTAAGCCAGTGGCTCAGATGAAACTATCCAAGCGGTAGATACATCTCTGATAAATGTTGATATTTGGTTGCGTTGACAACCAAACACAATTCAAGATTTATTTTGTAAGACAGTAAATAACCTAATGTTAAGGCCATCTTACAAACTAATGTAACAGTATTTATTCAAAATGAGTAACACATCCATGGCCACATTTTGAGGTTACTGTAACAATAAATGCCTTATGTAATCACAGAAAGCGTGCACGTTCCGGGTTGCAGGTCTGTGCAAATCTTCCCAATTGCTAAAAGAATCTGCACAGAATCTCAAACAGCACTGTTTACTTGCACCATGTACTTCAATGTAATTTCAACTAGCTGCAATCCAGGGTAATTTGGCTGTGCTATTAGATGAAACACAGTGACAACAAATGAAGTTGTTGTATAAATAAACAAAATATCTGTCAGTGTATTGCCATTTGAACTTTGGTTGTGCTTTTAGATGGTTGAAAGCATAGTGAGAACACATTGGGAATTCAACAAACTTTTTGGCTGTCATTTGAGTGGGTGGAAATAGGTTGGAATCGCATTGATCAATGTATCTACCAAATATTACCCAATTCACCACATTGAAATGAGGTGGTGTGCCCAGTGGGTTAATAGCCTTACTTCATTACTATAGAGAATTTCAGTTTGTGTGAATAAACCTTCTACATTAACCCAGGGAAGAACAATCTGCATCATGTCTTTCTAAAGCACTGCAAGTTTCACAGAGCTCCACTTGGGCGAGTTCCCACGAAAGTTGTCAGCTTCCATAAAACATGACTCAATTTGGGGCCAGCTCTGGCTTATTATTGCTACTGATGAACAAGATTTGTGCCCATACCACCCAAATGTATTACCTCTCTTGGAAAAGAGTCACATAAAATCTATTTAATGTAGCTGACAACGGAGAGAAACTAAACTGAGAAACTGATATACTTCATAATGGCCCTTGACATGAGGCGTTTAGTCAATGGTTCCTGATCAGCCGATAAAGTCCCTCCGATCATGTGCATTCATGTGCACCACCTCGTGTTGGGTAAACAACATTTAAAAGGCTGTAACTCGATCACTCACACTGGGATGGCAAACAGAAGCAGTCTGCTGTACTGAATGAGAAATAGAAAGTAGAGAAGCTGCACGAGGAGGGAGGGGGGGAGAAGGGAGGGGAGCGGAGGAGAAGGGAGGGGACAGGAGTAGGAGGGGGTGTTGACTGGTTGTGGGACTGTCTGTCATAAGACTGCTGAACAGTTAATTAAATGGTTACTCGGACTTTCTGCTTTTCACCCCCTATCTACAGTACATGTACATATTACCTCAATCAACCTCGTACCCCAGTATACTGACTTGGTACTGGTTTATAGCCTGTATATTTCCTCGTTATTGTTATTTTATTGTGTTACTATTTTATTTTATCTATTTGTAAATGTTCTTACTTTTTAACTGCATTGTTGGGAAAGGGCTCGTAAGTAAACATTTCAGTTTAAACTCTACACTTGTTGTATTCGGCCACATGTGACAAATACCATTTGATTTGAACAAGTGGCATCATTAACAACATGGCCCCCAGCACCAGTCACAGCAGCCAGTCCAGTACAGAGCAGCACTCGCTGCCCGTAAACGGAGGAGAACGCTTGATGAATGCCCACCACCACCACCACCACGGGAAAAGCACATTTAATGAAATCACTGATGCCAATCTTTCCATCTCTTTTTCGTGTGTTTGTGTGTGTCTGTATGTGTGAGTGTTTAACCAACCCCCCCCCACCACCACCATCGCCTCTCTTACTGGGGGATCAAATTAACCTTTGGGTGTTTTCCTCACGGCCGGCGTAAACACCGAGAGGACTTGGCTGATTTATGTGGACATAGAGAAAGTGTGAAGGAGAGAAAAAAAGAGAGAGAGAGAGAGAGAGAGTGATTGCATTCTTCACATTCTCCTTCCCCCTCACGCATGGAAAGTCCACATCGTTCATTTATCCAGGTAAGAAATGTGCTTCTTCCATCCATTACATCACTCGGGACATATTTAAGGGACAAACTAAAGGCCACTTATCACCTGCTGCCGAGCTAAATGGGCACACAGGCACACACAGTTGGTTCTTGTGACTGATGGTGAGCTCTGGATGGAAGTGGAACCATTGAGAGGCAGGGGTTTGTTGTTAGGGTGAGGCTTTACCTGGGGGGACCCATTGGAGCCCTGCTCTCTGGTCTTCCTGGCTAGTCTTTTCTTTTTCTTGTGCAGTGGTTTGGATTCGAGGATCATCTCCTCCAGCTCAAAGGTGGGGTCGCAGTTGAGCCTCCGCCTCTGGAAGAGGAACAGAAGGCCACAACACAGGATGAACATTTAAAGGGGCAATCTGGGATTCGAAATAGAACACAGCGGTCACCCTGCCACAGTTGTTGGTAAGGAGCTGAGGAAGAAACACAATACAGGATGAAGCTTTTATTCTATAGAGAGAGGACGTCGATTCAATCGATCGACCTTCCCTATCTCTCCTACCTGGCCGGCTGTAGTAACCACAGGGAATTCACTCTATAATCACAACACAGGGAATCAGATACTGTAATTTCCTGTTAGCTTGGTAACCAATGACAGCCTGTAGTGTTGCTGTTATCAGTCTACAGCTGATAGTCCCCTTGAATCAGTGTCCATTCATCATTCAACTCCTCCATGAGCTGTCAGGTTTGAAGCGAGGGTTCACAAGTCAAAGCTCCGCTCCCTGGCACCAAACGATCGGGCGTGGAGGTTGGGACAAGCTTGGCTTGGTTTGGTAAGGTTGTGCAAGGATGGGAGGTAGGTACAAGCTTAGCTTACTGTGCCAACCGAACAGCTCAACCTACTGCGTGACGGCGGATGACGCCACTACCTTGCATGCATCATTTTACCTGCCTGTCACACACCTGCTTCCTAACACCTGAGGAGATGCAGAGGCTGTATGTGTATGTGTGTGTGTGTGTAAGAGGCATGAGCTCTAATGACCCGTAACGGCCTTCTCAGACCAGCAGGGGGGGCCGTGGTGACGCACCTCTCTGTTTGGGGCTGTGGCAACGTCGTGGCAACGTTGGCGTAATGTTGTGGTCTGACTCACGTTGGGGATGAAGCCGGGGGGCAGCTGTTTGTTGAGCACAGCGTCCCAGTTGACATCAGACAGCAGGTCTAGGTCCTGCAGCTCAGCCAGGCAGGACACACGCTGGTGCACGTCAATACACAGCAACTAGTGGAGGAGACGGGAAGAGGAGGAGGAGGAGTAGCAGGAGGGAAAAGAACAAAAGGGGAGGAGAAGAGAACAAGAGGAGAGGGGAGGCGAAGAGGAGGAAGAGCAGGAACACACACACCACACACACACACACACCGCAGGAATGTAGATGAGCGGTGTGGGGGTAGGCCACTTCAGCACTGAGCTTCAGCTTGTCTGTAGTGGAGAATTACCAACACAGAATCTGATCACTTAGCCTTATAGGCTTCCAGTTATAACCTCATGATGACAAAGGATACGGCATACATGGCTTACAAAACTGATCATCCTAGCATGTAATAACAATTAGTCTTTCAAGGAATGTAGGGGTCAAATACAACTCTAGTTCAAGTAAACAAGATCATGGCTCAAAGGTCACCGGTTGTCAATTGCATACAGTATAAAAACAATGCACTATTTATTATTAATTCAGGAAATTTAGGGATGAAATACAAGGTGACCAAGTGTCTGTACCTTTCTGAGCATGGTCTTCATCTCCACAGACCAGGCTATGGGGTAGCTGGGGTTGACCTTGTGGAACATCTGGAGGATCTCATTGGCCGGTGTGCTGGAGCGCATGATATACGGCCTCTGGAGGACCAGGACAGAGCATTATTATCACACAGAGGTCGTCAAGGTTACCGGGTCCTCACACAGAGCTACACACAATAGTCCCTAAAACTGCCTGAAGAGATATGTCTAAATCAGGGTTTCAACTAGACCAGATCAGTCTTATGCTGTGTTACCTCTCTCAGGGGAGAGACAGTTTTCCTGTGTTTGGGATAGATTATGGCTGGGGCTGTGACAGTGATTGATGTGCAGTGCTTTAAGGATGCCAGGGCTGGCTGCCACTGATAGTCCAATCCAGCGGTGCCTGGGGAGAGGGGAGAGGGGGCTTAGGGCCTGGGGAGAGGGAAGAGGGGGCTCAGAGTGCTGCTGTACAGCTTGACCCTGTCATACTAGAGTAGGTACCCAGCAGGGGCTTAGTGGGAGTCCTGCCCCTGCCCTTCCTGTCTTTTCCTCTCCTAACTAAAGATATGCCCTGAGGGTAGTCACAGGCTGGTCCCAGATCTGTTGGTAAAACAGCACAAATAGGACCAAGCTAGGGTAATTACACCTTCATCCTAATGGTGAGGCTGGCTGAGATGGGTATTTTCATGATAATATTAAGGGGTATTTTCATGGATATATTAAGGGATCATCTCAAGGGCAGTCTTGGAGAGAAAGGTGTTGTCACTGTCTCTTCTTTTCTTACTTAAATGGCTATTCTAGGAGCAGTAACAGCATGTATTGTAGGTTTTAGCATGCATTATTTACAGGCTGGGGATGGGCTGTGATGGGCTTTGTTTCTGTACCTGTCCTCGCAGAAGCTCGTATGCAGTGACGCCCAGAGACCACCAGTCCACAGAGAAGGAGTAGCCAGGGTGTATTCCCTCGTGTGGCTGGAACAGCTCGGGGGCTGGGGGGAGGGAGGCACGGACACAATCAGCTGTCATTGCTCATCTAGACTGGACAGTAGTACAAGTTAGTACTGAAAACCAACACTTTTAAATGGAACCAAAAAAGGAACCCATCAAAACTGCTACTGAAATCTCACAAAAAAAACCCGCTATAACCAAGCCCTTCAAAACCCTTCACCAAAAAGGACTCTTCCTTTTTTTATAAATAAATGAATGTTACTGGAGATCCCCAACCTCTGAATACTTGGAATATGAATGTACTTTTTTTCTATTCAATTATACATTATCCTTTATGGCAGTCTTAAATCTGGATCTAAATCCATCCTCTCCTCCTCCCTCCCTCCATCCTCTCCACCCCCTCCATCTCCTCTTCTGTTCCCTGCTGCTTCCTCCGTGTCAGTCCCACTAAACTGATCCATTCGTCATGCCTCTTCATCACGCTGGACGAGACACACCGGTCGGCCAGCACCCGGGTGCAATGAACTCCACATTCGAATCAGTCTGTAATTCTATTAATTTACATCAGATTCCCCCCCCCCCCCCCCCCCCCCCCAGAGCAGAAGGAACAACATTGATCTGATACTGTATGATACGTTATGAACAGGAAATATAAGGAGCATTAGCATCCACATTGAAAGGGAGATGTATTTACTCTGAAACTAGAAGGACACAGTACTGTAGCGTTGAGCTGTGTCATCTCTACATTAGCTCAGTGGTATGAGTGTTGTGTAGCTACTCACCCATGTATGGTTTGGTCCCTGCGATAGACGTGGCTCTTAGATCGTCTTTGACGATGGCAGCGATGTTGAAGTCTGTCAGGTGACAATGTCCTGTAGAACGGAAACGGGAAAGAAAGCTGTATTCGAAATTCTTGATTACAATTTATTTGAAACGAGGTTTATAGGCAGTCTACTTAAGGTAGCATTCAGGCATCAAGCAGCTAAAACTGTCTTTGTGCTGTGCTGGGTGGGGCGCCCGAGTTTATGCACTCGTTAGTAATAGGGCATTCTTTGTGTTTGAACCCACAGTTCACTCACAGTTCATTCATGATGTGGTCACCGTGAGTGAATGATTTGGTTGGGGGTTGGTGTAGCTCCCTAGAGCAGGTCACAGAGGGAATAGCAGCCTCAGTGCCTGCTGCCAAAGTCTAACCTTTCTGTGTGTGGGGTGGACTGAAGCCTTAGCCATGCACACTGAACACCCTTTTTTAGAAGCTGATGAGTGTGTGTGTGTGTGTGTGTGTGTGTGTGTTTAACCAGAAGTTCTCACAACAATAGTAAACAAACAAAAATTTGACCAACTGGGGACATTTTCTTGGTCCCAACTAGGTCTAATGTTATTCTAGGGGGTTTAGGCTTAAGGTTAGAATTGGGGTTAGGGTTAGGGTTAGGAGCGAGGGTTAGTTTTAGGGTTAGGAGCTAGGGTTAGGTTTACGGTTAGGGTTCAGGTTAGGTTTTTGGGTTAAGGTTAGGGTTATGGTAAGAGTACGGTTAGGTTTAGGTTTAGGGAAAATAGGATTTTGAATGGGACTGAATTGTGAGTCCCCAGAAGGTTAGCTGTACAAGACTGTGTGTGTTTTATGCCACAGAGCTAGGATCGCAAAGTTACCGGTAATTTACCAAAGTTACCAGAAACTTCAGTAATTTTGGTAATTAACAGAAAATATATGGCAATCTATCGTAAATTTGGTAACGTATCCTTGAGTAACTTGAAAAAATGACTCAGACAAAGTATACATTGTTTCATATCTGTGTCCATTTTGTCCATTAGTTTCCAGTAGATAGGCCACATGATTCAATAGAAAATAGCCTAATTAATGAAAAAAGCATTATTAATCAACAACGGCCTCATTTTCAATTAACTCTGCAACTCTTTCAGCTATTGACTGTGTTCACAACGGCCACCAGTTTGATGCCAGAACATCGGCATCAAATACATACTGACATAGTAAAATAAAAGTGTGCGAAAAAAATACAAAAGGACATTTCAAGACGAAACCCTCATAAACATTTTGGTTTACTATCCTTGTGGGGACATTTCGCCGGTCCCCGCCGGTCCCCGCTATTTTAGGCTTAGGGGTTAGGTTTAGGCTTAGGGTTAGAGGTTAAGGTTAGATTTAGGGTTAAGGTTAGTGTGCGCACACACATTTGTGTTCATGTGTGTGTCTGTAAAATCACAAGAGAATGACCAAGTATGTCAGTGATGAGAATGAGTTTCACCAGGCTCTCTCATGGATTGTCTCTCTGCTGTGAACCCTACGCAACATTAGGCATGAAAGAGGTGGCCATATATTTTATGGTGCTGCTGGGTCCATGAACTATACCCCTGTCACTGGACCTAACCTGCGGAGGGCAGTGCAGGACCTAAAGCCTTCTGTCACCCTATAGACAGTGTGTTCACTTGTTTATTATTTGTTTACTTGGATCCCCATTAGCTTTTGCAGAAGCATCAGCTACTCTTCCTGGGGTCCACAGAAAATACAAAACGTGACAGGTAACTAAACTCTGATAGACAAGGACAGTCACGCACATTTAAAATATAACGATCTACAAAAAAATGTAACACAAAAAGTATACAAACAATATAAGTAAAATATCATGTGTGTGTTTGTGTGTGTGTCCCCACAGTCCCATGAGATGTTGTTTAATCAATTTTTTTGAACGTAATTTTGCTGTTTGCTTGAGTAATTGGAGACGGAAGCGAGTTTCATGTTATCATGGCTCTGTATAATACTGTGCATTGCCATGATTTCATTTTCGACTTGGGGACTGTGAAGAGACCTGGCAGCATGTCTTGTGGGGTATGTACGGTATGCGTGTCTGAGCTGAATGCTATTTGATTATGCTGACAATCTGGGCATTTTCATCACAGTAATATTTCTCATAAAACCTAGAAGAGAGGCAGTTCATCTCTTGTCATCCCTCAACCAGGAAAGACTGGCATCCATGTTGTTGATGTTAGATCTGTATGTGCAGTTAAGGGCAAGGCATAATGCTCTGTTTTGAGCCAGCTGCAGTTTTGCTAGGTCTTTCTTTGCTGCACTTGACCATATTACCGGACAGTAATCAAGATGGGACAAGACCTGAGCCTGATCAACTAGTACAGTTGATTTTTGTGTCAAACATGTTTTAACAACAGACATACCTCTCCCTATTTTCACAACAGCGTTGTCAATATGACTTGACCACGATTACTGACCATCCAATGTTATACCTCGGAGTTTTAGCTTTGTCAACTTGCTCAATAGTCACACCTTTTATGCACAACTCTAGTTGAGGTTTAGGTCTTGGAGAATGTTTTGAACCAAATACAGTGATTTTAGTTGTAGATGTATTTAAGACCAGCTTATTATTAATCACACAGTCTGGTACTGACAGTAACTCCTTATTTCAAATTTGAATGAGCTCACTGGCTTTGGGTGCTGAAATGTAAAGTGTGGAATCGTCCGCATACATTGTGTGTGTGTGTGTCTATATGTATGTGTGTGTGCTTTGAATGCGTGTGCCTACAAGTGCTTTGTGTATGCTACCGCACGTGGACGCACACGCTTTCTGTCTTTGTCTGTTTTTGTCTGAGAGAGAAAGACACACACAATCACACTAACCTGGGAGGACAGTTCCGGCTGAGTAGCCAAGGAAACTATATCCCTCAGCTCAATGACACACCCTGAGGACATCCCATTAAGTGCGTCTACTGTACCCGTACATGACTTCATTGTTTTGCTGAGATACTAAATGCTATTCTCATCAGAAAGGGCACATGAGGTAAAGATAGGTAAACTCTTCCAGGACTCTGTGCTCTTTGAAAACACTTCATGGGGATGCACTTTTGACCTGTGTTGTTTTTCAAAGTTCAGTGGTAAACTAAAGGTAGAAAAACCCAGGCTGAGCTGGACTCGGCTCCAGTGTAATGACAAATTGTGTTCCAGGAGAGCAGCTCAGTCCTGAGGCTACTGCATTCAGACATCTACTGTAGTTGACAGGCTATGATCAGGGGACGTGTACATGAGCAGGTAATGTCTGGATAAAGAGCACAGGCACAGCATGAGAAAGAAATAACGTTGAAGTTAATAGCATTTCAAGTCCTGAGGGCAAAAGAGACAGGCTCTCTCTCTCTCTCTCTCTCTCAATAGGAGGTTAAACCAGAGAGTGGGAGAAAGAGAGTGTGTGCGCGTGTGTGTGTGCGAGCAAGCATGTGTGTGGAATGGTGTGTCTGTGTGTGCGTGAGTGTGTGTGTACATGTGTGCACGCCTTCGTGTGTGTGTGTGTGTGTGAGAATGTTTGTATGTATGGTTGTGTGTGTGTGTGTGTGTGTGTGCGCGTACATGTGTGTTTGTGTATGCACAGACTATATGTGGCTGCATGATGTTAGCGCCATTGATAAAATCTAAACTTATCTATCATTCATTCAGTGGAGGTCGTTCCTTACACAGCATGGGTGGAAAAACACACCACATAATTTGTGTACAGACATCATTTACGACATAAATCAGATATGATTGGCTGAGCCGTCTTACCGTGTTCGTCCAACAGAATGTTGTCAGGTTTGATGTCTCTGGAAAAGCACACACACACACACACACACACACACACACACACACACACACACACACACACACACACAGAGAGAAAAAGAGCAGCATTAGGTCACTGACCATCTCCATCAACATCACCATGACAATACTGTATTGTTGTTGGACAGAGAACAAAACATCAACAACAAAAAATGTGTCATGTCACGTTACATCCTTAGAACAATATCAGCCTGGAACAAATAAACAAAAACAACACACACAGAAACACACAGTATGTCAAACACAGTTATATCACTAGCAATAATGTCCCAATGTCTTTAAATTGGACTGACAGGAACTGTGCTTTTCCAGCCAAACACTCACTGCATCCCAAATGGGCTGGAGAATCAGGCCCTCGGAATCAGGTTGTGTTCTAAATGACACCCTATCTATCCAAATAGACTGCACCACAGAGCCTTGTCGTCAAAAGTAATGCAGTCTATTTGGATAGATAGGGTGCCATTTAGAACACATCCTAATTCCGAGGGCCTGATTCTCCAGCCCAGTCAGAACAACCTGGTCTCAGAAAATTTTGCATTATTCTGTTCGCAAATCCGTATTCATTTGTGGATGTCCATCACCCATTTTGTAAATGTTATGAATTACAATTTGTATTATATGTTACAAATTTACATAACATACAATATGTTACGAATTTGCAAAAGTACAATGTTACAAATTTGGAAAAATATACAATATGTTATGACTTGCAAAAAAGTTATGGTATGTTACATATTGTAGCTAGGTGGCTAACATTAGCTAGCTCGTTAATGTTAGCTAGGCTAGGGGTTAGGGTTAAGTTTAAGTTTAGGAGTGAGAATTTCTGCCACATCCAACAAACGCCGAAGCCGGTGTAGTACGATTTGATCTTAGTCCTGCATTGACTCTTTGCCTGTTTGATGGTTCGTCGGAGGGCATAGCGGGATTTCTTATAAGCTTCCGGGTTAGAGTCCCGCTCCTTGAAAGCGGCAACTCTACCCTTTAGCTCAGTGCGAATGTTGCCTGTAATCCATGGCTTCTGGTTGGGGTATGTACGTACAGTCACTGTGGGGATGACGTCCTCGATGCACTTACTGATAAAGCCAGTGACTGATGTGTTGTACTCCTTCACGCCATCGGAAGAATCCCAGAACATATTCCAGTCTGTGCTAGCAAAACAGTCCTGTAGTTTAGCATCTGCTTCATCTGACCACTTTCTTTATAGAACGAGTCACTTGTGCTTCCTCCTTTAATTTTTGCTTGTAAGCAGGAATCAGGAGGATAGAGTTATGGTCAGATTTTCCAAATGGAAGACGAGGGAGAGCTTTGTACGCGTCTCTGTGTGTGGAGTAAAGGTGGTCTAGAATTGCTTTCCCTCTGGTTGCAGATTTACATGCTGATAGAAATTAGGTAAAACTGATTTAAGTTTCCCTGCATTAATGTCCCCGGTCACTAGGAGCGCCGCCTCTGGATGAGCATTTTCCTGTTTGCGTGTGGTGGAATACAGCTCATTGAGTGTGGTTTTAGTGCCAGCCTCGGTCTGTGGTGGTATGTAGACAGCTACGAAAAATACAGATGAAAACTCTCTAGGTAAATAGTGTGGTCTACAGCTTATCATGAGATACTCTACCTCAGCCGAGCAAAACCTTGAGACTTCCTTAGATATCGTGCACCAACTATTGTTTACAAATATGCCTAGGCCCCTGCTCCATGTCTTACCAGAGGCTGCTGTTCTGTCCTTCCGATAGAGTGTATAACCCGCCAGCTGTATGTTCTTAATGTCGTCGTTCAGCCTCAACTCGGTGAAACATAAGATATTACAGTTTTTAATGTCCCGTTGGAAGGATATACGTTCTTTCAGTTCATCCCATTTATTTTCCAGCTCTGCTAGGATAAGTAGGGGGAGGAGCAGACTGAGGGGCCAAGAAAAGTGCAAGGAACTTAAGATAGCAGTGGCAGCTGTACAGATATCTCATCCAAAGTGCTTTGACTTCTCAAACATGGCAGAAAGCTATACTATATGATGCCCCATCTCCTTACTAATTCAGCCACTTACTTAGAGTGACAAGAAAAAGTATGTAAACACTTTGGAATTACCTGGATTTCTGCATAAATTGGTCATAAAATTTTATCTGATCTTCATCTAAGTCACAACAATAGACAAACATAGTGTGCCTAAACTAATAACACACAAATTATTGTATTTTTCTTGTCTATATTGAATACATAATTGAAACATTCACAGTGTAGGTTGGAAAATGTATGTGAATCCCTAGGCTAATGACTTCTCCAAAAGCTAATTGAAGTCAGGAGTCAGCTAAACTGGAGTCCAATCAATGAGACGAGATTGGTGATGTTGGTTAGAGCTGCCTTGCCCCATAAAAAGACCCTTACAAAATTTTAGTTTGCTATTCACAAGAAACATTGCCTGATGTGAACCATGCCCCAAACAAAAGAGATCTCAGAAGACCTAAGATTAAGAATTATTGACTTGCATAAAGCTGGAAAGGGTTAGAAAAGTATCTCTAAAAGCCTTGATATGCATCAGTCCACGGTAAGACAAATTGTCTATAAATGGAGAAAGTTCAGCACTGTTGCTACTCTCCCTAGGAGTGGCCATCCTGCAAAGATGACTGCAAGAGCACAGCGCAGAATACTTAATGAGGTTAAGAAGAATCCTAGAGTGTCAGCTAAAGACTATATAAATCTCTATAACATGCTAACATTTCTGTTGATGAGTCTAGACTACCTAAAACACAAAACAAGAATGGTGTTAATGGGAGTACACCACAGAAGAAAACATTGCTGCAAGTCTGACGTTTGCAAAAGTGCACCTGAATTTTCCACAGCGCTACTGGCAAAATATTCTGTGGACAGAAGAAATTACAGTTGAGTTGTTTGGAAGGAACATACAACACTATGTGTGAAGAAAAAGGCACAGCACAGCACACCAACATCAATACCTCATCTCAACTGTAAAGTCTGGTGGAGGGAGCATCATGGTTTGGGGCTGCCACAGGGCCTAGACAGCTTGCTATCACCGACAGAAAAATGAATTCCCAAGTTAATCAAGACATTTTGCAGGAGAATGTTAGGCTATCTGTCCACCAATTGAAACTCAACAGAAGTTGGGTGATGCAACAGGACAATGACCGAAAACACAGAAATAAATCAACAACAGAATGGCTTCAACAGAAGAAAATATGCCTTCTGGAGTGGCCCAGTCAGAGTCCTGACCTCAACCCGATTGAGATGCTGTGGCATGACCTCAAGAGAGCAGTTCACACCAGACACCCCAAGAATATTGCTGAACTAAAACAGTTTTGTAAAGAGGAATGGTCCAAAATTCCTCCTGACCATTGTGCAGGTCTGATCCTCAACTACAGAAAGCATTTGGATGAGGTTATTGCTGCCAAAGGAGGGTCAACCAAAGGAGGGTCAACCAGTTATTAAATCCAAGGGTTCACATACTTTTCCCACCCTGCACTGTGAATGTTTACACGGTGTGTTCAAAGACATGAAAACGTATAATTGTTTGTGTGTTATTAGTTTAAGCAGACTGTGTTTGTCTATTGTTGTGATCTAGACGAAGATCAGATCAAATTTTATGACCAATTTATGCAGAAATCCAGGTATTTCCAAAGGGTTCACAAACTTTTTCTTGCCACTGTAGCTAACTAGCAAGTACACAGCTGGACTCTTTCCCGTTGTGCTGTATAACTGTTCTGGGGAACTACGGTAAGCTTCATAATGTCAAATAATGTGACAGGTGAAATGAGGAACGTGATCTGCTTTATTTCCTAAGGTATTGTACAAGTTGTCTGAAGGTATTTACTTAAAAATTAGCTATAAATATTCACATTTGTTGAAAAACTTCAAAGAAATAGTTCCAACGGTGTTGATGGTATTGAAAAACCATCCCGTGGCTATTTCCAAATACCGCGGGTATATGTTATATACGGTATACCGCACAAGCCTAGTGTGTGTGTAGTTGTGAGCATGCGTGTGTTTCAACCAGCAGGTAGGGCCATGGGAAACCCAGAGCAACCTGAGGAGAGGGACATGTGTGGACCAGACCATCCTTTTTATATGAGAACCGCACAAAGGACAGATCACACAGACTTTACTATGAGCATCAAAGATCAATGATGAAATAGAGAGAGCCACTTCAAAGAACAACCCTACTGTCTTTGTTGTCCATTGTATGAAAATTAAATGTGATGTAGACTTTTCCTCATTTCCCCAGGGAACCCCATCTTTGCCTTAGTTCTCATTCTCATAAAGTTGCCCAAAATTGTCCTTCTCTGTAATGATCAGACACTACTTCATTTTCTAAATGTCCCTTAAAGGACTATGATGGATGACAACGTTGGATAATCATCTCAGTGACAGAATAAAAAGATCTCATGTAAGATACAGTACAAGACACATCATCACATCTGGCCATGTGCGATCTGGGCTTTGGAGATAGCTGACAACATAGTGTACAGTTCTGGATCATAACACTGGATCAATCACTCAGCGGGCTAGCACTTATCAGGAGATCATGTCCGCTAACCATGAGCCTTTGGAGCCTTTCCCAGCCTCATTAGTCCTGACAGCCACATCAGCGGACAGGGTTGATTAGCATATTAAAAGGGTGCCTGCTGCAGCAGGTGGGGCGGGGGTGTCAGTGTACCCAGAGGCGTCAGTGTACCCAGCCCAGGGCCCGGGTTAAAAAGGTCAAATGTGTTGCTCTTAATTAGTTGACATTTCCCTCAAAGGTTGCACGGAGAGGTGTTTTATATTTAAAACCCATGGCAGCCATTATGGAACACCAGACAGGAGCTGCTGCGCCACTCAACTGCCTGCTGATGATTATGGGTGCGACTGTGAGAGCCGGAGCCAGCCGGAGCCATCCACAACGCACCCCTGCTGTCACCCAGACAATGACCTTGGCTGAGATATGGAAACATTGGGGCTTTATCACCTATTCTCTAAAAACCCACCGTTTATTGTTCAGCATTTTCTATTCAGCTGATTCACATGCACCCCGCCTGCGTAATTCTAGGATGAGAGCCCCGACCGCTGTCTGATAAGAATTACCCAGGCAATTACCTTGGCCCTGCTCCTCGTTCATGGACTTTTATTAGTAGAAGACAAAGGGGGGAAAGCTTATTTGTGTTGATAGAATGTGCTGGTGTTCAGACTTAGCCTGGTCCCAGATAAGTTTCCATGAATAAAGCACATACAGATCTGGGACCAGAGAAGTTCAGACTCATATTGTCTCCCTCTCCTTTACTGTTGCTGTCCTGTGTCTGCCCAGTCATTCGAGAAAAATAAAAGGAGAGCCACACACTCTAGGAGCTCACATGCAATTAATAATAACAGACGTTTCGACAAACAATCTGTCCTCCCTGATGAAGACAGCTTGTCTGTCGAAACGGTGGTTATTAGATTATTACATTATTGCATGTGAGCTCCTAGTGTGCGGCTCTCCTTTTCTTTTTCAAGTGTTTCTTTCACCTCTAGATTTCCCAGTCATTCTACCTCCTGGCCGACTGTCACTCCTGGTGTAGCTAGAGGCCAAATCACCTCCACCTTCCCTGGGCGTAGTATTAGCATGGGCCCCACGTTAGCATTTTCCATCTCTTCAGTTGTACAGCACCGCGCTAGGCCCTCGTCTCGCGCTACAAACTCATTAGGAAATGGAATCGTTATATTCCAGCAATTAGAGAGGAGCAACAGATGGACTCGGGCCTGATGTACCCACAGCCAGCTGGCTGGGGGACTATTAAAGGTGTCACGTCAACTGGCGAACAACATTTCTTTTGCCACTTTTAATAGAAGGATTTGTGGAGGTGCTACCAAGAGCTTCATCGGTCCCAAAAAAAGTGCACCTCACTTTCCATTTCTCTCTCTCGCTCTCTCTTCATCGCTCTCTTGCTCTTTTTCTCCCCTTACAGAAAAAAACATGAGGAATCAACGTGTTTTTGGTCTCCATCTCTCAATTTCTCTCTTGCTCGCTCTTGCTCTTTATCTCCATTTTTCTCTCTCATCACTCTCACTCGCTCTCTTTCATCTTTTCTAGAGCTTGCACAGGCAGCGTTTGCAAAGGGTGAGTTGTGAATAGAAAAATTGCTGTACAGTGTATATTCCCATTGATAGACACTATATTGAGTAAAGGAGCATATTTGTCCTTCAAGATCAATGCCCTTCTATGATGTTAGATTAAACAAACTCATCTCCAGCATAGGCCAGCTGATTCCCTATATAGTGCACTAGTTTTGACCAGAACCATATGGGCCCTGGTCCAAAGTAGTGTGTTAGACTATATAGTGAATAGGGTACCATTTGGGACGCGACCTTGTTGGGTTCCCCCGTCCTGAGTGAGGCTCATTGGTGATTCTGCCGAGGCAGCAATGGAAGGGCGGGGTTGAAGGGCAGCGCAACCGATCCGCCTGGCTTTTCTCTCGCTTGACTAGTCCAACAACCTATTACCTGGATCTAATGATCTCATTACACCAGCTATCAGGATGAGAGGAGTAACCAAAACCTGCACCTGGTCACCTGACACCCATCTGATACAGGAAAACAGAGGACAGCCTGGGACAGACCCAAAAGTCCTTCAATGTGCTCCGCCGCACACACAGGTCAGAAGACTGGAAAGAGGGGGTTTGGGCTGTTAGGTTCTGTATCATCATCTTTGTACATGACCCACTTTGCAGCCAACTCCTAATGAGGACTGCTTTGATGACTCCCTCAGTACTGTGGAAGGGCAGGGTAGAGATAGCACCACAGACAGCACATTCAGCCGCCAGGCCTTAGGGCAGGTTCTGCCCCATGATGTCCCAGAGTAGAGCAAAGCAGGCTGGAGCGGCACAGCGAGGGAGCACCAGTCATCCATCAGCAGAAGCCAGCCGCCCACGCCCACCAGCCATGAGAGGAATCATCAGACAGCAGCACGCTTTGAACGTGGAGGGAAACCTCAACTAACCACAGCAAGCAACTTACATCTAAAACGAACAGCCTCAACCCCATTAAGAGCTAAGGGGTTAGCCAAAGCAGAGCTTCCGTTCACTTGAGTTTGATCAGTTAAATAATAACCACAATAATAACAACTCTCGCAGAAGGAGTGGTAGAGTGCAGGAGGGTTATGCTATTTCTTATTCATAGACACAGTGCTTGGATTTCACTGCCTGACGAGCGTTCATCTGGCTCCCATCTCATTTGGGCCAGTTTGAGTCGGTTGGTCTTTAGAGAGCGCCTGTTTGAACAAGGCATTCTGAGGCACGGCTCACTGAACCACAATTATTACAGATGAATTATTTACTAACTCAAACTCATAGGGAGAACGCTGAAAGTTCACAAAAAGTGAAAGGTCTTGTAAGGTACGTGACTGTCATACACAAGCAGTTAGCTATTATTTTAGGGTAGGCTACAAAGGTAAATATATTGTCATGCTCCCAGTAAACCAATGTTCACAAATCCACTGTTGTGAGTTTAAAGGATGTTTAATTTACCTTCTTCTGCTTTACCTGACTTCCAGTCTGGAATATGAACACATATGTCTCCTCCTGTCATGAAATAATTATGCAGACTATAGATACAGAACACTAAACTTTTCATTGGGAAGACGGAAGCTTCATTTGCTCACAGAACCGTCCCTCTCAGGCGCGTATAATACTGTGGGATGAGAAAGTGTTGACAAATGTGTGCCATTTATCTTCCTTTAACAAATGAGTTTCAGCGGTAGAGACTTGCTGAGCGAGATCATGTGTCTGTGCTCTAGGTGTTGCTGAGCCCAAGCCAAGTCAGGGACACAGTGGGCCGTGACAGAGCTGTGGGGAGATAGATGATGAAACAGTGCATTTGGAGAAACAATGGCTGGTCAGTGGCACATGCATTTGCACAGGGAACCAGTTTGAGGCTGTGTCGCGCTGAGCAGAGCTGAACTGAGCAAAGCTGAGTTTGGCTGAGTTGAGCCGCAGCAAATTCTTGCTCTCGTCAGAGAGTAAAGGAAAACTACTCTCACAAAAACAAACCAGGGTGAGAGAAAATGAGAGAGCTCTCCAAGAGCATCAAACAACAGACATCCACATGATGCAACAGGCTTAGAAATGTTTTTATTAGGATATGCAACAAAATGTCTGGGAGAGATTCAGAGAACAGATGCACACTCCTCTATATGAACACCAACCTGGTGAAAGCAGCCCAGCGGTGTTGGAAATATGCATGAGAGAACAGCTGTGGGTTACTATGTTCCATTCGATAGCAATCTGAAGAAAGATAGAGCCAACCTTGAAAGACTTTCAACATGGAATGAGTTTCAATTGAGGCGGAAGAAGGGCTCAAATGTGATTATGCATTCAGTGCTGCTGCCATTGGGGGTGCAGGATTGAGGCTTTGCAATCACATTTGACCCTCTGACTATATCTTTCCTCTAAACATAGCCTGGGCGTGTCTGTAGCTTCTAAAGCTCTTGTCTAAAGCTCTTGCCTGCCTCGGTGTAAAGCAGGCGGCGGCTCTCTCTCTCTCAGAGCTCAGAGCACAGCGTTGTTCAGAGCCATGCCGTACTTTCACAGTGCTGTAGCCTGTAATTAATTCAATAATTCAAACTGAGACCATAAAAACAGTAGAGAGGGCTACAGTCTCTGTGGCACTTCTGTTTTTAGTTTAAAACCACGGGCCTCAACAGCAAGGAAACATCAAATTGTATTCCAGACGCAATATGATTTCTGATGTCAAAACAGATCATTTTACTTAGCTCCATAAGACTAACCACTGTCTTGGTCTGGAGCAGTGGAAAACAGGCTTCGTGTTCCAAAATCATCTGTCAAATGCAATCTTATCTCACTTAAGGACATCATCTACAATCTCTGTTCAGACCAAGCATCTAGACATCATAAAGTTTCATCAGTCATCATGTGCTGTCGACCATTACCTAACAACCCAACAGGAAGTACCTTCAGCCGGAAATATTAAAACCTATTGAGGATTTCAAATCACTTGGTCACTTTCGTCAAAGTGCAGAAGCTACTGTGGCGACATAGTGAGTTTAATAACACCACAGCTCCACCACTTCCCTTTCTGCAAGTCCTAACCTGTGGACTAGTGGTAATGCTCCTGGCTTGAATTACATGGATACTGCTCCCCACTAGAGACCAAGGTTCAATCCCCACTTCCTCATTCCCACTTGCCTGTCTCCCTGTCTAATCAAGCTGCTGTGGGGAGTGAGTCAATAACACCACTTCTTCTTTTTCCACTTGTCTTGTTCGAGAGGATCGTCTCTGAAGAGACCACTAATTGAGATGCATCTTAGTGTTAATAATTGAAAACCCTATGAGAAGGTACTGACAAAACAGGCCTTTGTGATTTGTTACCCTGATGGTAATAGATCTATTGTGAAAAAGTTAAGCTGGAGTAAATATGGAGTAGCGCACTTACGAATGTATGATTTTTCTTTCTGGAATCAATCATCAAACCTGATGCAATGTCGTTATCAACATTACCATCATGAATCATCCGTCATGAGTCATAGGATACTGTATACTGGATAGAGATTCTGCTCAAGGCCAGGGTATCACCAGCAGACACACACACACACACACACACACACACACACACACACACACACACACACACACACACACACACACACACACACACACACACACACACACACACACACACACACACACACACACACACACACACACACACACACACACACACACACACACACACACACCACACACTGAATACGCAAAATTATTCAGTGTGCACATCCGCCCTCTCAAAGTATTCAATTTCTATACAGATTAGATAGAAATTAGAATACCCATCTTTTCCTTCTTCCATAATAAATGCAGATTGAAAGCTGTTGATTTTATCTAAACATGCATCTCCCAGACACCTGCTATTAGGATTTTTTGTTGGAATGGAATGCCAGAAATAGAAAATATCCTACTGAATCGATTCATGAGTTATCTATTGAGAAATGATCACCCAGTCTATTTCCCTGCAGTGGTTTCAGCGCTCATGAGGCATTTCTAAGTTATATTCTTCAAGAATCAATGGTTACATATAATACATTTTTAAGTCCAAAAATTGATGTAGCTACTGTAGATTTTCCCTTTAAGGCCTACCACTAAATTATGTCATTTGTTATCCTGCATGTGATTAATTATCACTCTGGAACCCTGAAGCCTCCCATTTGTCCAGGTCTGAAAAGGCCTTTCGCCATCATTATTATCCTGTTCCTCTGCACACAGGTAGAGGGCTATCATACAACCTGAGGAAGGTCTATAGGGCCACTTCTGCCTGGTGTGTGTGTGTGGCGTGTTTGTGTGTCTTGACTTATCATCAAGTCAACCTCTCACTTTCTCCAGGCTGATCTGATCTGCGTGTGGCTGCACACACTAAATCACAATTGAAGGTCTTTCAGGTCAATCCAATTTGTCACGATGAATGACAGGACAGTCAAATGATTTGTCAGGTACTTAAAGGAGCTTGAGGGATGCTGTTGGGTGGTAGCCATCTATGTATTTTGGCGGTCGGCTGTGGACGTCGGGGGCTTTGGCATGGCAGCATATACTTGTGCCTAAAAAGCACTTATGTGCATTCCAAGATTGAATAAGAAGTCTATGTTTTTCGGCCTAGACAGAGTTTGGACATATCATAAAGAAAATACTCAGCCACTCACAGTAAACTGTTGTGTCAGGTGTAACTCATTTCACGTCCCTTTGCCCTTGATCAACACAGTATTTGGAGGTGCGCTATCTGATGCAGCAGGAATCCAGGACTGGCAGCTCGCAGTGTTGGGCTCAATTCAGAATTTAATTGAGGGTGCCTCATAAATTCCAATTCAATTCTTGAATTTGAACTAAATTAGAATTTTATATAGTAAACAGCATACAGAATTGTAAGGAAATATAAATGAATTCAGTGAAATTCTAAATGATGTGTAGTCTACAATTGATTATCAGGAAAAACTACAAAAATGTATGATCAAGGAAAACAAAAACCTGTATGCGAATATTGTAAGTTATTATATTTCATTAATCACTTACGTGTTGTTCAATACGGGGACATTACTAAATTTCCCAGAATGCATTAGTTTAACCCTCAAGTTAACCCTGAGGCCTTCATAAATAAGGCAAACAAATTAAATGGTTGGTGGAAATATAATTGGCTATTCTAAGTACTAAGGGTAAAAGAGTATATGAGCATTATTTCCAGAGAAAATGTATATATTCTTTGTTTTCTTTTTTTGTTTTCCTGAGTGAGGGAGCTCCAAAATGCAGGTGTTTCAGCCTAGCTCAGTGCTTTCTGTGGTGGTGGGGCAAGCGAGCAGAAAACACAGAGCGTTGCGCCGTGATTGGCTCAGTGATCTGTCACTCATGGGGACACTACGTCACCTCCAAGTCTAAGGGTAGACTTTGAAAATATTTGCCCCTTGGGTGCTGCCATAGAGTTACATTAGAAGTGTCCATCCAAGATGGCTCAAGGTCATTGGCCACAGATAAAATGACGACAAATCACGTTATATCTACAGTAGCTTTGATTGGACTGTCAACATCACACTTTCAAAATCTTTGCTAGCAGTCATCATCATGAATCAAGTCGACAATCTACTGGCAAATCCTTTTTAATCCTTGTCATATGAAGATAAATAATGAAGAGAAATTATAGATAAAACATATCGGTGCTCATCGGCCATTGGATATAAACATTACACAACAAGTTGGAAATCGCAAATTCAATAATGAGTGGTTTGGAAGGAATCAGTGGCTAACTGTGAGTTATAAGACAACTGGGAACTTGGAAAAAATGAGCTACGACTGGGAAAATACGTTTAGAAATTTCATCCAATTCAGAATTGTAAATTGGGAACTCGGGCCTCTTTCTAGAGCTACGACCTGAAGATCACTGACGTCATCATGATTCAAACTTTTTTTGTTGAGTTCCCAGTTGTCTTGAAAGCACCATAAATCCAGACAATGCCAGACTTTGATGATAAAGTTTGATGACAAAATTTGCCCACGAAGGACCGCCACGCTACCTTCCTGTTTAACTGAGCAGAGCACAACAAGGTGAGTCCAAAAATGTCTTGTATGCTGCTGCATAAATTATGTAATATGCCAGGAAGATATGTATACTGTAGCTAAGAAAGTAATACTAAGTGTTTGTTGTGTAGTAAGCTGTTAGTAGCCCATGTGCCTCACCCTAATAATTTGGTCTATTTTCACCTCTTAATATCGCCTACTGTTCTGATTTGGTGGTGTTTTCGAGAAATGTAGTCATTGAATAGTGTAAGAGCTTTCATTGTCTGCTTATATGCCCCCTTTATTTATCCTATGATTCTGACTTGGTGTACAGGGAGAACACTGTAAGAACGGCCCATATTCTGAATTCTGTTGCTGTACATTTCAAAAGTGCTGAATAAATAGTTATATTGACGACGTCCATCCTAGCTCGCTCGTTAATGTCTTAATCGGAATTACGGATTGCCTCATCCACTTGTCATCCACTTATGCTATAGTTTGTACATCTCAATTATCTGTAGAAACCACATTTGTTTAAGCAAGTCAGCTGTATTAGCTCTGTTTTTTTAAAAGGCAGTAAATGAGGCTGAATGAACTGTTTCGCTGCCAGACAAGAATCCCGCTGACAGCCAGGTATAGCAGTGGTAAGGTGTATGGACTGCTTTTGGGACTCTGCTGTTGGGACACCTTTATGTATGCAATGCAATTAATGTATTGTTTAGTGTTGTGTTGTGTAGTGCTTTTGCTGGGAATGCATCCCACTTTTTTTTCCCCCAGCAAGATTTACATGCAAAAATCACCACTGAGAAGGTGATTCTCATTTCAAGCACATTTTCATCCACTTTCCTTCTCCTTGCTTCCTCTCCTCGATAACCTTTGACCTATTTCAAAAGGAGGCCAGAGAGGACGGAGGAGAGAGGACGCAGAAGTTGAGCAAATCCAATTGAGAAAAGGCCTAGTTGTGGAATTTCGTTGAATTGCACCAAATTAAATTCTACCTCCTGTCACTCAAACTCAAATTTAATTTCTACATCCTGTGCAATGTGGTCAAATCAATTCAAATTTCAACTCATGAGTTGAATGGGAGTCAATTCGAAAATTAGGAATTAAGCCCAACCCTGCTGGCTAGTCTGAAAGGACATTGGAGGACAATATGTCCCCTAGGAGCTGCAGCTGCTGTGAGTACCGGTCAGCTCTGATCGGTCTCTCTTAAGGAGAAGTTTTATGTTTTACAACCAAATCTCATTTTATGTTGTAAATGACATGTTAAAGAAGTGATTTTACATGTTTTTGAGAAATATACCCCAAACAGCAAATCACTTCCTCATCCTCATTGTAAGAGACTAGTCAAGATCGAGGCAAAGATGAACGGAGCAAAGTACAGAGAGATCCTTAATGAAAACCTGCTCCAGAGTGCTCAGGACCTTACTGGGGCTAGGGCTCACCTTCCAACAGGACAACGACCCTAAGCACACAGCCAAGACAATGCAGGAGTGGATTCAGGACAAGTCTCTGAATGTCCTTGAGTGGCCCAGCCAGAGCCTAGACTTGAACCCGATCAAACATCTCTGGAGAGACCTGAAAATAGCTGTGCAGCAATGCTCCCCATCCAACCTGACAGAGCTTGAGAGGATCTGCAGAGAAGAATAGGAGAAACTCCCCAAATACAGCTGTGCCAAGCTTGTAGCGTCATATCCAAGAAGACTCAATCCTGTAATCGCTGCCAAAGATGCTTCAACAAAGTACTGAGTAATGGATCCGAATACTTATCCAAATGTGATATTTGCATTTTTTTTTTTATACATTAGCAGTTTTTTTGCTTTGTCATTATGGGGTTGTGTGTGTAGATTGATGAGGGGGGAAAAACTATTTAATCAATTTTAGAATAAGGCTGTAATGTAACAAAATGTGGAAAAAGTCAAGAGGTCTGAATACTGTCTGGAGGCACTGTACTTCAAGAAATTCGGACTTAAACTCATCAATCACGATGGCCTGAGTTCTGTCACTAAGATAATCATGAAACCATGAACAGGCATCAGATCTCAGGCCTATCGAGGACAACTTATTCAATAAAATAGCATGATCAACAGTATCATAAGCTTTTGACAGGTTCTCAAACAAAGCAGCACATTTCATTTTAGTGTCTAAGGAATTGACAAGATCATTAACAACTAAAGTCGTTGCTGTGATAGTGCTATGCCCAGGTCCAAACCCTGATTGGTTTACATTCAAAATCCATTTCTCAGATAAAAAATATCAACGTTGTACATTTACGAAGGAAATGGGTTGATAATTATTAAAGGAAAAATCCAGCCAAACTCACTCATTCCTTTATGTTGCAGTGTTAAATAACATTAAGATGTGAGAACAATATTTTTGTGAACAAATGTTTCATTTTTGCGTTATTATAAGGCTGGTAGCAACATGGAAAATCGTTGTGGAAATCTGTTGTAGGTCAAGTCGACTACAAAATCCACAATGCAATGTTCTCTCTATGGGCCAGCTGGCTAGCTAGATAGCTAGGTAGCAAGCAAATGTAGCTATACACAATAATACCAAAGACAGTATCAGCATGTGAAGTAGCTAGTTAGTGTAGTTTGTTTAGGTGATTTTATAGCTATCTCCTTTCTATAATATCTCTGGCAATGGCACCATGCAATGTACCCTGGACTAAAGAGGCAGACATAGGAAAAATGTGCCAGACCCTCCGTTAAATAACACACTTCTCAAGGTAGGAGTATCGCAAAAATATGATCAATGGCTCATTCGAGAGAAGACATTCTCCCGAGTTATCACTTTATCACAGTGCTACGTTATACCGGACGGATTTCTGCCTGCTTGAATGCCAATAACTCAGAAACACATGAAAACATGAAATGACCCATGGAATCGATAGAACATCAATCAGAGATGCACAAAAACAATATCACATAAAAAATGGGTTAACATTTCCTTTAAGATCACTACTATCCCCGCCCTTATGGAGTGGCAACACAAGAGCTAATTTCAATACTTTTGGAATATTCCCTGATAACAATGTTAAATAAAAAATGTGGGTTATTGAGCCAACAATGATGGGTGCTGTACACTTGGTCGGCCGCTGTGGATTTCTTGTTGTCTATTGCTAGCAATGATTCCAGCACTTATTTTTATGTTAATAGCCTAAAAGAAAATCTTTGACTATCATTTATTTGATCATTAGGCATGTTTCCCCTATCAGCATCCAGCCAATATCATTGTGAATAGGCTTATAAGTTATTTCAAAGAGGTAGCCCGCTGAAATAAAATGGTGATTAAGTACATCAATGATGCCATTTTGTCCCGGAACGAGGCCAGTTTCTGAATTCATTTGTTGTAGCAGAAAGAGGGAAGTAGAACGCTTCAGGGATTTTACATTTTTCCAGAATTTAGCCAGGTTTTCTGATTTGTCTTACACAATGATTCATCAGTTGCTTAAAAGCTTACCAGTCCAGGTCTAAACCTGTGTTCCTGGCCTTGACCCAAGCATGATCTCTTTTATGAATGACTTCTGATAATTCTGGAGTGTACCAGGCATTTGATCTACCTTTAACCCTTGTTTTTTTGAAGGGAGCATGATTATCCACAATAGTATTGAAGACATCTGTAAAAAGGCTGGAAGCTACATCAGGTTCAGGGACAGGTGAAATACAATCAAGGTCACTAAAATAAAGATCATGTGAAAAAGCCTGTTCACTGAAGTTTTTAAAGTTCCTCCTTGTGATGACACAAGACTTAGATTTTTGTATTCTTACATCTCTAACACAAAGAACTGGGCAATGTTAACTAATATCTTGGGTGAAGACACCAGTATTTTTCTCTTGTGTATTCGTTGAAAGAAGATCAGTCAGAGTTGACTTTTAAGACTCTTTAGAGTTGGGCCGTGTAGGCTTAGTCACCAGCTGGGTTAAGTTTAGATCATTACACATGTCTTTTAGATTGTCTGAAGCCTGCATTTCCCAATCATAATTTAGGTCACCCAGGATAATAATTTCTGATTTAGTATAAGAAAACAACAAACTAGTTAACTCCTCGAGTACACAAAGGTTAGCAGAGGGAGGACGGTAGACCCCTATGACAGTTATGGATACATTTTTCTCCAAACAAAGGTTTAAAGATAGTTCAAAGTTTTTGATAAGGTTAATGGATTTCGGTAAAGAGACAGCGAAATGATTCAGTTCTGAACACATTATAACCCTCAATATTAATATCAGAGTCCAGAATGTCCAGATTTGTCTGCATAGCCCAGATCTTGATGTAATCCAGTTTAGGAAGTAAGCTCCTAATGTTCAGATGCATCAATCCAAGTCCTTTATGATTTCTAAAATCACATGGAGTCTCCAACTCAAACAAGCTAAGTTCAATAGGCAGTTGCAGGCCCTTTCTGATGGTTGATATTGATATAGTTGATATGGCTATAAGATTGCATAGAACTCCCCCATTTGGTCTAGTCTATTAGTAATAGAGGAAAGACTCTGCAGCCAATGTCAATATGAGGAACTCTCAGAGTAACCGATGATGGAACGTTATTAACTGACTTACATGGGCTTTGGTTGCTATCGTGCATCAACCCAAGCCCTCTATGTGATTTGAAAACTGAGTGGGTATTACATTGAACATTTAAACTAATAACACTGGGTGAGCAGACCACAGTGGGCTTCTCTTTTGAGCTAACAATAGCAGATCTAAGAGTGGAGTTTAATTGAATGAGTACAATATTACAACTGAGCCTTGGCAGTATAGACAACAGTACGACAATAATGCTTAGAAAGGATGGGAGGTATTACCTGAGCGGTGCTTGGACTGTCTCTGAGTAAATATCTTAACGCAGCCTTGAAATGTGACGAGAGGGTTCAGGATCCTAGATGGCTTGGGTCGAGTCCATCATCTCTTTAGAGCATCTTTGTTTACAAAAAGTGTCGGAATAGTCAATAAAAGTTATGATTGGCAGCTGTCTTTAAACCAGATATGAAGTGCTATGAGCCTGCTGAACTTTTCGCAGCCGCGGCCCAGCGACGGCACGGGGCCAGAGCCTTTCAGGGTGTTGATCAGCTCAATAAAATCCTGTTTCATTAGCTCTCATTTACCCTTTTTTATATAATTTGGTCCCACATGCGCTATGACAGCAGTTACCTGTAGCAGTGGGCTACACAGAGAATCTAACAACTGGATAGGGGAAACGTCTCGTGTTGAGCAAAAGGGAATGTAACAATGTGGATAAAGTTCGGAAGAACACAATATCATGTGTACAACATCTGAAGACCTGCATCACTATACTGAGAGCTTGCCGTTTCTAAAAGATTGTATATGGGTGTTTTTGGAGCCTTTGTTCATGTTTTTTCGGGGCCCTAATACTACACAATGAGGATGAGGAAGTGATCTGCTGTTTGGGCTGTTTCTTTAAAACGTGAAATCTCATAAAAAGTGTCTGGACCATTCTATAACATGCCATTTACATAGAGATTTGGTTGTAAAAAAGAACTTCTCTGTGGATGACGATGACGATGTGGATGCGGATGATGATGATGATGAAGGTGTCTCTCCCACTCACCTGTGGATGATGCGTTTGCTGCGGAGGTAGCCCAGCGCCAGGGCGATCTCACAGACGTACAGCTTGACAGTGCTCTCTGAGAAGTGAACGTTCTGCTGGAGGTGGTAGCGCAGGTCTCCTCCCAGCAACAGATCCACTACCATGAACATGTCCTCCTCATCCTGGAACGAGTACCTACAGGAGAGGTGGAGGAGGAGGAGGGAGGAGGAGGAGGGTGTGAAAGAAGAGGTGGAGGAAGAGGAGACGGAAGAGGAAGATGTGGAGGAGGAGGAGGAGGATGAAGAGGTGAAAGAAGAGGTGGAGGAGGAAGATTTGGAGGACGGGGTTGTGGAGATGGAGGAGGAGGAGGGTGAAGAAGAGGAAGAGAAAAGAAGGAAGAAGAAGAAGAATATCAGCCTATGAAGTCCCATATTTCTTACATTTCTTACAAATCCTAACAGCTTACAAGGTTTTATATTATTATATTGTATTGGGCGTCAGAAACCAAATTGCTGTAATGTGAGTCTTATGCAACTTGCCTCGGGGCGGCAGGTAGCCTAGTGGTTAGAGTGTTGGACTTGTAACTGAAAGGTTGAAAGATCGAATCCCTGAGCTGACAAGGTAAAAATCTGTCATTCTGACCCTGAACAAGGCAGTTAACCCACTGTTCCTAAGCTTTCATTGAAAATAAGAATTTGTTCTTAACTGACTTGCCTAGTTAAATAAAGGTAAACCTTCTTTTTTTTTAAATAACACAAAATAGAAGAAACCAACACACCAACATCTATTCAAAGCAATTACCTTGGTTTGCCAATATCGAACATGTGAACAAGTTTAGTGTGAGGCATGTGATGAAAGTGGAGGGTTACATTATCAAGGCTAAAAGACAGAGCTGTAATCTTCATGACTACATGATGCAAAAGCCAGCAGAATAGCCCCTTATGACACGTACGGTGCTGGCGAGCTCACACAATGACTAAGCCAAGCCAGAGATGTCGCTAGTTATTCTAGGCCCAAATTAATTCCCAGAAAAGGCTATTCATTAGCGGCTAGTAATGGAAACACCCCTTCAATACACTGATAGAACTGTTCCATTGAAAGAAAAAGCTTTATGTCAGGTGTGGTATGACTGAGCACATCCATCCAACCATCCATTCATCTATCTACCAAGGGCTCCATCCATCTAGCAATCAAACAGCGGAATGCCACAGCAGGCCTGCCACATCAGACCTTGCCTGTTCCACTACTCCCCATTGATTTTACATGATGGAATTCCCACTGTGATCTGTACTTTCTCCTTTTGAATGGCTGGATAATGAGTCTATGGCACTGTAAAATAATTTGTGTGACTTCAGGGCCAGAGAGTGTAGGATGGAGGGGGGCTTGCTACAGTAGGAGGACATCATGTCAATGACTTCAGGGCCAGAGAGTGTAGGATGGAGGGGGGCTTGCTACAGTAGGAGGACATCATGTCAATGACTTCAGGGCCAGAGAGTGTAGGATGGAGGGGGGCTTGCTGCAGTAGGAGGACATCATGTCAATGACTTCAGGGCCAGAGAGTGTAGGATGGAGGGGGGCTTGCTGCAGTAGGAGGACATCATGTCAATGACTTCAGGGCCAGAGAGTGTAGGATGGAGGGGGGCTTGCTGCAGTAGGAGGACATCATGTCAATGACTTCAGGGCCAGAGAGTGTAGGATGGAGGGGGGCTTGCTGCAGTAGGAGGACATCATGTCAATGACTTCAGGGCCAGAGAGTGTAGGATGGAGGGGGGCTTGCTACAGTAGGAGGACAACATGTCAATGACTTCAGGGCCAGAGAGTGTAGGATGGAGGGGGGCTTGCTGCAGTAGGAGGACATCATGTCAATGACTTCAGGGCCAGAGAGTGTAGGATGGAGGGGGGCTTGCTACAGTAGGAGGACATCATGTCAATGACTTCAGGGCCAGAGAGTGTAGGATGGAGGGGGGCTTGCTGCAGTAGGAGGACATCATGTCAATGACTTCAGGGCCAGAGAGTGTAGGATGGAGGGGGGCTTGCTGCAGTAGGAGGACATCATGTCAATGACTTCAGGGCCAGAGAGTGGAGGATGGAGGGGGGCTTGCTGCAGTAGGAGGACATCATGTCAATGACTTCAGGGCCAGAGAGTGGAGGATGGAGGGGGGCTTGCCAACCCTAAGTGTAGGATGGAGGGGGGCTTGCTTCCTTCAGAGAAAACTCACCACTTTGTCCTCTCAGAAGCTCAGGTAGAATGGCTTGGTCTGTTGGTCCGGTCCGTTATATAGTCATTGCAGAATAGAGCTTAACTGGTGTTTGGTTAGATCTCACTGTAAGTGCAACACTGTGAAAGCATAACACCGAGAGTGAACGCTACCTACTGAATAGATGTCACAGAGCTGCAGAGTGGCTGTCTAACATCATTCCCTCAGGGGACAATGCCTTAAGGTTCACTGCTATAGGGTATTTCTCCTAAAAGGTTCACTGCTATAGGGTATTTCTCCTAAAAGGTTCACTGCTATAGGGTATTTCTCCTAAAAGGTTCACTGCTATAGAGTATTTCTCCTAAAAGGTTCACTGCTATAGAGTATTTCTCCTAAAAGGTTCACTGCTATAGGGTATTTGTCCTCTAAGATGCATAGATTTTAAAAAGGCTCTGTGATGAACCTGCGAAGCCTCAGTGTCTCGTGGGGAACGCAAGGTTGTAAATTCGGCAAATAGTATGAGGGACATCTGCACAACAGAGCAGATTAATGGCCGCCTTTTCTGATAAACATACAGTTTTTTTTATAAACAAGTGGAGAAGAGATGGCGCTGCCCACTAACCAGTGTATGATGCTCCTGAATGGCCAGGAGCATCCTGCGCCCCATAAATCACACAGACAGACAGAGGATGATAACTTAGGCCCACAGACGATGGTGTCATGATGTCACCAAAGTTTCCCAGTGTTCCGTCACGAGAAGGGCTGAAGGAGATTGAAAAGCCAAAGTTAGGGAGGAGAGGAACTCACTCCTGGGAGCCTCTGCAGCTCTGCAGTCTTTAAAGCGGCAATCTGCGATTGCTAAAATGCATGATATACAGCCATTGATTCTTGAAGAATATAACTTATGCCTCATGAGCTTAGTTCAACTGTCACACTCCATGAGAACCCAGCATATAAGCTTGTTTTACTCCTTTGTTTGTAAACAATGTAATTGTAAACAAACCCTGTATAGCTTCAAAACATGATTTAAACTATAATTTTGATATCATGGATAGTCAGTCCTTGCACCATAGCTCTGTCTATAAATTTGAGTGTGGTTACATTTGTCTTGCCCCATTACTCAGCTGTTTACCGAAACAGTTGTGGGGTGTCCGCTTTGTTATTGCTTGACCTGTAGATTTCCCCTTGAAAACGTCAAGAAATCAGTTGTGAGATGTTAAAGTACCTCTGAAGAGACAGTCTGACATGTTGGGGAGCTGGGGGATAGTTTGACAAAGCCACTGAGGGAAGTCAAAGCACCTGAGATCAAACACATGTAGCTATCAGATTAACATCACATACTGTACTGTATACTCTTACTGACAGTCTTCTCATGGGTGACTGTAGGCAAGAGTGGACTAGTTTAAAGTGTTGGACAAAAGTCTGAGAATGCCCCTGTCCTGCTTCGATGAAAAAGAAACAAAGCCATGTGGCAGAATAATCACATGGATGTCTTTGTTTTAATGTTTCAAATGAATCGTTGTTGTTGTTTTGGCTCTGTACTCCAGCACTTCAGATTTGAAATTGTACAATGACTATGAAGTTAAAGTGCAGACTGTCAGAAATGGAACTGTTTACAAATGAAGTTATAAGTGTAGTAGCCCTTTCCAGCAGTCAATGACCAAAAGTGCCCTCTTTAGACTCATGGGTGGAATGTTATTAATATGTCATCATTTCATCATTAATAAAGATAATACATTTTTTTACGACAAAATTCCGGTGTTTCTATGTCAAACTGTTATGTTTTATTTCAGTCTTCTTTAATATATATAAAGTGTAATATTGGGATGCAAACTCAAAATTGAATGCATTTAAAAAAAAAAAAAAAAAAAAAATTTTCATCTAAACTAAAATATAAATGCAACATGCAACAATTTCAATGATTTTACGGAGTTATAATTCATATAAGGAAATCAGTCAATTGAAATAAATTCAATCAGCCCTAATCTATGGATTTCACATGACTGGGCAGGGGCGCAGACATGGGTGGGCCTGGGAGGGCATAGGCACACCCACTTGGGAAATAGCCCCCCCCCCACTGAGGAGCCAGGCCCAGCCAATCAGAATGAGTTTTTGCCACAAAAGGGCTTTATTACAGACAGAAACACTCCTCAGTTTGGTCTCAGACGAACCCACACTTTGGTTGGTTACACGTGGTCTGTGGTTGTGAAGCCATTTGGAAGTACTGCCAAATTATCAAAAATTGTGTTGGGGGTGGCTTATGGTAGAGAAATTAACATTAAATTATTTGGCAACAGCTCTGTGGCAAAACTGCACATTTTAGAGAGGCCTTTTATTGTCCCCAGCACAAGGTGCACCTGTGTAATGATCCTAATGTCATAGCATGCAATTACTACATCAAGCTTGTGACTTTACAAGTTTGTTGGATCCATTTGCTGTTTGTGTTCCAGATTATTTGTGCAAAATAGAAATTAATGGTAAATAATGTATTGTGTCATTTGAGTAATTTTTATTGTAAATAAGAATATAATATGTTTCTAAACACTTCTACATGAATGTGGACGCTACCATGACTACGAATAATACTGAATAAACTTAATAATGATGAGAGGTTAGCGTGTCTTATGGATATGATACTTGTGCGTCTGTAACTAATTAATTATGCGAGAAATGGCGGTGGAAACTGGAAAAGCCTCTATGGACAAATATTGATATAATAACCATCATATTGAAGTAAACTTGGAGTAATGCGATTATATGGTGTGTGGTCCTCCCACTATGACTCGGGAAAGCATGCAGTTTATTAGGCTACAGATCAAATAAATTATGATGAACTTCGGAAGGTGGTGAAAGTGCACAGTGATCTTGACGCTCCTTTCCAATAAATATCGAGGGTCTTTTTCTGGTGACATGATCATTGATGCTTGACTGCCATTGGACATAAAAATATTCTGCTCATCCATAATAATCTCATCATGTAGACTATCCTACCCGCACAGCCTACACGCACTGTATCTGCGAGCTGTTGGCTACTTAGCTAGAGCGAACATGCCAAGACCAGAGTAGGCACATTTTCTATTTAACGCAACAGATTTTGTGACAAAACTATCGGTAGAGTTGAAAATGCGTTGGAAACACATTGAACTTTACATTTGTATTTAGTACATGAAAACTTATGCGAAAAAGTACATTTTGTGTGCACTATGTCGTCACACAATGATTTTTAACGCAACAAACCCATTTGGTGGAAACACCACTGGTGGGAACACATGCATATTTTCTTTATGCAGATTCTAGAATATTCGCATGAAAAATCTGTCACCAATTGGATGGAAACCTAGTTTATAATGGAACCAAAGAAGTGATTGCCACACATTCTGAGGACTAAAACCTTGTCTGGTGAGTTAGACGTGTTTAGAAGGGCTTGCCAGTCAGATCTAAAATAATCTAAGCATCTCAGTAGTGCTGTGCTCTGCAGGGCAGTGCTCTCTATCTCTCTACAGAGCTCCTTCTGATGTTGGGAAAATACTCCTGGCTCAGCGGAGTCTGCCGAGGTGAGAGCATCTGGGAGCTGTCACTAGCACTTACCCAAGGAGGGGGACATGAATTGCCTTGTTTCCTGCAGGAGAAATAGCAGTTTATTTTCCTTTACATTGTGGGCAGTTAGGGGGGAAAAAAGTTGTGTTTTTTATTTTCCTGTAATGTAGTGGCATGATCCAGCCATCTTCCCCTCCTAGCGCCAGTCGGAATATTCATGAAGAAACGTGTTGGTTTAGCTGTAGTGGCCTGGAGTAGGAGGGATAGCAGTTCCTACAGGGAATCGATAGCGCACCAAGAGTCCGTAGCCTACTGGAGAAAGCTTAATCTAGTAGAAAATCTGATTCTTATGTTTCACTGATGGTTTATTATTCTTGCTCCCACAGCACTCTACTAAAGTGGGAAGTTGGTGAAACCTAACCATTATAGAATCTTATGCGGCGGTGGGGGAAATAAGTTTAGAGTGTGTAATACAATATAATGGGTGTTTCTCAATATGCATACTCAATATCCACACTCTCACATTCCGAGTGTATTCACTGACAATGTTCTTTTGAGTACGTTCTTGTGAGGCTGAGAGCATTGAGAATGCATAAGACATTACATTTGAGAAGCACTCCCCCTACATATATTACCTCTGTCACGTCCTGACCAGTAAAAGGGGTCATTTGTCATTGTAGTATGGTCAGGGATTGTTGTTTTTGTGTGTTTTGGGGTTGGTTTGTTTCATGGGGATTTGTTCTAGTTTTCATTTTCTATGTGTGGCCGAGTACGGTTTCCAATCAGAGGCAGGTGTCTTTTGTTGTCTCTGATTGGAAGCCATACTTAGGCAGCCTGTTTTTTCCTTTGGGTTGTGGGTGGTTGTTTTTTCGTATAGTCAATGTTACCTTACGGAACTGTCGTGTGTCATTTTGTTAATTTTTGTTTAAGTGTTCCCTTTATACGTTAAATAAAGAAGATGAGCACTCAACACGCTGCGCCTTGGTCTGTCCCTTTCGACGCATGTGACAACCTCACGCTTCACCTCCCATTCACTGAACCTTCTTCCAGCCAGGACAATGGCAACAATAGACGAAACAAAATATACACAAAGCAAATGTTTTATTTCATAATTATCAGCTAGATATGTGAATCGTAATAATCTAGCTAGTTAAACAGGCAAAAAATGGCCTTATACGAATGTTATGCAAGGTACAGTAGATGTACAATTTTCATGGGTAACTACCAATTCTTCGTGGGTAGCTAGCTAGCTAGTTAGCCCTATTGACCTATGGATTTACCCATTCACTGAACCTTCTTCCAGCCAGGACAATTGCAACAATAGATGAAACAAGATATACACAAAGCAACTGTTTAACTTCATAACTATCATCTATATGTTAATCGTAATAATGTAGCTAACCAGACAGTTTAACAGGCAAAGTGAACTAGAACACATTTTTTGCACGATAGATGTCAATTCTTCGTGGCTATCTGGCTAGCTAACAGTAATAACTAGTCATTTAGTCCTATTGACATATTATGGGCTTGCAATCTAGTGTACGTAGGCAGGTAAACATGCCAAAACTAACACAGCATGTATTTATTAACGTATCAAGATAAAATATTTTAATCAGGCAACATATGAGATGTATAGGCAACATTTCATTCCGAAGTTGGAGTGTATTTTCTCTCGCTTCAGCTCAAATAATGGCAGCCATTGATTTCAAGAACTTTTGCATTGCTCTTAATTGGTTGCGTCATATTTCTTTGCATACTTTCCATTGAAGCTTGCATCGATGCATGCTTCGTAATATTTACAAACGGAGTACGCATTCGAGAAGTGCCCTCCGTGCTCCGTTTCGCATACTTGGATTTGGACTCAGACGCTGAGCCTCCTGTGCTCCAATATGTGTGCTCGGAGCATGGTAGTATGCATTTTGAGAAACACCAAATGTAATAATCTATCCTTTATGTTCTTAACCCTGGGCAACATGAGCCTGGGAGGTTCACAGGGATATTGGTATCCACTGTACTGCTACCAATTACACATTGTTCAATTCAATACAATTGCATTCCCCCAAAAATGATTATTTTTTTACAGAAATGCACTGCAATTTAAGCTTTAAACTTTCTCTCGGCCTCTTGGCACAAAATTGTCAAATTGAAGGATAATAGCTTTAAAGCAGGGGCGAAAATCTGATATCAACTTTGGAGGGGACAATTACATGAAATTTTCTCAAGAGCAATTACTGAGGGGGACACCAAAAGTAGTGCTGTAACACATAGCCTACATTGTAATATGGTAAATGTATATTGAGGAACCAAAGAAATAAGGTGTTTGCCGTACTCCTAACTACCGGTACCCAAAACTACACAACTAATCACAACAGCAATACCATTGCCTTTAACAAATCTTAGTTCAGTCACCAGTTTAAGTTGAGAGTGGGGGTATCCATGGCATTTTCCAATTATGTTCCTATTTTACAAGTAAAACATTTTTGGAACCTTTCATAATGTTGCCAAACAAAGACTCAACAAACTTACCTGAGACTCCCTGTCTCTGCCAGTCTGTCCCTGCATATCTGTCCCCAACTCTGCTGTCTGTGTGCCATCTGTTGCCTGCTCTGCCTAATGACATCATTGTGAAACATTTCCATTAGAATTTCATTTCTTTCTTATGAACATTTTATCAACTAGTCTTTGAGATATTAGGCTACTAGGGTTCTTACTTTGCGTTTTGGTGTACTGAAAAATACTCTGATGTCTGTCTTTTTTATTTTTCTGCCATTTTTCTACCTGGCTGGCTGGCTGGCTACACACACACACACAGTGTGTAGGTTATTTACAGTAGGAGATGGGCTTCTATCATCTTATCTTCTATCATTCTATTTGGGCTTCGATCTAAAAGATAGCTAGCAAATGTGAAACGGATTGCAGTGACAAGAGTTGACAGCTGTATGAGTTCACCATTTACACAACATATGCTGCAACCTTTTGTAATTTTAATAGTTTGTTTCATATTGGCTGGCTTGCAACAATAGCTGAATTTGCAAAGCTTGCGAGCACCAATTCCGTTTCAGTGGTGATTGCTATAATCTTTGCTACCCAGGTTAAATAAAGGTGAAATAAAATAAATAAATAAAAGTTCCCTTGCGACAATTTAGCTTTTGCAACGAGACCATTAAATATATTTAAGACAATGGTAGAAGAGAGTGTAGTTCTGTTCAGTTTGGACTTCAGTTTATCGCTAACCTTATCACAGGGACTTTGAAGCACTAACTTACATCATCTGCATGCTGATCTTGGAATAAATTGACGATAGCAAAGATTCCATCTTTGACGACGCCACATAAATGGAATAGGTACTAGCTAGCTTAGTAGCTAATATTTGCACGCTAGCTCTGCATTATTCAGCTAGTGTGTGTGTGAACCCTGCCAACATAAAACAAACCATTGCATTGGCGCGATTGACTGGATTAACCTCCCGTCAGTTACGTGCATTGAGTGCCTTTCAGACAGTAGATACGACCCCTCTGTTATGAGTGCCTTTCAGACAGTAGATACGACCCCTCTGTTACCTTGCCAACTAAGGAACTGGCAGTGGATCAAACCATTGTGAGGCAAAGGGTGGGGGGGTCGCAATCTTTTGAAACTTAAAAACGCGCTATTAAGTGTCTATAATCAGCACAATTGCTTTCATTGCGTATTATTAATATTATTTAAATTACATAGTTATGTTTACAGTGATATATTGGGGGGGACAAATCATATTTTTCCCAGGATGGGGGGGGTCATGTCTCCCCCGTCCCCCCCGGGATTTCCGCCCCTGCTTTAAAGCTGCAACAACAGAAAAACTCTATGCCCAATGACAACATTTTGAGAATGCAGAAGCTTGACAATGGCAAAAATGTATCTCCGATGCCAAAACAAGTGGGCCTTTAAAATGTTCCAAGACTTGGTTCGTACAGTCCAAATACTGCCGAAGTCATAGTAAAACTATTTACTAAACCTCGAAGCCATAAGACTGCTAAAAAGTTGGTTAAATAGTTAACCAAAAAGCTACCCGGACTATCTGAATTGATCCTTTTTTTAACTCATCACATACTGTATGCTGCTGCTACTGTTTATTATCTATCATGTTGCCTAGTCACTTTATTCCTACACTGAACAAAAATATAAATGAAACATGAGTTACAGTTCATATAAGGAAATGTGTCAATTGAAATAAATTCATTAGGCCCTAATCTATGGATTGCACATGACTCGGAATACAGGTACTGCATGCATCTGTTGGTCACAGATACCTTAAAAACATAATGAAAAAATCCCCATCAAATACTGTCAGTTAAAGCTAAAGATGGGCTGCATCTCAATCTACCACATCTGCCTTCAGCAATTCTGTCCCTACTCTCACACCATGCATGCTACAGAACTCAGGTGTCTTTAAATATGTATGAATACTTAGCTGCAATGGTCATCTGCCATCTTGGCCTCGATAAATTGCAATAAGCAATCACCACAGCTTACTGTAGAACTAAGACTATAGTGTCCTAATGAGCCACATACGATGCAAACTTAGTGCAAACTTATGTAGAGAGCAAGAGAGAGAGAAAGAGTCATTTAGCATCCCCAGCAGGTTGTGAGAGTGGCATACACTGCCACCTGTTCATTATTTTCAACAAGCCTGGGATTCTGATTAGTTTTCTTGGCATGGACTCTCCCACCCAAGTCAGTTTGTTCTACCTCACATGCAGTTTCAAAACACCCTTCAGGCCAATTTAGAACCAGCATATCTCACATTAAGCTATTTGAGAGGTGGAATCCCGTGCAGAGAAAAGTAATGGACTTTGGACCAAAGGTTTCCAATTGATGTTTTTCCCTGAAAAATATTCACACCCCTTGACTTTTTCCATATTTTATTGTGTTACAGCCTGAATTTTAAATCAATTAAATTGAGATTGTTTGTCACTGGCCTGAACACAATACCCCATAATGTGTAAGTGGAATTATGTTTTTCATAATTGTTTTGAACAAATTGTTATTGCAAGCCTAAATACGTCCAGGATAATAAATGTGCTTAACAAGTCACATTATAAGTTGCATGGACTCCCTCTGTGCAATAATATTGTTTAACATTATTTTTTAATAACTACCTCATCTCTGTACCACAGACATATAATTATCTGTAAGGTCCCTCAGTTGAGCAATGAATTTCAAACAGATTCAACCACAAAAACCAGGGAGGTTTTCCAACGCTTCACAAAGAAGGTCCCCTACTGGTACAGTAAAAGGGTAAAAAAAAGGAGACAATGAATATCCCTTTGAGCATGATGAATTTCAGGGATTTCACAATGATGCCAATGGGGACCTTAAAACAGTTACAGAGTTGAATTAATGGCTGTGATAGGAGAAAACTGAGGATGAATCAACAACATTGTAGTTACTCCACAATACTAACCTAATTGATAGAATGAAAAGAAGGCATCCTGTTTGCAACAAGGCACTAAAGTAATACAACAAAAGTTGAGGCAAATCAATTTACTTTTTGTCCTTAATACGGCCGTTATGTTTGAGGCAAATCCAATACAACACATTAGTGAGTACCACTCTCCATATTTTCAAGCATAGTGGTGGCTGCATCATGTTATGGGTATGCTTGTAATCGTTAAGGACTGGGAGTTTTTCAGGATAAAAAAGAAACAGAATGGGGCTAAGCACAGGCAAATTCCTAGATGAAAACCTGGTTCAGTCTGCTTTCCACCAGACACTGGGAGATGACTTCACCTTTCAGCAGGAGTTGCTTACCAAGAAGAAAGTGGATGTTTCTGAGTGGCCGAGTTACAGATTGAACTTAAATCTACTTGAAAATCTATGGCAAGACCTGAAAATGGTTGTCTCGCAACGATCAACAACCAATTTGACAGAGCTTAAAGAATTTTGAAAAGAGTAATGGGAATATTTTGCACAATCCTGGTGAGAAAAGCTCTTAGAAACTTACCCAGAAAGACTAACAGCTGTAATTGCTGCCAAAGGTGCTTGCACAAAGAATTGACCTGGGGGTGTGAATACTTATGTAAAATATACATTTCTGTATTAAATGTTCTATAAAATCTAGAAACATTTTTTCACTTTGTCATTACGGGGTATTGTACGTAGATGGGTGAGAAAAAACAAACAATTGAATACATTTTGAATGCAGGCTATAACAACAAAACGTGGAATAAGTCAAGGGGTATGAATATTTTCTGAAGGCACTGTAAGTCCAGATATTAGTTTCACAAAGTGGCCTATAATGCACAACATAATGTATGTTCTAGCACATTTACAGCACATTTACTATAATGTATGTTTAATTGATTCCCATGTTGTATCTGTAATTGCCTCCAATTCAATTAAAGTTCCAAGGCCATTACTCTCTGGTTAACGTTGGAGTTTGCATATTTCGAAGGAACAAACACACCTTGAATCAATAACAAGACGTCTAATGAATAGCTTATAGTTCAGCTCAATTTAATTGACAAAGTCAACACAATGCTGATAGAAATACTGGAACAACTTTCACAATCAGGTAGTCTACAAAAAGCAATCACTGACACACACACACACACACACACACACACACTTAGAGAGAGAGAGAACTGAAGCCATCTCAGAAGTAGCTGACTTAAGCCTGCCTCTGCAGAAAAGACCTGGATGAGTCCCCCCAATGTGACGGTGTTACATTGATTCCGGCCCCCCAGTTGACTGACAGCTCCCTTCAGCCAGAGGCTAATGCTCCTTCAGCTGCTGTCGACCGTGGGGAGAAATTACGCCCCATCCCAGCAGCCCCCGCTGAGGAGGCACAAGCTACCATATGAGGCATCAAGGTCACGCCACTGACTTCTGCCTTAACGCGCTTCACCTGCAGTCCACTGAGCTGCCTCCCCCTCGGCGAGACCATCCCAGCACTGTGACCTTCCACTAACTGACCTGACAACCTGCCAGAAGAAGGGCATACTAGTGTCCTGTAACATAACGTGATGTTTGAATAAACCAAGAGACTGCGTGAACAGTGACATTATGTAGAGAGGCCCCAGTGTGCATTAAGGGGATTCTGGGTCGTGGATCACTCCCTGGGTCGTTTGATACACAAGGTATAGCAGATTGTTGACTAGAGAGAAATTCCAGGTCATGTATGGCAATAAGACTAATAGGCGTGTTTACTCTATGCAGGTAACCTTCCTGGTTAAATAAAGGACAAATAGTGGAGAACTGTATTTGACGCTTTGAGACCATTACAAAATAAGCATGTTGAACGAAAGACATGAGACACTTCGCTACTTCACTGATGCCAATGAACATTCTTGCCCATGCACTTCATTAACTTCAAGTCCTTGTTCTTCTTCATTGTCGATTCAATAAAGCAATTCCTGACTTGTGATGCTCGCCACAGAATGTGGAGTGAGACAGAAAATTCACCTTCAATAAAATCCCTTCCATCAGTGTCTCCGCTCCATCCAGTTTCACTGACAGCAACAGCTCAGGATGACGCCCAGACCAGCCAGTTTCCATAAAGGCCCTGTCTGTCTCTGATTAGGCTACTTCTTCATCATCAATAGTAAAAATACATGCTTGTCTTGGCAGAGTGAGTGATGTGCAGCTGAGTCGGGCTCTGGGTCGGCTGCCTTCTCTCTCTCTCTCTCTCTCTCTCTCTCTCTCTCTCTCTCTCTCTCTCTCTCTCTCTCTCTCTCTCTCTCTCTCTCTCTCTCTCTCTCTCTCTCTCTGTGTGTGTGTGTTATTCCGGGCAGCAGGCAGAGACTCACTCTGTCTATGACTGAATCAAAAGGAATCGTTTAATTATTATTTGGAGGATAATAATCATAAACGAGAAACGTCCAGCGGCCCGTAGGAGAAGAATGGAGCCATCTGACGAACGCTGCTGTGTTGGACAATAAATCCAATAAAATAAAGGCCAGAAAAAGGAAACAACTTGAGCAAGCATGCAGAAGATTTCCCTGTGATACAGTACTGTAAACTATTTCACATAATTGTTTACAATCTGACTATACAGCAAATTGAGGGGGTCGAGACAAAAATATAATCTGAAGCAATTACCTCAGCCTGGGAATCATAGGGAGGAAATTGGAGAATATGGGAAGAAAGTTAGATAAGCAGTGATTAGAGCCAGCATAGCAGTTATGCATCTTCTTTAGCCACTCTTGTCAGTCCCTCAGTCCCTCCACCAGTCAATCCAGAAGAAACTAGTTTAGTGCCCAGTCTCAGGTCAGCGAGTTTCCATTTAGCAGCTAGCTTAGCGCCCGGTCTCAGGTCAGCACGTTTCCTATAAGCAGCTAGCTTAGCGCCCAATCTCAGGTCAGCGCCTTTCCTTTTAGCAGCTAGTTTAGCGCCAAGTCTCAGTTCAGCGCTTTTCCTTTTAGCAGCTAGCTTAGCGCCCAATCTCAGGTCAGAGCGGTTCCTTTTAGCAGCTAGCTTAGCGCCCAGTCACAGTTCAGCGCTTTTCCTTTTAGCAGCTAGCTTAGCACCCGGTCTCAGGTCAGCGCATGTCCTTTTAGCGGCTATCTTAGCACAAGGCATCAGGCCAGCACGTTTCCGTTTAGCAGCTAGCTTCTCAAAAGTGATGAGCTAAATATGTCTTTACAATGTACTTACAGTACCAGTCAAAAGTTTAGATACACCTACTCATTCAAGGGTTTTGCTTTATTTTTATTATTTTCTACATTGTAGAATAATAGTGAAGACATCAAATCAAAACTATGAAAAAAGACATCACGTAGTAACCAAAAAAGTGTTAAACAAATCAAAATATATTTTAGATTTTAGATTTTTCAAAGTAACCACCCATTAGCCTTGATGACAGCTTTGCACACTCTTGGCATTCTCTCAACCAGATTCTTAAGGAATGCTTTTCCAACAGTCTTGAAGGAGTTCCCACATATGCTGAGCACTTGTTGGCTGCTTTTCATTCACTCTGCGGTCCAAATCATCCCAAACCATCTCAATTGGGTTGGGGTCGGGTGATTGCGAAGGCCAGGTCATCTGATGCAGCACTCCATCACTCTCCTTCTTGGTCAAATAGCCCTTACACAGCCGAGAGGTGTGTTTGGGGTCATTGTCCTGTTGAAAAACAAATGATAGTCCCTCTAAGCGCAAACCTGATGGGATGGCTATCGCTGCAGAATGCTGTGGTAGCCATGCTGGTTAAATGTGTTTTTGAATTCTAAATAAATCACTGAGTGTCACCAGCAAAGCACCCCCACACCATCACACCTCCTCCTCCATGCTTCATGGTGGTAACCACACATGCGGAGATCATCTATTCACGTACTCTGCGTCTCACAAAGACATGGCGGTTGGAACCAAAAATCTCAAATTTGGACTCATCAGACCAAAGGACAGATTTCCACCAATCTAATGTCCATTGCTCATGTTTCTTGGTCCAAGCAAGTCTCTTCTTAATATTGGTGTCCTTTAGTAGTGGTTTCTTTGCAGCAATTTGACCATGAAGGCTTGATTCATGCAGTCTCCTCTGAACAGTTGATGTTGAGATGTGTCTGTTACTTGAACTCTGTAAAGCATTTATTTGGGCTGCAATCTGAGGTGCAGTTAACTGTAATGAACTTATCCTCCGCAGCAGAGTTAACTCTGGGTCTTCCTTTCCTCTGGTGGTCCTCATGAGAGCCAGTTTCATCATAGCGCTTGATGGTTTTTGCGACTGCACTTGAAGAAACTTTCTGTAATAAAGAAATGTTCTTGAAATTTTCCGGATTGACTGACCTTCATGTTTTAAAGTAATGATGGACTGTCGTTTTTCTTTGCTCTTATGCTGTTCATGCCATAATATTGACTAGCCAAATAGGGCTATCTTCTGTATACCACCACTACCTTGTAACAACTGATTGGCTCAAAGGCATTAAGAAGAAAATTAATTCCACAAATTAACTTTTAACAAGGCACCCATGTTAATTGAAATACTACCTCATGAAGCTGGTTGAGAGAATGCCAAGAGTGTGCAAAGCTGTCATCAAGGCAAAGGTTGGCTACATAGAAGAATCTCAAATATAAAATCTATTTTGATTTGTTTAACACTTTTTTGGTTGCTACATGATTCCATATGTGTTATTTCATAGTTTTGATGTCTTCACTATTATTCTACAATATAGAAAATAGTAAAAATAAAGAAAAATCCTTCAATGAGTAGGTGTGTCCAAACTTTTGACTGGTACTGTACTTCAACAATCCTTCACAAGTAACTACCCACAGGATTTTCAAGGACAAGAAGTCTGAGGTTTTGTTCTACTTTTTTGTGTTGTTTGTCCTCCTCCATTCTATACGTCAAAGCCTTGGCTGAGCAAACATAAATGTTAGATTGGAGAGGGCATTCAAGCTTCTGCCACTTTCAAGGTGAGAGTCTTCTCTCTACAGATGCTTTATCACTGTCTTCAAAGCACTTGTTCCTAACAGTTGCTGTTGTTTCTTTCTTTCTTGTTCCTTTCTTTCTTTAACGAATGCACACCCATTCCCCCATTTCCCCCCCCCCCCCCCCCCCACACACACACACACACACACTCACACAAACACAGAGTGAGCCTTACCAGAAGTTGACAAGGAAGGGATGCTCGAGGTTCCGCATGATCTGCATCTCCTTGAAAACATTGCGGACCTCGTTCCGTTCCACACACTTCAGTTTGTTCATATACTTCATGGCATACATTTTCTTTGTGTCCTTCTTCTGCACAATGCACACCTAGAGAGAAACAGACAATAGCTCTGCATACATCCTGCTATTAACTGAGTTTACTGAATGGGTTTCTTACTGATCATTGCATTGTGGTTTTACTTAGATGTAAACACAAGCTGTAAGAAAGTGCTTTGATAGAATGTGAAAGTACTGTTCTACTGCATCTGTGGCTCCTATTGTCAAGACAACTAAGAACTGATTATTTCAAGTGGAGGTTGGACTCAGCAATTTACCAAAACAGACTTACCTTCCCGAAACTTCCTTTCCCGATAGCCCTTAGGATCTGGAAGTGGTCAAAATTGACTGGGGAAAGAAGAGGAGCATCTCTTTATTTTCTTATTCGCAGGCAAACAGCATACAATTTCATACAATCACAATCTTGTTGTAGTACATAAGAGCATGCACGAGAAAATCTAAATGGCACTAGACACAATTGACATTCAGCGTCCTTTTTAACATGTGTGAGGCAGTGTTATTATCTCAAATGGAAAAGGCTCTAAATGTGAAGTCATTTTGGCTGGGTAAGTTGTTTCATTCAGTTCATTACAGTTCATTTCTATCAGATGTAGACCGACTGCTCCCGTGATACAAAATGAACTTGCGGAGAGAAATAAAAGGTTGTTTACATTATAGCCCAGAAGATGACATTTTTTTAAATGTTGCACTTTTTTCTCTGAAACAAAATACACATTTCATCTGACTTTCAGCACTTTCCTGCTCTGTGTCTTCCATCTCTTCTCAGCACACATACACTGATTACACTCCCAGTCAAAAGTGTCATGCCCATTGGGGGCACAGGGGCACGTGCCCCCTCAGATTTATCCTGTTTTAGAAATATATACTTTATATACTTCATATATATATATATATATATATATATATTGTTTTAATGGGGGATTTTTTTCTTTTAAATCTGTTGTTGTTTTTCTTTAATACTGCTAGTCAACTAGCAATTTTATGAAGTTGGCCAAGATAGGTTCCCAATCTCCCACCTCATAACTATCTGCAAAGAAGCCATTTCAGATTATCAATGAAGTTAGAGTAGCTAGCTTGTCTAACTATCTTAGCTGGCATGCCTGCTGGCAAGCAATAACTAAATGTACTGACGATTTTGGGGGTGCAGGACGCAGCTCTCTCTCTCTCTCTCTCTCTCTCTCTCTCTCGCCCCAGTCATGTGACCTGGCCGGTGTACCCCCGCCGAGCAGCGACACCTCACATCCCCTCCGAGCGGATGGATTGGATGTGACAGTTAATGATATGCTCTGTTAGTCATGTATCAGTGGCACTTCACCTCTCCGATATTTGTGTTTCACTGTTCACTACAGGCTGAGCCTAACTCTGGTTCTGATGGGGTTTTAGGGAAGGACAGCTGTGGTTTGACTGCGAGGAGAGCAGAGCAGCGGGTGCACAGAGACAGAGGCTGCTGTGCCGGTTACTTACTCTTTCTCTATCTATCTGTATCTCTCAGTCTATCTCTCTGTCTGTCTCCCCTCCCCCCTCTCTCTGATGTTCACAGAGGCAGGAAGCTCTAGAGGAGCCCCATATACACTAGTACGCAGCCATGACTGAGTAAGTCATGCGGTTGCTGTGGCGACTGAAACAGTACCCACGGGTCCCAGTCAGCCGGAGCGTGAATAAAGCATGCTCACCAGACAGGCGTGCCCATTAAGAGAAGTGGAAGCCCCAGGGGACAGACAGACAGACAGGCAGACATTGATGGGGGACAGGTCACAGCTTTAGCATGATTGTCAACAGAACAAAGTCACAGAACAAAGAACACTTAATTCCCAATCCCTTTCTTAATAGACTTATAAAGCACTCAGTCCTGTTGATGTACTAAATCTCTCTCTATGGATCTCTATCTGTCATTTTTCCTGTTATTTCTCTGGCCAACACCAATCCCAGGTGCCCAGGCAGTAAATTCAGGGCATTGGAAAATTGAACACTCAGCTGCAATGTCAAAGCCATAACAACAATGTCAAGGAGCACTCCAGTTATTTTGAACTCCCAAGTACAACTCCAAGTCACACATGACTTTTATTTCTGAGGTGATGACTTTGTCCATAATGGGTAACTAATGGGATCGATGGCAGAAGCTCAAATTTAAGGAAATAACAGATGTTGAAAGAAATGTATGACGATTATTCTGGCAACGGCATAAGAATACTACCTGGCTGGAGTCACAGCAAACAATGTCCATAGTGTACACTCTAGAAAAGATACTGCACAATTGTACAGATATACAGTTGAAGTCGGAAGTTTACATACACCTTAGCCAAATACATTTAAACTCAGTTTTTCACAATTTCTGACATGTAATCATAGTAACAATTCCCTGTCTTAGGTCAGTTAGGATCACCACTTTATTTTAAGAATGTGAAATGTCAGAATAATAGTAGAGAATTATTTATTTCAGCTTTTATTTATTTCATCACATTCCCAGTGGGTCAGAAGTTTACATACACTCAATTAATATTTGGTAGCATTGCCTTTAAATTGTTTAACTTGGGTCAAACGTTTTGGGTAGACTTCCACAAGCTTCCCACACTAAGTTGGGTGAATTTTGGCCCATTCCTCCTGACAGAGCTGGTGTAACTGAGTCAGGTTTGTAGACCTCCTTGCTCGTACACGCTTTTTCAGTTCTGCCCACACATTTTCTATAGGATTGAGGTCAGGGTTTTGTGGTGGCAACTCCAATACATTGACTTTGTTGTCCTTAAGCCATTTTGCCACAACTTTGGAAGTATGCTTGGGGTCATTGTCCATTTGGAAGACCCACTTGCGACCAAGCTTTAACTTCCTGATTGATGTCTTGAGATGTTGCTTCAATATATCCACAATATTTTCCTGCCTCGTGATGCCATCTATTTTGTGAAGTGCACCAGTCCCTCCTGCAGCAAAGAACCCCCACAACATGATGCTGCCACCCCCGTGCTTCACGGTTGTGATGGTGTTCTTCGGCTTGCAAGCCTCCCCCTTTTTCCTCCAAACATAACGATGGTCATTATGGCCAAACAGTTCTATTTTTGTTTCATCAGACCAGAGGACATTTCTCCAAAAAGTACGATCTTTGTCCCCATGTGCAGTTGCAAACCGTAGTCTGGCTTTTTTATGGTGGTTTTAGAGCAGTGGCTTCTTCCTTGCTGAGCGGCCTTTCAGGGTATGTCGATATAGGACTCGTTTTACTGTGGGTATAGATACTTTTGTACCTGTATCCTCCACCATCTTCACAAGGTCCTTTGCTGTTGTTCTCGGATTGATTTGCACATTTCTCACCAAAGTACGTTCATCTCTAGGAGACAGAATGCGTCTCCTTCCTGAGCGGTATGACGGCTGCATGGTCCCATGGTGTTTATACTTGCGTACTACTGTTTGTACAAATGAACGTGGTACCTTCAGGCGTTTGGACATTGCTCCCAAGGATGAACCAGACTTGTGTAGGTCTACAATTTTTTTTCTGAGGTCTTGGCTGATTTCTTTTCATTTTCACATTTTGTCAAGCAAAGAGGCACTGAGTTTGAAGGTAGGCCTTGAAATACATCCACAGGTGTATCAGAAGCTTCTAAAGCCATGACATCATTTTCTGGAATTTTCCAAGCTGTTTAAAGGCCCAGTCAACTTAGTGTATGTAAACTTCTGACCCACTGGAATTGTGATACAGTGAATTATAAGTGAAATAATCTGTCTGTAAACAATTGTTGGAAAAAGTAGATGTCCTAACCGATTTGCCAAAACTATAGTTTGTTAACAAAAAAAATGTGTGGAGTGGTTAAAAAACAAGTTTTAATGACTCCAACCTAAGTGTATGTAAACTTCTGCCTTAAACTGTAAATGTATCTATAGGTACAGGTATGTTATCTTTCATGTATGTGTGTTTTTCTCTGAAAAGGAGACCATTCACTCTGTCTGTCACAGCTGACCTACCAATAAATAATACTTTGCTAATGCTTTGTCACATTCAATATGATACAGCTAAACATTTGCATAACACGTTAGCCTACATCCACTGTTGTTCTCTATAAACTGTTACAGTAACTGTATTCTAGTGAGTGAAGAAGGTTAGCTGTAGAAACCTTAGATCATCACTTATTGGCTTCCAAAATGTAAAACACCCTCAGATGACAGATGATTCATTATGTAATATATAGAAAAACATAATGCCTTTAATTAAAAGGGAACCAAATGACAGCCCTTGAATTGTTGATGTACTCGTAACTCTGTCGACTTGTTGGGGTTTTGCCAAAGTGAGTGATTTCAAACTAGAGGATTTGTCACATTCAAAGATGTTGAATTCCACTTAGCTAGTATATACTGTAAGCCCAACATAGTGCACAATTACACATAGAACGCTTTTTATAGGAATTATATGATCTCTATGACACAATGTCTGCATACCTGAATGATATCTACCATTACACTTTTCAGAAACACATAGCTACCTTATGAGACTTTAAAAAATCTGTTACTAACCGTGGCTTTACTGATGCTTACATTTCTATTCATGTACTGCATCTTCTTCATCTGTTTGTTCAATCTATCGTCTTCATTTTTGATACAGAGGCTACTGGAGTACACTCAGAGAAGACAAATCCAAAAGGAGAAATGTCCAATAATCCCCATTGCCCACTTTAAAACAGGCTCGATCATTACTCACCCTCCTCTGTGTCATCGGTGACGGAAGCCTTGTTGGATTGTCCCAGCCCCATGTCTGTTCCTGTAGTCCCCAGAAAGGCAGGCCCCTCTCAGCTCAGTATGGAATAGCTGTCCCACAGCCAGGGAGACATAGCCTGGAGCCTGGGCTGGACCAACCTACCTAGATCCACCAGTTGGGTTGATTGGAACTTGGCCTGTACTCTTCTCTGTACTCTATGGTTCCACACCCAGGGGTGTGGATCTATCTCTGACCCCCCTCAACAGGAAACCAAACTATATAAGAGAAGAACACACAAACATGACACAATGCGTCAAAATCAAGAAGGGAGGGGGCTGAGTGGTTGAGCCAACACATCACGGTAATGCTCTACTTGTGTTGGTAGGAGATTGTCGAGAGATGCTCTTTCCGATTGTGAACTTGCCAAATTCCTTTCGAAGGAGTATATCCAGAAAACCAAAATTGGTTCTGTGAAAGTTCCCAGAACATTCGTTAGGCTGCAACAAATGTTCTCCTAACACAAAAACTGTCCAGTCGTGCTGATGATTATAGAATGTTTGTATAAAACATTTGCCTGATTTTGCAAGAATGTTCCTAGAAAACATTTAATCTGTTCTTTAAAGGTCCCCAGAATGTTTCATTATATTGTGGGAACAGTCTGGTGAGAACATTGAGGTGACATCACAAAATATATGTTCACAACAACAACAAAAAAACATGTTCAGTTGTGCAGATGATTCTTCAATGTTTATTTTAGGCTGCAAAAAACATTCCCAAAAAACATTTACCTGAGGTTACCAAAACATTCCCAGAAAACATTTTGTGTGTTCCCAAAACACAAACAACTGTCCAGTTGTGCTGATATTCAGATAATGTTTGTATCAGGGTGCACAAACGATTCCTTTGATGTTGCAAGAATGTTGACAGAACAGCCTTTCTGAGATCTTTAAAGTATCCCAGAACATTTAATTAGGTTGTGGGAACAGTGTGGGTAGATTACAAGAGATAGGATCCAAAACCACAAATGTACTCAGTTGTGATGACATTTATACAATGTTTAAGTTAGATTGCACAGGACATTCCTATAATGTTGTAAGAATGTTGGCAGAACTTCTGGAAGCCCTTTCCTGCAGTTAAATTACCTAGTGGCCTCAAATTACCTAGTGGCATTATTACCGTTTTTCATAATTTCATAATTAATAACATTACTTCAAAAACCAACTGAAAATCTAGTGTTTCTATGTTAAACAGTTTCGTTATATTTCAGTCTTCTGTAATGTACAGTATCAGTCAAAAGTTGACACACCTACCCATTCAAGGGTTTTTCTTTATTTGTACTATTTTCTACATTGTAGAATATTAGTGAACACATCAAAACTATGAAATAACACATACAGAATCATGTAGTAACCAAGAAAGAGTTAAACAAATAAAAATATATTTTAGATTTTAGATTCTTCAAAGTAGCCACCCTTTGTCTAGATGACAGCTTTGCACACTCTTGGCATTCTCTCAACCAGCTTAACCTGGAATGCTTTTCCAACAGCCTTGAAGGAGTTCCCATATATGCTGACCACCTGTTGGCTTCTTTTCATTCACTCTGCAGTCCAACTCATCCCAAACCATCTCAATTGGGTTGAGGTCGGGAGATTGTGGAGGCCAGGTCATCTGATGCAGCACTCCATCACACTACTTCTTGGTCAAATAGCCATTACACTGCCTGGAGGTGTGTTGGGTCATTGTCGTGTTGAAAAACAAATGATAGTCCCAAAGCGCAAACCAGATGGGATGGCGTATTGCTGCAGAATGCTTTGGTAGCCATGCTGGTTAAGTGTGCCTTGAATTCTGCTTTACGGTGGGAATCACACATGCGGAGATCACAAAGACATGGCGGTTGGAAACCAAAATCTCACATTTGGACTCATCAGACCAAAAGGACAGAATTTCCACCGGTCTAATGTCCATTGCTCATGTTTCTTTGTCCAAGCATGTCTCTTATTCTTATTGGTGTCCTTTAGTAGTGGTTTGCAGCAATTCGATCATGAAGGCTTGATTTACGCAGTCTCCTCTGAACAGTTGATGTTGAGATGTGTCTGTTACTTGAACTCTGTGAAGCATTTATTTGAACTGCAATTTCTGAGGCTGGTAACTTTAATGAACTTCTGGGTCTTCCTTTCATGTGGCGGTCCTCATTAGAGCCAGTTTCATCATAGCGCTTGAAAGTTATTGTGACTGCACTTGAAGAAACTTTCAAAGTTCTTGACATTTTCCGGATAGACTGACCTTTATGTCTTAAAGTAATGATAGACTGTCATTTCTCTTTGCATATTTCAGCTATTCTTGCCATAGTATGGACTTGGTCTTATACCAAATAGGGCTATTTTCTGTATACCACGCCTACCATGTCACAACACAACTGATTGGCTCAAACACTTTAAGGAAAGAAATTCCACAACTTAACTTTTAACTCCAGGATGCCTTCTAGGCAGAGTTGCAAAGAAAAAGCCATATCTCAGACTGGCCAATAAACATAAAAGATTAAGATGGGTAAAAGAACACAGACACTGGACAGAGGAACTCTGCCTAGAAGGCCAGCATCCCAGAGGCATCTGTTTCTCAAACTAGACACTCTAATGTACTTGTCCTCCTGATCAGTTGTGCACTGGGGCCTCCCACTCCTCTTTCTATTTTTGTTAGGGCCAGTTTGTGCTGTTCTGTGAAGGGAGTAGTACACAGTGTTGTATGAGATCTTCAGTTTCTTGGCAATTTCTCACAAGGAATAGCTTTCATTTCTCAGAACAAGAATAGACTGACGAGTTTCCGAAGAAAGTGCTTTGTTTCTGGCCATTTTGAGCCTGTAATCGAACCCACAAATGCTGATACTCTGGATACTCAACTAGTCTAAAGAAGGCCAGTTTTATTGCTTCTTTAATCAGTACAACAGTTTTCAGCAGTGCTAACATAATTACAAAAGGGTTTTCTAATGATCAATTAGCCTTTTAAAAGTATAAACTTGGATTAGCTAACACAACGTGCCATTGGAGCACAGGAGTGATGGTTGCTGATAATGAGCCTCTGTACACCTATGTAGATATTCCATTAAAAATCAGCCGTTTCCAGCTACAATACTCATTTACAACATTAACAATGTCTACACTGTATTTCTGATCAATTTGATGTTATTTTAATGGACAAAAAAAGTGCATTTCTTTTAAAAACAAGAACATTTCTAAGTGACCCCAAACTTTTGAACGTTAGTGTATATTGTACAGTAGTAGGTGATATAGAGACACATGACATTTTAATTTCATTCATTAGACATTTTAACAGCCTTTAATCATACAGTACAAACACAACCCTATTTTTTTACACTTTATATGTTGACAATCTGGGTCACGCCCTGACCTGAGAGAGCCGTTTTTCTCTGTTTGATTAGGTCAGGGTGTGATATGGGGTGGGCATTCTATGGCATATATTTCTTTGTGTTTGGCCGAGTATGGTTCCTAATCAGAGGCAGCTGTCTATCGTTGTTTCTGATTGGGAATCATACTTAGGCAGCCCTTTTTCCCACCTTCAGTTGTGGGATCTTGTTTTTGTACAGCTCTGTGTAAGCCTGCAGAACATAACGTTCGTTTTGCTTTTCGTTATTTTGTTTAGCGTTCTGAGTTAAATAAAAGTAAACATGAGCACTTACCACACTGCACCTTGGTCTCCTCCTTACGACGATCGTTACAATCTGCACATTATTTCAGTCATAGGACATTTTAACAGCATGTAATCATACGAATCAAATCCAATGATATTTGTCACAGGTGACAGTGAAATGCTTACTTACGGGTCCTTTTACAACAATGCAGACTTAAAGATAAAGAAAAAAAACTAAATAGAAATATGAACTAGTGACACGAGGAATAAATACACAGACAATAATGAGTAACAATAAGAAGTCAAATGGCATAGCTATTACCTACAGGGGGTACCAGTACCGAGTCGCTGTGCAAGAGTACGAGGTTATTGAGGTAGCTATGAACATATAAGTAGGGGTAAAGTGACGTACATGGTGAGTGTGAAAGTGTGTGTGTGGCATCAGTATGCATGTTATGTGTTAATGTTATGTGTGTGTGGGCGTATGTTGTATGTGTATGTGTGTATGTGTGTTGGGGTGTCAGGGTAAGTATGTGTGAGTGTGTGTGCATAAATTCAGTGCAAGAGAGTTAGTGCAACAAAGGGTCAATGCAGGTTGTCCGGGTCGCCATTTGATTAGCTATTTAGCAGTCTCGTTTAGCAGTCTCATGGCTTGGGGTTAGAAGCTGTTCAGGGTCCTGTTGGTTCCAGACTTGGTGCACTGGTAATGCTTGCCGTGCGGTAACAGAGAGAACCGTCTATGGTTTGGGTGGCTGAAATCTTTGACCCATTTTTGGGGCTTTTTCTGATACCGTCTGGTATAGAGGTCCTGGAAGGCAGGAAGCTCGGCCCCAGTGATGTACTGGGCCGTACTCACCATCTTCTGTCGCGCATTCTTTGAATGTTTTTGGGATGTTATCATCCCAATGTTAGATAAAACCCTAACTAGAACCTAACAGGAATCTTAGCTAATGTTATGGGAATGTTCCAGGTTTACTGGATAGGCTACTTTCATACTAGCATTTGCCGAGTCCCCAACAACCGGGTTAACAATGGGTGGATTTGATTATGCTGAGCCGCGGGGCACCGATCTATGGCGCGTGACTTGAATGGGCAGAAGCAGTGAGGGAAGAGCACCCTTCTCAAATGGAACAGTAATCTGCACCGCTCGGACATGCTGTCAACAAGGCAGCATGGTGCATCATCCAGAAACATACATCTCTTTTCCATAAAATACATGTTAGAATTTTCTAACTAGTTTTCATTTGGAAGGCAGATACAGCATTTTTATCAAAGGTAATCACTTTTGAATGTGAAAACACAGAATCTTGATCCCGTGGCCTTTGAGCTGCTGGCTCATGCCCAGGAGGCAGTCCGGTTCTAAAACGAATGCACTCAACTTTCACCTGGTGTTTCGCCTACTCGGGTGTACGGACCAGATTAATCAAATCCCCTCAAGGCGACAGACAATCCATCGTAACTCCTCCTCCATATTTACTGGATTAGTTGAACATTACAGAAGAGAAGCTCTCCCGACAGTTTTTTTTCTTCTTGTCAAAACTAGTATGGAGGATATCTAGTTTCAGGAGTTTCTTTTACGCCTGCTCCATTAGGTTACTTTCATACTAACCCTAAGGATATTGATAACTCGAAAACTGGCTGACATATCAGGCAAGCTAAATACATTCTCTGAAATACTTAATTATTTGAGTGGTACACTGATTCTTGTTTGAGTATGAGGATAAAATAGAATAGTTTCAGCAGGTTTTTTTTTGTTGCAGTGTTGGAAGTAGTTTCATGGAATTATTCTAATTTTGCCATGTGACGGAGAGAAGAATTTGCAGTCTCAAAGGTAATATCCTGCAATTCTACAGATGTCACCATGAGGTGGAGAGAAACCTTTGCAGTGTAAAGCTAATTTCCTGCAATTCTACACATTTTTCCATGTTCATATACTATCTGAGTGAGAGTGACAAAAAAAGTTATGGGGGCCCTATTATGGTCAGGGCCCCTGGGCACATGCCCTGCCTGTCTACTCAGTAATTTGGTGAGGATTATTTGAGTGACTGTCATTGACTGACATAACTATTGGAAAACTGTTGATTCACTACAAAATTTCGAAATTATTCTACTTTTCTAACTCTTAACAGAGTAATCTGCATATAGGTGTAACGGAGTTAAGAACGTGCCGTAAACTCACTCCACAGCTAGCTTAAAATGTCGCAGATAGAGCCATCCAATTGGTACCTTTTAGGTGGGTCAACTCATTGGAAAGTTTTCAAGGAGGGCCTGTGACCCAGATCGACAGTTGGACTCAACGGTCGGGGTAGCTCGCTGTGTAGCGAGTGTAGAAGGGGTGAGTGTAACGGAGATAAGAACGTGCCGTAAGCTCACTCCACAGCTAACTTGAAATGTCGATGGTAGAGCCATCCAATTGGTGGCTCAACTCGTTGGAACGTTGTCAAAGAGGGCAGTTACCTGTGTTGCGAAGCAGATGATCACTGGTGTGAGTCCAATATGGGGCAGTCGGACAGTGGAGGAAGCAAAGCTGTTAGCAGCACAGTGACCCCCGTTACATACAGTGCCTTCGGAAAGTATTCAGATCCCTTGACTTTTTCCACATTTTGTTACGTTACAGCCTTATTCTAAAATGGATTACATTAATTTTTTTTCCCCACAGCAATCTACACACAATACCCCCACAATGACAAAGCGAAAACAGGTTTTAGTATTCATACCCTTCGATATGAGACTCTAAATTGAGCTCAGGTGCCTCCTGTTTCCATTAATCATCTTTGAGATGTTTCTACAAGTTGATTAGAGTCCACCTGTGGTAAATTCAATTGATTGGACATGATTTAAAAAGGCACACACCTGTCTATATAAGGTCCCACAGTTGACAGTGCATGTCAGAGCAAAAACCAAGCCATGAGGTCGAAGGAACTGTCCGTAGAGCCCAGAGACAGGATTGTGTCGAGGCACAGATCTGGGGAAGGGTACCAAAAATAATTCTGCAGCATTAAAGGTCCACAAGAACACAGTGGCCTCTGTCATTCTTAAATGGAAGACGTTTGGAACCACCAAGACTCTTCCTAGAGCTGGCCACCCGAACAAACTGAGCAATAGGGGGAGAAGGGCCTTGGTCAGGTAGGTGACCAACAACCCGATGGTCACTCTGACAGAGATTCAGAGTTCCTCTGTGGAGATGGGAGAACCTTCCAGGACAACCATTTCTGCAGTACTCCACCAATCAGGCCTTTATGGTAGAGTGGCCAGACGGAAGCCACTCCTCAGTAAAATACACACGGAGTTTGCCAAAAGGCACCTAAAGAATCTCAGACCATGAGAAACAAGATTCTCTGGTCTGATGAAACCAAGATTGAACTCTTTGGCCTGGATGCCAAGCGTCATGTCTGCAGGAAACCTGACACCATTCCTACGGTAAAGCATGGTGGTGGTAGTATCATGCTGACAGGATGTTTTTCAGCAGCAGAGACTGGGAGACTAGTCAGGATTGAGGCAAAGATTAACGGTGAAAAGTACATTGAGATCCTTGATGAAAACATGCTCCAGAGCGCTCAGGCCCTCAGACTGGGGCAAAGATTCACCTTCCAACAGGACAATAACCCTAAGCACACAGCAAAGACAACACAGGAGTGGCTTCGGGACAAGTCTTGAACCCGATCGAACATCTCTGGAGAGACCTGAAAATAGCTGTGCAGCAACGCTCTCCATCCAACCTGACAGAGCTTGAGAGGATCTGCAGGGAAGAATGGGAGAAACACACACAGGTGTGCCAAGCTTGTAGCATCATACCCAAGAACTTGAATGCTGTAAGCGCTGCCAAAGCTGCTTCAAGAAAGTACTGAGTAAAGGGTCTGAATACTTATGTACATGTGATATTTCCAGTGTTTTATATTATTATTAGCAAAAAAAATCTAAAAACCTGTTTTTGCTTTATCATTGTGGGGTATTGTGTGTAAATTGAAAAATAAAAAATATATTTAATCAATTTTAGAATAAGTCAAGGGGGTCTGAATACTTTTCCGAATGCACTGTCCACTCCCCAGAATCAAATGCAGTCACTAGAAAATAGTAATAGATTAAAGGCGGGAAAAAAGTATTGGTCCAAATTTTCCAATAAAGTCCCCAAACTGTAGACCTATACAATATATATATATGCTACAATACTTCCCGATAGACCGATATAATGTTTAAATTATCTAAGTGATTTTATTGAGCTTCACAATCAATTTTAGGTACTTCGGATAATTTGGACGTGCGTGCAAAAAATGCTAATATCGGTCCCATGATTTGAATGGTATTTGTGCCACAAATGCTAAAATGTTAGCATGTGTTAACAGTGCCAGGAAAATAAAAGAATGGATTGCTGTCATACCTTGTCTATAGACTGCTTACAGGGTAGGTAAACCAACATGTAATTTTGTAATTTGGATGAACTATCCCTTTAATTTCAGTCGCATGTATGATTCCCATGTATGACACAGCCTGCGTGGCATGGGCATTCAAAAAACACTGCACTCCATTATAACGGAATGTAACATGAATGTAATATTTTAATTTGCGTGTTAACCTAGTGGTAGCTATAAACAAAGTTAAAAAGAAATCAGATTTTGCTGTCAATTCGGTTTGCATTTTCTGGTATCCTTGATAAGGTCACCCTAGTGAATCTAAATTAAATATTAAAAACTACTTGAACGCTAAAGTACATAGAAATCGCATTGCTGACTTAGAGCCATACGGGAGGGCATTCCGCTTAGAATCCCGTGACAGAATAGAAAGCATGCACTGAATAGAAAGTAGCCTAGGCATTCAAGCAGACACCATCATAACCTACCTTTAAATGCCGCGGGGTTTTTAGATAAATAACATATCCAGTTAAAAAAAAATGTAAGGTAGCCTGTTTGAAGAGAAGAGGACAGTTCACGGCATCACTTGCTTGTTAGGACGACGCATCCATACACCTGCCCCGACTCACAAGAAGGAACGTCTGGAGTGATGAGGGAAGGGATGCGCAGATTGATCGTAAAACAAAAATAATAAAAATAAAAGTGCGATTAGTGTTCTCGTATTTTCTATACTGTTCGGGCAAAAGTATTGTTGCTACTGAGGATACAATTGTATCATGAAGCAAAACAGGAAACTGCTACCTTGTTGCACGAGATCAGCAGACTGCAGAATAATACAGACCTCCACACTTCACACACCGGTATCTCTACTGGACTATAATTAGGATACTTGGCGCTACGCTGTATAGAACTCCCTCCTCGTGCATCTCGCAAAACTCACCTCATCATATGGAATGTTGCCTTGCCTACTCACCCTCGCCTTATGATTTTTATGAGGCGATTTATTCGCAGGTATTTATTTTCAGCAACTATATGACGCCAAATAAAAATGTGATTCACATTTTAAAAAATGTATACAAAATAAATACATTCTTCACACTTTCAAACGGTCCATTTATATTTTCCAACGGGGCTATACATTTGGGTGAGATTTTTTTCTCGCCTGAGTAGCCTCGTTTCACTGCCAAAAATAAAATTAAACCATCTAGTGTTCAGCGAAATAACAACGCAATGTCAAATACAGAGAGTAACATTAACCGTTACTCTCTCGCGGGAATTCCACTAACGGTCTGTATGTAGCCAAACGTAGGTGCTACTCATTCTTTTTGCTCGAAAATGGATAAATGGTTCAAAAAGTAAGGTCTGTGTCCAAAGAGACACATACCAGCTCTACTGGTAGTACTGCTACTACCAGCAGTACTACACCTGCACCTGTCGATGACACAAGTTGTTCTGCTTCCATGAGCACATCCAATGCTAGCATCAGTAATTCTACATTTGGTGTTAGTCCAGCTAGCATGGACACTGACAGTTGTGAATCTGATGCAGCTGAAGAGCTACTGCCCCTTACCTGGGAAAGCACCGAACAGACATGAACGTTAAACCATCAAAGAGGTGCAAATATGATGAGAACTACATTGATTTGGGGTTCACTTATATTGGGAGTAGTGTCTTTTCTCAGGCACAGTGTTATATGTGCAAAAGTACTCTTACAACTCAATGAAACCTTCACTCTTGCGCACATTTAGAAACAAAAAATGACAATTTGAAAGTAAGCCACAGGAGTTTTGAGCAAAAATAAAGACGACTTTCGAGTAGTAAGACATGTATAAAAGCAACAGATACCATTAATAATAAGGGCTAGAAGCATTTTATATGGTGAGCTACCGAGTGGCTAGGACAGGCAAGCCCCATACTATTGTGGAGGACTTAATTCTTCCTGTTTCCGCGGATATGGCTGGGACAATGCTGGGGGAAAAGGCCAAAAAACTATACAGACAATGCTTTCATTAAACAACACTGTTCACGACACATCAGTGACATGGCAGGAGATGTTT